>NC_140666.1:9377500-10002500 GCF_054131305.1 Coturnix japonica | reverse complement strand
TGCTGACGGTGTGACCTTCTTGCCGTCCCTGCAGGCCCTGCAACTGGTTCCTCTTCTCCGACGTGCTGAAGCGGCTGAAGCTGTCCTCCCGCATCTTCCAGGCCCGCTTCCCACACTTCGAGATCGCCACGCTGCCCAGGGCCGAGTTCCAACGCCAGGTTGCCCTCAGCCAGGTGCTGGCCCAGGACGAGGCGCAGGAGAGCCCCGAGCCGGCACAGGGCGCTGCAGAGACTGTGGAGCTGGTGCACTACGAGCCCGAGCTGCTGCAGCTGCTGGGCTCTGCGGTGGAATACGAGGCGTGGAGCAGCTGACGGGGGGGCGGATCGCTCCCTGCATCGCGAGGCAATAATAAGGACCAACGGGAAGCAGCCCTCTTCGAGCCAGCAGCGAGGAGCCGAGGCTTTGGCCGGCCGATCTCCTCCCGGCAGCGCCTCGGTGCCGGCCGGGGAGGAGGACGCCGCCTCCAAGGACTTCCTGGGGTATCTTTGTGACCGAGCGGCGGCGGTCGCGGCTCTGGCGGCCCCATCCAGCAGCAGCAGGGGGAGGTGGACCCTCAGTGCGGGGCGCTGCGGGCAGCGATCGGCTCGAGCTCCGCTGCAGCGCGGGGCAATGGGTCCCACCGCCCGGCCCCGCCTGACCCCGTGGAACCGCACCTCTCTGTCTGCCCTCCACCCCGCCCCGATGTCTTCCATAGTATTTATTTAATTAGTATTTAATTTGTTACGTTTCCTTTTGGTTTTTTTGTTTTGTTTTGTTTTTTTGCAGTCTGTATCACTGTGATGATGTGAGCTCCGGACTATGGGACGAGGGCTTCCTCCCGCCCCTCTCCAGCACTCCCCAGGGCCTGCGCTCCCCTGGAGCACCACCCCGAGCTGCACAACTGGGCTCTGTGGCTCCGGCACCTCGGCTGAGAGCCTGGGGCGGTCCCATCTCTTAGCATTGGAGCCGGCTTCTGCTGAAGGCAACTCTCACCCGCTCTGCTCCGCCCTCACCAGGCTCCTCCCTGCGTTTCGGTCACTGCTGCTCCCTGACCCCGGCAGCTGGCACAGGCAGCCCCCACTTCCAGCAGCTCAGCCCCACTGGGGTCTCTCCCCTCTCATCCCGCACTGTGTCTGCTCGGCCTTTTTCCACCTCCCGTGTCGTTTGGAGCAGTTCTACCGGAGAGAGCAGGCACAGGGCAGGGCTGCTGCGCTCCTGGTAGATGGTACAGTTTTATTGTACAGGTGCTAACAGGGCTCTGAGGATGGGACAATCTGTTTTTTGGTTGGGGTTTTTTTCCTGTCTCTCCTCTGCTCGGCAGTGGGAGCGTGGGCTCTTTGGGGAGGGGTTTGGTTTTGGTTCCTTTTTCCTTTGTGTTGTGTTTCTTCCCAGCCAGGGCAGGTGTATCTTTCCCCTTGGACTCCCAGCTGCTGGCCTTCCCTTCTCTGGGGTCAGGCCACTCCTTTTTTAAGCCGAGGATTTTTGCCTTTGGGTGTGTATTCTGGCTGCTCTTTCTGATTTCTGTTTTATTATAAGCAACAGGCTGTGGTGTCAAAAACACTTATGTACAGAAAAAAACCTGCATCAGGCCCCCTGTCTCTCGCCTCTTCTTGTTTGTCCGGTGCCTGCTGTGCCCACAGAGCTGTGGGGCTGTTGTAGGAGGGACTCCAGCTGCCTCCCATCAGCCAGGGGCCAGAGCTTGGGGAGGGGACATGCTGCTGCTGTTATGAGGGCTGGGGGAGCTCTCCATGCCTGCTGCTCTCCAGCCCTGGCTCGGCACAGTGGGGAGCTGCAGCACTGCAGGACGTGTGCTGCTGTTGACATGCTGGTGTTGACATGCTGCTGCCAGCAGGATGAGCCCCAGGATTGCAGCAGCCTCTCGCTGAGTGGTGCAGGACGGCAACATGTGCTGTAGCCCCTCACTTGGGTGACAGTGCCTGCTTTCACTTCCCTGGGGTTTGCCAGGGGCAGGAGGAAGATGCAGCAATTCCACTGCAAGCAAGGCTGCCCTCCCCCTGTGCCCACGTCTGGACAGCGTGGTTTGCCAGCTCCTCCTTCTCATCATCGCTGCCACCCCCTTTTTTAGGCAACCCCCCCCATTTTATGAACCCACCCCACCCCAATTATGTCCCTCTCCAAGTCCTTGATGGCCATGGAACCCCCATATAAAGGACCCCCCCATTTAAAGCCTCCCCCCCATTTAAGGACGCCCCCATTTAACCCCCCCCCCATTTTAACACCCCCAAACATTATAGGGTCCCCCCCATTTAAGGACCCCTCACAAATTAATGACCTCCCCCCTATTTAAAGGACCATCACATTTTAACCCCCCACACACATTATAGGGTCCCCCCCATTTAAGGACACACCCTCCATTTAAAGGACTCCTCCAATTTTAAACCCCCCCTTTTAAGACCCGCCCAATTTATTATCCCCCCCACATTAATGGAGCCCTACCCATTTATATGGATCCCCCCCCAATTTAAAGGACTTCTACAATTTTAAAGCCTCCACCCCATTTAAAGACCCCTCCATTTTAATGTCTCCCTCCATTTAAACCCCCCCCCCCCTTTAAATGTCTCCCTTTAAAAAAAAAACAAAACATTTTACCCCCCCCACCCATTATTGGTTCCCCCTCAATTTAAGCACTACCTCCTATTTTATGGAACGCCCCCCCACTTAAGGACCCCCCCTTATTTAAGGACCACCCTCCCCAACCTGCCTCCTCCAGGTCCTTTATGGCCATTGACTCCCCATTTACACCACCCCAAATTTAAGGACCCCCGACATTTTATGGACACCCCATTTTAACAATTCCCCCTATTATAGGGTCCCCCCATTTTAACCCCCCCCTCCTTATTTAAGGACCCTCACCCCCATTTTAGACCCCTCCCCATTTTAAAGACCCTCACCCCCATTTTAGCAACCACCCCCCAATTAAGGACCCCTCCCCATTTTAGGCAACCCCCCCATTTTATGAACCCACCCCACCCCAATTATGTCCATCTCCAAGTCCTTTATGGCCATGGAACCCCCATTTAAAGGAACCCCACCATTTAAAGCCTCCCCCCCATTTAAAGAACACCCCCCCATTTAAAGCCTTTCCCCCATTTTAGGACCCATCGCATTTAAGTACCCCCCCCTTTTCAGGACCTGCCCCCTGCAGCTCCTGACGCTGATGCACCTCCAGGTCATTAATGGCCAATGAACCACATTTAAGTCCCCCCATTTTAAGGACGCCCCCCATTTAAAGACCCCCCCATTTTAACACCCCCACCAATTATAGGGTCCCTCCCCCATTTCAGGACTACCCACAAATTAATGATGCCCCCCTATTTAAAGGACCTTCACATTTTAACCCCCCCCCCCCCACATTATAGGGTCCCCCCCATTTAAGAACACCCCCCCCCATTTAAAGGACTCCTCCCATTTTAAACCCCCCCTTTTAATACCCCCCCATTTTATGGTCCCCCCCACGTGAATGGACCCCTACACATTTATATGCATCCCCCCACAATTTAAAGGACTCCTTACATTTTAAAGCCCCCTCCCCCATTTAAAGACCCCTTCTTAAATGGGGGTGAGGGTCCTTAAATAAGGAGGGGGGGTTAAAATGGGGGGACCCTATAATAGAGGGGATTGTTAAAATGGAGGGGGGGGTCCATAAAATGTCGGGGGTCCTTAAATTCAGGGAGGGCTGTAAATGGGGAGTCAATGCCATAAAGGACCTGGAGGAGGCAGGTTGGGGAGGGTGGTCCTTAAATAAGGGGGGAGGGGTCCTTAAATGGGGGGCAGTCCATAAAATGGGGGGTAGTCCTTAAATTGAGGGGGAACCAATAAAATGGGTGGGTAGGGGGGGATAAAATGGGTTTGAAAAAGGTATGGCCTTGGAACCCCCATTTAAAGAACCCCACCCATTTAAAGTCTTCCCCCCATTTAAGGACCCACCGCATTTAAGTACCCCCACCTTTTAAGGACCTGCCTCATGCAGCTCCTGATGCTGATGCACCCCCAGACCATTAATGGCCAATGAACCACATTTAAGTTCCCCCATTTTAAGGACCCCCCCTTTTAAAGGCCCCCCCAAATGACCTTCACCCATTATAGCCCCCCCCCCCCACAAATTAATGACCCCCTCCATATTTAAAGGACCATTCATATTTTAACCCCCCACACACATTATAGGATCTCCCCATTTAAGGACACACCCCCATTTAAAGGACTCCTCCCATTTTAAACATCTTTTTTTTAGGACCCCCCCATTTTATGGTCCCCCCCACATTAATGGACCCCTACTCATTTATATGGATCCCCCACCAATTTAAAGGTCTCCTCCAATTTTAAAGCCCCCCCCCCCATTTAAAGACCCCTCCATTTTAATGTATCACTCCATTTTAGAACCCCCCATTTAAATGCCCCCTACTTTTAAAGGACCCTCCAATTTTAACCCCCCCCACCCATTATTGGTTCCCCCTAATTGTAAGGATTACCCCACATTTTATGGACAGCCCCCCATTTAAGGACGCCCCCATATTTAAGGACAACCCTCCCCAACCTGCCTCCTCCAGGTCCTTTATGGCTATTGACTCCCCATTTACAGGCCCACCCCAATTTAATGACCCCCACATTTTATCTATCCATCTTATTTTAACAATCCCCTCCATTATAGGGTTCCCCCATTTTAACCCCCCCTTCCATATTTAAGAATTTTCATCCCCATTTAAGACCCCTCCCCATTTTAATGACCCTCACCCCCATTTTAGGAACAACCCCCCATTTAAGTATTTGTGCCAAAAATTACCAAATTACTCTGTGCCAAAGCAGAGAACTCTGAGAGGGAAGCTGGGTATCTCATGTGAACAAGCCCAGCCTGAAGTAATAACATTTCTTGCTTCTCACTTTGATTTTCTCCAAGCTCTCCATGGCTGCAGACACTGGACATGTGCTGCCCTTCGTACTTGGTTGAGTCCAGGCTGGTGGTTCCCTGGTTCCCTCCCAGAGGCCTAGAGAAAATACTGGAGGAACTCCTGAGCTGCCTGCAAGACACTGTTAGGCTGGCACCTAAATGCACTGCAGGCCTATGGGAAAGTGTTGCCCATTCCAATCCCTGTAATGAAAGCATTGTCTGGGTGTGCCTTCAGCATCAGAACCAGTGAGGTTCTCCATTGCTTCTGTCTGGTTGCTGATCAGACTGTAAAACAGGAGATCAAGGGGGGCAGGAATGCCCTAACAGTGCAGGACTGGAAGGAAAGCCTGGGCTGAGCCCCACCACCCTGAGGGGGTAAAGCACCGCACGTGGCATCGCTCATAGGGGAACAACAGAGCAGCAAAGGACAGCCTCAAAAATGGAGAGGGTAGATGGCTCATTTCAGTGCTCCCATCCCAACACCGCCGTGAGGTTCCACACTTGTCCAACATGATGCCATGAATATGAGTAAAAACAGGACCTGACTCAAACCACAGACAGAAGATGAGAAGGGAGCCGGAGGGTCTCCATCCAGCCTGCTGGGAGCAGGTTATACCTGTCAGCTGCTGGGAGAAAACAAACACCTCTGCAGGCTTCTCCACTGCTGTTAAGAGGGAAAAACTAACAGCAGCAGCAGACTGCATCCTGCCCTGCCAAAGTGCAGTGCAGGAAGGAGGCACTTAACTTAGAAGAATCTGATTTTATTGGTGAAATGTTAGAATTCAAGATGATGGAAATGTTCACAAGTGCTCAGAGCAAATTCTCCCAAGTGAAGGGATGAACGTAGCCCTACTCACTCCTATGGCGATGATTCATGAGTTTAGTCTTCATGGATGTTGAAAAGCTTTGCTACTTCATTGAGATCAGCGTGCGCCTCCCCGTCTTTGATTATCTGAAAGAAGGAAGCATGCATTAAAACCTATCTAAAACCTATACTAAAACCTGGCTATCCTATGAATGATACGGTGAGATACGCTGAGCCCTGGGTACCCTGCCTGTCACTGCCCCCAAGCGCTTTGCACCACTGATCCCCACCCTCTGGCCTGGGCCCTTCAGCCACTTTGCAACACACCTCACTGCTCACCCAGCCCCGGCTGCATCAGTTTGTTTGTGAGGAGAGGTCCAGTGCCATAACCCTTAATGAAGTCCAGAAAGACGATATCTGCTGCTCTCCTCTCATTTATCACACTGTTAAATTCATGCTAGAATAATATCTGCCTTTATTTATCCTCATTATCTACTAGTAGATTGATTTTTCCACACGAAAGTCATGGATCTAAGCAAACTGAATGCCACAGCCCCACTGTTTCAGTGTACTCAACCTGTACTGACCTTTCGAGCAATGGGCATCCTGTTGAAGATGTTCCACAATACAATTCCTACCACCACTTTATCCCTGAGGTAGAAAATGACACCTTTGCCATAATCTTCTCCTTCCTTTGGAACTTGAGGCGTTAGTGAAGAGCTTGGAGATACAGGAACTTCTGAAGCTTCTGCTTCTGTTTCACTTTCTGATCGAATACCTGTCCCTAAGGGAAAGATGGGAGACATCGAACAGCCAGTGCAGACAAAAGGAGGAGCTCTCTGTGCTGGGGGAAGCAGGACGGACAGACGGCTTCTGTAAAAGGTTGAGGTGTGCTTTCTTTTAAGCTGTGTCCAGCAAAAGCTGCCCAAGGCCTCATCCCAGACAGCCCTGAGCACATCCAGGGATGGGGCACACATCACTTCTCTGGACAGCCTGTGCCAGTACCTCATCTCCCCCCAAGGAAAGAGTTTCTTCCTTGTACCTCATCTAAACCTCCCCTCTTAATGTTTAATATGGTCAATAAGCTGCATTTTGCCTCAGTGGAACATTATGCTTTTATCACATTTTAACATCAAAATCAGCACTTAAAGTTTGGTTTAGAATAAAGCACACAGGTGGAACTCCCACAGAGCTTCACAGTGAGACCAGATCCTCTCTGTGGCCACACAGAGCCAGCCACAAAAGCCTCCATGCAGGCAGGCAGCACCCAAGGAAGGCCACGAACCTACCTGACTGCTCTGTTGCAGATTTTGGTGTGTCTTTTGCTGTTGCTTTAGCAAAGACCCCTACTGTTGGCAAGGTACTATCAACGAGGCCGATTGCTTCATAGCCCACATCAGGACCCAGATCGCTCCTAGGGATTAACAACAACAAAGCTCATTTGTAGGAACAGCATGACAAACTCACAGCAATTCCAAATCCTGATGGCAGCGTTGTGTAGGGAGGAATCAAGACAGAGCAGAAACCAGCTTAACAAACTGAAACTCTGCTTCTGATCCAGGTACTTGCTGCAGACTCATTACTTTGCAAGGTGTGTCCTGTCACAGCTCCCACCAATACGGTCCAATAAGAAATGTTACAAGTACTCAGCATTACCAGAACATAGACTGATGCCAGTAAGGCTTCGCAGCTCCTGTCATGTTCTCTCCAGCCAGTCTTCCACTCACAACGGCGTGATCGTGGTGCTCTACACGTCTCCTACCCAGTTTGATATCATAGAAGCAGGCAGCATCCCCAGCCTGAAAGAAGCAACTCATTCAGTGATGGCTGAACACAGACATCAAAAGCCCAAATTAACGCACAAAAGACAACAGGCACTGGCACAAAGATGACTGAAATAAGGTTGTTCTGACAGCCCCCACTCATTCATGCCTTCTTCAATTTCCCAAGCTATACCAGCTCTATGTATGTGTTTTTTCAGAGGAATCAGCCTCAGCTCCCCACCAAAAGGGCTCTCACACAACAGAGTAACCCACATTGCCTTTAAGTTACCCCATGCTCTCTTAAGGAGCACAAACATTCATTACTCCAGTACCAAAATGTGTTGTAGTGCAGCCTCCAAGGGTCTCCTTACTTGCCACTTTTTACACTATTCACCTAAGTTAGGTATGCCAGCCCCCAGAATTCAAGGCACTTTGTGTTGGTCTAAGCAGCTGGAAGAAAGCTGTGTTTACTCACCACCCAGATATTGGAGCGTGCCTGCAGCTCTGCATTCACCCTGAACCCTCCGAAGTCAGAATCCACTTCCAGTCCGGCAGACTTTGCTAATTCCACATTGGGCTCCAGCCCTACTGCAGCCACAATGTGGTCGGTCTCCACCTGGGGGAGAATTTCTAACAATCCTTGTGTTTCTCTCAGCAGCCCTGCAAACATCCCCATCCCTAGCATTCAGATTCACCTTTCGGCCATCTTTCAGTTTAATCAGCAGCCGATTCCCAGAGACAGAGACGGACTTGACCACAGCATTAGGCATAACATTAACGCCCTCTGGAAACAAAAAGGAAACGTAACTGCTTGCACAGGGATGGGTAGATTTCAGGTGAAGCAGGAGGAGTAGCAATGGAGCACAGCTTCACCTCTTCTGACTTTCTCTGTGGTCCAGTTGCTCAGATATTCAGGCAAGACTTTGCCCATATTGCCGTTCTCTGGAAACAGCTGAATCACCTCCAGGTTTCTGGTTTGTGCTGAAAGGGAAGCAAAGAGCAAATCCGTGCAAAAATTCAGCAGATGTGGAATCAAAAGGCGGTTTGTAACGTCAGGCTGATTGCATTCAGTGCCCGTCACTTCTCTAAAGGTGCCAGCTGAAGCAAGCTGCCTGCAGGAGCACACCTACCTCTTCTTCCCAGGGCACAGGCCAGCTCACTGCCGAGAAAACCACCACCAATAATTGTGATGGACTTGACTTGTCTTGAGATCTTCTCCAGACTTTTGAAGTCCTCAATCTGAAAGAAGATTTATTCCCATTTCAAACCAGGAATGGCAGTGGGAAAATGCTGCAATTTCCCCCTTTGAAATAAGAGTAACTCTTTTCCTTGACTTAGAATGGGAGACATGTTTCTCCTTCCTCTATTGCACAGAAAGAAAAAGAGAAACAGGAAAGAGAAAACCCAAACTGTCTGGCTTCCTAGTGTTTGGTGATGGGGAAAAACTTGCACAATCTCAGCATTTTCTCCCACATGTCAAGAGGAAATTGCAATGAAATCTCCAGGTTACAGCACACACAGTACTGTAAGAACACCACATCCCCCATTACATCTCTGTTACACATCCCTTACACAGCTGAGCAGATCACAGCAGACCTGACAGTGACTGGACCAAGGCAAGTCCAGTGCAGGGCATGACATTCCCACAGGGCTCCTTGTCCTCAATTAATTCCCTGAACAAGACTAAGGAAGAAACTCCCTGTCTGTTGTAAACCCTACAAGACACGTGGAGCTTGTCAACAAAAAGCATCCCTCCAACAAAAACTAGGAGTCTGACAACTAACTTCAATTCTTTCACCCACTTTCCCCTAAGGCGCAGGATGAAGGTGAAGAAATGCCATGAAGAAGACATTAGAGTATCTAAACTACCTAAGCTAACCCAAGAGCTAACACAAACACTCAGCTAAAACTTCAGTCAATGATAGGAATGTTTCAGGCTAAGGGGGAGGGCGAGGTCAGGCTTTATCCCATTCACCTGCTCAGGGAAAAGAATAAACAGCAAATGGATCCCTGGTTACCAGCTGAGGGGAGCTGGTAGTCAAGGCAAGGCTGTCCTGGACCCAATGCAGAAGAGTTAACAAGCTGAAAATGCTAGCAGTGTTTCTGATGAGCTCAGCCTCACCCCAGGTCTAGCAGTGCCTGTAGATTACCTTTCGGAACAGCGTCAGCCGTTGTTGTACATCTTTTCCTGCCCTTTCGATGGCGGGCAGGTTCCTTGGGGAACCACCTGAGGACAGGGTGGAGGGGAGGAGGGGGAAGACAGGGAGAGAGAAATGTTTGTGACTGCTGGCCATGTCAGCAATGCAGAGCCACCACCCATCTGGACTGAGCTTTTCAAGCTGTTACAGTATGCTCTATTCTCTTTTGCCCTCTGGTTTCCACCATGGAAGACCTTCAGTGCAAGCAGTGGACAAGTCTGCAGTCTGAGTTAAAACAAGCCAACAGAAACACCCCCCACAATCAACCTAATGCCACGCACTTTGCTCCACTGACTGCAGAGTCAGTTCCAAATTAACTACACAAGGATGTAACCGCTAGTGCTGGATGCTGCAGTGGTGCTCTACCAAGCTAAGAGCTGGGTGTTCTCCTTACTGCTGCTAAAGGCAGGATTCGAAAACCCCAGACTATAGAGGAGTGCCTTTACCCAGCTGCTGGGGCAGTCACCTTTTCCTCCTTCCCTGCTGCTTTTCACAGGGTAAAACTCTGAATGTCCCAGAGAAGCTGGCTTATGCAAAGCAAGTAAAAAACCCAGCGCCACCACGTTTGTCTTTATTATTGCCCTTCGTGTGACTGCTCTGCCACATGGCAGAAGCTTGTCACTTAATGCCACTGAAATCAAAAGCCCGACACAACATGAAGAACAGGAGATCAGAACAAAAGTCTCACCAGTCGCAATTAGACATTTATCATAGGATATCTGCGTGCCATCATTGAGTTTCACAGTGTTGCCTCTCACATCCATATGCACAACCTGCAAAGAAAACCAAGCAGGGCAGCTCAGGCTTCCACTCATTGTAGGACACCTACTTGAGTCAGATTGCACAGACTACCAAATAGAGAAGAATACTTGGAAGCACCATTTTCACACCTTTGAATTGCTCTGTAATTTTTCAGGGAGGGGGGAACTGGCAATAGGAATTCAGTTTCTTTTGGTAGCAATGACAGATTGGACTGATCACCGCAAGATATGAATGTAAGAAACAATTCAGCAGTGAGAAGACTACATTCTTTGTTTTAGCAAGATATAAAAAACTGAGGAAACCATAAACTCTTTTCCACCTTTCTGCTGCCTCTGTACTCTGCTCTTACTTATGCTGCAGTCCACTACTTTGATGATATTCTACTCACCTCACCTTCCAACTCATATGCAGCTCAGTTCCCATTTTGCCACACAGTCTTTAAGCTCTACATATTCTTATCCCACACACAAACTGTCTTCTTACCTTTAGCTACTACTCCTCATAGCTTCTCCTGCTTTCACACATGCTGTCCTTAATATTAGGGTAGTCCCTGATTCACTGTATACACGTTTCTGAAAACTGTCCACATTCTTCTCCTCAGCCAACCTCCACAACACCATCTACAGCTGTTTATTTCCAGCTCAGACACAGGCTCTGCTTGGGAAGAACTGTATGACATTAGAACGACAGCGAGACATGTAGTACTCACCTTCTTGCCACTGAGAACTGCTACTCCACCATTCTCTACAAAAGGCAAATCACGAGCCTGCACATAGAATGACGGTGGCTGGAAATATATACTGGGAAGAGATCAATTAGCAGATGTGTTCCAGTTACTCTTTGGTACCAGCTATACAGGAATCACCAATGACATGAAAACAACTGTGTGCAACCACAACAAGCCTCAGAAACAGCAAAGAACTAGCTGCTGCACATTGTTACATTCTAGTGTTTAGATCAGAAAGAGTTACAGTCACGAATACCAAAGGGATCCGGTGGGATCCAAGGTTCCAGGAGCTCCATTCTGAACTGCAAGGCTCCATCCTCACCTCTACAATTAACTTATTTCACGGGATTTCTCCTACTAGTGGCATATTGTAGCAAAAACACTGTTGAGCTTGAAGCAGTGATTGAACACCTGGTGGGAAGGCAGGGCCAGCCCAGAGGAGCTCAGGTGCATGCAGTGTATCTGAGGGATGAAAGGGATGGAGTCAGGATATGCCTCTTCCCAGCCCTCATTTAAGGGTTGGCAGTGGAAGTAAGGGCATCTCTTGTTGGAGTTCCCTGCATGCTGGAGACCTTCTAAAGGTAAGCACGTTTTTTCCCCTTGTTTCTATACTGCTGCACTTGGGCTTATCCTCATTTGCTTTGGTCAAAGTATTTTGCCCCTCTATTATTATTGTACTTTCCATCGTGTTATAGCATTACACATACATCTAAGGGAATCACAAGTCTCAAATTCAATTTAGTATTGAGCTAACTTATATTAAGCTGCACTCTTCTTGACAACTACCATGCCTTACAGCCTGATCTGTTGCTTGACTGACACGTCTGTAACAGCTCTGCAAACCCACACTCCATGAATCTGCAGCTTTTTGAACTGCACAATGTAGTCACCTGGCCCAGTGCAAACACCACACAAATTCTGCCCGCAGCATGCAATGCTCTGTTCCTTTTTGGATTAGTCAACCAACAATACACACAAATACACACACACCCAGGGTCTTCAGCACAAACACAGTGCTACCTGGTGATCTGCCTTCTGAGCATTTCAGGGCTCTCCAGTGGTTCTCTCATAAGACTACTTTAATCATCAGCAGCTTCTTTATAGACCCTCTTCTTTGTCTTTCCTGCCCAAGTGACACATACCTCCTTTCTTTGCCATTCCACTGTTTGAACCGTAGAGTTTCTGTCACGTGAGGATCATCTGAAAACCACAGCTCTTTGGAGAGAGGTGGACGCATGTAGGGCAGTGCAGGATCTTCAGACACAATCAGTACCTTTAAACAAGCAGTCATCAGACATGTCAGCTACACCAGTGCTGGCAGACATAGAAACATTACATAGGCTCTGAAGCAAGAATGCATTCAGCCATTTACAGAGATCTCTTCTAGAACAGGGCATCCCTTACCCGCGCACCAGGGTCACGAGCCCGAATGGATCGGGCAGCAGCAAAAGCAGCAGTTCCTCCACCAATGAGCAAGAAAGGAACATGAGATGGGACCTCAGGGCGAGCTCCTAGAGCTGCAGGAAACAGATCAGACAGCTGATTGCAAATACAGCATGAAAAACTGTCCACGTGCAAAAAACAGTGTGTGACCAGACCTTTTTCACATACAGGCTTCCTTTGGCAGGCAGCACTCCAAATACATTCTCCTCCCTTCCTTCTATCTCACTAAGAACCTGCTTCTCCTGAGGCCTGCTCCCTGCACAGCTCCAAGTGCCACACTCCAGCAAACGGTTTCTCTAAGCTAGATCTGCACAGTTACGTGACCTTCAGTGAGTGACCTGTGGTCCACATACAGCCTGCAAGAAATTATCAAGAGCTTCACTGCTCTGTCCTCATTTCTCCCCCTACATCACTCCTTGAATGGAACAGGGACATGGCACAGCACTGAGGATTTTGTGCTGGGAACTGCGCTGCTCCTTTGCCAGGCTGGGAAGAGGTGACAGCCCAAAGCAAGGCCTCTCCTGCTTTTACCACTGTGCTTTCAGGCAGGCTCCATTCTATTTGTTTGGAATGCCTCAAGTTAGCAACTCATGAAAAACTGCTCCAAACCCAGAACTGCAGGCAAGTACCCACCAGAAGACGGTTCCTTTTCTTGGGACCGTGTAGTTACCGTTGTGATACGGCTGGTGAATCTCTCCTTCTTTTCCCTCAATGTGTTGTATACCTGGAGACAGACAAGAAGACTGTTTACCTTGTATGTGTTACAGCATCAAGGCATCGTTCTGCCTCTATTCCCCATAAGCTTTTGTCTATCCTACTTGCTCAGAAAAGGCACCTGCTTTCAATTAAAGCAAACATACCCAGATATACCTGAGTTTAAGAAGCACCTCTGGATGTGTACACAGCTGTAAGAGGAATGCACTCAGAAACCTATCTGTCCTACTTAGGACAGGACTCAGACTGATTGCTTTCCATGAGCAAGCAATGAACAATGAAGCTTTGTGCATATATTTGGTCTTTGGGCTGAGGAGCTGACATCTATTCCATAGACACTGTGCGTTTTACCCATTGCCATGATCAAGTGTTTTTTAGCATTACAAAGAGATGCAAAGAACCACCAAGGAATTTAATGCAGGGCATGGAAGAGGACTGAGACAGACAGAGGCATATCCAGGGAACAGAAGCATATCAAAAACACCAGAAAGCAAGAGCTCGTTACCAAAAGTAATTAAGATAAAGACACTACCCTCCCTCCACCCCCTCCCCAATGAAAGCACATTTATTTAAGCATCTTACATAAACTCCTGTCCCAGTGACTGTTCCTCCCACAATTAAGTACAGCAGTAGGTTGCTGCCAGGTTTGCCAGGAACACCTGAAGATGTCAGTGCTCTGGAAGGGTATCTCAGGTGATGGCACTGCAAAACTGGAGGTGAAGACAAGCAATGAGAGAACAGAGGGAGAAGTGTTGAGTATTAAGGACTCCCAATGACACAGAGCTTGGGCAGAGGATAATATGCTTTCAGTTAACTTGTTTTGTCAAAAAAACACAACAAAAAAGCAAAGGGAGCCCCAACTGCTTAGAGGTACACACAGTAACACCTTGCAACTCTGAATATTAACACCTCTTAATTATTTATACTAACTTCTATGTTCAAAATTGATGATCCATTTGAGCTTGACCTTTTAATTTCCAGTGTGGACTGGGGCAGGGAGAGCAGGCATTGGGAACATGCAGTTCTCAAGAGACTACTTCAAATACTTAATATTTCCTTATTAACAGTAGCAATGTTTTTTTTTCTACCAAGCTTTTCAGCAGACCATGAGTGAGAGGTAAATTAAAAGCAAACAAAGACTTTTGCAGCAGGTCTCAGAGCCCACAGCTTCTGGCCCTTCACTTTGGATTTAGCACAACATTCCTGCCAGCTACACCCTGACTGCCAATAGCAATGGATGCCCACAACACTGCAGTGCAGTTCTGCTTCACAAAGAAGCTTTTCACACTCAGAAGAGAATATCCTCCTGAATAGCAGAGCTGCTTCCCCAGCCATCTGCCAGGACAGCTCTCTCTGTGAGCTGCCTTCCTGCTCACACACATCATCTAATGCTGATAAACCCACAAGGGCAGAACCAGAAGCACAGCCCTCGCCTCCGAGTGCAGCACGGAGAGCTACTTGTCTGCTCATCTGCATGGGAACATTCCAGCACTGCAACAAGGTGACCCAGCTTAGACAAAAGCACCACAATTAGCAATGCAAAGGAATGTTTCAGAGGCCAAGTCGTTTCTGAAGCCGAGTAAACGAGCTGCCCGTTTGCAAAGCCCTGTTTACCACATCTGAGCGACTGCAATGAATTACTCTGCCAAAACAAACGGCTCCAAGCTGCTGCGGGTACCAAATATCACAACGTAATTAAAGACATTAACAGCAAGAATAGCCACGGGGAGGATGCACAGCGCAGTGGAGCATCCCGCAGTGCTCCGTGCCGCGGGGCTGTGCTCCAGCACCTGCACGTACAGGGGCACCGGCAGCCGCGTTACAGCTGCACGGCCTCTGCCAGCAGAGCCGGCTCCGCTGATGCACATTATGTACAGCGAGAGGCCTCAGCCGGCAGCACTGGGTCCCGTGAGCCTTCAGGCCGTGCTGGGGTCGCTCCGTCAGGCCCCCCGGGCAGCAGGCGCCCTCACACAGCCGTTCCCGCCCGGTCCCCGCTCACCTGTGGCGGCCCGGCCCTGCTGCACGGAGCGCAGCGCTCTGATGGCGGCCAGGCGGCAGCACGACATGGCGCCGCTCACCGCGCGCCGCTCCCGGGCCGACCTCGCACCGCCCCCGCCGCCCGCACGGCGCACGCGCGGCCTCCCGCACGCCGGCTCCTCATTGGCTGTCGCGTCCCCGTCCCATCTGCCCTCGCGCGCGGCCGCTCTGTCTTGCCGTCTCAATGGTTCCGCCGTCTCTATGGTTCCCCCTCGCCATGCCGCGGCCTGCTCTCCTCCTCCCGCCGCCGTTCCGCCGCGCCTCCTCCACCGCCGGGCCCGGCCGCCGCCTGCTGCTCTCTATGCCCATCTTCTACGCTAACGGGCCGCCCCACATCGGGCACCTCTACTCCGCTCTGCTGGCCGACGCGTTGCACCGCCACCGCGGCCTGCGGGGCGCCGGGCCGGGCCGCCTGTCCACAGGTGAGTGAGGGAGCGCGGCGCTGAGCCGTCCCTGCTCGGCTCCTCTCGGGCCTTGCGGGATCCTGGGGGCTGAGGCTGTTCCTGGGGCTAATTCTCAAGTTCAGGTTGGATAATGGGAAAAACAATTGCTCTCATAAAGAGCGGCGATGAACCGGCACAGCTGCACGGGGACATGGGGGTCAGCACACCGGGAGGTGTATTCCAGAGGTCAGTGAGAAGGGATGGGTTGGAATTGGGCTTGGAGGCCTTATTGGGCTTGTCCAGCCGTGGTGATTCTTAGGGCAGATCCCCAGCCCTCGTGTCCTTGGGGCTGTCCCTGTTTCCCCAGGCCTCGTGTCCCAGCAGGGGCATCACTGTTCCACATCACTGTTCCACATCACTGTTCCACATCACTGTTCCACATCACTGTTCCACATCACCTCCCCGTGACCATCTCTGGCTTTTCAGGGACTGATGAACACGGGCTGAAGATCCAACAGGCCGCAGCTGCAGCGGGTACGTCACCCCCGGAGCTCTGTGCACGGATCTCAGCACTGTTCCACCAGGCCTTCACTCAGGCAGCCATCTCCTTCACTGACTTCATTCGCACCAGCGAGCCCCGTCACTGCCAAGCTGTGTGTCACTTCTGGGCTGCCCTGCAGGAGCGTGGGGCTCTCTACAAAGGCTCCTATGAGGGCTGGTACTGCACAGCAGAGGAGGGCTTCCTGCCTGAAAGCCAGCTCACAGAGAGGGTGGATGCTCAGGGCAACATACACAAGGTGTCCATGGAGTCTGGCCATGAGGTAACAGCACCCATGCTTTGCTGACCAAGTTTAGAATGTTCTGTGTGAGCACTGCACACATTACTTTGCTCTAGAAAAAAACACTGTGTGTAGTGCTCTGTGATTCTTGTCAGCTGAGACTTGCCTTGATTTCAAAGCATTTTTTCTGTGTCTCACTGCTGTGTTTGGTTATATGGGAGATGGCTGCCAATGGGATCCCAAACCCCAAGCATCAGATGCAGATTTCAGCCATGTGCCGTGGAAGGGGTTCTGCTCCTGCTGGTTTCAAGGGCTTGGAAACAGTATTTTAAAGTGGGGATGAAAGAAGCTGGATGACAAGAAGAATAAAGCTGTTCATGACTGAGCTGTTTCTTGCTAGTCTCACCATTGAACGGCATTGGAACCAGGAGCAGGAGTGTGGGTACCTGACCTAGAGTGTCTCTACAACTGTATTTTTATATACAGTGTCAGGAGTTGGATGATTTCACTCAACTGTGGCAGATAATCATGCTTCAAAGCTAAGCAGAGATGACGCTCTTTTAGTATTTGTTCAGGACTGGGGCATATGAATGTTGGCTCACACAGAGAGAGAGAGAGGCTGGAAAGTAGTGTGTCTTGGTAAAGCACACAATGTGGTTGAGGAAGGAGATTAGTTTTATGGCAAAGAAAGCAGCCTTAGATCTAAAATAGTGGCAATAGGCTTCGGAACCCTGAGGATGATTACAAGTTGTTGAATCAAGTTGTTTCAGTGAAATTGTTGAGTTTAGGGTAAAGAGAAGCTCAATGCTGAGTGTGCTGTGTGCAAACTGTGAAACCATTTGCAGAGCATTCGAGCTCTAATTTTTTTCTCTCCTGGGTTCTCAGGTGCACTGGACCAAAGAGGAGAATTACATGTTCAAGCTGTCTGCATTCCAGGACCCGCTGCAGAAGTGGCTTCGTAACAACCCACGTGCCATTTCCCCCGAGCCTTTCTACCAGCGTGTGCTTTGCTGGCTGGTGGAGGACTTGCCAGACTTGTCCATCTCACGTGAGAGAAGCCGGCTGCAGTGGGGTATCCCTGTCCCCAGTGACTCAACGCAAACTATTTATGTATGGGTAGATGCCTTAGTGAATTATTTGAGTGTTTTGGGCTACCCTGAGACTCACGGTGAGTGGTGGCCTGCTGTGCACCATGTGGTGGGCAAGGACATCCTCAAATTTCATGCTGTCTACTGGCCAGCACTGCTGATGGCAGCAGGGCTGTCCCCTCCTGAGCGAATATTTGTGCACTCCCACTGGACTGTCCGTGGGCAAAAGATGTCCAAAAGCTTGGGCAACGTGATTGATCCCTTTGCTTGTAATGAACGATACACAGTAGATGGATTTCGGTACTTCCTGCTAAGGCAGGGTGTACCCGAGAGGGATTGTGACTATTACGATGAGAAGGTTGTTAAGGTTTTGAATTCAGAACTGGCAGATGCACTTGGGGGACTGCTGAATCGGTCAACGGCCCCTGGCATTAACCCCAGCAACACTTACCCGTGTTTCTCAGAGACTTGTTTTCCTAAGGTTGTAGATTACAGGGAGACAGAAGCCTTGGGTAGGGCTGCTGCTGAAGACTATGAGCTTGTGGTGTCTGTGGCTTCTCTGCCTCTGCAAGTAGCTAGTTATTTTGAAGATTTCCAGATCTACAAGGCATTGGAATGCATTGCCCTGTGTGTAAGGCAGACCAATGGTTTCTTCCAGAGACACAGGCCTTGGAAACTTGACAGAAAAGACCCCACAGAGAAGATGTGGCTTGACACCATCATCCATGTCACTCTGGAGTGTCTGCGGGTCTATGGGACTCTCTTGCAGCCAGTGATCCCACACATCGCAGACAAGTTGCTTTCCAGGCTGGCTGTTGAGCCAGAAGAGAGAAAGATCTCAAGTTTGACATTTCTGCCACGCTACAATGGGAAGCCGTGTCCCTTTGAAGGGAGACAGCTTGGACCTGACACTGGCATCTTGTTTCACAGACTAGAGAAGTCAAGTCAGCATCAGATAGAGAACAAGAGGCTTTAGTGTCTGACAAATAGCTTCTGTAAAACCTCCAGGAACTCCCAGAAAACATCAGTTTTATCAGAGCATTTTCCTCCCATCTCTTGGTGGTGATACAAAGTGGATAAAACACACTGAGCTGAGCTCAGAGCCCTGAGACTGAGGTCTGTGATGTGCGGTCCAGTCCTGTCTAGGAGACTGGCAGAGGTATTTGCCCTGATTGGAAAGCAGGCACGCATACTGGTTGTGTGCACAGCCAGAGGGCTAAGAAAGCATCTGGAGTAACATCCTTGGAGGAACAGCCCTGCAGCTTACCTGGGAGCAGAGAATGAACTGAAGGCACAGCCTAGGGTTTGAATATTGCTTCTTTGTTTTCCAGTGTGCTTTAATAATGTAAGAGGGCTGAAGCAAAATATCTGTCCATGTAAAACAGGGCATTATTCCTACACAGCCTCGAAGCCCTCTTGTTGTATCTACTTGCATCTTCCACCCTGGCCTCCTTTACTTTGCGTTTTGTGATTTGAGGAGCAGGTCAGGTCCCCCTGCTTGCTTGTTCTGGGAATCCCTCTCATCACCACCTGAGAAAACACAACATCTGGGACAAGCAGCAGTGGTTTGAGTGAATTCAGAGTAGGAAAAGCAGAACAGCAGGTTTGAAACTGATGTAATGCCATGACAAAGAGGAATTGCTGGGAAGTCACAGTATCAGAAATGTAGAAGCTCTGCCTGTGGTTGAGGTGGGTGTTTTGGCCACTGCTTTGTTCCCAGTGCTGGGACCGTGCCTGCATCAGACTGCGTGGAGACAGGCAAGCTGGGATGCACATGGCAACAGTGTCAGAGCTCCTGCAGGAGAGGAGATTGCAGCTGACAGGTAGAAACAAACCTTCCACTTAAAAACAACCCTAAGGCTGTGGGCAAATCATATTGTTTATTTGGTTGTGCTCCCACTCAGGGAGTGGTGGCATTACTTACAGAGCTGCGGTCAGCATTTCCAGTAGCTGTGTTGCTCAGAGCAGGCTCACATTCAGGCTGAGTCTCAGGAGGGATCCAGCTGTCCCCAAGGAAGGGGTTCACACAGGGGAGGGCTGAGCAGCAACTTGCAGCCAGTGTCCTTGTGTCCCTTTGACTTTGCTGTGGAGGTTTTTGGCTATGCTGAGACAGCTGGAGGTGGTTGGAAATTGTGTCCTGGTAACACCTCTGGGGTTTAGCCCAAGTGGATGCTGTTGAGTCCATCAGCTGAGCTTCCTTTGTGAGCCAAACCCTCAGCTGATGTAGCCTTGATGTGGAGGATCTCTTCTGTATTCCTGTTGTTTGGAGTGGGGGCAGTACAATGAGGCAGAGTGGTGTGCTAGTCAGGTGGGCGGCCCCATTCAGCTGACACCTGCAGACATGAACAAAATCAGAAGGGGAGAGAATCCATGTGTTTCAGGACGGGTCTTTGTGAGCCTTTTCTGCCTGCTGTGTGGTTTATTTCACCTTCTTTCTGTCCTTTCAGTATTGCCAGGAGCAGGCAGCTACATACTGTTGTCCTGGGACAGCTGGGACTGCCGGGGGACCCCGGGAGGTTGTTCCCAGCCTTAGGCTCCTTCATTTCTTACCAAGCCCAGTTGTGTGCAGCTCTGGGGGGCTGTGACCTCTTCTGGAGCTGTCTGTGCTGCGTTATCAGGGCCAGCAGGAGCGCTGGGGTCTCTATAGAGGGAAGGGCCGAGGAGGCTGCTTCTCCTGTGGGGTTCTGTTACACTTTTCTCCCCACACTGTAGCACATTGCCCATCTGTCTCACATCACCCAAGAAAGCCAGTTGCTCTCACCTGCCCAGCAGAACTTCTCCCTGGGCACTGTGCAGTTGACCCGATGCCTCTTGCTCCCATTCTGCCTCCCCTCGGTGTGCGTGCTTCAGGCTGCACGCTCCCGTAGCCCCGCACTGGGCGCTGCGTGTCGGCACGGCCAGAGGTGTCCCCACGAAGGATGGGGACAGGAGCTGCAGTCTTTGCCCTCTGTGATGCTGACGGCGGTGGGGCGGGTCTGGGGGCTGCGACCTGCGTGGAGACGTGCGGGGCTTTGCGGGGCGGGGCCGCTGCGCGGGGCGGACCCGCATCGCATCCTTCCTGCGCCCGACCACCTGATCCGCTCCGCCCGCCGCAGCCGCCGCCTTTGTGTGTGCGGTGCGGCGGTGCGGGATGGCGGCGGGAGGAGGGCGGCCGCCGGGCCCGGATTCCTCCCTGGAGCCCTACGTGCAGACCCGCATCTTCAAGATCATCGTCATCGGGGACTCCAACGTGGGCAAGACGTGCCTGACCTTCCGCTTCTGCGGGGGCACCTTCCCCGATAAGACCGAGGCCACCATCGGCGTGGACTTCAGGGAGAAGACGGTGGAGATCGAGGGGGAGCGCATCAAGGTGGGCCGCGGCGGCCCCGGAGGGCGGATCGCATCGGGGTCCGGAGGCGGCCGGTCCCGGCCTCGCACCGCCCGCGGGCTGCCCGCACGCCGGCTGCCTCCCGGGGGCCGTTCGGATCCCAGCCCGAGGGAGGGGAACCGGGGAAGGTTTCTCATTTGCGGAGGCATCTTCCGACCGTGTCGCTGCTGCTCTTTGATGATGGCTTGAGTCTGCGGGGGGTTTGAAGCGATGGTGCGGAGCGGAACGCTGCCGGCATCCGGCGTAGCTGGGTGCTGAGAGCCGCCAGCTCCATCAGCTGGGCCGGAGCAGCGCATCTGGGCTGAAGCTGCTGGAGCTGTGCTCAGACAGCGGTGTGACATGGAGCAGGTGGCTGCAGGGGCTCGCTGCAAGGTCGGGGCTCACGCTACCTGGTGTCAGGGGGCTTGACAGCTGTGATTTAACACTCAGATCTGGTGTCAGCAAGCTATAGGAGGATGCAGTTTCAAACTAGAACAAGGCTGATTTGCTCTGTACAGACCAGTGTCACAGCTGTAAGAAGCGTATTAGCTCAGAACAGTGACATGGATCAGAACAAACAGCGCTCTGCACCACTGACAGGGAGGGGGCAAATACTGCTGTTCTGACAAATGGGGGATCAAAGTTGAAGGGCTGATCACAATGGGAGCTAATGTTTGTTGATAAGAACTTCAGTTATGCTTTAAAACTGTCAGTGAATCTCCTTCTCTCCCCCTCTCTAGAAGGGAGAGGTGTTCGTTTCTGCCCATGGCTTCCCCAGTTCCACTCAACAGCACATATCTGTGTTGTTGTAAGCTGTACTGCAGGCTGGCATGAAGCCTGCCTTGCTGCCACCAGCTTGTAATGGTTGTCAAGCTTTCTACTTCTTGGATGTGATTTGTGCTGCAGCAGGCAGGATTGGGAGGCAGCGCAGCAAATTGCACCTTCCTCTGGGACCGTGCATCCAAGTGGGGAGGTGAGAAGTGTGATATATACCCTCCTGCTCCTGCTGTGCCCAGAGTCAGACAGTGTGGGATAAACAGGCATGGAAATGAATGAGCAGTATCTCTTTGTTCCAGCACTTTTCCACACTGAGTGATTCTGGGCCAGGCGCTGTCACAGCCCAGAGTAGTTAGTATAAAAAACACTGACTTAGAAATTGCCAGTTCCAGGCTTCAAGGCATTATTTACAAGAGCAAGCAGGACTTCTTATAGAGCCAGACTCACAGCCAGAAGGGGCCTCTGGAGGCTACCTGGGCTGACTCCCCTGTTCAAGCAAGGCCACCCACAGCAGGTTGCCCAGGACCACATCCAAGTGGCTTGTGAACATCTCCAAGGAGGAGGATTCTGAAGCTCCCGTGGGCAAACTGTGCCACTGCTTTGTCACCCACACAGAAAATAAGTGCTTCCCAATGTGTTGGTTTGTGTCCATGCCTCTTGTGTCATCGCTGGGGATCACTGAAAAGAGCCTGGCTTCTTTGCACCCTCTGTTCAGGTATTTATGAGATAAGCCCTCAGCCTTCTTCATGCTGAAGAGTCCCAGCTCTCAGCCTGTCATGTGAGGGCTGCTCCAGTGCCTTCATCATTTCAAGGCCCTTTTTATCTCCATTTCTTTCTTGTACTGGGCAGCCTAGACCTGGAGTGCTGGGTCCAGGTATAGCCTCACCAACTAGAGGGGAAGTATCTCCTCCCTGGACCTACTTTGTCTAATGCAGCCTGGGACATCATTAGCCAGTTCTGTAGAATGGGCACACTGCTGGCTCACGCTCATCTCAGTGCCCACCAGGACCCCCCAGGTCCTCTTGCAGCTGTGTGTCTGCGCGGTGTCTTAGGGCTGTCAAACTTCAGGTTTCTGAGCCCATTTCTCCAGCCTGCCCAGGTCCCTCTAGATGGCAGCACGTCCCTCTGGTGTATCTGCCACTCCTCCCAGCTCGCCACCTCTAGGCTGGCTGAGGATGCACTTCATCATCCAGATTGTCAGTGAAGACGTTGAACAGGAACAGGCACACACCCTGGGGTACATTGCTGATCACTGAAGAACACCCTCTGGGTTTGACCGTCCAGCCAGTTTGTAATGCACTTCATTGCTCGTCCAGCCCAGGCTGTATCAGTTTTTCTGTGGGGATCTTGACAGGTGTCAGAAGCTATATTCATGTGTCCCTAGCCTTCTTTTTGTCCCCTATAGACTTGGAAAAGCCATTCCTGGTGCCTTTAACATCTCTTGTCACATTTAGTGCCAGCTGTATTTCTTTCTAAACCACCTCCCCGTGTGCTCTGACATTGTGTCTGTACTCCTCTCAAGTCACTTGTCTCACCTTCCACCTTCCCTGTACTTCCTCTTTGTACCTCTTGGTATTTTTGCCTGACTTCCTCTTTGTTCACATGGGCAGCTCAGAGGTGGAGACACATCAGTATTGGGTAGCTTTCTTTGGTCCCATTTTCCTATAGGTCCTTGACCCACAGGACTCTTTCAGAGACACCTCTTGGTTAATGAGTTGGCTTTACCTTCACAGCTGCCCTGCTGAAGCTGGCCCAGCGTAGCAGCTTCCCTCGCTGGCTCTTCTATCACTTGAGTTTTGAAGTTGGAATCTCAGCTTTAAGCTGTGCTGTGTTGCCCCTCCAGCATACACTGGAATGGCTGAAGGCCTCCAGAAGGACCTAAGCCTGCAAACATGAGACTCCACCTGTCTGCAAGGGGCATCATCCGTTTATTCATCCTGGTCAGGCTGGAGCTGCCCACTGCCCTGTCTCCATGGCTCTCTGCTCTTTAATCCTTATTGCTTGCCTGGTTCCTCCCCCAGGCAGAGCTCCATGCAGGAATGCCGCTCTCTTTGCCCTGCCTCCTTTGTGGATACAGAGCATCATTTCAGTGTCCTCATACAGCACAGCATTAGGTGGGTTGGTGTGTTAGTCTGTTCTGACACGAGCAGTGCTGTGTGCAGTTTGACAGGGGTGATGGCTGGGTACACCAACATGGGGCAGGTAAGTCACCGGGCTGGGGCCTTTCACCCCTGTAGCACAGCAATGAGCAGAGCAGCAGCACAGCATCCTGCAGCAGCAATGGCTGCTCACGCCGTGTTGTGCCCCATAGGTGCAGGTGTGGGACACGGCCGGGCAGGAGCGGTTCCGGAAGAGCATGGTGGAGCACTACTACCGCAACGTGCACGCCGTGGTCTTCGTGTACGACGTCACCAAGATGGCGTCCTTCACCAACCTCAAGATGTGGATCGAGGAGTGCAACGTTCACGCCGTGTCCCCCCTGGTCCCCAAAGTGCTGGTGGGGAACAAGTGTGACTTGAAGGACCTGATCCAGGTGCCGTCCGGCATGGCCCTCAAATTCGCCGACGCTCACAACATGCTGTTGTTCGAAACCTCGGCCAAGGACCCTAAAGAGAGCCAGAACGTGGAGTCCATCTTCATGTGCCTGGCCTGCCGGCTCAAGGCGCAGAAGTCGCTGCTCTATCGCGACATGGAGAAGCGGCCGGGCCGGGCGCAGAAGCTGGAGCCGTCACGTGACGCCCACGGTAAAAGCGCGTGTCCGTGCTGAGCGCCGACCAATAAAGCTGTGCGGAGCCCTCGGACTCGTTGCTTTGCTTGGCGCGCATGCGCGGCCGGAGCGGGGGGGGAGGGAGAGGGCGCGCATGCGCAGTGCGAGCCGCCGCCGCCATGAAGTAGGTTTGGATGGGGGCTGGGTGAGGGGTGTGTGACCGGCCGGTGCTGACGGTGCTAACGGTGCTAACGGTGCTAACGGAGTGCATCGCCCCCAGCCCGCTGACCAAAGTGAAGCTGATCAACGAGCTGAACGCGCGGGAGGCGGAGCTGGGCGTGAGCGAGGCGGTGTCGTGGCACGCCGAGTACAAGGACAGCGCGTGGGTCTTCATCGGTACGTGTAGGCCGCGATGGGGGGACGGGGAGGGAGGAGAGAGCAGGGCTGTGCTGGGCTCCATGCTGGGCTCCGTGCTGGGCTCCATGCTGGGCTCCATTCTGGGCTCCATGCTGGGCCTCCATCGCTGCCCTGTCCCCCCCCGCAGGCGGGCTGCCCTACCAGCTGACAGAGGGGGACGTCATCTGTGTGTTCTCGCAGTAAGTTCCTACCTGCTCCATCCCCATCCCTGCTGTGCCCCTCCAGCCCTGCTCTGTGGCTGCTGATGGTGTGTTCCAGGTACGGGGAGGTGGTGAACATTAATCTGGTGCGGGATAAGAAGACTGGGAAGTCCAAAGGGTTTTGCTTTTTGTGCTATGAGGATCAGAGGAGCACCGTGCTTGCTGTTGATAACTTCAATGGGATCAAGGTGAGTGATGGAGCTGTGTGGCTGCAGCAGCTCCTGGAGCGCTCAGAGCACATCAGAGAGGAGCTCCATCGGCTGCTGGCCCCACAGCACACGCTTTGCTGACTACGTGACTCCTGTCCTAGATCAAAGGCAGGACGATCCGAGTAGACCATGTGGCCAACTACCGGACTCCCAAGGACTCCGATGATTTAGATGATGTCACAAAAGCCCTCCATGCAAAGGGCTGCGGAGTGAAAACGCCACCTCATACGTCGTCAGATTCCTCCTTGGAGGATGAAGACACGCCAGCCCAAAAGCAAAAAGGTGAAATGCATTTCTGCCCATCTTTGCCCTGGGTGGGAGGATTTGTGTGGGCCACAGGGACTCTTAGCTCAGCGTACAGCAGGGATAGGGATCCTCTTGAAAACAGATGCAACCCGAATGTCCAGGCTTATCCTCTGTGATCTGCGTCACACTGCCAGTATTTATCTATGATCATTCACCCCCTGCCTCTGGAGATCCTTATTTTGCAGGTTATAGTGGCACTCTTCCTGGAGAAAAGGAGTTGGGCTGGGCTGCAGGGATGTTGCAAGGGGGAGGGGGCAGGACAGTGGGGGACAGGGAGAAGAAAGGCTCCAATAAAGCCTTTCTCTGCAGAGCTCTGGTGCTCTGTAGCAGAACTTGTGGGGATGATGCTTGCAGGACTGTCCATCTCTAAGGATGACCTTTTTGTTTCAGATAAAGAGAAGAATAAACATGAACGGCAAAAGCAGAGCTCTCAGGCTGCAAAGAGAGCAGCACCTGCCGAAGAGGCACATCCGAGAATCAAGATTAAAAAGGAGAAGGAAGATCCTGGCTACGAGCGATATGCTGCTGGTGGGGGTCAGCAGTCCTGCAGTGAGTCTGAGAGGAAACACGTGAGCAGGACGCAGCGAGATGAGGAAGAGCAGAGACACCAAAGGTCGTCGGGGAGGAGAGGGGAAAAGAGCTCCCAGGAACACAGAGGGCAGAACAGCTCACGGGAAGAGAGAGGAGAGGTCAGCAGGAAGGGTGAGGGACACAGCAGTTGGCGAGAAGAGTGTTCTGAGGGCAGCAGATCCAGGCACCGGCGGGAGAGCAGCAGCAGAGAGCCCCATTCCAAGCACAGGGAGCGTGGATCCACCAGAGATTCCAGCCGTCACTGAGCCCTGGAGTGAGCACCTTCTGGGCCACAGCTGTGCTCTGTGAGCTGCACCGGGAGCCTGTCTGAAGCTTCCTGCTATGGCCTTAAGGGTACCACAGCTGTGTCTCGTCTCACACACACCACTCTGACCGGTTCACTCCTCAGACAGGTTGCTCTCAGTGCTGTGGGCTGTGATGTGGGCTCTGCTGCTGCCTTGCTCAGCCCTTCTGTGCAGTGGCATCACTCAGACGGTTGTGGAGGGGCTCACGGCACAGTGTGGGCAGTGGGGTGCTGAGCAGCAGGATACGGACACCGAAACTGCCCACGTTGTTCAGGGGGAGCGTCCCTGTCTGCAGTGGGGCGGTGGGTGCTTGCAGGTGGGCACGGTGCTTTGTGCCCCAGCCCGTCCTGCTTCCTTTGCTTATGTGATGGATATCAGAGGCTGCTGAGCCATCGCAGTTCATGGCGTTTTTTGTTTTAAACTCCTTTTAATAAAAATCGATCCTTTAACCAGAGGAGATGACTGGGAGCACTGCTTGTGTCCGGTTGTGCTGTTTGGACTGAGCATTGATGGCGGCTGACACAGAAATGGGGAGCGCACAGCAGTGGATCTGAGCTGCGCTTTGCTCTCGGGGTGGTTCCGGTCGGTCCCGTTGCTGCAGCGCTCTCCCGTCTCCTCCCCGCCGTTCTCGGGCGGTGCCGCTGGATCCCAATTGCGGGCCGAGCTGCCGGGTCCGCCCGGCTGGGGGGCGCAGTGCTTCCCGTTCCGCCGCGCTTCCGGTTCCGGGTGGAGTTGAGGCAGTGTCCGGCCCGGCGCGGCGGCGCGCCCCGCCATGCCATGTCCGCGCTGAACTGGAAACCCTTCGTGTACGGCGGGCTCGCCTCCATCGTGGCCGAGTTCGGTGAGCTGCGGCGGGTACCGGCGGGTACCGGCGGGTATCGGCGGGTACCGGCGGGTACCGGCGGGTATCGGCGGGTATCGGCGGGTACCGGCGGGTACCGGCGGGTATCGGCGGGTATCGGCGGGTACCGGCGGGTACCGGCGGGTATCGGCGGGGCGCTGACGGCCGGTCTCCCCGCAGGCACGTTCCCCGTGGACCTGACGAAGACGCGGCTGCAGGTGCAGGGCCAGAGCGGCGATGCGCGGTTCCGCGAGGTCCGTTACCGCGGCATGTTCCACGCGCTGTTCCGCATCTGCCGCGAGGAAGGCGTCCGCGCGCTCTACTCGGGGTAAGTGCGGGGCCGAGGGGCCGCGCTGCGGTACCGCCCCGCTGGCACGTAACGCCGCCGCTTGTTCCGCCGCCCAGGATCGCCCCTGCGCTGCTCAGACAGGCGTCGTACGGCACCATCAAGATCGGCATCTACCAGAGCATGAAGCGCCTGTTCGTGGAGCGCCTGGAAGGTCTGTGCTACCAACGTGCCGCGGCTCCAATGCCGGCCATGCTCTGTTCTCTGTGGGTTTGCTCGTCCCTTTCCTCGCCCTTCCCAGCCCCAAGAGATGCAGTTATCGCTTTGTGCTGTGCAGCTGTGTTAGTGCAGGGATGGGCCGCGGCACCCATTGGCATCTCGCTGCTCTCCATGCTACCCACGGTCACAGAAATGCTCCATAAGCTGAACACGTCTGTGCTTCCCACAGCTTTTATCCTTGTTTTGCAATAGCAGCCCAGGAAACCCCCAGCATATTGACAGAGCCCCATCTCTTCTTGTTAGCTTCAGGGAAGGCAACATTTATATAGTCTTCATTACTTGAAGGAACTATATAAACAGGAGGAGAAATGGCTGTGTACAAGGCTGAATAGTGACAGGACACGGGGGAATGGATTTAAACTGAGACAGGGCAGGTTTAGGTTGGACATTAGGAGGAAGTTTTTCCCCCAGAGGGTGGTGACGCACTGGAACAGGTTCCCCAAGGAGGCTGTGGATGCCCCATCCCTGCAGGCATTCAAGGCCAGGCTGGACGTGGCTCTGGGCAGCCTGGGCTGCTGGCTGGTGACCCTGCACACAGCAGGGGGTTGGAGCTGGATGAGCACTGTGGGCCTTTGCAACCCAGGCCATTCTATGGTTCTGTGATACCCAGCTGTGCTCCCTGCACTGCTCTGTGTTACCTGGGTTATAGCCTTCAGTAGGAAGCCTTTCTTGTAGTTCTCTTGGAGGCTTGAAGTCCTTCTGTCTGAACACAGCAGCTCTGGTTAAGGAGTCTAATTTGTGAGCTGTGATTAAAGAGATAAGAAACAGTGAGTGCTCTCGACTCTGGTGACAGGATCCTCTGTTGCTCTTGTTAGATAGTAGAGCAGCAAAAGTCGATGATGTCTTTACTGGAGGAGCTGCACTTGCAGTTCTATATCCTGTCCCATCATGAGTAAATACTTAATGACATTCAGTCTGGTAAGATAAGAGATTCACACCAGCAAAAGGACCAGGTGTGCAATGCACTCGACCTGTTTTCCAAGGGCTGCTCTCTTCTTGAGCAATGCCCCTCCCTGTGGATGGTTCTGTGCATGTGCTCCAGGCTGCCCATCTCTCTTGCTGTTGCAGCATTTCCAGTTGTGAGTACTGTTGTTTGAATGTTTGTCTCCCTACAGGCCTGGGGCAGCACGTGGCCTGGTCTCCTCTGGGAAGTGCTGTGGTCAGTACCAGCAAAGGGCCTTTTTCCAATGTAACCATCAACCTAATATTGGACCTGGAAGTCTTGGATTATTTTCCTTCTCTGGAACTAATTGCATCTAACTTTCTCTGCCTGGATCATTTACTGTGTGTTTTGCAGGGAGGCTGCATATTCTGAGTGTGGCCAGCTGGGGCTCCAAATTCAAACTAATCGATGTCAGATTGCCTTGAGAAGCATTTAGTTGCCCCTCTGTCTTACCATTATATCCATTCTGAGAAATGTGTCTCCGGGCACTGAAATCTCACCTGATCGTTCAACGTTTTCCTGTATAGCAGCCCGTTACTTGTCTGAGCAGCTAGAACTGGCATTCAGACCTGCTTCTCTCTGTCAGTGTGTTGCTGTTTCAGCCTCTGCTTTTTGTCTCTGGCAGCTGCAGATAGGTCTGCAGTCAGCTGGTGCTAAATGGCCACTTTGTGCCTGTGCAGCTTCACTATGTGATTTGTGAACTTAGCTTTTCTGTTCTTTCCAGAGTTTCTTGCTTATTCAGTGCAGCCTGTACACCTTCTCTTTAGGTCTTTGGGATCTGACTTTCTTTTCTTGATTGCAGATGAAACGTTGTTAATCAATGTAATCTGTGGAGTGGTTTCAGGGGTGATCTCCTCTGCAATTGCCAATCCGACAGATGTGCTGAAGGTAAGAAGTGTGTGTGTGTGTGTGTGTGTGTGTGTGTGTGTGTGTGTGTGTGTGTGTGCCCAGTGCAGTCTGCCACCTGCTTCTGCTTTCTAACAAAGGTGCATCTCTCCCAGCTGCAGTGAGGTGCTCTCTCTAAGCCACTACTTATATTAGTTCTGCTAATATGGGCTTGTTATGAATGGGAGTTGCTCTGTTGTTCCATTGTACCAGGAAATCCACTGAGCTGTTATTCTTGCCCTTGGGGCGAGTGCTGATGCTGTGCTACTGACTTGCACATTTCTTTCAGATTCGAATGCAAGCTCAAGGCAGTTTGTTCCAGGGTGGCATGATTGGCAGCTTCATTGATATCTACCAGCAAGAGGGTACCCGAGGCCTCTGGAGGGTGTGTATCAGCTGCTGGAAACCCCTCACCTCCTCTAGTATCAGAATTAAAAGCTTCCTCAACTTGTTTGCTGCTCCTTCTCTGAGCTCAAGTGCAGCTCATGAGGAGAACTGTGAGCCAAGGGTGGTAGCGAAGTCTTCCTCCTGGTTAGCAGGCAAAACTCAAGCACGTCTGTGGTGAAGATTGGGTCTGTGCTGTGGCAGTGTCAGCACTGGGCCATGCAAACCTGGTTCCTAGGGCTGAAGCTGGTCCCTGGGAGGAGCAGTATTTAGGTCTGGGCACGTAGACCAGGTTTATTGTAGTACAGGATCTTTTCTGGTGTTGAAATTTCAGTATGCTGATGGGGAAGAAAAGGGAAATTATAGCCTTATTCCTTCATGGGCTAGAGGGAGAAAAGCAGCATCTGGTTAATCTGGCTGTAGTAAAACTGCCAGGGTGGAGGGAGTTATACTGGGAGACAGTGAGCAAGCTCTACCTCAAGCTTCAGCTTCAAGGCAGGATGATGAAGATACCAAGGTTGCTGTCAAGAGAAAGACCTGTAAGAGGAGGCTGGGAAGAAGTGTTATACTAGCAGTGAGTCTCAACGCAGCAGTTCATGCTTGTGACTGACGTTTGTGTCCTACAGGGTGTTGTTCCAACTGCTCAGAGAGCTGCCATTGTGGTCGGGGTGGAACTGCCAGTCTATGACATCACCAAGAAGCACTTAATTCTGTCAGGCCTGATGGGTGATACAATCTTTACCCACTTTGTGTGAGTATTTGCTGCAGCTCCTGCACTCTCCAGGCTTGGCAGGGTGTGTGAAGCAGAGGAGCAAAGTGGGATTTGGAGATCTGTTTATAAAGCAAAAAAGAGCTGCCAAGAACAAGCTGAGTGCTTCTGAGGGATCTGCTGTGTTGACTGGAGCAGCTATGGATGCCCAGAAAGCATCCCTAGAGAGACCTCCCTGGAGAAGGAACCTGGCAGAAATCCTCCTGGTGAAGTGAAATAAAAGCTTGAATTCAGTTCGCTGATTACCAGAAATGCTGTTGCTCCATTTTGCTGCCATGGTATGAACCTGGCAGGAGTTCTAGGTGTGATTAATGATAGCAATGGGTTGAAAGAGCTACTCCAGTCTGAGGTTCTCCTTTACAGAAGATGTCAGCTCACAGCCACTGCTGTAAGAGTTTCATGAAACAAACAAAGAGTTGCAGAACTGACTGGAAGAATACCCTGAGCAATCTGACCTAGTTTTGAAGTCAGCCCTGCTCTGAACAGGGTGTGGATTAGAAACTTCCCAGAGCCTTTCTTCACCTACATTTTCCTATTATTCTTCTAGCAGACACTTTAGCTGGAGGTGCTGCAGTGCTTCTGCTGGGTTTGCCTGCTGTGGGCTGAAGGTGACAAGCACTAGACCATATGTGCAGGGAGGAGACTAGCAGCTGTATGCTCCCTGTGGCTGCCTTTGGTCTTCCTCCCTCCTTCCCTGCCATGAAGAAATGTTTGCTCTGGGGAGAAGGATGTGCATTTCCAAGAGGCCGCCTTCAGGTCTGTGTCACCTTGTCAGCACCCAGAAACACATTGCTGGACTGCAGACAGCCCTGTGGAGACCTGGCAGTGGGCTCTGGCAGGGTCTTTGTTAGATGGAGCTGAGCATTTCACTTCCCTTCCTCTCTGGGTCTCAGTGTGGTATTGGTTCTGGGTGGGAGCAGACAGTACAGCTAATGTTTACTGCTAAATGCCTTTCATGGAATTGAGTGAAAGGTTCTCTTGTGCTTATGTCCAGGCTTGTCTGAGCCAGACTGGCCATATTCAGAGCTATTTCTCTCTAATGTTTTGGTATGTCTAGTTCCAGTTTTACATGTGGGCTGGCAGGAGCGATTGCCTCCAACCCTGTGGATGTGGTGCGGACACGGATGATGAACCAGCGAGCGATCGTGGGCAGTGTGGAGCTCTATAAGGGCACTCTGGATGGTCTTGTGAAGGTAAGGAGGTGACATAGGTGGGCAAATCACTGTTTTTGGAGGCTAGCTGCAGTTGAAATTTGGGCTGAGTGAGCAGTGAGGTGTATTGAAAACTGGCTGAACAGCCAAGCCCAGAGAGCAGTGGTGTTCCCACAGCCGAGGTCCTCTTTGGCTGTCTATGGGATCTGTGACTGATCCTAAGTTGAGTCTGATAACCAATCTGTCACTTTTTTCCCCACAGACATGGAAGAGTGAAGGGTTCTTTGCACTCTATAAAGGTTTCTGGCCCAATTGGCTTCGCCTCGGTCCCTGGAACATCATTGTATCCTTCAGTATGCTGCTGGGAGGCCATGAGGATGGCCAGGCAGGGGAAGACTGAGTAAATGGAAAGTCAGAGTAGACACCCTGATGCAGTACCTCTTTGTCTTAGCACAGAGCAACTCCGTGTTATGCTTGGACAGACATAGACTGCGATGTGACTGCAGGTGCTTTGTGCACCAAAAAACACCACTGGCTGTGACTGCTCCTTCTGACAGCTCTGTAGGTGGCTTATGCAGGGACCTCCATTGCAGCAGCACAGATATTTTCTTGTAAAGCAAGTGCTTTTAAGTGCACGGCTTTAAACTTTCCACTTAGTCTGAGCTGCTGGAGCTGCAGCAGTTTCAGGATTAGCTCCTGTTTTAGGAGGGAAGCTTGGGGAATATTCTCCTCTTGAGACAGGTGCTGACCTGCTCTGCAGAACCATCAGTCACTGCTGTGTTGCTCTGCTGGTTTCTTCATTCCCTCTGACATGGTGTTTATAATTTATTTTAAAGAAGTCCCTGCTTAGAAAATCACAGTTAAGAGTCATTTCCCTTTCCTAGTGCTTCAGGCAAGCCTTGGCCAGCTTGATTTTGGGTCAGTTTCTTCCCTTTCCTGGTAGCCTCCCTTTGGCAGCTCTCTTCCATTTGTACGGATCACTTTATGCTTCCTGGAAGAGGAGATTCCCATGTTGGTTTTCAGCTACGCTATGCTGATGATCTGCCTGCCTTGCGTTGTGAGGCTTGGCCTGGTTGTGAGGGAGGTGCAGTGCAGCTGCTGTATGTATTTGTATGTATGTATGTATGGAATTCCTTGACTTTTCCTTCAGTTTTTTATCACATATGAGCAACTGAAGCGACTTCCATTCTGAGCGCTAGCTTCATTCCACAAGTGTCATCTCCAAGGCTCACAGCAGTGTTCTGCTGCAGCCTTCATTTCACCATCACCACATTTTGATGTTTTGTTACACGTGGGTCTGGACTCTCCTCCTCCCCCACATTCATGGTCCCTTGAAGGTTGTTCTGGCTGAAGTGTGTCTGGGAGGCTGATGGCAGGTACTGCATGCTTTGTTCCACGCAGAGGCAAGTATTAACTGTGCACGAGTGTCTGGGCCTGAAGCAATATCTTCTGTGAAGATCTGTGCATTCCAGTGGCCTTTGGTGCAGCTGTGGTTTGTTTGACTCACGTGCATTGTTCTGCCATACCTGTGGGGTGAGGCTGGAGGCTGGACAAGGGGTGCTGTCATGTTTTCTTGCTACCTGTAACCTCATTAAATTATTTATTGACTGGATGGCATGAGTTTGTGTTTGTGCAGACATAGCATAGGGATATGTTTCAGAGCAGCTGCTGTGTCTGCCCTTGGAGACGAGAGGTTTGTTTTTTTCCAGCACACTATTTTTCCTTAATAGTCTTCAAACTTCATTGCAATGAATGTATTTCTAAAAGACAGTTTGATAGGCAGGAAATTATGGTGCCATAAAAGCAAACAGTTTTTATCCCAACTTCCTTCCTCCTCTGTGGGGGAGCTTTGGTCCGGATGAAGGTCCCATGTGATGTGCAGCAATGCTTCCTGCCTGAGACTGCTGCAAGGTGACATTCTCTGTGCAGACTGCACAAGGGATGTTCTGCCAAACAAAGGAGAGAGGGTTATTGCTGTGGTTCTGCAGAGACCTGGTTGAATGTGTAAGGAAGGTGAGACCTGTAAACTCATGGACTTAAATAGTGCCATGATTGGAGATGATCCTACAAGGCTGGGAGGGTTTCAGAGTTAAACTTTAAGTTAGCCGGGGCTGGGAGCAGAAGACTGAAGGCAGGCAGTGTTTGCATGCTTCAGCTTGCATCAGCTTTGTGGCCTTTTATGGGTCTTCGGTTCTGTTTTTTTCGATGTGAAGTGCTGCTGGGAGGCTCTTCTTTCCGCCCTTGGCACCTACAACCTGCCCTGTGCCATGCTCTGCCTTTGGCTGTGCCAGCACTGCCTTCTCAGCTGTATCTTGATCTTGGTTGTGTTCAGTCTCTCCTGAGCAGCCCTCTCGCCTCACGTTGCTATTTGACAGAGGAAGGCTGAAACCTTCCCTGTTTCCTGGCAGCTCTGATTTTTCCACTTCTTGATCCAGGAGAAGCGGCTTTGTTTAAAGGGATCACTGTTATTTCTTTGGTCCCTATGGGAAGAGGCTGCTGTAGTTCTGGTGGTGACCCTGCAGAAGCCTCATGAGCTGTACCACCTTTCTCCTTTATCTGTGCCTGTGTCATAGCCAAGTACTGGCTCTGCTCAGGTTCTTAGTGCTTGACTGGGGTGCCCACCTCCCTGCGTGCCACCATGGCAGTGCCGCTGGACAAGGAGGAGTGATCAGGGTGTGGTCCTGATGCTGAAATGGACCACAACCCCCAAGCAGGTCTCATGGTTGCACTGGGAGATGATGGAGAGGTCAACAGCAGTATGGGCTGCCCCAGAATGGGAGATGCTGAAACACCCTGTGCAGGGGGCTGCCGCCCTGCTGCTGGGACAGAACCAGGGGAGCACAAGTGGGCTGTTCAGGAGGAGAGTGGCTCAGCTCAGCCTCACACAGCCGTTCTGCTTGGTGCTCTGTGCTCACCCTCCTGCTCTGGGGTTGTCTGGAAACGTGGCGTGAGGGGAGGGACCTCTGTGGGCACAGCGTGTGCTGTGAGTGCATCAGTCCCTTCTGGCACAGCAGAACTCTGCTCTGCAGCCTGAGGCACCACCTGGAGAGCAAGGGGCTGTGCTCACAGCTGCCCATTGCCTGCTTACTGAGCTGTGCGTGCCAAGAAGCCCCAGGTGAGGAATGCTCTAGGATCCTGCTGTGGACACACCATCTTTGGGCTGTGCCCTGCAGTGGCCACACATGGCTAACTTGGCTGTGGGAATCATCCTTGCTGTGCTGGCTCCGCTCATCATCACTGCCAATGTGCTGGTGGCCATTGCTCTCCTTCGCCTTATCTGGAAGACTGGCTACAAGGGACACTATTTTGTCCTTAATCTTGCTGCTGCAGATGCCATGGTCGGTTTGTCAGTTATAGGTCTGATCAGGAATGAGTTCTTTGAGCACTTTCATCCCCCGCAGATATTATGTGTCCTGCGAATGGCTTTTGTGACCACTTCTTCTGCTGCTTCTATCCTCTCCCTGACCCTGGTTGCATGTTACAGGCACCTGGCAATCAGAAAGCCTTTCCAGTACTATCAGCTGGTCACGGGCACGCGGGTCGGGCTGCACTTGGTGTGTCTCTGGCTGCTTGCTGGTATTATTGGCTTCCTCCCACTTCTTATCCCTGGCTTTCAGAAGTTCTCCCTTGAGGAAAAATGCTCCTTCTTCGGAGTCTTCCACCTCAGCTACATGCTCATGGTCTCCTGCATGGGCTTCTTTCCAGTCCTGTTTCTCTTCATTTACCTCTACTGTGACATGCTGAAAATTGCCTCTGTGCACGTACAACAAATCCGGGAAGTGGAACGTGCGGGGCTGGCCAGGGGCACCACCAGTGACATGAAGGCCATGCGCACCGTGGCCATGCTGGTCGGCTGCTTTGTGCTGTCCTGGCTGCCATTTTTCATCGCTGGCATCGTGAAAACTCTGTGTACTGAGTGCTTCCCCTACAGAGTCCTGGAGAGTTACCTCTGGATGCTGGGACTGTGCAACTCCCTCCTGAACCCCTTGCTCTACTCCTACTGGCAGAAGGACGTGCGGAGGGAGCTCTCCCAGCTGGCTGCAGCTGTGAAGAGGAAAGCCCTTCGTTTGGGGAAGGGTTGCTGTTTCCCCAGCAGAGGCACAAAGTCCGTTCCCACTGTGTCGTGCTTGCAGCTCCAGGACTGATGTGGTAAGGAGCAACTGCTGCTGGCTTTCCTTCTAGCTCATCTCCTTCACCAGAACTGTGAACTTGGGTGCTGCCAGCTGTGGAATAGATCTTGGATGGGGTGGGACAGCTCTGCATGGATGCAGCACAACCAGCACAGCCTGTTCTGCCCCAGCTCCAGGGCACCCAAAATTGCAGGTGTGTGGCACACATTGAGTTTTGCTTGGAGAGCTTCAGCAACAGCAGCCTTGTGTCTGGTGGGACCAAGCCCTTGGCACTCCCTCCACACACTAAGATCACTCACCTTTTGTTGCCTGGCTTTCCCCAGCCCAGATATGGGAGCCTTCTGCTGTCCCCTCTGCCTGCAGCACCAGCTGTCTGGGCCAGGTTCCCCACCAGCACATGGGGCAGGGCTGTTCTCAGTGTGTTGGCTCTGTCACTCCCTGTCACTGCCCCTACCTAAACCAAACTTGCCATCCAACAGATGTAATCTGGGCTATCCCTCAAACCATTCTCTGATGAGGATCAGTCCCAGATGCAGAGGTGAGGAGAATGGGCCTGGGGTCTCTATTGTAGCGCAGGGGATGCAGTGGGAGGCCTGGCTGTTCTTTGGCTGTGTGTGCACTGGAGCAAAAGCTGAGCAGCCCCAGGTGTGGTGTGCCTGGGAAAGGTGCAGGGCAGCACCGGTTTGTGCTGTTACTGTTTGGTTTGTGCTGTAAAGCAAGTTAATGAATGACTGACTTGAGTGCTGAGCAGGAAGGACTGCCTTGGAAACAGGGGAAAACCTTGTGCAGAAGGGCTGCTTTGTCCCACCAACGCCTTAGGATGTTCATGGGGTAATAAGGATGCCTCTATACTGACTCAGCAGGTGGGAGCACACAGCACTGGGTGCATGTCATGTCCCACTGCAGTGATGGTCCTTCCAGAGGCTATGATGTTATCTCATTGCTTTTTGTAAAACGGTAACAGTTTGTAAAATCCTCATAGCAGGAATGTTTCCCATAAAGCAGGATGCTTAGCTGAGGGCTTGTTCCTGTCTGAAAATGGGAATGCTTCACACAGAACAGTAGTTGGTTCCTCTTCTGTCACCTGCCCTGCTGGTAGAGACGAAGGCCTTATCCCAGGCACATGCAGTACCTGCCTCGGTCCTGAGGCCGTCCTCATCTCCCTACTAAGACCAAAACAAAAGCAATGGGCACCCCGTGTTACCCATCTCTATGTCTGGGAGAGGCCTGAGACCAAACACCACACGACATACCCTGTTCCTGGCTGTGCACGAAGGAAAGGAGCCTGAGATAAGGCTCACACAGAACAGATGGGCTCCGTGGGTGAACTGATGCCTTGCAGGTGGGTCTGGTAGGTGGATCCGCTCTGACTCAGTTCTGAGGACCAGCACATCATCTGGGGGCGTGACGTGTCTGCTGCCTGTGCTCGGCGCGGCGTGGGCTCCACCAGCTGCTGATTTGTAAAGCCGACCCATCCTCACCGAGCAACTGACAAGGCCGAAGCCGCCCTCTGCCTCCTCCAACACGCCTCCTGCGGGCACCCACTGGGAAGGAGACCGAGCGGGCCTCCCGCTTGCTCCTCACGTCTGCTGCAGCCCGCGGGCACGGGACCACGGGGGGCTGCGGGCCGGAGGGGCGGCGCCTGGCAGCCCTGTCCCCATCTGCAGCAGGGATGGCAGCTCGTGCCGGAGCTGGAACGGGGCGACGGACGGACGGACGGACGGACGGCTGGGGGGGACACGCTCCTGTAGGCGGAGCACCGGCGTGCACTGCAGCGGGGGGAACGCGATTTGTGGCTCCTTTCCCAGCTCTGAGCGCGGCAGGAGAGAAGGAGCGCTCCCTGTTTGCTGTCCCGTCGGCTGAATAAAACGCATTGCTGCGGGCTGCTCGCTGTGCCGACTCACGGGGTGGAGGTGTATGGAGGTGTATGGAGGTGTGCGGAGGTGCGGGCTGCCCCGACGGGGCGTGCACGGAGCGGCCGCCGGGATGGGACACGTGCTGCCCGCTCCGCCCCGCCGCTCTCCCGGCGTGCAGTGCGAGCCGGGCCCCGCCCCCAGCGCCACGGCAGCCAATGGGCGGCGCCGCAGGGGGGCGCTGAGCGGGGCCGACCGGGGCGGATGTTCGTGGAGAGCGGGCGGGGAGCGGGACCGGGAGCGGGCGGTGAGTGCGGGCCGAGAGTGCGGCCGGGCCGGGCCGCGGGTGTTTGCGGTTGTTTCCGTGTCAGCCCGCGCCGCGTGTGCGGGAGCCGAGAGCCACAGAGCTGGGCGGCGTCTGTCGGCTCAGCTGGGCCTGAAGGCGCGGTGAAGCCTCCGGGCCGCCTTTGTGGGTCAGCAGCGGTTCCGGTACCGCAAGGAGCGGCCGAAGCGGGGCGCGTTGGGCGGCGGTTCCGGTCGGGCCGTGCCGGCGGAGGGCAGCGCTTCCGGGCAGCGCTTCCGTGCCGCGCCCGCTCCCCCGGGACCGCCGGGCGGCAGCGCCCCGTTCCTGTGCTGCGGCCCCGCACACTTGGCTCGGAGTTCCGGGGCGTTGAACGCACGCGCTCCGTGCTGCCGTCGTTATTTGCCCCCGTTGCGGCGATAGGTGCGGCGGCCCGGCCGGTACACGCGAGACACGCTCGCATTGGGCTGCACGCGGCTGCTTTTGTTGGTGTTTTAATTGCTGGGCTCGTCTCTCGTTCCCCAGCTGCAAGCCGAGAAGCTGTTTTCTCTGTTTTTTAACCTTGGGAGCCTTAATAGCATCTAGTTAGAAAGCCCGCTGTGCTAAGTTGTTGAAAGCTCCCTCTAAGCCACCGTAAGGTCAGGTTTCTTGCTTTAAGGTCATGTTCTTAGTATCAGTGACTTCAGCTCGTGGAGGAGATGAGCTTCGATCTCCGAGCAATTTCAAAGGTGTTGCTACAGAGGCATTCTGAACCCCTTCCAAAGATGGTGTGAGATTTCTCTCCTAATCCCCAGGTTTTCTGCTGCTGTTCCTCCAGTGCCAGCACCTCCATCCCCTTGCAGTGCCCCCATCCCCTTGCAGTGCCCCCATCCCCTTGCAGTGCCTCCTGGCTGCTCTGCTCTGTGGGCACTTTGCAGTCCTGCTCCTCTCCCTGATGCTCTGGATCTGGAGCTGTGAGCTGCCCGTACCTTTCTTCAGGGCCCTGTTCTGCAGAACAGCACTCAGCCCTCAGCTCAGTGTTTGCACTGGGCTCCGGTGACGGTCCTGCCTGCAGGAATTCATAGATGTGGAGCATTTTGTGTTGGATTGGGTGTACGTGGCCATGTTTGTATACACCAGTACGTAATATGTTCCTTTCTGTTCATTTAGAACCCGGCTCATACCCAGCCTGATCAGCCCTGTGCTTCTGCAGCTGTGTTGGCAGTGCTTTGTGAATGCCTTTCCTTGAAAACACTTCAGGCAGCCCTTTGGTATTATAAACAGTGCATCCTCACAGCCAAAGACAGTGACTCTTTGCACCTCTTCTTCTTTTACAGCACCCTGCTGCAGTAATTACCTTGTCTGAAGTTGATATTTCTTTTCACTGTAAGCTTCCAGAGTCAAGGAGCGAGCTACGTGCCTCTTCAAGGATTACGAGACCTTAATCTTCCTATGCAAAGGCACCTAATTTCAGGCGTGCACGTAGGGTTTATTTAACTGCCTGCCAGTGCTTAGCGCATTGATGTATGAAATCCCTCTCAAATTCAGATTTACTTAGTGCTAATGGTTTTACCACCTGCTCCTTCACCTCCTTCCCCCACATCCAGGAACGAGCCCGTGGGTGTCACTCACAGCAGACTGATGGTGACACATGCGGCTGCAGCCTGTGAACTGTTGCCCCAACCTGAGCTCTTGGTGCCTCCGTTGGCAACTGCCCACGTGGGGAAGCACAGCAGTTGTGTGTGCATTAGGACCCACCTTCATTTGTGTTCTGCTGAGCCAGGAGTGGGTGCTGAGCAGGGAGCTGCACCTTTGTAGACACACAGCCAGCCAGGCTGGCAGTGGCAGGAAAACTGGCTGAAATACTGAAGTATTATGAGCACCTTGCCATGTTCCTGGTGCAGTATGCAGGTACAGTGTGTGTTCTGTGTGCTTCTCTCACGCTGTCTGGATGAGACCTGTTAGAATGTAGGATTATGTGGAGTTGATAGAAGTAATTGTTTAAGTCTTACTGATCTCTTCAGTGTGCTTAGGCAGCTCCTGTACCAATGGCGTGACTGGCAGCTGATGATTATAGAGCTCTGACTGTGACAGTGAAGCCAGGAATACAATAGAAAACGGTGCACAGTCCCAGGGATCTGGAACCAGATCCAGAAAGCAAATGCTTGGTTTGGAAGTGTGACTTTGAAGCCTCTCTGCTTTTCTTCTTTGCCTTCCTTGCTGTTATCTTTCCTGTGTTTTCTAATCAATTGTTGCAGATATTAGGCACTTTGTTTTCTCTTAAAGCACGTTCAGAACAGGTGGTTTGTCATCAGATGGGAGTTTTGTATGGTAAATAGATATAGTCCTGTTTAAGAAAAAGGACCGCTGTTCAGGTTGAGAAATACCTATTTCGTGTATTGGTCGATGTTGGCAAAAGATACATCCATATTTATAGCAAAGCCTGCGTCAGCCCGTTTCTCGAGTTCTCCCTTCTGGATGCTGAGTAAGTGAGAAGCTTGGTGAGCAGGTGTAAACTCCGTGGGCTTCCTAAGCATGTGCTTGAAATGCTTGTAGGCATATGAAGGTGTCGGGGTACCTGTTAGTACTTGATTCGAGTTACAGGGGATGGATCTGTATACCTTCTTCTCATTAACCGGTTGGATGTCAAGAAAGTTGTCTGAGAGCCTGATCAGCAGTAGTACCAGGCTGCTGCTGCTAGAGCCTGTGCTGGGGTGAGCAGCTCTGTGTGCCCCCAAGCAGTGCTGGGTTCGTGGGCAGAGCTTGTGTTGAGTGAAGGCAGCAGGGAAGGGTTTTGCAGAAGTCCTGAGGTGAAACCCCTATTGGGGTTCTGCCTTAAGTAACACGATGGTAAAGCCTTGTGTGGTGAGCTGCCCCACTTTGTGTCTTTGTGGGGAATCACTGTCAGTGTTTGCCGCTGTCAGTATAAGGAATGATTTGTAAAGCAATGCTTTCCAGTTAAAATGGAGTTGAGTCTCTTTAATGTATATATATTTAAATACACACATATACATTTTGCTAGTCATTAAGACAAGACGGTCAAGTTCTGTTAGTGGGAGCTAGTGTCTGGAAAATGAAGTCTTGTCAAGGGTTTGGCATGGGACCCAGCAAGGATAGATACTTGCCCTGATTTATTCCTGGAACATTGAGATCTTTCCTTTCTGTATTCAGGCCCTTCCTAAACCCATATATAGCATCAGTGCGGACCCAGAGTGATGGGCAGTTTTGTGCATTGGTGGAGCTGCTGGGTGCAGCAGGTGGCTGCCATGTGTCCCCAATCAGACCAGGCAGGACCCAGCAGAACCCAGGGCTGAAGACCACTTGGAGCAGCCTGCTGTTCTCAGGGCTGCTGTGGGAGGAGGAGCTGTGCTGGCTGTCATCTCCCAGAATCTTGGAGCTGTGGAATATCCTGAGTTGGAAGGGGCCCACAAGGACCATTATCCTGGCACCATGCACCACTGGAAGAGCCTGGCTCCATCATCTTAGCATCCTGGCTTCAGATATTTATACACATTGATAGGCCTCTTCTTCTCCAGGCTGAAAACATGCAGCTGCTTTGATTATACAGAGGTCCAAATGAAGAGCTGGCTCTTCACTGCAGCCTTTCCTGCTGTCTCTCTCTCTCATTTGAAAAGATTAGCTTCTTGGGTGGCACTCAGGGTTTCCTGCCTGGTATGAGAGAAAATTCTCTTTTTCTATCTCTTCCATGTTGAATATAATCTCTAAAAGACTGTGCTGCAGACTTAGGCTGCTGCTGCTAATTATCTTGATGAGACTGGGAGCTCTTGGACACAGTGCCTGTCTGCTGAATCAGCAGTAGTGGTCTGTACCCATTCAAGAGTCTTATACTTGGAACTGAAGCAGCAACCCCCTCCCCTCTGCTCCTGCGTGGTACAAGGCAAGAAGAGAAAGGAGTACTTGATAATGACTCCATTACCACAGTCTTTTCTCCTTTTATAGCTTTCTTCTTGTTAATTTGCCTGCTGGAAGCAGGGGGGCATTGCGGGTTCACAGCTGCTACACAACAAGTTGCCTGCTGGTTTGCAGTTATGCAGTGCTTTATTTTTTCGTGGGGAGGCTGTGGACAGTCATGCTGAAGGCTTAAGAGCATTTGTAGGTCTGTTTCTTCTCCTTCCTGAGTGTCGCATTAGCAGCAGAACCTTCTGTGGGCAACTCAGATATGTGGATCCTAGCAGAAAACGATCTGCTCCTCAGAGCTGTGTTCATGTCTGCCAGGGGAGCAAGCTGAATCAGATCACAGGGAGTTCCAGCAAGGCCTGGGCTGGATGACATGGCTGCAGGGCAGCTGGGAGCGGGGCTGCTCCCTCCTGCCCCGTGCTGCTCTATTGGGCTGTTTGGGCACCTTGCTGGCACAGGAGCTGCCTGGCAGTGCTGCAGCACTGTGGGTGCACCCTTTATCTTCCATACAGCCCAGCATTTGGCCTGTAGCTAAAGGGCCTTATATTTTTCCAAAAGTGGTGATGGAAATAATTGCATTAAATAGCTGCCTTTGCTCTGCAGTGGGATGGAAAGCAGTGGTCTGGGTGAGGAGCATTCACACTCAGGTGCTGGTGTGGTGTGATGCTCCTGCAGGCAGCACTGACTGTCCATCCCTGAGCCAGACCCAACACTGGCAGCGTCTGCCTGGGGTCGGTATGTTCTGCTTGACCCAAGTGTGAGAAAACATGCTTTGAAGTTTAATACTTGATAATAAAGTAACTTTTATAATTATTACAATCACATAAAACCACAAGGTTGGAAAGGACCTACAAGATCATCCAGTCCAACATTCCTCCCATTGCCTTTGCTACCCACTAAGCTACTAAACCACATCTTGTAGCACCTCATCCAGACACTTCTTGAACACTCTTTTACTTTTTTGCTTTTTCTTTACCATGTGTGCCCTCTCTATTTTTAACCTGCTGCATCTGTGATTTGTTTTCCTGAACCCTCATGGCCGCAGTGGTATTTTGACTTCGGAGCACTTAAGAAGCAGTGCCGTAGGCATCTTGCATAGCTGGGTGCAGCTATTGTTATTGCCAGCTGAACAGCACTCAGCTTTTTGGCTGCTTCTGGTGTTCTCACCTTTCAGCAGCAGAGATGAGAGCCCCCTTAGGCTCCCTGCATCCACTCCCTTGTCTATTTACAGCCATACACAGCAACTGTATTTATTAGCAAGTTCTGGGGAGTGGAATCCTCTAGAATAGGTATTACAGTGCTGCCTCCAGCTTGCAGCATGCCTGGGGAAGGTTTGGTATAAATGAAATAGCTGCCGTGCTTCAGCCCCTCGGTGCTGTGAGGCAGCATCGTTGTCAGCTTGGATGCTTCTGTAGTTGTGCTGCTTCCCCCGGAACATATGTGTACCTTAGCAGAAATGCAGCTATTTTTATCACTTCTTATTGGTTCAGGGCTTTATTTTTTTGCATTGACTTGGAGTTTGGAGTCAGCTTGCTGAGACAAAGATAAATAGGGCAGGTTATTCTAATGTCTCTTCAGTTCTGGATCCCTACAAGTGTTGAATGCAACAGAAGATGGAATCATGGGCTCATCGCTCAATGGAGGGCAGTGTACCTCTACAAAACTTGGCATTGGTTTTGTGCTTGAAGCTTACGTTCAAAGCGCTGGATTTCTGAAGCTTCTGGTAACATGGAGTTGCTTGGAGTCCCTTTTTGTTACCACCTCTCGTTTTGAGTAAAAGGCCAAGCTAAAGAGCAGGAACGATGGGGGCTGTGTTCTGCTGGCATGAACATGAGGTGTAGCTGGCCATGGTTTGTGGATCATCTAACAGGTGACTTAGCACGGGTTTACTCTGAAGTGGATGTAATCCCTTGAACTCAGAAACACGCTGGAAGCTGCAAAGCAGTTTTTCTTCAGTCACCTTTGGTTCAAATGAGCAAAAATAGGTTTTCTTCCTGTGTATGGTGGCTGGCTGTTTAAGGATCTGTCTCCTCTTTGCTCTGTTTCCCCATATCTCTTGTAGATCCCCAGCTGGATTTGCAAGCTCTCCTTCCTGAGGGAACATATTGCTGAACACTCTTTTTTGGCTACAGGAGAGCTCAATTGCTTGCCAGCCTCCTTGATTAAAAATAGCAGTAGCAATTGCAAGCGAGGCACGCCTCATGTTTTCGCTAGTAAATGATTTCAGGTGAAGTCACTACTGGTGACGAACCAGGCAAAGATAAACATCTATTATGGGTTGGAAGAAACAATGAATTTCTGGCTTCCAAGTTTCTGAACTGGGAAATACTGTACAGAGCAAGAGAGGTGCACCCCTGGTTTATGGCATCACACAGTTTGATTTGTGTGGGTCCGGGGGGGTGGTGGGGATGTTGTTTGTACATAACATTTTAAAATGATGTGAGCATAGCACTGAGTGGGGCACACTGAGGGTGATAAACAGGAGGCATAATTGTTTCAGCGGTCTGAAGGACACCAGCAGCACGTGGAACAGGACGTTGCTTTCGTGATGGTGATACTAAGGCACTGCAAACTGTTATAAAGTATCTGAATCTATTTTTGTATTTCAGGCTTAAACCATCTGTCCTTTGATCCTGCCAGCAACAGCAAATCTCTGCAGTTTGGCAGCCCGAGTGGTGCATGCGTGTCGGAAAGCCCAACTGAGAATGGAAGTGATCCAAGCAAGAGGAGGAAAAGAACAAATATTCCTCCAGGTAAGCCATGTAGCAGCCTGATATATGGCAAAAGAGAAGGCATCAGTGTAAGTGCAGACCAACCCAACTGCTGTGCTGAGGTGTCATTGCAGAAAGTGCCCTTGTGAGGCCGCACCTGCAGTGCTGCCTCCATCATGAGAAGGATGTGGAGCTGTTGGAGCAGGTGCAGAGGAGGGCATGAGGATGGTCAGAGGCTGCAGCACCTCTCCTGTGAATAAGATCAAGGGAGCTGGGGGTGTTCAGAAATGTGTAATTGTTTATTGCTTCATTTCCCTGTTTTGCATGGAAGAGATGTCTCCAGGTGGCACTGGAAATATTCTCTGCGTGAGCAGACTGGCCGTCTCTGAATTCAGTGCATTTGTGGCAGTTTATACATGCAGAATATTTGTTCCTTCTTCATAAATTCTTATCTTTAATCAGTGTTCCTTCAGGGTCCCTTATAGCTGTGCATTACAAAAAACAGAATTTTAAGTGCTCTTGGAAGTCAGCGCTTTCCCTTGCATCCCTGAAATGTCATCTACTTGATAGGGACGTTTGTTTTTTCAGACAGCCCTTTCTTGTGTGGTGGGGTCAAATCTGCTTTTGCATGCTGATACAGCAGAGCCTTGCCAAGCAACACTGGTCCTACAGAGCAATGAAGGTATACACTGAGCTCTTAATCACCTATTTTCTCTTAACAGATGGTGGCAGAAATCTAAACCTAGACTCCATTTCAATGGGCTTGCCAATGTCAGACCCAACTGCCTGGGCCACTGCGATGAATAACCTGGGGATGGCTCCCATGGGGATGACAGGACAGCCCCTCCTGCCAGGTGTGTGACTTTATCCAGACTGTGCCCACCTTTTCTTCCAGATGTTTCTTTTGGAAGAACCTGTGTCAGCTGAGTTGGATTAATGGGTTTTAATATGCAGTACGCGTTTGTAAGCTGCATTTGAAATGTATTTATGTCCATGAGCAATGTATCTAGAGGCCACTGATACTGAAACTGAGTTCAGAAGAAATACATGTTTATGGATGCAAACAGTGGCTACTGGGGTAGTGGGAAGGTGGGTCATACCTATAGGAAACTGCAGCAAACCAGCAGGGGATGTGTTCCACATGAGACATGTCTACAGAGCTCAGGAAGCCAATGATACCAGGTAACACATTATTCTAAGTTGAACTAAAACTGCATAGACTGAAGGGTGGGAGGGGAATGATGAAGAAACCAATACGGCAATGAAATGGATTTGGCAGAAATTAATGGAAGATTTTGCTCAAGAAATGGCCACCTGATAGACTGGAGTACTGCTCAGGGATGAGTCAACCTGTCCAGGGCATGTTAAAGAGCTCCTGGCAACAGAGCTGTGCTATGCATGGTTTCACAGCAGTGTGATGGTCCTGTGAATCAAAATCCTGAGTTGAAATTACTGTTTCAGTACTCTGCTACAGTTAAGCACTTGAGAAGGATGCTGTCTCATGCCTGAATAACTGCCTTCATACCTAAGGAGAGAGGGCCTGCGTTGGTGGTACTCTACGATCCTATTACTCCTCTGGTGGCACAGTACAGGTAGTTTGCTGTGCAGCTGAGCCTATATTTAGCTATTTATATCACTTGATATGAATTTTGCATGCAGACTGTACTCTTCTGTTCCCTTGGCCTTGTTTCACATTTGTCTTTGCTGTAAGAGATGCTTTCATGTATTTTTCTCTCATTCATATATGTGTGTCAAATAAAAGTCAGTAAAACTCTGTCCTGGGAGAGCACACAAATTTGAAGTTGCTGTAAAAACAGGGAAGACTTTAGGCTTCCAAGTAGTGTTTGTTCTGAACCTTCTGAGATTGTTCTTTGAGATCAGGATTTCTGCTCCCAAGACAGATGACTCAAAGTGGTTTAGAAGGAGCACGGTGGTTTTTTTTGTGACCCGAGTGCAAGAGAGCAGAATACTTTGGTTAATATGGATCTGTTGAAAAGCACAGTGATGGTTTGAAGTTTAGACCAGACATATTTGTAGTACCAGTGAAAGAGGAGAGGTGATGGAAGCTTGAAATGAGTTGGACCATCTTTGCTCAGTGTCAGGTGAGACTAAAGTTTCAGGTCACTTTAAAAAAATGGTTTGAAAATGCTTGAGAACTTACTGGCCTCATTCTGTTTCTACAGATGAAGTAAAGCATGTAGTTGTGAGATGCTTTGACAAGACTGCAATGTCTAAAATGAATACACATCATCTTTCACGCCATCCAGGTAATACTAGTTTTATATAAAAGTTCTCACGGCTTTCAGCAAACAGCAGCTGCCAGGCCTGATGTTTTTGAACTTCTTAGAGTCCTCGAGGGCTTCTTTTTCTATCTCTTTTTTTTCCTTCTTGCTAATGGAGACTGGCTCTTCTGAATTAGCATTGCAAGCCTCTCAGATCTCATGGCTGTAGGCCAGCATAAGCTTATTAACAGGAAGAACAGACCCGTAGGCAAGATGGCAAGTTGTCCAGCGTGTTGCTGTTGGAGCAATAAAACGTGAGGCTCACCACAAATTCAAAGACCTTGGGATCTGTTTCCCCCTGTATATACACTTTCTACCTTTCTTTGTAGTGTAGTTCTCTTCTCTGCTAGTTCTTTTGCTTCTGTTAATTGTATCAATTCATGCTTTCTTTTAAAGCCTGAATCAGAGAAATACCCATCCTGGATTTCTTATCCCTCTGATTTCTCCAGCTCCTTTTTTTTTTTCCCCTGCTTTCTCTGTTTTCTGCTAGTGAGTGTTGAAATAATCTTGATCTCATAGATGTACCTTTGCTGAATTGTGCTGAGGAGGTGAGCAGATCTCTAGATTCAAACACATGGGCATTTCAACAGTGGCTGCATTTTTCCAGCAGGTCGCTGTTGGTCCATATTCCCCCTCCTTCCCACAGTGAGAGCTTTGGTCATTCCTCTTCCTTCCAGCTTGTTGGACTGCAGCTAGCTTTCAGTGGTGATTCTGTTGTTTCAGCTTGGGTCAGGAACTTACTTGCTCAGAAACTGGTCTTTTTTCTCCTGCTGCCTTATATCTTCAGTGAGCGCTACCATTGAAAGTCACAGCTGTTCACAGTGACCCTCATCTTGAAGCTTAGCAGGGATTGAGGGTGGTGTAGGAAGACTTTTTCCCTTCCTCTGAAGTCTGTTTCCTGGTGGAGCTTTTGCTTTGGGTCTGTTGGCACCATTCACACGTGGCGTAAAGCAAACAGCAACGCTTGTAAGCAAAGCACTGTAGGTAAAGTGTATAGAAATGTAGCCCTAAACAAAATGTTTCAAATTACAAAGGAAAACTGAATTCATCTACCAAACTGAGACATCCCATTTGTGCACTGAGAGCTGTCGTGCACCCAGATGGCTGTGGAGCCAAGAAGGAGCTGTTTTAAAAGTAGTGTTTGCAAAGTGAAGAATACAAAATTGTTTCCCTGCACTAGCAATATGTATAGCATAAGAAATGGTGCCAGCTTAAGATCAAAGGAAAATGCTATCTCTGCACCACTCCATTCTGCCTACTGGCAATTTTCATCTATGCCCTGCAAATTAAATCTTATCTGCTTACCTCTGTAAAAAGGCAGCCAGCTCCAGCCCGTTCTGCAGCACTCAAAACTGCATATTCAGTGATAGTGTCCTTTGGTGTTTTGGGGAGTGACTGTGCCTTCAGAGCTTCTTCTGCTACGGGGAGAGAAGTGGTGGTAGACAGTAGAGAAGGTGATCTGCAGTTGGGGTCTCAACCTGCCTGGTGGTGCTGGGTGTCCTTAGCTGCTGATGTTATCGACTCATGAGCTTCCTTTGTAAGGTGTTTATTTAAGTGTTTAACTATATTCCATTTTGGTTGCCTGAAAGTATTGATTTCCCCAGGGTTCACAGCTTCTGAACAGATGAAATGGCTCACATTTGACTGCTCTCTTTGGTTTTAGTTGGCATTGGTGGTAAATCTAAAAGCAGAAAGCAGAATAGCATAGGTCTTATTTAGTGCTCAGACTTCATCTGAGTAAAGCCTAGGTACAAGTTGAGCAAGGTAAGATGTGTGTTGTCACTGTAGACTGCACTTAATGGTGAAGCATTTCCTTAAATACTGCTGTACATTTTACCCAGGATTCTTCTGGAACTTTGTTAACTGCTGAAGTTCCTACTTTCTTTATTTGGGTAATGTAGTATTTACTGGGAAAGGTTCTGGTGCTAGATTGCAGATGGTGTCTATGGAATGGAAAGGGGAGCAGTTTATGTGAACAGAGAATATCTGTCTATCTGAGGCAGCTGACAAATAGTTTTTTAGAGGTTATTTCAAGGCCACAAATGTGAAGTTCTGGTGAGGTAAGTGATAATGTCCCCTCTCTCATGTTTACTTAGGTAACTTTTGCTTATAGATGGAGTATTTCATTTGCTGTCCAAACAAACAATTACTGTATGAGTCCAAAAGTGATTCCCTTGTTCTCTCCCCCATTTAGATTTTGATCCTGCTCTTGGGATGATGACTGGAATCCCTCCAATCAACCCCATGATGCCAGGCTTGGGGATAGTCCCTCCTCCCATTCCTCCAGACATGCCTGCTGTGAAGGAGATCATTCACTGCAAGAGCTGCACTCTTTTCCCACCTAACCCACGTAACGTCTGTTTATATTTTGTCCCCTTTCTACCTATGAATTTGCACATCTGTATGGAAAAATACATGCATAATGTGTGTATCAGAGAAGAGCCATGTAGAAACCCTCTATTGACTGGACAGACCCATCAGCCAGCTGTTCACCCATTGCATTATATTTTTTCCTCCAGCCTCCCTGCTGGCAGGGCAGTATGGGAAGCTGAAGAGTCTTTGTGTAAGCAATATTCAACAACCACTAAAACATCTCTATGTTACTGTTTTCGTCTTAAAGCCAAAGCACTGCACCAGATCAGCTGCTGTGAAGGAAATTGACTCAGCCCCAGATGTTTTGTTTGGAAACGAGCTAGTAAACATGTTTGTTGTTATATAGCACCTCAGCAGTGCTTGGTACAACTATTTGTCAATCAAATCAAATATACTGTGGCTAACTCATACATTTGAAGGAAACTAGGACATCTGTTAGGGCAGGTGGGCAGATGTATGGAAAGTATGCTGACAAACCTGGCCTGTTTTTGTTTTGCTGTCTTCAGATTTGCCCCCTCCAGCAACAAGAGAGAGGCCCCCAGGCTGTAAGACAGTGTTTGTTGGGGGGCTGCCGGAAAATGGAACTGAGCAGATCATTATGGAAGTGTTTGAGCAGTGTGGAGAAGTCATTGCTATTCGGAAGAGCAAGAAGAATTTCTGTCACATCCGCTTTGCGGAGGAATTCATGGTGGACAAGGCACTGTATCTTTCTGGTAGGTATATTTCTGACTCAGGTGGAAGCTTAAAATTCTGGGCTGTGAGTGCAGTGATTTCTGTATGGTCATGATTATAGGCTTGATAGCCATTTGTCTTCTGTGGTGTCGGGTGGCCTCTTTTTCTGCTCTTAATGCTTGTCTGCTTCAATATCTAAAAGCTGCTCCTGATAGGAAAAAGAGAAATGCCTTGTTACCTTGGGTACTGTAGACCTCTGCAAACTATCAACTCTTCTGTTCAGGGTCTTGCTATCTTTGTGGGAGTCACAGACAGGCAGAGGGAGGTTCTACTCTGTTTAAATTGGGGTGGTCAGGCACTGGAATGCACTGCCCAGGGAGATGGTGGAGTCGCTGACCATGGGGGTGTTCAATAAATGTTTGGATGTTGTGTTGAGTGATATGATTTAGCTGGGAATTATTGGTGATGGTTGGACTGGATGATCTAGGTCTTTTCCAACCTTGATAATTCTGTGATTCTGTAAATTGCTTATCCTATCTGAACACTGCTGTCATCACCACCAGGCTATCGCATCAGGTTGGGCTCCAGCACTGACAAGAAGGACACTGGGCGCCTGCACGTGGATTTTGCCCAGGCTCGGGATGACCTCTATGAGTGGGAGTGCAAGCAGCGCATGCTGGCAAGGGAGGAGCGCCATCGCAGGAGGCTGGAAGAGGAACGCTTCCACCCACCCTCCCCACCTCCTGTTGTGCATTACTCTGACCATGAGTGCAGCATTGTTGCGGAGAAGCTGAAAGGTAAATGGTTCTGTGGCCTGCAGCTACCTGTCTGCATGGTTGTCTTATAAGAACAAATGTATGCCTGACTTTGGTTTCTTCCAAACTGTTTTTGTTCGTGTTTAAGTAAAGTTTTAAATTGCAAAGAGGGTGGTGACACACTGGAACAGGTTGCCCAAGGAGGCTGTGGATGCCTTTCAAGGCCAGGCTGGATGTGGCTCTGGGCAGCCTGGGCTGCTGGTTAGAGACCCTGCATACAGCAGAAGGATTGGAACTGGATTATTGTTGTGGTCCTTTTCAACCCAGGCCATTCTAAGGTTTTTCCTGAAACCTAAACCCCATTTATGTCCTGATTCTTTCAGTCAGAGGATATTTGCAGTCACTAGAGAGTACATTTAAATAGGCATATCAAGTCATCTCGTAAATTTCCAGCTTTCTAATGGTGCCTTTACAGCTTTCTGTCAGCTTGCTTGCAATTAAACTTGGACTCCTTTGTGTAGTCTTGTGTCTGGGTAATGCTGTGCTTTCAGGAACCCACATCAGCCAACCTAAGCAAGCTGGCCTTTGAGAGAGGGCAGTTCAGTGGCAGCAGGAAAAGGCTCTGAAAGCTGCACAGGCAAACTTGTGCTTCCACAATTTAAAGACACCATTTCTTGCTGCAGATGAAACTAAGTTCTCAGAAGCTGTGCAGACCTTGCTCACCTGGATAGAGCGTGGAGAAGTGAACAGAAGGACCGCAAACAACTTCTACTCCATGATTCAGTCAGCCAACAGCCACATTCGCAGATTGGTGAATGAGAAGGCAGCTCATGAGAAAGAGATGGAAGAAGCTAAAGAGAAGTTCAAGCTTGCTCTCTCAGGGATTCTGGTTCAGTGTGAGTAGTATTTCTGCACTGAGTGTTTACTACCTGTTGTTGTAGGGAAGATGCTTAATTTCTAGAGTCTGGTGAGATCATGCTAAAAAATCACCAAGAACCATAAGAGACAATGGCATCTATGCAGCTGCAGTTAAACTATAAGCATATGTCATTACCTTGGCAGAAATTTCCTGTGGTACCTTTTGTTGAAGTCAGAGTCTGAGGGGAGGAGAGATGAATTCCTAATTTATTTATTTTTTTCCTCTTTTAATTATAGTCTATTAGTAATTTTATAATCTTTTCAACACTGCACTTCTGTGTACAGACAAGGTAAGTTCCTGGTAATCTGATGGCTCAGCGAAATGTGCAGGATTTATTCATCAAAGGTAGGATGCAGTAGAGTGCTCCCAACACCCTGTTCTCAGTCACAGTTGAAGTTATGGTGAAAACTTGTTGCAGATCAGAATTTTGAACCCGAGTCAAGGGTTCATTGATTAAGTCAAGGCTCCATTAGTTCCAGAGTGTGATATATAACAGTTCTTCAGCCCGTTCATAGCCTGTTACACATCTCTTCTGTATTAAGTCTGATATATTTTTGAAGAGTACTTTTTTCTTCCATGGCTTTACTAAATCTCCTTGAACCTCTTGGCTAGGATGTGAACATTCTTAACTTTGATTTTATATTAGTTAATTGTCTAATGTTTGATTTATTTGTATTTTATTCTGTTAAAAAACAATATACGGGCACACGGTCCAGAAGAAAAAGCAGTATGCACTGCAGAGTAAGTAGTAATAGTCAACAGCATGCAAGTCATCCCTATAAGGCACCTAGTGGTATCTCGGACATGTCTAGATTTATTATTTAATCTAAGCAGCGGAGAGATTATTTTGTTTCCTAAGAGTTATATGTACTACAGCATCACAGGTGATGGGGAGAAAGCCAGCCAGGTGTGCTTTGTGCTGTTGGTTGCATTCTCCTCCCAGGGGAGGCACTTTGTATTTCCAAAAACCTCTGCAAATTTTCTAGGAAAATATTTTAGAATAAATCCAAGGAAGAAAAAGAAGTTGATGCTGGATGTGTAGGACGCAGTGCTCTGGCTGTTGCACTGCTCTTTGGGACTGTACCCATTAGGCCACAGTGCATACAAAGTGCCAGCTTTCACGAGCAGTGAGAGCAAATGCTGCCCAGGTGTACCCACTGCACTCATAAATGCTGTTGCATGTGGAATGGTTTTCTCAGTGCAATACGTGCCATCCTGTTTCCCAACTGAGTGCAGATGCAGTTTTCCCAGTTAAGCGTTACTCTGTGGTGCTGGCCTGGTGAAGCACCTGCTTTCCTTTCCAGGCACAGAGTCCTGAGCATGGCTTCAGCACAGTACAGTGTTATAACGAAAGGTTAGCCAAACACCTGCCTGATTCCACTCTTTTACTCCTTTACTCCTCTTGTTCGCCCTCTCTGGATGATATTCTGGCCTGATTTGTCTGCTGATTTGATACTACAGTCGAGCAAATAGTGGCCGTGTACCATTCTGCCTCCAAACAAAAGGCTTGGGACCATTTCACGAAAGCTCAGCGTAAGAACATCAGCGTGTGGTGCAAACAAGCAGAGGTTGGTAATTTTTTATTGTGCTAGATCCTCCAGCCAGTCTCTTTCTTGTTAGGATATTAAGTTTGCAAAGTGCTCACGTGGATAACAACATCTTAATTCACAGTGTAAGATGGGAGTTACTCGGTCGTCTCTTGTGTTCCAGGTAATGAATTTGCTGTTAGTATCTGTGTCACCAGTAGCAATGTGTTAAGATCTGTGTGCTGATTGAAGTGGAATATTGATCTGTTTTTAATGTTAAAGCAAGTGGTATTTCTAGAGAGAGACTAAGGGAAAGAAGACAAGGGTTACCACTGAGATCTGTTTTTTCACATTCCTGCTGATTGACCTGAGAGTTGGAAATAATTGCAGCTGGACAGCCTGAAAGATTTGAGGGAAGATATTCTCGTATTTGTACAATTATTTCATGCACTGATGTTCCTAAGTGGGGAAATAAGGATTTAAAGGTTGTGCAGGAATGGGGGGTGTATGTGAAAGGAAATGTGTTACTAAAACATCTGGCAGATGGCTGCCAAGATTGTAAGGGAACTGGGCTGGGAAAAGGAAGGCTGAAAGGGCCCCCACAGGCAGCTTTCTGCTATTTAAAGGAGGAGGGGGAGGTCACAAGGAGGAAGAAATGGTCTCTTCTGATAGGCACACAGCATGAGGGTGGGCAGCAATGGTCATATTTCACAACAGGGGAAGTTCCATTTGGGTTTAAGGCTCAAGTTCAGTTCCTGAAAAGCAGCTCAGCCCTGTGGAAGAGCCCAAGGTGACGGGAATCTCCATCTTTGAGTTCTGAGTAAGGCCCTGGGCAACCTGATCTGGGTTTGCAGGGAGCCAGAGATGTCTTAAAGACCGTGGGAAGTATTGGTTCCAGCCTAAGCCTTCCTGTGATTCTTTGTTTTCCTGATGTATTGTGTTCCTTGTCACAAACAAATCTGTTCCAACAGAGCTAAAAGTCACCTTTAAAATAATTTTATCATTGTATGTAAATCTGGGCAAAGTGAACAAGTTGGTCATAACTGTTTATCCAAAAGCAGTTCGTCTGTGGGGTTGGGTATATGCAAAAACCACCTTTCAGCATAGCTGCAGGCTGAGGAAAATTGGAGTATCTGCAGAGTTTGATAATATTCAGTGAACAGTCTTTAGGTAAACAGCAGAGAAATGATCCTTCACAACTTTGTTGAACTCTGACTGTTTGGGGAAGTTCACAGCTGAGAACCCTCCATGAGATTGCACTTCTTTCCAAATGCCACTGAATTAGTCCTTTCTTAGCAGCTATAATGGAGGAGCTAATGTTTGGTTTTATACCCAAAAAGCTAAGTGGAGAGTCTTGATTCAGATTATGCCTGTGCTCTGAGCCCTAGTGCTGCTGTTTTCTTTTCTGCTTGCTTGAGATTACTTACCATGGTTGGGGTGGGAACGCGCTCTCCATTTGGAGTGGTCTATTTTTCCAAGGTAAGTTCTTCCAGTGGGAAGAGGCAGTGAGACCTGTGATGAGGCATCTTCCAGGGGTGCTGCTGGGCTCAGCATGCATTCTTAGGATTATTTCTGAAAGGAAGATGGCCCCCCAACACATTCTTGCTACAGCTTTTGTTGGAATTGAATCTGAGGAAAGCTTGGAGGGCAGCTTGGGGAATGGGTGTGGACTGGGAGTTGTGGGGCTGGGACAGGGTCTTTGCTGCTCTGTCAGTGGTGATTTAAGATGATTTTGCCAGACAGTGCAGGTGGGTCTTGTAGCTGAGGGCAGCTCATGTAGAAGCCATGGCAGCTTGAGACTTGGTGAAACACCGTACTGCTATAACTACCAGCCAGCTTCTTTCCTTGCTTTGGGAAGACCTTGCTTAAGTATTTCTCCTCTCTGATGCTTTTATTTCCTCATTCATGGCTCCCCTTCAGCCACAGAGCAGCCCTGGCATATCCTGCTGTTCAGCCAGGGCAGCCTTGGCCTCACTGTGTGCTGTGCTCTCTGCAGGCTCTTGCAGCTTCTAGGCCAGCTTTTACATTTTAGTTGTTGGGCAGAATCAGTTAAAAGCAGTAGGAACATTTTTCTATGATCTTCAACCCAGCTGCCATTTTATGTGTGGTCTCTGGGGCAGACAGCAGTTGTTTTGGAACTGAAACCAGCCCTGTCACTCCTGCTTAAGTTTGCTGTATTCTTGCCCTTTCCCCCTTGTTATTCCAAAGGTATCTGCTCATCCAGGCTGTGAGAGTATGTTCATTTCCCCTTAGGCAAAAGAGAGCATGGCTTAGAAGGAAGATAGAAGAGTCAGAAATGTTGGTTGTGCTGATAGATTGGCTCGTGCTAGACGTTGTTCTTGGTTGAGCAGACTGTGCCAAAAATTTCTATCATTTCCCTTTTCCTTTATTGTGGAGCTGTGTTCTGCAGACTTAAGATTCCTGCATCTCTTTATCCATACAATCTGTTCCTTATAATCTGTATTTAAAAAACATCTGGTTTCTGAACCTTAGGAAATTCGTAACATTCATAACGATGAACTAATGGGCATTCGAAGAGAGGAGGAAATGGAAATGTCTGATGAAGAAATAGAAGATCCATCAGAAATGAAAGAAACAGATGAATCAGGTAAGTTAGTTTTTGCAGTTCATATGAAAGTACATGCCTCTCCAGTGGTTTGTTTTAGGAGCCCTGCTCAGATCTGACTGTTCACAGCAAAATCAACAGCAGATTTCTGCTGCTGAGGTTTAACAGCAGGTTTAACAGTCTCTAGTACTTGCTTTGCCTTTTGTTAATCTTGCTAAACTTTTGTGTGTTCATACAAATCCTGGACAGTAAGAAGTTCACAGCACTGTGCCAATACCAGGACTTCAGAGGAAGCTGTAGGAAACCTTTTTACAGGCAAGCATGACACAGATGGATATTGGTTATTTAAGCAGTGGCTTTTATAGCTATTTCTGTTGCTGTCAGCTGCTCTACCTTGCCTCTTCCTTTCTTCCAAGCTCCTGATGCCTTTTTGAATTCTGGATGTAGGTATCCTGTTGCAGCAAATTATAGGTACAGAGCATACATACATAACACTCTTCCTTTTGCATCTGAGGGTTATGTTCTGTGACAGAGACAAGAAGACTGCTTCTCCAACCAGTTGTTATTTTGTAATTGTTTATTGTGGCTCCATTGAGCTTCTGCCTTCTCAATCATTCCTTTTGCATAAGTTTTTAAACGTGATTATAATACTCAAAATCCTTGTCACTTACTCTTACTTGTCATCTGCTGAATTTGGGTGAAACAGCAAGTTAACAGTTGGGAGTTATGTATTGATATTAAAATATTTCCTATGTTATCCTCCCTTATTTCCTCACCAATCCTAATTCTGTAGCCTTTGCTCAGCCTTCTGAGTACAGTGCCCAAGTCCTGTATAAATGCCTCAGCAGCCTGTAACCATGGCTCAAGTAGCACAGGAAAGCAGGGGCAGGTGGCAGAGCATGCATTCCGCATTGTGGGTATGCTTCGAAACCTGCTGAAGCTGTCTTTGTAGTAATAATGTCATTAACTCCATTCCTAAATTTATCAACACCAGGCTAATGGAGGTGTTTCATCCTGTGGCTTGATGGGGATAATCTCCTGGCTGAGGGTGGCAGTGGAGCCTGTCCAGAGTCTTTCAGCTTTTCTCATTGGGAAACCTACTTTCTTGTCTACATCATCATTTTACTCCGACACATTCTTTTGCCTTTTCTCTCTTTTTTTTTTTCTTTCTTTTTTTTTCCCTCCAATTTAAATACTGCTTTTCCTCCTAAGGAGATGTTTTTTGTCCAGAGCAGTGTGTTTTTCTAGAGGCTGGTAATAAGTAACTCTCTTTAGTAGTCTGGATTTGTAACCGGGACTTGGGAGCCGCAGAGCTGTCAGTGTGCTCTGTGTGCTGTGAGAGCCAGCTCATCCCCAGCTCTGATTTTTGATACAAGGCTACATGCCTTGTTTTCCAGCACTAGTGTCTCAGGTGGAAGCCCTGAAAGAAGAAAATGACAGTCTGCGCTGGCAGCTGGATGCCTACCGGAATGAAGTAGAACTCCTAAAGCAGGAACATGGCAAAGCGAGCAGGGATGAAGACACAACCAAAGAGCAGCAGCTGAAACTTCTCCAGCAGGCTCTGCAGGGAATGCAGCAGGTGAGCCTGGCTTCAATCCAGCTGTGTTGCCTTGCTACAAAGGCAACTGGGCTGTGGTGCAGAGCACAGGCACAAAGGCGTTCTGTTTATCATGCTTTATGAATTCCTTGTGTGATGTTGGCTGTAAACTGCTGAAATAGTGAGTGTGCTTACCTTCCCTTGAAACCCCATGAGGTCCTGATTGCTACCATGAGCAAAAAGGTGGGAAAACCCAAGCTTGCTTTGCAGCCTTTTCTGAAGTTTACTGAAGTTCATTCTCATGTAAATTTGTAGATCATGTAATACTCTTTGTGATTTCCTTAGGCCAAATATCAAGAGTTTAGGTAAATCTTAAATCTTAACAGTAAATCTTAACAGTATCCCCTCTTGTATTAAGCCATACTGATAGCCAAAGTATAGAGAGTATACAATAGTTCAGCTAAGCACTTCATTAAAATGAGAATCTGCAGACATGCTGTGGAGGCTGTGGTTGCTCACTGAAGGAGCCTGAGGTAGGAACGAATTGCATTACTGTTTGTAACAACAGAGCTGGCTGGAGAAGCCTTCTCTAATCACCTTCAGCTATTTGTGTGTAAGGAAATGGCAGGAATTGACAGACAAAAGATTTTCCTTTTTGCAGATGTCAGGGAGTTCAAGTTTCTCTATATGCCACTGCCAGGATAAGTAACTGTGCTGAAAGAGCTGTGAACTGTTTAACTTTTCTCTTCCAGCATCTTTTGAAAGTTCAAGATGAATACAAAAAGAAAGAAGCTGAGCTAGAAAAAGTGAAAGAAGACAAACTAAAAATAGAAACGTTATTAGAAACCCTTAAGGAGCAGGTATGTGACTTCTGGATCCTTTCTTATTCTTCAGTAGTAAACACAGTTCTTGTACTTCATGGCCTTTAGCATGTGCAAGGAAGGAGAGGGTGTAGAAGATGCCTAGCCCTTGCTGGGGTGCAGTAGTAGAAAGCTAGGAAAAAATCACTTGATTACTTGGAGGTTGCATATCATCAGTGAACTTACTGATTACTTCATATAACAGTGAGACAAACATCAAAAGCAACTAGAACAGATAAAAGGCTGTATTTTGTTTGCGGGCTTGCATGGTCCTCTCCTCTGCAGCAGACTCAACTATACATCTACCTACAGGTTAGGTGAGAAATACTATGAAACACCTCTCAGAGAGGGCTGTAGAGGCAAGTGCAAGGTCCTTCCTTGACTTTGTGCCATTAACCCCACCACTTTGTGCCTTGGTCTAGGGAAGGGAAGGTGATAAATACTTAGCTTTATAGTAATTGAAATAGTTTGAATACCAGTAATCTCCAGCATGGGAACTTTGATGGATATTAAAGAATAAAAATAACACATTAACATCAGCCATCTTTCCTTTTCTTAAACTATATATAGCAAAGTGTAGCAAATGAAGAGGACAAAGAGAGAGATGTTACTGATGGCCAAGGGAATGTAAGTAAAGTCTTCTGCTGCTTTAGTCGGTATTTTATTGAGGGCAGTAGTGACATCTCATTGTAAAATGAGCAACTGCTTGCTGTAAAGTGTACAAACGTGGTACATGATGGTCTGCCTATATATTTACAAGTTAAAAACTCAAAGTTATCCATAGCAGCTTATTTTGAGGATAATAAATAAAGCAATTTATGTTTTAATTCAATACTGCAAATTCAAGCCAAGGAGAGTTCTGATCTCAAAGCCTCTGCAGGCAGTAGGCACTTGCTTAATCATGCTGCCACTGTATGTGCATCTGAATTAGTTGCTGCAAAACTTTCTATCTAGTCTAGTTTTTGTTTTTTAAAGGATCTTCCAGAGCAGATGTCATGTAAGTGACCCAAGGGATGATAAAATTGCCTGTTGTGGTATTTTATTTATCATTACCTGTAGTCCTAGTTTGGTAAATCAGACATGCAGTTTCTAATAGCAATGTGAACGTCACTCTGGAGTGTTGGATGCCTTTTGCAATATATAGATAGATAAATAAAGCAAGGTGATGTCTCATAGAAACAGGAAAACAAGAATACAAAGCCAAGTCTCACCAAGCTGCTGCTTGATGTATAAGTATGCCTCCCGTGCTGTTGGTGTGGAACAGGCCCTGTGTATTTTTTTCTGCAGGAGAGCAGTATGCCCAGAGTTTGTGCATGCAGCCAGGAGAAGGAATGTCCAATTGAGAAGACACTGAGCAATAGCCCTGTGAAATCAGAACGAGAAGCTCTCTTAGTTGGTAAGGCCTTTTGATTAGAGATGATGTTAGAGACCCAAAATGGTGGGATTTACTTCAGAGTGGCCTCACAGCTGCTAGTGACTGCCTTTTGTTTCTTGAATTATTCCTATAGAGGTGCGAGTTCTGCAACCAAGGACGCACATACCTGTGCTGCTCTCCCCATTTACCTGTCTTTTCCTGCTCCTTGACCTGGTACAGCTGGAGCAGAGTTCTGCTTTCCCTCTACTTTAGCTTTGTATCCCCACATTTATGATAGCCCCCTGCTGAATCTTGGTGAGGTTTGTCGTGAGCACATTACCATTGCTTGGCAGGGAGTGAGAGGTGATATTTTTAAGTGTTAGCCAGCTGCGTCAGTTAGTTGTTGTCTATTTAACAGCCCACAGGCCAGACTTCACTGTATTTAAAACCAAAAATGCCAAATAAGATCTCTGTGTGCAGTGCCAGCAATGGCAGAGAGCTGGTGTTCTCAGCTGATAATTCTCATGAAATGACATTTGTGACGTTCCTTTCCCCAGGAATAATTTCAACGTTTCTTCATGTGCACCCGTTTGGAGCAAGCATAGAGTACATTTGTTCCTACCTGCAGCGCCTGGACAGCAAAGTAGGTGTACTAATATCTTCATTTCCCAATTAAACACCAATGAAACGTGTTTGAGTTTGAACATATCCAGTCCTTAGAGGGCTTCTGTAACCAAAAGTGTCTTGTTCTTTAGTGACATTTTCCTTTTCTTTTCACAGATTTGCACCACAGAAGTGGAAGTTCTCATGACCCGACTACAAACTACGTTCAAACAGGAGCTGAGTGGGGTTGGAGCCAGTTTAGAGAAAAAATGGAAGTTTTGTGGCTTTGATGGCTTGAAAATGACTTGAACTCGAGCTGAACCAACTTAACACTGAAAGCGACAGCAGGATGTGTGTGTCAAGAAAACTTGGGATGCCTCTTACCTCTGTTTATGATGATTATCTTGCACGCATGGGATAATAATGTAAGTGAAATTTTTAGCACTAGGAGGAACTTCAGGTGCTGGAGCTTCTTTGAGTTATTTTGTTAACAAGCAAAGTGCTGTTTGATACATTTTTGTGTACAAAGTTCATGTCTGATATTTTTAAGCACGGCATGTAGACTAAGTGTTTTGCCAATGTTGTATCTGTTTCGTGTGCCCAAATCTCTCCTTATCATTGTACCATCTTTTTATGGATAGAAACACGTAGACTGTCCACTGAGATAAATATGAAAAAATAACTGTCTGGTTTCTATAATCACCTAAAGGAAAAAGGTCTTTTTTTAGACATTTATATGATAAAAAATTAAATATGTTTAAGCAGAAGATTTAATTAGCTCAGTGTCTCTCTGAGCCTAACAATCAGTTCTTTTTCACGCTCTTTTCTCTACTGAAGGTTTAACTGTTAAGCTTTAACTGAAGGCGGTGTCACCAGGAGTGTGATTATAGCAGTACCTCTGGGGTGTGCACTGCAAAATCAGTCTGTCATCCAACTTTTTGTGGGAGGGGTATTTAATTTTCTACTGATCTGGGAAGAGCAAAAGGCATCAGACCTGTATTTTTACTAATTGTTGACCATCCAATTTCTCCACCCGCTTTGTCTTTGAGACTGATCTTCACAAAACGTGAAGCAGCACAGGCTGCACCTTCCCAAGGGCTGTTCTTTGTGTTCTCATCACGACACTCAGCCCTCTGCAGAAGATTAGTAAGACAGACTGTTAAATGCTTTAACAATCAAAAAGAATCCACGCTGTCATCAGACAGAGCTTTGGTCGTGGATACCTCCTGGAGGTGTAGAAGCGAGTGAGGGACCTGCATGTAGCTTATTCTGGTGCAGGCTGCAGAAATGAGTGGAACAAACCTTTCTATTGGGACCAGGCCGCCCATGCTGGGGGGAGCTACCTGCTCACCTTGCTCCTGACACTGAAAGACTGCTACACTGGAAACGTGAAAACCCTTTTAAAGAAATCCGAGTTATTTGTGTCACTACAAGCGAACATTGTATTTTTAAGGAATAAACATTTTTTATGTTCCAGTCTCGGCCTTGCTGCTTTCTTTTTCTCACCTGACTTGCATTGCCTGATACAGGAAAGATGATGCTCCAGAAGTAAGACTGAGTGCTCCTCAGAGCCTCCTGCATATCCTCCTTTTGGCACCCATCCCTCCTCTGGGCCCAGTCTCACGCTGACGGCCACGGCCGGGCCCTAACCCCACTGCCCGCAGGCAGCCAGGCCGGGCCCAGAGCCCCGCGGTGGGGCCGACTCGCGCCGCGGTGCGGGCTGAAGGAGCGGAGTCTGACAGAGCCCTGCACCGCACGGAGACCGGAAGTGTGAATGCGCGCTTCTGTCATAGTAGGCGGAAGTGGGGGCTACCGGAAGAGGGAGATGCCGGAAGTGGAAATACCGGAAGAGTGAACTACCGGAAGTGGGAGTCGGCACAGAACCGGCAGAGGGAACGGGAGTGGCAGTCAGCCTTCCTGCCCTGCGCCGGGCCGGAGCGCCGCGGGGCCGCCATGGCGAACATGGAGAGTATCCTCGGATCGACAGGCAGCGCTGGGGGGTGGGGGGGCGTGGGCGGGCTGTGCTCGCCGCGGCTGCCGGTTCCCTCGGAAGGCTTTGGTGCCCGTTTGGACCCTGCTTGGGGAAGGCCTCGGAGCGGGGGAGGTGTGAGGGCAGGAGCGGGCGTTGTGATGGGCGGGTATGGACGGGGTGGGAGGGCGCTGTGTGAGGACTTGTCGGGAGGAAGAGGTTTGGGGTTAATGTGAGAGCTGAGATTGTGGTGGTTGTAAAAGAAGAATGGGAAATACTGCTTTTGTTTTGATGGTGAGCTCATGTCTGACTCGTTTCATTAGGGCCTACGTGTCTCAAGCAGAAAACCAGTTTTCTCTGTGCTGTGGGGCACTGCAGGTTGTCCTAAACACTGGTACCCACAAAGCAACAGGCAATGGCTGCTGAACTGATCACACGTTGCTCCTCAGGTGTTTGTTTCCTGAACCCTGACCGCTGCCAACTGCACAAACTGTTCTCTGCTTCCTGGTGTCTGAAAGAAAGTACAACCAAGGAGAACCCTTATGGGCAAACTTGAGCTTTCTGGCTGTATGTAGTCGTTGTAATACAGAGAAGCAGAAAAGCCTTGAAAGATGACAAAGGTCGCAGTGTAGCTGAAGTGTGCTGCTGTTTGTTGTGGTAGGGAGAATGGATGGAGCTTGGAGCAGGTGACTGTGAGTCACCTCACAACTGGTGGTAGAAGTTTGGTTTCAGTGGGGTTGTGCTGCTGCAAGGGAGGAGCAAGGCTGTGCTGTCATAGGAGGAAGAGCCATGGAGGTATCAGTGTGCCAAGGGTAAATGCCCTGATGAGTAACTGAGTTGCTTAAAAATAAGCCATTTGAAATGCTCCTTCTTGGTGCAGTCAGCATAAGCAGGTGATCTCATATTTTACCTGGTTATTCTGGTCTCTATCATATACTTGAATGGACTTAAAGGTATTTTCCTGTTTGGTATGTTGTCTGGTTTGTTTGGTACACTGTCTGGTTTGTGACTCAGTGCTGTGCTCTTATTGCTGTGCAAAGAGATGGTGATCTAGATTTTAAAGAAACGAATGCAAATACAGGCAGCAAGTTCAGTTTTATTGTTGTTTTAGTTCCCTTAATAGTTAATATTTTAGATGTGTAGGCACAGCTATGAACTTCTTATAGCCTGCTTTTAATCATAGGATGGGTTAACAAATTTTCTTCTCCCTTGCTAGCAGTTTAATGCATGTGACTATAACTCATGGTGAATGCTTGTTCTGTTCTCTTATTGGAGCTTTCAGCTTAAGCAAGAATTTGAAATAAATAAAAAGACAAAAGCATTTCTCTGGCAGACTTAAATATTCATTGCCAAGTCATGTGACAGAATTGTTCACATGACACAAAGATGGAAAGGCTTCACGAGCTCTTTAAACCTGAGATCATGCTTTGGCTGGAAATGGCAGCTCTGCTTTCTGTTTTATCCTGGGTGTGGTCAGCAGAGCCAGCTGCTGTTATCCAGGAAATTGGTCTGTTGTTCCATAATATTTTTGGGGGGGGAACAGGTGCTGAGGAGGATCCAGACAGGCCACTGAGCTCCTCTTCTATTGCTGTGCTCTTCCATTCCTCTGAGAGCTCAGGGTGTGTGAGTGAAAGTAGCTAGCACAGTGAGACTTTGATTTCTCTTGGGGTGATACCTGTTCTGTTTTATGTATCAGTTTGAATTGAATTTGCTGTTACGTGGAACCAGTTGCGATCTGAACTGCTTTCTTATGGCCTAATAGGACCAGTATGATAAGTGTCTGTATGATTTTAAAGTGGGTTTTTAATGTCAGTAGTGCAGTGCTAGGATTGGTAGCACCTTAAACAGGAGAGCAGGATAGTACTGGGTAAGCTCTGATCCTGTTCATGGACCCCTAACTTGTGCTGCAGAGCACCTGTTTAATTTGAAGTTTGCTGCAAAAGAACTCAACAGAAACTCAAAAAGATGCGACAAAGAAGAAAAGGCTGAGAAAGCAAAAATTAAGAAGGTGAGTGCTGGGTCTGAAACACATGAAACAATCTCTTTAGGTCTGATTACATTTTGTATCGGAATGTGTTACTGTTTCCTGGCATGCATGCTGATAGCACTGATAAATGCTTGTGACTTAAATTATATACTATATGTTTTCCCATACTTATTAATAAGTGTAAGGGTGCATGCTTCATGAAGAGCTTGTGGCATTTGGCTGCTAAGAAAATAGTCTTAATTCTGTTTTGATAGGGACTGTTATTCTCTAAGTTATAATTTATTCTTTAGTAAAATATGACCATTGTGACCAATTGGTGCTTTCATAAAAATAAAATAGGCCTTAAGGAAAATGTTTATAAAGATCAGTAAAGTTAAAATGCTTCTTTTTTCCTTTTCTTAAACAGGCCATCCAGAAGGGGAATATGGAAGTTGCACGAATACATGCAGAAAATGCCATCCGCCAGAAGAACCAAGCCATTAATTTCCTGCGTATGAGTGCCAGGGTAGATGCTGTCGCAGCAAGAGTTCAGACTGCAGTGACAATGGGCAAGGTAAGTCTGTTTTAATGCATCGTTGGAAAGGATTAACCCCCTTTGATTCTCTTGGGAGTGACTTAATTCCATCTCCAGTGAGCTGAAAGGTTGGTTTCAGATGAATCTGTTCATAAATCAGGTACTGGAGTCATAGAATAGAGTCATAGGATCTCCAAGGTTGGAAAAGACCTCTAAGATCATTCAGTCCAATTGCCCACTTATCACCAGTACTTCCCCTGAGCCACGTCCCTCAGAACAACATCTACACAGAATGCAAAGGAATTCTGCTGACATTTGCTCTTTAGTATTATTTCTTTACTATGATTTTAGCTTGTAACTCATATTAATTGCTGTTATTCATGCTCCAAAGGAGATCCCTTCCCAAATACATGCAGTTATGTTGTAGTACTTCTGATTCCAGATGTCTTTTTAGCTTGGGTAATCTTTTACGGTACATTGCTGTGCTGCTGTTCAGGCACAGTTTGTTCTGCCCTGTGATCTGTATACCTAAACACATCTGCTATTGTTTGACAGGTTTTGAGATCCTCAAAAGTTAATATCATATAGATCTCAGCTTTTGGTGAATGAATAACATTTCCAATGGTAGGACCTGTAAAAAAGCGATGTTCTAGATGACAGTAATGTATGCCCCACTATTTGATACTGTAGAAACTGGATAGGAATGAGAGGACTTGGTAAGAAACTCATCATTTTTCTTCCTTGTAAGAGATTCTTGTCCTCATTTCAGGTAACAAAGTCAATGGCAGGGGTAGTTAAATCCATGGATGCTACTCTGAAGAGCATGAACTTGGAAAAGGTAAATAGAAACTGGAGGTATATGTAGAAAGTTTTACTGGCTGGAGTTGTGCTGCTCTTCTGTCATCTGCAGATCAGTGATTTGATTTGTATTTTTATAGATATCTGCATTAATGGATAAATTTGAACATCAGTTTGAAACACTAGATGTGCAGACACAGCAAATGGAGGACACAATGAGCAACACTACAACGCTAACAACACCACAGGTAAGAAAACTAAATGAAAAACTTAGTTGTAACTGCATGGTAATGTTATGTGCTCCTTCCTGCCTGCTTTGAGGCGCCTGGAGCATTTTCACCTTCTGCTTCTTGATGATGAAGGGAGCAATTCAAGTTACAGCCACTAGTGCGGAGGGTCATATAATTGCGTTTTGCTCTTTCTCACTTTTAGCAGGACTGATTTTATATTATATTTTGAAGTCTTTAACCCTGCTATTGAATAAATAGCGTTTTGATGAGCTCTTGGTAAACTTCTTAGCTGAAGGCAGTTAAACATTCCTGGCACCTGTCAGCTCATGGTAGCCCAGAAAATGCTGAACTTCATCAGAAGTTTTGTCTGATGTTTATTGGAGATGGTGCTTTGTAAACAAACCTTATACCACATCTGTTGGAGTTGGGCTTTGCTTCACATTGTGCAAAGCACTGTTTTAATGATTTGTAGTCAGCAGTTGATAGCACGTACTGCATTCAGGGCTGTGTGGTCACTTTGGTTGCTTACAGATGAGTGTAATTCTTCAGAAGTGGCTTTTTTTCAGATGCTGAAGTTCAATGAATGGGCTTTAAATAGTCCGAACTCTGCTGGTTTTTGAGTTCATGCAGAGCCCCCTGGTGGTTAAGCACAACAGTGTTTTGTTAAAGGTGTGCCACGTTAAAGCAGTGTTGTGTTTTTTAAAATCTGTTCTTGCAGGACTGAACAGAAGAATGAACTACAACAGTGCAACTGAATCAGTCTTGTTTTCTTTTCTCTAGAACCAAGTGGATATGCTTCTACAGGAAATGGCAGATGAAGCAGGGTAGGTAACGTCAACCCTTCCAGGTGGACATAGAGGTGAGGTATCAAGGCTTCAAATCAAATGTGTCTCTTGGAAGCAGACAAGAATCGATATTTTTCCTTTCACCTCTGTGCATCTATCACTATTTATATCTTAGTTGTAGATCTTCCTGTCTTTACATCACTTGTATTTGTGGTGTGTCTGATATAATATTGTTAAAGTGAAATCTTGTTCTGTCCTGATGCTGGTTGTAATGTATGGCTTGCCTTCTTGGTGGTGAAACCAGCTTCTTCATTGGACTGTCTAATGAGCAGAGCTACAGTGTTTATTGGATGCTAGGCAGCTCAAGCTATTCCAGTATTGCTCAATCTGTCACTTCTTGTACTTCTTCTTTTAGCCACTTGTGCCTGACTTTTGTTCTGGTTTTGTACTTTTCTGTTATCTATAGTCTTGATCTGAACATGGAACTACCTCAAGGGCAGACAGGTTCTGTTGGTACAAGTGTTGCCTCAGCAGAGCAGGTAAGTTAGTTTCAATAGATGTCAATGTCTCCAAAGAACTGTGGCAGGAGAACTAATGCTTCACTCAGCCAGAGCAAACTTGCTAAATTCTAATTAGATTTTAGCAATTCAAAAGAAATAATGTGTTATTAAAGCAGTCTTGTAGGCACAGTAATTAAAAATAGATTTCTGTTAATGTATGCAGTAAGTTTAGTTGTTCCCAAATCTTTTTGAATGATTATTTAGTAGAGTTTCAAACTGATGACTCTCCTACCTGCTCCAAATGTAATGAATCCGGCCATCTCCTTTACCAGACACAGAGGCCTTGCTTTGTTTTTTTTTTCCCCACTTAACTTGTGAAAAGCCTTAAAAGATGAGTGTAAAGTGTTCTACGTTTGCTCTAGATAGCTTAGAATTTCTTGTTAGGGCTTGTACTTCAGATTGTGCACTTCCCAAGAATTGATGTTCATTTTACTGATGGTTTCTTTGCTTTACATGTTTGCAGGATGAGCTGTCACAGAGACTGGCCCGCCTTCGTGATCAAGTTTAAGTTAAACAGAGCTGCAGCCCTCTGTATGTGCTTTCAGAATACTCTGAGGTTACCCCTCCACTGCACTCGAAAGGTGTGCACAGTGTGGCGTAGGTGTTCAAATACTTGTAACATAGGGTTCTTCACTCCGAGCTTGTTCTGCTTTCTAATACATTAAGTAATCCAGAAGCATCAGCTCTCTTAAGGTCTTTTTCTGTACATTTTGAAGTTGATATATTTTTTGCAAGTTTTTTTCACTAAATCAAGTTGATATTCAAAGTCAACCAGTAATGTCGGAACATTCTAGCTGAAAGAAAAGCAGAGTGGTATTGATATATATTTTAAATTATGAAGTGATTTTTTTTTTTTTTTTTAATTATGAGAACTATTTGTGGTAGGAGAACTGATATATTCAGTTCTGATGATCGTAATAGCCAACTTTCTTATATAGCCAAGCTCCTGGAACCTTAGAGGTGAACAGTGTGGACTTCATGCAAGTACACTTGTTGAAATGAAAGAGTGGACTTCAGTCTGTGATGGTTTTAATATTTTAAAGCTACAGCGAATGTTCTGGTTCAGTTAAAAAGTTACCTGAAGCTATTTTCATGTAATTGGGAACTTGTACGGTTTGATCACTTTAGTCCAGGAGGAATAAAATATATTTTTCAACTTGGTTGGTTCTGTTGAATATTTTAGCTTGCATGTTGTTCAATGTTGAATGCTGTAGCTTCTCCGTTCTGCTTTTTTCTCAATATCCTGTGGTGCAGCCAGTAATGCCACATTTATCTCTGTTTCGACCAACGTGGTGTGCAGCTCCTGCTCTCAGGGTGCTCCTGCTCTCTGTTCTCCTTAGGCTCAAGCTGAGAAACCTCATATGAGATAACTGAAACCTGCTTTTCTCCATTCCTTGTCATGCTTTCTTTTCATCTACTCATTTCTTTTTTATTTATATGCAAGGAAAAGCAGTGATCCTATCCCATACTTCTGCCATATAAGAAACACCAAAGTGCTTTTCCTCAGGTTTACATCCTCACAGTCATCCTTCATAAGCCAAGGTCTCAACCTTGTCCTCTCCAACCAGGGCACACTCGTAGGTCAGCTTGTTTTCTCTGCTCATTGCAGTTGATCTGGTATTTATTGGAGAGAGCAAAATGAGAACTGGGTGAGCAAGGAGGGCATACCTGCTGTGCCCCCGCTCAGCTGCTGGATGAATGCATTGGTTCTGTTGGGTTAAGAACAGCTACCTTGTTTTGGGAGGTGTAATATTGCTCTCAGCAGGTGGAGTAATGTGATTTGTAATATTGAAGTCATCTATGGAGATGGTGGTTTGTTTTAGTTCATGTCCTTACACTTCCGCACAGTGAGAGAATCAGACTGCCTTCAGGAGCTTCAGACTCCTGTGGTTGTGAAGTAGAGAAATGGAGGTAGAAATTCATAGCAGAAACTACGCAGGGTGTGTTGTGGTAAGTGGTGATGTTAAAAATCTCTTCCTGACTTTTTTGGACTCAGTTTTTGTTCTTGTAGGGGTGAGAAAGATGTGAAGGCTTAGAATTAGTTCTTAATTCACCGGTGCTGAGGACCATGCAGACTTTCCAGCATTGCTTTGGAGGTGTAGCAGGATGTTATGCACTGAGGTATTCAGGGCATAAAATGTGGAACGCAAGATTAACAAAGCAGCCTGAGAAGTGAAGTCGTATCACCCAGGCTGGCAGCCTGAACTGAAGTGATTGCTTTTAAATGTGAGTTATGCTGCCCCTTTTTTCCTGAACAGCATAACAAAATGGTAAAGATGTATCTATGCAACCAAGTTACCCACAGCTGTGGAGGCTGCTGGTGTGTGTGCCTTTGTCCTGGCAAACTTAGTGTACTTTTTTGACACTCAGTTACTTCCTATCTCACAACAGGACTGGAAAGCTGCTGCTGTGTAATAAATGCACATCTGAACTTGCTTTGCAGCTGGTTGTTGGTAGGGCTGTACTGTAAGCTGCTCAGTCTTGCTTGTGTTTGTCAATCCATGTTACCTCTGCAGTGTTGTGTTGCACAGAGCTGGGCAGACTGTTGATAAATAAAAGAAGGTTGGGACTAGAAGGAATCTTTTCCCTGCTGCTTTCACTCTGAGCGTTGCTCTGTGTGTGTTGCCAGCATCATGCACCAGTTGCTTCTGCGTGTAGATCTGCCTTCTCCTGGGGAAGGAGCCTTTGTGTGTGAGCTGCCCTTAACCACGTTGCAAGAGTTGCATTTGTAATGTATATATCTTTCTCCAGTGTTTTGGAACTGCTGAACATTGGAAGTTACCCTTAAAGCAATATTTGATTTTGGTATAGTTCTTCCCTTGGGGTTCTCCTGGAAACATTTACTCTTTTCTGATCCACTGTGGCTCCTTGCTTTTACATTTCTGGTGTCTCTTGTAAGGTGATGGTGTACTTCTGTAGAAGTCTGCTTTATGTTAAATAAATTGTTATGAGCATTTATGCAACCTCTTTACCAAATAGTACTTGGGTATTTGTACTTACGAGCAGGCACATCTAAGGTGAAACATTGCTTGAAATGCTTCAGGATGGTTTTGCTCACTGTTTATTTCCTGGATTACTTATAGACAGTGGTATCTTTGTGTTATGCTTCCAACTGCTTGTGTCCAGGCAGTCTTCATTCATTTGGATTCCACAACAAAGCCATGAAAAGATGCTGCTGAAAGGAGGGGAGAGGAAAGGAAGGAAAAGAAATCTCAGTTCCAATGGGATAAGATCATCACCTTGCCTTTGTGGAGACTCTCAGAGCCAAAAACATTGAGAATTTTTGTTATATATGGTCAGCAACAATGTACAGAAACAAATCCTGCAGTTGGTGACGTTGTATAGAGAAGAGAATAGTTTTTGTAGCTTGGCAGTGTTGGTGGTGGGAACGGCTTCACTTGTGTGGGACAATTTGTAACTGTAAGTGCAACTGGTAAATAAAACTGTACAGCCAAATGACTCCGGGTGTTTTCCCAGGCTGTGTGGATGGTTTCTGGCATGGCTCTGTGTGGGGACAGGTGGGCAGCATGCTGTTGGTGTGCTGTCCTTAATGCATACGGTGGGAAGACTGGCAGCAGCTGGTGGCTGAGTTAGTCCTCCATGGAGCTAAAAAAGTTTATTTTCTCCTTCTATCATTATTTGGGACCCAGCAGAGGGAGCCTCGAGCTCTGCTTTTGCAGAGGAATCAGCATTTCATTCTTAGAGGGGATGCCATGCAAGCTGCTTCGGGCAGCTTCATCTCATAGGGACCCATTGATTTCTGGAGAGCATCACTGCTCATTTCTGTTTTCAGAGTGTTGTGTGTGTTGAGATTTTGATGGAGAACATGATGGCTTTGGTTCAGGACTCCTATAGGGCACATCAGAGGTTTTCTGCTGTCAGTGTTGGCTTGTCTTGTCAAGCTTTGTTTTCTCCATGAAGGATCAGTGGTCAGCAGGGTCAGTGGGGGTACATGTATCAGAAACAGCTCTCTTTGTTACCATTCAGATAAAGGAAAAGATCGACGTGAACAATCTGCAGCTGATTCCAAGTGCCATTTGAGCCTGTTTGATGTGGAAGAAGATGTAGTCAGCTGCTCCAGGCAGGCAGTCACTGTGCTGTGGGATGGGAGCTCTTTGGGAAGCCCTGCAGTGTCCTCCAGTGGGCTGAGGCAGACTCACTGCTCCCTGTTTGTTACTCATCCTTCTGAGCCTTTCTGCTCAGACTGTGTGTGTTGGTAAGGAGAGCCTGAAGTTGTTCGCTCCCAATGAAATAACTGTCTGAGGTCATAAATCAGACATGCAAGCTTATCCAACAAGATAACAATCAGCTTAATTTAATTGCCCCGCTATCTGCTTTGTAATACTTTGTTACCACCAATTTCTGTCAAAAGGAGCTGGCAGGGACAGGAAAACCTTTTGAAGCATTCCATAAGGATACTCTCTCCCCACTCACTCTCTCCCCTGTTTCTAAGAACTCTTATTTTATTCCAGACATAACGCTGCCATGCAGCTGGGATGTTTGCTTTGGCGGAAATGGCAGTGCTTCATTTCTCTCCTCTCACTGCAGAGTGGGTCCACGTTGGCTGCTGAGCGCCGCTCTGCTCACTTGTGACACATCAGTTCTGACCCCGGATGGAGCCCAGCGCTGACTGCAGGCTGTAGGAAAGCTGCCAGTCCCCTTTGGAGTGTTGTAAATTAGTTCCAGTCTCCCGGAGCCGGCCGTGACCAATTGCTGTGACCTGGAAGTGGATTAAGGCCATCACAGCGAGATCGACTTTTCCTTCAGTAATTTGACAAACACAATCTTTTTTTTTTCCTCCTTTTTCAAGTCCCGTGTAGACGACATCCCTCATTTGTTCCCTCGTGATGGACGTCGTTTCCGGATTGATAATGATTTTCCAGATTTCTGCTGATTGGTGTAGCAGGTGCCTTAATTTATTAATGCCAAGAGAAGAGAGGGATTTGATGGCAACGAGAGGAGGGCTCCTGGCAGCAGCCGTATATCACAGTGCTCCCTGACCAACTTACCCCACTGCAAGCACTTAAGAACTTGATATGTCTGTAGAGAACATGCTTACATCCATTTCTGCATCACAAATGTTTGTGTGGTGAGAATTATTAATAGCTATTGGCCCGGTGTGGTTCTGTTTGAGTAAGATGCACAGATTGAATTCAGCCATTCTATCCGCTGTTGACTTTCTCCACTTTTGAAGCTTTTTCCTTTGCAGGAGTTACTGCACTGACACATTTGCATTCTGTTGCATACAGAAGGAGGCATTTGGACTTAATCTTTGGCACTGCTGTGTGTGTTAATCGGCCAAGGTATGGCCTGCTCCCGGGCTGGGTCTGTTTGCAGGCACAGTGGGATGGAGATGCGGCAGCACAGCTGCTGAGCACATTTAACATAGAGCAGTCAGTCACACTTTGGGAGTTTTAATTGAATTACCTTTGACAGTGAACAGCAAACCTGGTGGGTGATCCACTAAATTATACTGATGAATGGGCTCCCGAAAATCAATTAGCACACAGGGCTGAGAGCACGAGCACATCCTGCTGCTCTGCAGGGAATGAGTGGGGCCGGACTGACAGCAGCAAATGTGAGACAAAGTGAAATCATGCATCTGCCTCTGCTGACCTCTGCTCCAGCATGAAAGCAAAACAGGAGCTGGAGGAATCCGCCAGTAAATCACTGAAGCTCTGTTCTGCAGAGCTGATACAGCATGCTTCCAACCCGCTTGATTAACGCTGGGCTGTATGCTGAAACAAGATGTGGTGGAACATGGAGGCTGCTGAGACACAGCGAGGGAGAACAGCTGGCAGCTCTTGGGCTTTTAGCTGCCCGAGGAGGGATCCTCTATTGCTGCTACAGTGCTTGTGGATGGGCTCTGTCTGCAGCCCTGAGAAGCACTGGTGCTGGGTGGGGGCTGCCCTAATCTTGTGCCCCAGTACAGCTGCAGGTGCTGAAGATGGAATTGCATATACAACACAAGGACTTTTGGCTTGTGGCAACTGAGATGGGCAGAAAGCTGTGTCCATCAGCCCCAACCCATCCTCACTGTCCTTATCCCTCAGTGCCACATCTCTGAGGATCTGGAACAGCTCTGAGATGGTGACCCCACCACTCCCTGAGCAGCTGTGCTGGTGCAATGCTGCTCCTTGGAGAAGAAATCTGTCCTACCATCCAACCTAAGCACAACGTGGGAGCATCACCTCTCATTGTGAGATGCAGCCATGGGCTGAGGGGAAGCACAGGGCTGGAAGAACCTCGGGGAGATGCAGGGAGACACAGCGCAGAGCCCTGCGCTTCAGATGCACTTCTGTGGCCCATCTGAGGTTGTGGCTGAAAAATAAATGACTGGGAGCACGGAGCTGAGCAGCGGGATCAGCCCCTCCATAGGATCTGAGGTGTTTTCAAGGGGTATCCACCACAAATTGGAAAACAAAAAGCAATGAAAAGACAACAGCCACAAACCTCACAGCGTGCAGAGTGAGAAACGTGGCTTTCATTTGGGTGACTAATCGCTTCCAGCTGAAGCAGCCATTAAAACCAGTTGAAGAATTACAATGTAAATAGATTAATGCAGACAAAGCAACATGTGTGCTGTCCCGTGTCTTCTCGTTACCTACAGAATGCTTCAGCAGTGACATGCTGTTAGTCTAAGCCACTTGTTGGGCCCTGTGCTAATCAGCTCAAATTAAATAAACACGGCCAATAGAAACGAATGTTGTGTTTGAAAACTGATGCACCAACAAAGTGTTCTCCAGGAGATAATTACAGACGGATCCGTGACAAAGAAAGGATTCCTGCAGCAGACTGGGGGTAATTCCTACAGAGCAGATCAATTCTCTGGGCTGGACAAAGCAGATCTGAAACTCTTTCTGAAGTTTTGGATGCTTTCTAGTTCTTGGCGTTGCACAATGGCAATCCCAGAGGTGAAGACTGACCTGACGAAAGGGAAAGATGTTCTTTAGGCAATATTTTAGAGTGGCTTTGGACTGGAAGGGACCTCAAGGGCCACCTCATGCTCGTTCCTTGTGTAATTTACCATTAACGTAATAACACCGACTGGGATGATTGCAATTCTTTTCTGCCATTCTCCCTTCCCTGCACACTGTGCTGGCAGCAGCCTGGTGGTGATAGAGACATCCCAAGCGCCGTCAGGACTGAATGAATGAAAGGCATCATTTGCAGAGCACGGCATCTTAATTAATTGAACACAAAGTCCTCGTTGGTCACAGGTGAACTTCATCATCACGTCAAAGAGGAGCAGCTCGCCCCAGGAGTGGTAACAGGATACGGCCCCACCTGCTATTTATTTCTACAGGCAACTCAGTGCTGTGGTCTGATGGCAACGTGTGGCCAAACTAGTGGCAGATGTGTGCTCAGCCCTGCTCACAGCCACCCCTTTGCCTCTGCTACTGCAGCAGCATCGTGCTCTGCAGCCTTCACGGGGTGGGCAAGGGTTGCCTTAACCCAGCAGCAAGGTGGGAATGCTCATGGACAGCTTCTTGTGTGAGGGCACAGCATCACTCCTGTTTGTGCAGACCTGTGATCTGCCCAGCTTGCTGGGTTCAGGATGCCCAGGGGGCGGTGGGGTCCCCATCCCTGGTGGTGTGGCACTGAGGGATGTGGGGATGGGCATGGGGGGGTAGGATGAGATATGACCGGTGATCTTGAAGGCCTTTTCCGATCTTAGTGAGCTTATGGAAAGCTTAGAGTTGCTTCAATGTGTTTTCAAAGCACGGTGCCAACAAAGTGCTTCCAATTCTGCTTTAGGTTGCTTACAACAACATAAAACGTTTGCTGTTGTGGGGCCATTATATATAGGTGTAGAAGATGACAATGCTGCTTGGCATCACTTTTTTCCGATGTATTTTGGATACCACCCCCAAGGAGAACTCTACTGAGATGCCACCAGAACCATGCTGATAAGCAGCCATGTGTGCAGCCAACAGAGCTGGGGAGCCAGAGCTTAGTGTGAGGAGATGCACGATTGGCTTCTGTGCAGATCCTAACAGTGGTATCTCTGCACCCTGCCCTTGTTCTGCTGTGGTTTCTTCAGCAAGTTCATGTTGCTCAGTGCACTGCTGAGATGTGAGTCCAGGGGAGATCATCTCCCACATCATGAGCATAACTCTGCATTGAAACATTTAGTAGTGTTGATTTATACTCTGTGCCCCCAAGAAGGAAGTGAGACTGAATTTCACCCTCTCCTTGAACAGCCCAGAGGGCTGGGCTTAGTGGGCTCTACTACCATTGTGACCAGCAGTGTGGGGTGGGCAGTGCTGGGTTCTGATTGATGTAAGGGACTGGCAAGGGGAGTGGAAGCATTTGTTGGGTGCTGTCAGATCCCGGGGAGCTGCTGACAGCTCATTCCTGGCCTGCACTGCCCAGGCTGACATCGCGGCCATCCCATTTCTGACATGGGGCAGAGCGGGGCACGAGGCATTTCCCAACCTGGGTTTTGGGTTTTCCCTTTGCACAGCTCTCAGTGAGAGGGGGCAGAGCTGAAAAGGGGCTTGGGCTGCCCCTCATCCTCCACCTGGTGCTGGCACTGCTCCTTTTTGCATGAAAGTCTTTGAAGGTTATGGCTGTAAAACATGGAAATCAGGGAAACGTTCACCTCCTGGTTGTGTGTGATGGGAGGTACAAATCCTATTGGAAAAATCAGTGCTGAAAACTAGAAATCAATACAGGCCCAGTTCAGGATTTCTGTTGGAGCTGCTTCTGCTTTAACCCTCTGAACAAAACAGACTCATTTGTGGCTGTACTGCAATGAGCTCAGTGCAGAGTAGTGCCTCCATAACCACTGCTGCTGCTCCTTCCCTGTGCTGGGAGGTCTGGGGGAGGGCAGGGAGTGCACACTGCCTGCAGGTCACCATCTGCTGAGCTCTGAGCTGTCCCAGGAATGGGGATCTGCCTCCAAAGTGAACGCAGGCAGAATGAGAGCCCTGAAATGGTGTGCTTTGTCTCCCTGTGTTGGAGCTGATGAGCAGGAGGTGTGTTCTGCTGGTTGGGTGCCCTGGGCTCTGATTTGTGGTGAGAAATAGCAAAGGATGTGATCAATGCGTTGACATGTGGCTCTGAGCATCCTCTGGGGGGATGGGGGATGAAGCAAACAAAACCACAATAAATGCCAAGGAATGGGCTGGTGTGAGCACATGGTGATGGGGTGGGATGGGGTGGCAGCCCTGCCAGCCTTTACATGCAGGGTTTAGTTAAAAACGTTTGTGCAATTGAAATTTACATTCCCAGAGGTCTGTATACAAGCTGGAGGTAAACCAAAAGAGTGCGTTCACAGCCAAGTTTTGCAGCAGAAGGATGTTGGCTTTGGTTTATAAAGCTGAAAGGAAAAGCCTTTTTTATCTGCAGCACGATGTTTGGGATGTAGGTGGCTGCCAGCTGTGCGGGGATTTGAATGAATGCTCCGAGAGGATCTCTGTAGGAAATGCTGAGTGTGATCATAGGAGTTTATATGTTTCCTGTGCCTGGGGGCACGGCGTGCTCTGAGTCTGGGAAAAGAGCTTCTTTTCCTCCTTCTTTCCCCTTTATTCCCTGCAGTTTTCCCCCTTCTTTCTCCATTGTCTTTTCCTTTTCCCTTCCCTCTCACCTTCTTTTTCCATTTTCTATTTCTTATTTCTCCCCTTCCTTCCCCTTCCCGCCCCATTCCCTCCCCCTCCCCTCTTTCCCCTTCTTTGTATATTTTCTTTCTTTTTCTTCCCTTTCGTTTCCCCCATTTATTTCCCCCCTTATTTCTCCTTTTTCTTTTTCTTTCTCCCCCCCTTCCCCTCCTTTTTTTTTTCCCTCCCCCTTTTCTTCCCTTCCTCCTATACAGAAGGGACAGCAGCTGGACTGCCCCACTCTACCCATTGCAGCGCTGAAGCTGAATAGAGGAATTTTCCACTACTTCCAAAGGCAAAGTAAATTCCCCTGGCAAAAAACCACCCCACCCCAGCATTCACAGCGGCTCAGAGCTTCTTTCCTTTCTCTTTTTTGTTCCTTCTTTTTTTTTTTTTTTTTTTGGTCTTGAAGCCGTGTCCAGAAATAAACAACGGTTTCAATCCACTGCGCTGATCAAAAGCGCCGTTCTAATCAGTCCCAGGCAGAACATCACACTGTTATGTTATCACTGGAGCAAATCATCAAAAATACAAAACAAAAACATCAACATAATGCTCTCCAGATCAGGAATGTCCTGAAGAAAAAGCGCCTTCCTCGCAGGTGTGCCCTATTTTAGGAAGAAAGGCTGCGGGATTGGGGCTGCTATGGGTTGAGTGTGGCTGTCAAAGTAGAAGGGAGGAGATGAGAGCTGACTGAGCCTGGTGTCAGCACATGGAGCTCTCTGAATGCTTTTCCCTTCCCCGTGTTCGTGGTGATTATATTTCTTCAATGGACAAATTGTCTTTAAAAGGCCCATTGTGCTTTAAGCCCTCCTCCCAAGTGCTGTTAGGAAATGAATGCTGAGCTCTGAGCCCATCCAGGGGCTGCTCCATGTGGTCCCCCCAGCTGCCCAGAGCCACATCCAGCCTGGCCTTGAATGTCTCCAGGGATGGGGCATCCACAGCCTCCTTGGGCAACCTGTTCCAGTGCATCACCACCATCTGGGTGAAAAAATTCCTCCTAAGATCCAACATAAACTTCTCTTATCTCAGTCTAAAACCATTCCCCCTTGTCCTATTGCTGTCCACCCTCATAAACAGCCATTCCCCCTCCTGTTCATACGCTCCCTTCAAGCACTGGAAGGCCACAATGAGGTCTCCCCTTCTCTTCTCCAAAATTATTTAACCCTCAGATGCTTAAACTGCTCTAACAGAGTGAGGTTTGCACCATAAAACACAGGTTGGGGGGGGGGGGGAATGAGTGGCTGGTGGTTCTCAGTTTTGTCTGTAAATTACAAGGAAAGTGACTTTTCCACTTTTCTTCTTTGTCTCATCACAGCTTTATCCAAAATCCCTTCTATTTACCTGCTAACAGTTGGTTCTTGCTGCAGCGCGCTCCTTGCATGCAAGGCAGGGCAGGCAGCATTGCTCGCATGCTCCAACCCATGTACAACTGGGAAGCCTGGGTTTAAAAGGGGATGCAAAGGTTTAAAATGGGAAGCACGAATTTCCAATGCTCCCCTGCACCTTTTGCTCAGCGTTCCTCTGCAAAAGTCACCCCATCTCTATGCGCTCTGCACACACATAAATAGAAGGAGAAAGGAGACGTTGGTGCTGCGGGCTCATCTGTTTCCTATCGTGTGTGTTTACATATTAATGCACAATACAAATTTGTAAACATGGACGTTTGAAGCTCTGGTGGGAGCCGATGCCTTGTTCCCTTCTTGCCCCTTTATTGGAACAGCATGTCTGATGTGGCGGAGCCGCAGCTGTGGATGGTTTCAATACTGGATACATTTCAAATGCTCTGTGCTCTTATTTGTCCTTCTGCATATTGCTAACCAGCCCTCCTTTGTTTTGTGTAATTGCAGTACAAATTATCATCTAATTATGGCCCAAACCTCAGGAGATCAAATGGGATTGAAGGCACTCCTCCCGGCATGGCTCCAGTTTGGCCAACCCTCCCTTCCCAGTGCACGGGTGATGGCAGAACACCCCTTTGGTGGTAACATGATGAGTGTTTTTGTGTCTCCGTGGTTTTTAAGCCCTCATTCTGCTGCTGGGACACCCCCAGCCCACCCCACCCTATGGGGACCACATGGTGCCTTTGGTGCCGTTGGCTCAGTTTGCTGTTTTGGAGCATGGGTGGATGGTTCTGAGTCACTTTGGGCTCCTCCTGGGAGAGCTCAGTGGCTAAAGTGCCTCAACCTTTCCGAAACCTCAGGTTATTTTATCCTTGTTCCCATTAACAACAGCACAGTAGTGCTGGGTTTGTGTTCTTATTCACCCCTATGTCTATAGAAGTGAGAACTCCTGAAGTCATCACCAGTCTCCAAACACAGTGAGTGGTAGAAAGGGCTGAGAAGCCGTAGTGTGCTGTGATCCCCAGCTCATGCCCAACAGCTCGGGGATATTCCATGCAGCTTCACTAACTGGAAGATGGGTGTTTGCCCACCACCCTCATCCCAAATTCAAAGAGCCCCCAAAAGCATGGCCATGAGCAGTGCTCTTCAGCACCCAGCCCAGCCCACCTGCTTGGAAGTAGGGGCTCCTATAGGGAAAAAAAAGTATCTCATGCATTTAAATAAAAAGTAGCGCGACCAGCTTTTATTTTTAAACCTACTTTTAATCCTTATATATTGCTGTTATGTTTGTAGATACAGAATTCTCTTTACTTAATCCCAAAATATGGCAGGTCCCCATCAGGCACTTTGTATCACATCTGTCATAGGTAACAGAAGTGGCTTTGGGGAGTGAATATAAGCTGTGCCCCAACTTACAGTGAGCTGCAGTGTGCCCCCAGAGCCAGAGATTATTTACAGGAATAACACAATTATCACAGGTGAAAATAAAACAAATGAGACCGTGGGATGGGTGTCCATAACTCTGCTCAATCCTCATCCTCTGCAGTTCCTGCTCTCCTCACCCCTAGCACTGCGTGGGGATGGGATGCATGGAGACGGCTCTGGGAAGCCCTGCATAGGGCCCTGTGTCTTTAATGCAGCACCAGAACCTTCGATCTATGTCTGCACTACGATGTGGGTCCTGTGGCACCAAGGCACTTCCATGGGGTTGAGCAGCTCCAAGTCAATGCAGGAGTGCGCTCCAGCCCCCGGCTGCGTGCAGCTCCTCTGCTCACCCACATTCTTTGAGGGTCCCTTTGGAATTAGGGGAAATCTGCAGGAGGGATGAGCAGGAGCTGGTGGGGCTCGGGGCTGACTGCAGGGAAACTCGATGGTTTCAGGAAAACAGAAACCTCTGTGCTGCATACAATACTGCACGTTTACCACCAAATTAAAGGCCCTCCAGACCGCTCCTGCACCGCACCGTGTTTCATACTCAGCAATTAACAAGACCCTGCGTCCTGCTGGGGAACGGGTCAGCGTTACATACCGATGCTTGGAAACATGACAACGTCCCGCTAAAGGCAGTGGTTAATTGCTGAGTGCCAGCTGGGGTGATTGCATCGGCCGTCTCTGAAGGCAGCGGGCAGGCTGTCACTCACTCCGAAATGGCTCGCTGCACTCGTCAGTCTGGATGGCACGGAGAAGCTGTAGCCGTACAAACCATATGGAGGATGTAAGGAACAATTAAGTGCTTCCCGAGCAATGGGACTCGATGGGAAAATGTTTCCAGATGCGTGTAATCCATACAGCATTTGGCTGGTGGAGTTGGGGACCTGCAGACACGGCCCGCTCAGGTCTTCAGACTTAGTGCTCTTCAGGCTGGCGATGCCGAGGGAGGAGAGCTTGGGTACATCGACCACAAAGTGGGGCAGGATTGGGGGACCAGGGCCACCTGGCTTCTGGTGGCTGGGTAGGATGAGGGGCTGCTGGCGGAGGAGGTTGGCAGGGCACAGCCGGTAGCAGAGAGGCACGCCAAGGCCAGGCAGGTGGGGCTCAGGGCACGGCGCTCCGGCACCACTCACAGCCAGGTGGAAGGTGGGAGGTGAGCACGGAGGGGACAGCAGTGGGTTGAGAGGAGAAGGTGTCCCAGCACTGGAGGTCACTGGGGAAGAGCTGGAGCTGCTTCCTGGAGGGAAGAAGAGGAATAGCCTGCAGTGGGTCAGCAGGTGCGCCAGCAGGCAGCTCCGTGCCACCATGCATCCCAATGTCACCAACTGGGCAAAAGGGAGATTCATCAGTCATCAGAAAGCTGCTCCCACTTGTCTAAGAATTACCCATGTGTGTCAGACCCCATCAGTGTGCCTGGGACAGCCCCACACCAGCTCTGTGCCCGCTGTGCCAGCGATAACCGCCTCCCATGACAGCAGCACCGTTATTTCAGGTTCCCAGTTTTCTGTGCAAGTCACAAGCAGCTTTCCCCCCTTCTACGTGAGAACAAAAAGATACATTCAGCCCAATGAAGAGTTTCTTGTACCTTCCAGCTCACAGGAATTGACTCATTTTCCTTGGATCCCCATGCAATTTGAGACGTACCCTCGAATACTGTAGGTGTCTCCTGAAGCCGTAAATGCACACAGCATTTTGACATTCTCTTTTAGGAAAGAAATGAACGAGCACTTTCCCATCCAGAAAGATGAGCTCTCTGGGTGCAGCCTGTGCCCAAAGCAGCGCATCACTCAACCCCCATACAAATCTGGGCATGACAGTGGGAAGAACAGAGCAACTCAACGAGCAAATTCTTTTTGCTGTCCCTATCAGCCTTTAAAATCCCAGCTGATGACCAATTATTATATTTAGCTTATCATTTTTAATTTCTCTCCTGGCTTTCAGGCTCCAAAATTGATATTTCTTCCCCCCCCCATCCCAGAAATACACTTTTCTTATCAGCAGAGATAAGAATTCTATTTCCATCTTTCCAGAATCATAGAACGCTTTGGGTTAGAAGGAAGCTTTAAGACCACCTCAAATATTGGCCCTTAGGAAAAATAGGCATCGTGTGACAATTAGTTAAAAAATAAACCAAACCAGGTCGTAACGTTTCAGTGTCTGTGCGCCGATAACTGCAAATTGCCCATGTTCTCTCAGCCCCCACTGCTGCCCCTCTCCCTGCTCTCACACTGCAGCATGCCAGCCTGGTTCCAGAGCAGCTTTTTATGTTAGAAACAGTTTGTTTTGGGTTTTTTTTTTCTATTAAAAAAATAATAGGCAAAAAAAAGTTAAAAAATTGGGAAAAACAGGAAAAAAAGAACAAAAATGAAAGGAAAAAAAGGAACAAAGCCAGTCTGCCTTTACAATCTGTTAGACCTCTTAATTTCTCCCAAGTCTCCTTTCTGTGACTCGCTATTCTTATTCTAAACAGTATCCTCCAATGGTTTGGGAACCAACGGCACCGCAGGCCAAAGGGCACAACAACCCTACTCCAAAATAACCTCTTGCATATTTGCATATATTTACATATATTCATACTTATATATATAAGATATATATATATATATCTTTTTTCCTGTTAGTCTGAATCTTCCTCCGGCTTCTGCCATGTCCATCACTGCTTCCCCCAGAGCGCTCACACTGAATTCAATGGGACTTGTGGCAAAAAATCATATAAAACCACAGAATCCCATACACTCACGCTTTCACAGCCTCAACCCCACACCCATTACCCCACTCAACCCTACAGCCTTGTCCTCCTGCCCACAGCTCCAACCCGGCCCTGCATCCTCAGACTCACCCTGGCTGTCCGCACTGAAGGTCTTCAGGTCCAGAGCGAGTGGTGGCCGCCATGGGAAGGGCTCCAGGAGCCCATCCAGCACTCCCCTGCAGGTGATATGGGGCTGAGAGCCAGGGCCAGGCCTCAGGCTGTAATGGGGGGTGACTGAGCCATTACCTGTTCCTGCCAGGGTCCCGAAAGCCTTTGGCGAAGGGGTTCCTATCGATCTTCAGCTTGGTGATCTGTGGGTGGAAGTAACATCTCAATGGGGCCACTGGGAAGCGGGAGGCTGGGTGGCCGCAGCCCCGTGGGTACCTGCTGGTTCTGGTAGGCTGTCACCGTGGTGAACTCGGTCTCCTGGAAGGAGAAGGTGTGCACCCCCTCAGCCGGCAGAGACTGAATCTGCGCCAGGTCGAAGCGGGAGTCCTGGGCGATAACATGGACACGGGGCTTGTATTTGTGCATGGACTGCAGGATGATCTGTGTGGGCAGAGAGGGCCAGGCTGAGCTGCTGCCCGAAGTCCCACTGTAGCCCCACTGCACGGCTGCCCCACACCTACGTGACCCTTGTCATCCATCTCGTTGTTGGTGAGCTTCACCCGGTCGAAGCTGATGATTTGCCTCATCCATGTTTCCCCCGAGCAGGGCGAGTCAGGGTGGATGTAGAGCCGTGGTGTGATGCAGGAGTGGTCCGTGTTCCCAGCCACCATCCACTGTGAGCTGTGGTAGACGTACCTGCACCAAGTGGGACACCATCAACACACTGTACTCCTGATGCGCCAGTCCATCTCCCCATCCACTCCTGTGTCCAACCATCTATCCATACATTGTTCCAGTATTTCCATCCATCTGTATGTCTGTCCCTCGGCCCATTCCTACATCCATCCATCCATCATTCCATTCCTACATCCATCCATACATTGGTATGTCCATCCATCCATCCACCACCCACCCATCGGTCTACTCGTACCTCCATCCCTCCACCCATGAGTGCGTCATCCATCCATCCATCCATCCATCCATCCATCCATCCATCCATCCATCCATCCACCCTTCCATCCATCCCTCCATCTATTCATCCATCCATCCCCCATCCATCCCTCCATTCCCACACCACAGTGCAGCTGTTGGCCATGCAGAAGGGTCCATCTCCGCATCCACCATTGGAACTCACCATACCTGTACCGTTTGGAGTCCACTGGCACAACGTCGATGGCGATGTAATACTGCTGCAGTGGCTCCAACCCCTTCACCTTCACCCTGACCGATGGGAACATCCGCCTGCATGGGGCACGGGGCAGCAGTTAGGGAGTGCCCATAGCGGGGGTTGTTTTAAAGAGGTGAAAATGGATTGAAAGGTTAAACAGATACTGGAGAAAATAATAATAATAATAATAATAATAATAATAATAATAATAATAATAATAATAATAATAATAATAATAATAATAATAATGAAATTACAACAACAAAAAGTCCCACAAACGTAGCAAAAGTAAGTAAATAAAAGAAGAAGAAGATGAAAACAGTGAGGGAGAGCTGAGAAAAGAAACAAAAAAAGGAATGGGTGAGATGCAAAAGGGAAAACTGAGCGGGAAAGGCTGAAGGCAGGAACGAGGCCGGGGGGCCGGGGCTGCTACCTGCCGGCCTTGGTGATGATCATCTCGGTGCCGATCTCGTGGAACCTCTTCCAGAGCTCAGAGCCCTGCAGCTCCACCTGCACCTCGTCCCCCACCTCCCGGCTCTCGGCGCCGGCCTTGGGCCGCTTTTCTGCGGGGAAGAGAAAGCGGAGGGAGTGCTGGGGCGGCTGCCGGGACAGCTCTCCGGGACTCCCCCCGCTCTGCCCCGCCGCTACCAACCGGGCTCTGCGGCTCTGCGGCTCTGCCTGCAGCCCGCCCCGCTCTCCTCGTCGCGGCCGTCGGGTCCCTTTCTCTTGGCCGAGCGGCCCACGAGAGCTTCCACCGAGAAGGCGTGAGCCCGGGAGCTGAGCGCCATCCCCCCCCGCCCCCCACAGCCCGGGCCGGGCTCCCCCCGGGCGGCCGCGGGGCTCAGGCGGGAGGCGAAGCTCCGGGCGGCGGCTCCATGAGGGCGCGGTGGGGGCCCGCAGTCGGCGGCCGTCGGGGGGCAGCGGGCACGGCGAGGTGCTCCAAGTGAGGCGAGAGGAGGCTGCGGCTCTCACTGTTTGTTTTGGAAACTGATGGGAGCGTAAGAAACATTGAGTGACATTTGGTAGGACTGGGACGGGGGGAGGAGGGGTGGGAGGGGAAAGGGAGAGGCGAGGGGAAGATGGGGGAAGAGGAGCCGGCCCCGTCTAGGATCAATAAAAGAGTTACTGTTCTCCATTAAATTGTAAAACTCAAAGAAATTTGACATAATTGCACACCAGGGGCCACTTTCCCAACAAAAGTGCAAATAACGTTTAACCAGAACCAGCACAAAAAAAGGAAAGAAATGAAAAAAGAACGAAGGACGGGAAAGAAAGGGGAGGTGAGGATGTTGGGGGGGGGGGAGCAGAGGGAAAGTGGGGAGAAACCCCCACGCTTTGGCTTCCCCCGATGCCGGCTCCGGGCTCCTGCTGTCCCGACGGGGCCGCTCCCGGCGGACCTCGGTGTCCCCGCGCCGTGTGTCGGCGCTGAGTGCCGGTTTTGTCTCCGTCGGGTTTTTTCTCCGCACCGACTCCGGGTGCTGCCAGAGCTCCGTCTTTACACGTCCGGCGGCGGCAGCGGCTCGGAAACGGAGCCTCGGTGGGTCAGGGAAGCCTAAGGTCCCGCTCCACCACACGACTCCTGCATCCCCACATCCGTTCTGCAGGTACACTCCAGAATCCAGTCCCACTCCAGCATCCCAATCCCGCTCCTGCACCCAGGTTCTGCTCTTGTATCCCAGAATCCTGTTCCCACTCCAGCATCACAATCTCACTTGTGTCTCCCAGTCCCCCTCAGTGTCCCAATTCCATTCATGCACACCAGTCCTGCTCCAGCATCCTGATCCCACTCACACATCCCAGTCCCGTTTCTATGCTGCGCTCCCACTGCAGTATCCCTGCAGTGCTGTTGTACTCCAGTGGCACCCACATCCCAAAGCAGATGGGGGCTGCAGCCAGGGGCTTGGAAAAAAATAGAGGAAGTTCAATCTGTGGACAGTGTTGGTAAAGTATCAACTGAGGCAGGTGAGCCTTCAGGAGGGAATGCGTTGAGTTGGTGAGGTGCAGGTGGGGATGGGGCGGTGGGAGCACTGAATGTCAGCCCTCTGCTGATGTATCCAATATGTGTCAGTGCCACAAGCTGCTGCTGGCCTCACAGCCCACGTGTGGATGCACAATATTGAGGATGTACAATACTGAGGATGCACAATACTGAGGATGCACATTGCTGAGGATGCACATTACTGGGGATGCACAATACTGAGGATGCTTGTCACTGAGGTTGCCTGTTACTGAGGATTTTCGTTACTGAAGATGCTCATTACTTTGCTGAGAGCGGGCTCAGCACATTGATCCTCATTTATACTTGTCTATACCCATCTGTACTTCTCTACCCAGAGAAATGGACCACTCCTTAAGCATGTTGGTAATTGGAAGGGGGTTTGTGGGGTCCCTCCTTTCCCAGCACTGATAGAAGCCAGCTGAGCTCACGGGCCGTGAACCTTTATCTCTGCTGACATGACAGATTATTAAGAAGTATTTCAAGTAATCTTTGATTTCCTCAGCATTGCAACACATTGCAAGAACTTGGAGTGGGATCAAGCGGCCCCTTTTTAATTTCCTACAAGGAGAAATAAAACAAAAATAAAGCACAATTGAGACGACATAATCAGGAACATTTTGTGGGTTTAGGTCAGATGAAGGTGGCAGGGCTGTGTATCCAGGGGCTGCTTTCATTCATCCGAGACCAACTCAGAACCCCTCCCTGGGCTTTGTCAGCTTATTGTCCTTAACAAATTGCGGGGTGGGATGTCATATGTTTCCATCATCAGAAAACGGAGTGGAGAATCCCTTGGCATAAAGTTCAGATGAACTAACTCCGTTTTGAAGCAAGTCTTGTGCGGAACGTTTGCTATCCAAGTTTGCTCTCCAAGATCCTGGATAGCGCCCATTAAAGCATTGAGGCACACAGGTAGATGCCAAAGCCTGGCATTGCTGGCCGTGCTGGGGCTGCCATGAGGCATTTCACTGCGCTGCAGCAGCGCTCGGTTTTGCCCAGATTCACTTCAAATTGAAAACAAAACGAAACCAAACCGAAGGAAAGGACGCACAGCCGACGCTGGGAAGACAGAGATCCTCTGTGCTCCGTTACGCACCGGTGCCGTTCATCCTCTGTGCCTGCACCTGAATGTCCTGAGCTTATGTAACACCGTGCTGACAAATTTGGCACTGTCAGGTCTAACAGAGGAGGGCGGAGGGCCATTCAGTCTCCGTTTTGAGAACCGTGAGCAAGAAAACCTTTCTTTGCATGTCATGTGAAACAAAGCCCTGTTTGCTGACTCTGGAAAATCTCCACTCACAATGTGGATGGAAAAGTTGTTTTTATCTCGTTATGGAATTACGGGATAGAAACCTTGAGACTGAATCCGTGCCCACGGGTATCAGACACAGCCACAGGGCAGGGCTGGGAGCGCGCTGCTCAGCTCATTCCGTTGTGCTGCGGGAGAAAGGCGAGCGAGAAGCTGACGGTGCACAGCGCAAATCGCGCTGTTTTCTTGCTGGAAGAGCTGCATCCCTGCGCACCGCCGCTCTCGGCCGCAGGGAGGAGCGGGAGTTTGCTCTGGAGCCGCTTTACAGCTGAGCTAAGGGCGGCTCGGAGCGGCTCCGTGCTGGGTACTGCTGCACCGACCTTCCATTTCTCTAAGCACGGCCGCTTCATCTGAATCATTGAGCCATTGCTCCTCAGCAGATTAACGACTATTTCCAGCAAACAAAGGTTTGAAATGACACTCCTAAAGACTAAGCAAAAATGGGCAGGGACACAGCGGCTTAGCACGGCGCTGCTGAGACTGCTTCCCCTTGCGTTCTCGGATGTCAGGTCCCACAGCGTAGCTTCTATTTCACTCCCCTTCCCAGTTTGCCCATCATGAACTCTGAAGGACCTGTGGGTGCAGGAAGGGGCAGCGCTGAGCCCAGGTCAGCCCACTGGGTGGGCATGGGAGGGCACACAGCTGGTGCCTGTGGCTGAGGGGCAGGGAGCCGTCCCCTTCTATTTGGAGAATGGGAACACGGCACTTTGCAATTGGATTTGCCTTCCTCCCCTCCTGCCACATGAGCGGCATTAACTAAGGATATATTAAAATAAACCTCTGTCATGTTATTTTATCCATCAGCACAAGGGAAGGTTGTACAGGGAGGAGGATTAAGCCCTGAGGAAATGATTCAGTGAAGCAAAAACAATCTGAACAGTATGTGGGGGAAAGTTAAGCCGAATTCGGTGCTGGGGGTCATTTTGTTGTCCCAGCAGGTCCGTGTCCACCTGCTACCACCTGAGCCCACTGCCATGGCCAGGGCAGAGCTATTGGGATGCTGCAGAGTACCCACATCCCACTGCAACCCAAAGTATTTGGGGGAAAAGCAAAAAGCTGCAAAGGATGTATTTTGGGTCCCTTTTCCCAGCCCATCTTCTGCCTTCTGGTTGGTGTCGGTGATTGCAGCTGAGGGCTGTGCAGAGTGCATGCACTGCTTGGTTATTAGCCCCATTGACAAACAACAGGGCAAGGCATTTTCCAAGCTCTGCCAGACATTCAGGCACGTTGATGGGGCTGGGAGAGGTGTCTCTGCCTGGTGGGAATGAGGTCCTGTCCTGCTGGGCTTTCCTTCCCCAGCACAAAATTCACCCAACAAACAGCTCCTTCCACCACTGAGCAAAGGGGAGAAGCCCTGCTGTGGTGAACTTTCCTCTTAATACTTAGAGAAAACACTCCAAGAATGTGAAATCATAAAGGATTTGGGGAGAGCAAACTGCACTGCACAGCCAGAGCAGAAAACATTCAGAATGGCACCAGTGCATGTCCTGTCCCACTGTGCCTCGGGGGTTGGGGTGGGGATGAGCTCAGGGACTCCCTTTGCTCAGGGATTTCTTTGTGGGGGAAGAGAGCACTGTCAGTTTAATGCCAGGGGAACTGCACAGGAGAAGGGAAGTTAAAAATAGTGCTGGGGAAGGGTTATCCTATAGCCCTGAGTAGGAGGGGACGGAGGGGCTGTGCTCCTCATGGTGCCCTATGGTGCAGAAGGGGATGTGCACACCCTGCAGTCTGACCTGGTGGTTCTTTGAGGACAGACTGGAGACTTCTGACCCCGTGTGTCTGCAAGGTAAGCGTGAGAACTGGGCTTCAGCTGAGCCTGGCAGGGAGGGTGACACTCTTCCCAAAGCTGCTGTGCCGGAGCACTTTGTTGACGTTCTCCATTGTGTTACTGCAGCATTTGTTGGAGTGATAGCAAACATGAGAGGGAAGAGGAGCAGCTCGGGGTGGGGGGTGTGAGTCTGCGAGAAGGGCAACAAGTCAGAAAGTGCACGAGGAAGCTTTCACTCTTCTCGGCACCGAACTGCTGGTGAACTGTGAGCTTGCACTTTGGTTAGGAAGTGATTATTGGAATTAAACAGGAAAGATACAATCTTAATATTCCATGGGAGCTGCCAATACAAATATCTATCAGCAGATATGTAAGAGAATAGCTTCAAAATAAAAGGAAAATGAATTACGTTTCCGAAGGAGAGTGATGTCAGCCCCAAACCAAGCTATATATATTCTTTGTATCTGAAATTGAAACCACGTGAACTCTCCATGCAGAGCTGGGTGAAACTCTGCTTTTCCACGTTTCCCCTTAGGGATGAGGGATGTTATTCTCTGGTTTTAATTTGGGAGTAATAAATAAGCGTGATGGATTTGCCACCCAATGGCGGCTGTGGAGCTGCGCACAGCTCAGTGCAGGGAGTGCTGCAGAAGTGGTGCCAAAGGTGTATCCCTACTGCTGGTGCTGCCATCAGAAAGGAAAGAGGTGCCAGGTGAACTGGGCAAGGGGCAGGTCAGAGAGCAGGGAAATCTGTCTTATCTCTGCATCCAAAATGTCCTTCTGGCTGCACAGGGTCGTAGAATGCACACAGTGAATTATATGGCAAAATATCCAGTGGTCTTTTTCAATAGGGAAAGAAAGAAAGCAGGCGGGGATTTAAGAGACAAAGCAGTTCAACTCGCTGGTTCCTTTCTGTTTGCAAATGGGGACATTTCTGATGAGATCCAAAAACCACTCCAAACCTTCAAAATTAGCAAACAACCATCTGGCCTGGTGGCTCAGCGCCTTCCGTGGCCATAAATCCACAGCCCTGCAATGTTAACAGGGGATTTGCTCTGAAAAAAAACCCAGAATAATGGGAAAATAAGGCAGGATGGGGTGGGATGGCTGTTGGAATCTGCAGGGTTCAGCTGAGCATTGTGGGGTCAGTGATCTGCACACAGCTTTGGACTCTGTGTGGGAACCCCTGGCATGGAATGGGGAGCTGCAGGGAAGTGCCAGTTCCAGTGCTCTGTGCAATGCTTTGGTCTGAGCTCCTCCCCTGCACTGCTGGATTGTTTTAGCTAAGATAAGGTTTATAAAGTAGGAATAAAGAGGTAATACCACCGGAAGAGCCCCAAAATACTCTCAAGACTTATGGGCACAATGGCTCCAAGGATCTCAAACAGCCCTTGGTGCACAGCATCAGCCTGCACCCACTCCCTGCCCTGCACAATGAATGTTCCCTTCCTCACCCTCATCCTGCATCCCACATCCCGCAGACTTCAGGCTCTCCCAGATACTGCAGGGCTGATGAAAATCACTCTGGAGCTCAACACTGATGCAAATGCAAAGACCTTTTGCTCTTGCATTCAATCAGAAAATAGTTCTGCATACTGCTGGTACAGAGCTGGGGCTGCTCAGCCTTAGTGCCTGTCTGCAGCTCCCTCTGAGGAGGGGTTTGTGGTTCTGGAGGAGAGCTGTGCCCCCCTTTCTCTCTCTTGCAGCCTCAGTGTCTGCCCGGTGCCCAGCCTGGCACAGCAGAGAGCTCTGGGCAGGTTTTGAGTGTGGAGCTGTGGATGCCTGGATGAGCTGTAAGGCACAACTTGAGCAAAGCAGTAACAAAGAGCATCGTGAGCAGAGGTGAGTTTGAGCATGTCGTGTAACGGGGTGTATTGCACTGCTTATCTATAGCAGTGTTACAGCCGGGGTGGATGGAAGCTGCTTCCTTCATGCTGGGTAGAATCTTCTCCCTCTGAAACCCCACTGGTTGCTCCATGAGCAAACCCAAATCTCCCCTTGAGCCCCTGAAATCCTGGGGTGCTCTGGTTCAGATTGCTGTGCAGACGGGACTACAAAAACAAAGGTACCCTCCTGCATTCAGTGCAATGAGCCAGCAGTGCTGTGCTGGGTAAGAAATACCCCCCACTGACAGCAATGAACAGGAGGGAGAAATCTTTGCAGTTCATCCCATCCCCAAAACCTGCCATGAATGAGGGGAGACTGTAAAATTCCACTTAGAGCCTTTTATTTTTTCTGTAATGTATCGGTTTACGATTCTAATGTTGGTATCATCCAGCGCTTTAAATCAAATTATAACTGTATCAGACTGCTTAACAATGTTTCTTTTTAATTAAGTTTACCAGTCCCACATGCATTTAAAAAATAATTAAAAAAATTAAACAAACTTAATTAAATTACACTTGGAGGTTAGGTAAGACTGCAAAAAAACCCAGCAAGAGCACAGGGGCTGAAAAACGCCTTTAGATGTATCCAGACGTTCCTTTAAAGCCGTGTCCTTCTAGGATGGTTTCTGGAGGTGCATCCCATTGCCTGCAGCACTGCATGAGCTTTCTGTTTTGTTTCTTCCCCTTCTATGTACTTTAAATGCTGCCTTTGCTGGCAGATAAAGCAAGGAGCCCCTCAGAAAGCTGAGAACTTCTGAATTTTAGTGCTTTGAGCAGGCTGTCTCTATAAGCTGTGCAATAGCAGGAAGGCTGTGCACCTTTGGTGGTGACCTGCGTTGGTCATCCCAGGGCTTGTGACAGCCTTCCCCAAGGTCAGAATCCAGCAGTTCCCAAGGTTTGGCTGCAGAAAACCCATCAAAACTGGGCTATCAGTTTTCCTATATGATGTTTTTTCACCTGGTAGAACAAAGCAGCCAACCTGCCCAGGGACACAAAGCACCACGATGCTGCCCATGCCAGCTTCCAGCCACCAAAACCCTCCTATCCCCAAGAGGAACCCAGTGCTCCTGAGGATGGGGAGCTGTCACCATGCTGTGATTCCCCCCCTCTTTTGCCCCCCCCCCAGTCCCCAAGGCTTTGCATCTGGGGCTGTGAGGATGAAGTCAGCCCCGGAGCTGCTGCGGGCTGGAAGTGATTTCACCGAGCTGCAATGCAGATGGATTAATTCCAGTGCTGCAAAGTCAACATGGTTGAACACTGGCTACATCACAGTCTTCATTACTGTGGTCTGGATCAGGTTTTGATGAAGTAATTTCCCTTGAGTTTAGCACTTAGAAAACATATAGGGCGTCCTGCTTGGACTTGCCTGGAGATCACCCCCCCCACCACCCCATAAATGGGTCTTTATCAGTTGCACATGGACCCCTACAATCTGGAGGGTTTCAAATGAGCCCCATGTGCTCCATGGCACTCAGTGCCCAAACAGCACTGAGAATGAGATGGGTGTTACTAATAACAGATGGTGCAGCGCTGCATCTCCCTGAGGGAATAAACCACCTCTGTCTTCGCCAATGGCTCTGTCCCAAGGCCAACCCCAAAAACACAGAGGTGACCTGGAGGGGAATGGGGTCTCATCTAGCTGAGCTCAGCAATGGGACTCCAGGATACGAGTGCGAATCATCCTGCTCCATTTCCAGTTTCTGACGCTTGAAGTGAGCCCTTCAAGCAGAGGAGACGTTTATTCTGTGATTTATATATATTTTTTCTTGGCTATGAACTCTAATCAAATACTTGTCGTATGCAATTTGCTTCCCTGGGGTAATTTGCTCACCCTGGAAAGGTGAGCTGGCTCTGTCCCAGTGGTGCCTTGCGGGGGCACCTCCTGCCTGGCAGCCCCACCTCCTTCCTTCGGTACTAGGATCTCAGCAGAAGGTGCTCTAAGGGGCAGCAATGGGGTTCCCTGTTCTCAGCTCATTCATCCCAGACCCCTCCTCTCATCTCAGCGTGATGCTGAGGATCAGTTCACGGTCTCTTCAGAAGGATGGGAGGCACTTCCAGCGCTGTGATAGGAACTGTGGGATGGGAACAAGGAACGGGCCTCTGGAAATGCTGAAGTAGCAGAAAAATGCCGGCATGGAGATGGAAAAAAACCAAAACCATCCGGGTGTCACCAAATGCGAACTGAAATGTACGGCGATAATGGGAGCAAAGCCAGGCCGATTATATTTGCGGGTTATTTAGCCGCACCGACATCACCTCGGGCTCTCGTTGGAGGACGCAGCGCCCGAAGCACCCCGGCCTCTGCCTGCCACCTGGAGGCCGGAGCCTGCAAACAGCTTTTCCTGCAGCCCCCCTCGTTGTGCACGCAGCATACGGGCACGTTCTGGATGCAGCCCCCCGGTATCCCATCCCAGCCGTTCTCCTTCCCAGCAGCGCGCTCCTACTGGGCAGCAGCGCGCAGCGCTCTCCTTGTTCCCCATCATCGCACCAAAAGGTTTTTCCTCCCCGTTTTTTTTCTTCCTGCGTGTTCTCCCGGGGGCGACAATGCGGAATTTCCTCTGAAACTCGAGCAGAGGGAAGGAAATGAACCTTCTTTGTTCCCCCCCCCCACCCCGCTTCCCTTTGTAAAGTAATTATCCTCCTGCGAAGTGCCGTAGTAAGCAGCTTTGCAAGTTTTGAGTTGAAGCAATGTGATTCTCAGCGCCATTTGCACGGAGCCGGGATGTGATCGCTGTCGCTGAGGCAGCTGCTGAATCCCCGTGAGGGTTTTTGTCCCGGTTTTATGTTGGAAAATAGGGATAATTATCACTGTTCCTGAAGGAGAGGTGGAAAATGTTTGCCCCTAAGAACTGCTGGCTGTGTAGGTCTGCTTTACTCCAGCTGTAACTTAATTCATGACCTGTAAAAGCAATCAATGTGTCTTTTTTTTTGATAAACTAAAAATAAAAGGGTGTTATTTATAAGATCAGATTTTGTAAACCCGGTGTTAGAAAATCGTGGGGGAAAAATCCATCTCCAGTCTGATTCCCCAGAGAAAACGACAGGGAAAAATACAATCCCAAATCCAGTTCCCAAAGTGTTTCAGCATCCCTGCAAGCAGCAAGAGCTGCAGGAGTGGATGGGATCCAAGGACCCATTTGGGGCTGTATCTGCCCAGAATCAGCCCCCCGTCCTGTGGTGGGGGTGGTCACTGGAAGCTTTTGGTAGGACAGTGCTAGGAAAGCTGACATTGCTCTCCCTGGCAATCCTTGCCCCCACCAAGCAAGTCTGAAGAATTAACATTCCCCCCCCTCCATATTTAAAGAATGATAATAATAATAATAATGAATCACAATTTACCTAATTTTCCTGATGAAGTAACCTGATATGGAGTAGTTGTTCTGCTCCTTTGCTTCATGCTCTGCTACAAGGGTTTTTTCTTTCAGATTACCACAACTTTTAGTTTCTTTTAGCCCTGCAAAGTGTAACTCCAGGCAGAGGGAAGCTTTCCTCTCACAGATCCCCTGGCAGCCCCACTGCAGCCTCACTGCTTTCTTTGCCCAACACAGGAGAACATGGAACTGATAAGGACAGAGTGCCCACCTCTGTGGGGATCCACAAAATATATCTCCCAGCAGAACAACCCCGTTTTGGAAGGTTGACCCCAAAACCTCTGAGGTGGTGGCACAGATCCATCTGAGCAGGGCAGCACCAGGATTGTGCTCTTCTGTGAGCAGCAATGATTATTTCAGTTTTCTGCTATGTGAGTTATGTTCCTCTTTCATGATATGTGTTTTTGGCAACAGGAAAGCAAGAAAACCATCTTGGAAAATATTGCCAAAATGGAAACTGAGATCGTAAAGCATTTTGGCTCTGGCCTGTTTTCTTTTTTGTGATCGGCACCAGCAGGGCTGTAAGCCAATTTAGGCCCATTTAACCTCAGGGCCTTCTCACGGAAGGAAGAGCTCTGGCAGTGCACAAAGCCCGGCACCTGTGCAGATGTTCCCAGATGTGCCGTGGGCACTGCACTAGGGCCGTCGGGTCACGTTCTGCCTCGGTTATTAAGGGAATGCAATGCTGGTTTGTAATACCACCAGCGTGTATTTTGGACAGGTTGGGGTAATTGGAGAAGTAATGGAAATTTAGCACCGTGTGGCCCTGGGGAAGAGCAAACTCCAAAAATAAGAAGGGAAGTGCAGTGTGGAGAGCCGGCCCTGCTCTGCACGGCTCAGCACCTCTTCTGCTCATTGGGATTTTGCCTCGTCCTTTAGATCCTTGGCTGCAGCAATCCTCATGGTGACACCTCTTGCTTTGCAGTGTTTTTTCCCCCAAGTCTCTATAGCTGGAGGCCGACCGCTTGTTTCCCCTCAGCACCCAACACACTGAGTGCTCGCAGCCCCTTTGCATCCTGAGAACTCACCAACAAATTGCTTCCACACTCTGGCCCGACATCAAAACTCGTGCAGTACAAGGGTTAACCAACTTAAATGTTTAAAGAGTCATGAAATGGACGGTTTCCGCTTTCCATCTGGCTTTTATCAATCCTAAGTCGGTTTCAGAAGTACAGCTACACAATCAAAACACACAATCTCCCTAGTCAGATAATTCAATTTCATAAATGAATTACTTATGTGCCTGTAAGTAAATACATTCCTATGCAGGGAGATATTGACTGCTGTCAATGGAATAATGAGGTCCAGGGGAAGTGGCTGCAGCCCCTCGGGGCTGTCCTGTAGAGATGTGGGACTGATGGAGCTCCCAGTACAGGGGATTTGAGGGGAGAAGAGGAGCTGCACATGGGAGGGTCACCTCAAACCACCCTTGGGGACAATAGCGTGGGCTGTGAGTGATGTGATGGATGGGAAAGGGATGGACTCAGTCGTGGGTTTGTGCCTCGTGGGATCTTCTACTGTGGGGTCAGTGGTTGGACTTAATGATCTTAGAGGTCTTTTCTAACTTTAATGATTCCACAATTCAAATATCTAGGGGGAAATGTTGGAGGAGGTGATCAGAGAGGGCCTCAAGATCCTGCCCAGGGGGGCAGAAGGTCTCAGCCTTCCCATGCAGACAGATCTGCTCCCCTCATAGCCCCTCCTTGCTCTCCAGGATGCTAAAAACCACCCTCAGGCCCACAGCTTCATGCAAGAAGACCTGATGCTGCAGGATATGATTTGGCAGCTATTGAGTTTTGGTGTCTTTATGTAATGCGGACCTTGTCAGTGCAGGCAAGGGCACAAATATGCATCCACAGACCGACTTGGGTGTTACACAGCAAAGTGTTGCACAAGGGAAATGCAGAGTTGTTCTGCTGAGCTTCCCCTGGGATAAGGAAACTGCAAAATCTGCCGACGTGCACATCTCAGCCCTGTGGTGTTCTGCTGCCTTCTGTTTCCATCTCCTCATTTAACAGTGAGCTTCAAGCACTCATTGCCCCTAACAAGATGGCAGCACTGGGTTTTACTGTCTCTTTGATGTCTATTTCATAGCAACCAAATCAAATTCCAAACAGAATAGCATTCAGTTGCTTGAGCATAGCTGGTATGGCTGGCTGCTAGGAGCAAATGGTGTTTCCTACCCTGGATGCATGCCTTGTTGCTCTAAGCTTTCTCTTTTGCTGTGATTTCCTTTATCTTTAGTGGGGATTTGACAGAATGTGAGCAGTGCTGGCAGGGCTGCATTGCTGAGCTCCGTGTCGGTGCCTGCTGGGGTTTCATCCACGTCATGCAGGCGCTGGAAGCAGCTATCAAGCAAGATGGAATGAAAACCAAATATAAAGGGTTTGAAGGAAAACCAGGCTGCTCCTGCCCTGCACATGCCTTCCTCCGAGCAAATCCGGCCCATTTCTGCATAATTGTGCCATAGATCTCCCTTGCTGAAGGGGATTCAGTGTGAGGGTAACGTTTGCTCTCTTCTGCAGGAGTCAATTGCTGAATAAATACAGTGTTGAAAGCCCGGAGAAATTCGGAGACAATTCTTCAAAAGGACAATTTTGGGGGGTACAAATTGTAACCACCAAATCTGCATTCACATTCTGCATCTGCGGATAATTGCAAGCATCTGTGGGGCTGAGTGAGTGGGGGTGGGAGGGTGAGGGCAAAGCCCCTCTCTGGGAATGGGGCTGCATGGGGTGGGCTGTTGGGGTCCTGCAGCATGGGAGAGCCTCATTGCAGGGGGGGATGAAGGGTTAAAATATAGAAAAATAATAAAGACCACATAAAAAATAATGTTCTGAGCTGACAAAACACCTTTGATGCTCAAACCCTATTCTTTTTTTGCTGGAGAAGTTCTATGGGCACTGACAGCTGATGGGTACTTGTGCAGCCTTTATGGCTTGGGAAGGTAACGTGTGTTTTGGCTCTTTGCCTTGGAAGGGAACTGAAGCAACTTCTTGCCAACATCCCACTCAGTCACACCTTTGGGGGTTTTATCCTTTCTGCCTTGAAGTGGTTGCAGCCTGCACACTGCTGTGGGACAAATACAGCACAAGTACAGTCAGACGCTGCCCAAAGAGCAGCTCCTGAGCAATCAGCTCCGCGGGGTTCAGGAGGTCCTTATTTTCAGGGGGGAAGTGCTTTAATCAAGATTAATTTTTTCCAGTTTTCAGTAATCGAAGCTCTTCCTGAGTTTTGCTCAGCTCTCCTGTAGAATGAAATTATCAGATTTCCATGGCAATTAAAGGAGAAAGCTGAAAGCAGGCAGATCGCCCTGTACAATGAATGGCTGATGGGGAACAAGTGGATAGAGGAGAAGGGAAGAGGATTTTCACGGCTGCTGCAGGGCCAGCCAACCCTTGCAACAAGCTGCAAGCTGCTGCAGCACTTCTTGCCTTTCCCTCAATGCAAAACACCCAGTGTGCAATAAGGGAGAGAGCAAAAAGGCTGAGCCTTGGTCCTGCTCAGCCCTGAGTCAAGCAGATGCTCGGTGATGTGTGCATGTGTGCTGCACGTAGTGCTGCCCTGCTGATAGAGGGTTGATTCCTTACTGTGCTCTGCACTGCCTGGGTCTCTCTGCTACTTGCAAAATCAGGATTGGTCCCTGCAAAGCCTGCCAATGGCTCAGGAGCAGCAGGAAGCTCACCAGGTCCAACTGTCCACCCACCCCACCATGCCCACTATGCTGTGTCCCTGTGTGCCACACCTTCACCATGCAGCCCGTGAGTCATGGCTGCTCTTCCACTTGAGCAAAGGAAGAGCCAACCAAGGTAACATCCATGGTGATGAGGTGAAGAGCTTAATTACCCACTGGATTTCACTGCCACACCATTTCTGAGGCTGATTACTGTGATATATGTGAGGAACATCAGATGTTGAACACAAAATACAAAGGGAGGAGAAAAAAGAAGTCTCCCTATGGATTGAATCCTGAGCCCAGCATTGCTCCCCATAATGAAAGCACAAGTTTTCAACTAGAAAATGGCACTTTTGGCTGAGATGCTGCTTTCTGGGCTCAGCCAGAGCCAGCAGGGGCAATGCCACCCAGCAGACCTCCATCCCATTGCTCTCAGGTGTTGACCCATGCCTCCATCCTTCACTTTTCCCCACCCTTGCTGAAGGAAATCACACCCCATGGAGGGCACTGGGACCTCCCCCATACTGCAGCCCCAACCTCCACTCTGTAGCCATATGCAGGATATCACCCCCTCCTCGGGGTTGGGTTACCCTGCAGTAATTCACTTATAGTTCACAAATGATAAATTCTCATGCAGTTGGTTGAGAAATCTGGGCTAAGAAGGAATGGAAGTGAATTATTAAATCCAAATGGCTCCATGGCCAAGGACTGTCCACTCTGCTTCTCAGCAAAATTAACAACACTGTGGGGCATGATGGACTGCTGTGTGGCTATAGCTGCTGCCATGTACACCTGGGATAGGGCTGTAGCTCTGGGTAGAGTGCACAGAGGTGTCAGCTCTGAATTGCATGGCTGGAGAGAAAGAGAAGAAATGCAAACAGCAGAAAGCCACTAAATCCTGACATTTGCCCCTTCTCATCACGCACTGGCACTGGCTGATCCCTTCACGCTTTCCAGAAATTGCTGGGGCTCTGCTATGCGTTTCAGCTTTGGCTTTGGGGAGAGGTGAAGACTACAGAGGGAAATCCCAGCTGCAGGGCTGGCCCTGATCTGCCATGAAGTGAGTGTTCATCTGACCTGCTCACCCCCCTGTGCCCTGCCTTGGTTTTATTCATATATATGTGTTCATTTCACAGCATCATTGAATCCCAGAATCATAGAATAGTTGGCTTCTAAGGGATCCCAAAGCCCTCTCAGCCACAAACCCTGCTGTGGGCTGCTTGCCTCCCACCAAATCAGGTTGCCCAGCATCCCCCCAGCCTGGCCTTGGGCACATCCAGAGATGTATCCCAAATCAATGGGACAACCAAATCAATGCACCTTCCAGCCATGCAGTCAGTGAGACTTCCAATCAATAGCACACCCAAATGATGGGATGACCCATCAATGGGACTTTTTCCTTCAAAAGGACCACAGAACATATGGAAAGTCACGGGGTGTTTCCAAAGGATGAAGTTTATAGGAATGAATATTACAGCATTGTTTTCAAGCTTATTAGCTGTGTCATGCTGTTATTGCCTCCAGTCGTTTTTTATAGAAAACAAATAAACAGCAAGTATTTGTCAATCAGTAATAAACCATAGTGGCAGCAAGCTTAATCTGGTGTTAATTAGGCTTGTGGAAAACTAAATCAAGCACCAGAAACCACAGATTATTTTAGGCTTCCTCTAGCATAAACACAAAGGCTTGAGGATCCATAACGTATTATTTTTGTTGACAGTTTTCCACTTTCCCCCCAATTTATTTCACGTATCCGATAGGCTGTTCCTTGATTGCTTTTAGTTCTGTCTTCTTTTGGCCTCAGTGTGGCAGTTTGTTAATCCTTCCTATTTTTGTGTATTTAAGCAGGATTACAAACTTCAAATACGCTGTAAAAGGAACCCGTATACAACCCTTCAAAATCACTTAAGTGGGCCAATGACAGAAGAACCAGCCCTGCAAGTAAATACAGAACATTTCGGAAATCATCCCCTGTGTTTATTTATGAGCCATTTTTAATTACTCAGCGGGAATGAATGAAAGAACTGGAAAATGGGAACCGACAGAGGGCTTTGCGTTGAGTTACAGCTGGTGGAGAACAAGGGAGAGATCACGGCGCTTTCAAGTCGGGATGGTCGGAGGGTATAATTACACCCTGCTGCTTTATGGACCAAACCTCATAGAATTAAATGGCAAACTGTGCTTCAGACAGCACGAGGATCTCTCAGACGGCTTCGTGCAGCACTAAAGAATAGCAGGAAGCTTCACATGGGGAGCAGCAGGCAAGGAATCAGCAGGGCAGAGCCCTGGGATCAGCAAGGTCACCTGTTTGAAGGGCAGCTGCATGGAGAGAAGCGTGAGTTCTGCTTGGTGTGTCTGCAGGGAGGAAATCTGGAGAAGGAGAAATGCTGCAGTGCCACAAGGTTAACTGAAAAGTGTTTTCTCTGCAGTTCCCACAAGGAAGGCCCGTGACTGAGAAAGAACATCGTGTTCATTTATTGGGACAAGCTGATCTTCGAGCTGATTTGTGTTAATTTGAAAAGTGAGATTATTATTTTTTTTTGTTCCCCCTTTCTTTTTCCAGGACAAAAAAGAACAACTGAGCTGTCTGGTTTTGATCACTTGGTGTGCTCAGAACCAAAGTCCTCAAAGTAAATATTTCCTATGAAGGACATTAAGGACCAACTCTTGGGGAACAGCAAGAGGAAAACACTGCTCTAAACCTAATGCTACATCACGGTGCTTTTGTTTGTCACTTGGCACTGTAGCTGGGACAGGGAAAAACATAGGAAGGCATGGAGCAGGGTGATGCCTTGGGGTACCGAATACATCTGGAGCAGTGTGATTAGCCCCAAGTGGCAGAGCTCTCCACGTGTCCTGCAAGGCAGCTGATGGCTGTGTGCTGCCTTTCTTGCTGGGTATGGGAGGAAGGAGGGGATGACCAGGCACGGTGCAAGCCAGCCTTATTTTACATTAGAGTCATAGAATCATAGCCAAAGAAAACAAAGGAATAGAAAAAGAAAGACGACGCACGGCAGCGTGGTGCTGGTGGAAGGCTGATAAGGCGGCAGCTGCTGCTCTTCCTCTGGGCTGCCCAGAAGAAACCTGAAGGCAGCACTGCCCGGCTCCTCATTCCAGCGCTGGGGAAGGGCTTTAAAGAACCGTGCTGCAGTTTGGGAGCGGAAAGCTCAGTGGGGTGGCAGGCAGAGCACTCAGCGCTGGGTGGAAGGAGACAGCAGACCTTCTGCCTTCCGAGCACACACTGCCCATTGGGACACGTTGTCACTGTCACCTCGGGGCTCTCCGTGGTGTTAAAGCGATCTTCTGCCAAAGAGTGAGCAACTCCTGCTCGCTCCCCCCCCCAGTATTTCTTCACCAGAAGTGAACTTGCTGCTCTTTGCCGCGAGATGGAGCCTTCAGATTGAGCTCTTCGCCGTAAGGTTGATTGTTATTTATGGCAATTAAGCCGCATTTAGAGACCGCACGTGTTTAATTTTCTCAGATTACTATCCGTGTGAATTTATTTTTCTTAATGAATCATATTTTTCATCTCTCGTTTGTCTGATACGAGGAAACTGCAAAGACTGCCAAAATAGGCACTGCTCCATCCCAGCTCTGCAGAGGAGGACAGTGAACAATTGCAGCTCTTTTTCTTAGAGAAGCATTGCTTAAGCATGGCTTGAGTTGGAAGGGACCTCAAGGGTCACGAAGCTCCAGCCCCTGTGCTGCTTGCAGGGCCACCAACCTCCACAATTAACACAACCCCAGGCTGCCCAGGGCCCCATCCAACCTGGCCTTGAACACCTCCACGGGTGGACGGGGCATCCACAGCCTCTCTGGGCAGCTGTTCCAGCACCTCACTGCTCTCATAGTAAAGAACTTGCCCCTGACATCCAGCCGAAATCTTCCCTCTTTCAACTTAAAACCATTTCCCCTTGTCCTGGTTGATGCATTCCTTGATGCCAAACTACAGGGATAAAGCAGCTGCAGAAAGAGTGTGTTGTGCAAAAGCTGGGGCACGAGTGGGGGCTAAAATGGACACTCGGATGGCATCATGCTGTCCTTCTCTCTTGTTCACCTCAATTCTACTTCTGAAATCTGCCCCCGTTCCATATCCTACTGTTATTTCTGAAGGGCAATGGAAAAGGATGGCTGGAAAGATGTCCCTGGGCTCTGCTATTTGGCACCAACAGAGCTGCTCCTGCCCTGCCCGCTGTGCACCCATCTGCCACATTCCTCCCCAGCCTCTGCCCACAGACACATTCCTAAATACCCAGAGATCTCATTTCCCTTTGATTTCACTGCTTTTCAGCCCTGAGGGGCTGAACGTTTTGTTTTGCACAGTGCATTTCCGTGTTGATTTTTTTATCCTCTATTTGAAGCTATTGTGAAGAAGCTGGGAAAAGTAATGTGGCACTGGTGCTCCTCTGACAGCACTCGGGCTCTGGAGAGGTGTCTGAAAGCTGACAGCAGAGCATTGTGCTGCTGGCAGGAACCACCTCCTGTGCTTGGGCGTCAGCGCCTGCACCCCACCCTGCTGGGACTGGGGCAGGACAGGTTGGAGCAGAACCCCAAAGTCTGAATGCAATTCAGTGTTTGCCAGAAGGCAAGGGCTGATAAAGCCTGCTGGGCTCTCAGTGCACCTTTTTAGGCACACAGTGACAAGGAAAGTGATCAGCTCAGTGAGGAGAAGGCGGTGAGCTCACCTGGCCTCTGCTCTGTTGCCTCTGCCCTGCGTGGGCAGCTCTGCCCTGGGAAGCCCTTCTCTTAGCAGACAGAAGACTAATGCCTTCGTGAGTGCTTTCCTGTACCAGCTCCTTTCTTCTCTCCATCTGTCTCTATTTTATAGGGTCACAGCAAAGAGCAGCGCTGGGGCAGCACCCATGGGGTCCATAATGCATTTGTAGCACACGAACAGACACACATGCCTGTATTTCTGCTGAGTTTGCTGCAGGTCCTCTGGTGCTGGTGCCAAACTTTCATTTTCAGGTGTTGGAAATCATTTATTTCCCTTTATCTGTTTCTGTCTGCAAATGGTGCTTCCTCTGTAAGTCATGGACTCAAGGATACATGGATGGGCTCAGTGCTTCCTCACATGAACAGAGCTCCAAAACCACCCTCAGACCAGTGCTGCCTGATGGCTGCAGTGCTTTGCAGAGGATCGGTGTGTGTGTAAATGGTACAGTGTTCACAATCAGCACTGAATTTTGTATTTCAGCAAGCATTTCCTTCCCAATTCTTCCTTCTTTGGTGCTCCTCAGCTCCTTTTCCCACTCCTGCCTCTTGTTTTTTCCTGCCCAGCTCTTCGCCCTGCACAGCACTTTCCAGTCCCTCCTTTCTTGCTCATCCCAGTGATTAAAACAGTGAGAAACATGGTTATGAAAGCAACGATCTGTACGATATCTTCAGCGGAATGTCCACTTGCACTGTCTGCAGGATGGAAACCAGCAGTGAGGCTGCTCCTTACCCTTCTGGTGCAGTAATTGAGCAGATACTGCCCTTGGTTAATAACAAGTCCCAGTAAATCTTGAAACGAAGCAGACACAGTTCCGCTAATTAAGGTGGAAAAGAAGCTCGTCCAAATAACTTTCGTCAGAAAGCACTTCCAAAGACACTTCTGTTTGTTACATCATGTGTAGCTGTTATCCCCAGTAGGTCATACAGGATGCAAGTGGGAGAATTTCTAAAGCTCTCATTATTTTTGGTGGCAATTTTTTGTACTAGGAATCACCGCCCACCTTTACCTATTGAAAGCTGTTGAATTTCAGGAAGGTGGTAGTGCACACATGACACAGGGTTAAATTTGGGCTAAATACAGCATCATCTCCAGACCTCTGGCAAATGAGGTGGTGGAAGCAGGACACAGCAGGGGAGATCATGTCCTTCACTAATGGGAATATTCACTTGGGAAGCAGTAGGAGAAAATAACCTAGAAATAAGGTCATTGGTCTCCAGACAGCCCCATGGGAAACCCAAGTGCTGAGACTGAAGTAATTTTCCTGCTGAGTGCAACAGGCATGTGGGCACCCATCATGGGGAAACACGAGCAGCACGGGCTTTGGAAAATACTAGAAAATACTAGAAACCCCAGGAGACCATGAAGAGCCCTTAACCCTATGGGTAAATGGTCCCATGTGAACACCCAGCACATTAATTTACTGTTGCACGAAGCTGGGAAACGGTTTGGATCCTAGTTTATATGAGCGTTACCAAAGAATAAAACATTGCAACATAACTGTCAGGAACTGTATTTCTCTGTGATGCAATCCTGGAAGAAGAGGAAGTAAACACTCTGCTGGCTCTGTGCAGTTCTTCCTGTAGGGGCATTATCATCCCCAGTAAATGCAACACCAAGCCCTGAAATGATCTGCACTGCAAAGGGCTACTAAAATTCTAAGGAGCTGTTAAATTCCAGAAGAACAGAGTTGTGCTTGATTGGACAGAACGGTCAGGTTCATGGAAACTCTTCATCGTCAGCTGTATGACGGAAGAAGAGCAGGGAGTTAGAAACAGGGCATAGGGAACATGACCTCCTTCACATCACTATAGTCAAGTGACCTGAGGTTATGAAGGAAAAGGCCGTGGTGTCATGGAGCAAAGCCACAATTCCCCTGTGTCCCAAAGCTGTTCCCACCACTCCCCAGGGTTCTGCCTGAGCTCGCATCCCAACACTGGTTAGGGTATGAATGTTTCAATAAGACCTTGGTGAGTTGTGGCTTTGTTGGTTTGTAGATTTGGGTCTGTCGGTTGGTTTGGGTTTATTTGTGGTGGTGTTGTCACTGTTTTGCATTACTGAGCATATGAACCAGAATCTCAGAATATTTTACTTAATCACCTGGGGATTACAGCAGATTCCAGGCTGACCATGAACCATTAACATGCTTTTGTCTCCAACAGCGAAAACCACATGTTGGCCTATGGTAGGGTGAGGGAAACCATTACTTCCTTCTTCTCATTGTGGTCTTTCATTTGGCTTTACTGCAACTGCTGCTGGGCCTCAGGCAGGCCAAGGTCATTGAGACACAACGTGTGGGGCCAGGAGGCAGAAATGTGTGCAACAACTAACTGTGTCTTGGGAGACCCAACTGAACATTAGGAATAAAAAGACTGGTAGCAAGGTTTAGCTGTGGGTTCAGTAGTATGGTTAGGTTGAGGTTGGACTTGATGATCTTGAAGGTCTTTTCCAACCTGAGCAATTCTATGATCCTGTGATAAGGTGGTGCAGTACTGGAACAGGTCACTAAGGCCAGTTGGAGACTCTCCATCCTTAGGGATTTTCAAGGTTCAGCTACACAAAACCCCGCTGAGCACTGGTGGAAGTCCTTCTGTGGGAGGGAGGTTGGACTAAACACCCAACAGGATTCCTCTCCAGCAAACATGTCCATATTTCTATGATCTTAAATTCAGGCCAATATACACGCCCTTAGCATTAGTGTGTGAGATTTCAATGGACTTTGAACTGCTTCCAGAACTGGGCAGTTTCACACAGAAGTGCAGTAGAAAAAAGTACACTGTTTTAAAGCATTTCTTAATTCCACTCCTTCAGAATCTGAGTGTTGTTTATTCTGCAGTCTGCTGGAGATCCAACACGTTCAAATATAGCATTGCATGGGGTCCCATCAAAGCCTTCTAACATCACCAGGTGTCTCCTCAGCATGAAAACAAACTCTTTGAAGAGATTTCATGGAAGAGGAAAATAAAGTACCGCAAGCGAGTTCCTGTGTCCTGATGTGGTATCGGATGTACAGAAAACATCTGCAGTAAAACTTGTCTGCAAAAATGATGCAGGCAATAGATTTCCCTTCTGCGAACATGAAAAGCCACCTTTTCTGAGTTAATACTACTAAAACCAAGAATAATTCTACTGGGATGTTTGGATACCATCATATTTGGTATAAGCATCAAACTTAGCATGTGTAAGTAGGCATTTTTGTATGAGTGTGTATGTTGTCTTCCTATCTTTGTGCTTCTTCCTCTCTGCACTGTAACGAGGAAACTCAAGCTGAGCTTCACAGCCTGCATCTTACAGAGCTGCTTTCATCTTCACCTGGAGCAGACACCACAACCTTGATGAGGCTTTGCCCCTCAGGGCTGTGAGTGCCCTTGCTCAGAGATAAAGGCCATAACAGGATACCGCTGTCACCTGCTCTGCCCGTTGCACAACTTCTCCTCCAATCTGCAGGAAAAAAACCCGTCAACAAATCTCTTTGACTGATAATATTTGCACTCAGAGCTGCTGTTAGGACAGGTGTTCTGCAGTACTGCTATTTTTGACAGTGTAAGCTCCATGCAGATGAAAAAGGACACATGTACTCTCATAAAACACCCAGAGGAGCTGACGAGGGTGAGGGCAGGTTCATTTTCCATAAGTGCTGAAAAATCATATTATTTCACTAGTTAAAAGACTACAAAAGTGACAAAGTGTAGGCAAAGTGTCTCTATCACTGCAGCATAGCTTTCCTACTATGCACAATAAGTTTCAAATTCGATATACCACTGCATAATGAATGAAACTTTGTCAAGGCCTCTGAAAGATTTACCTGGGATTTTTCATGCCAGCTCCAATAGTCTCCCACAGTCTCCCACAGACTCTCACAGCCTCCCATAGCCTCCCACAGTCTCCCATCATCTCCCATTGTCTCCCATAGTCTTCCATAGTGTCCCACAGTCTTCCATCATCTTCTATAGTCTTCCATAGTCTCCCAAAGCCTCCTATAGTCTCCTATAGTCTCCCATAGTCTCCCATAGCCTCCCATATTCTCCCATAGTCTCCTACAGTCTTCCATAGTCTCCCATATTCTCCCATGGCCTCCCATAGTCTCCCATAGCCTCCCATAGTTTCCTGGCACAGTGCTCAGACTGAGCACCTGATTGCATCACCCTGAAAATAGGAAGAGCCTTCACCTGAAAAGCTGTTTAGCTATACATCCCTTATTAATGTCATATTAACAGACACAGCTGTTCAATATGCAAACAGCACGCATGCAACAAACATGGATGTAAACAATCAGAGCAGAGGACAGCTTTTGTTTCCCCAGCTTCTGTCAGAACTGCCTCCTCACTGAGAGCCTTAATGAATGTTAAGCTGATCATACGCCTCCACAACAACCATCTGCATGGTTTAGAGGTATCCTAACTCTATTTCCATCATGCCAGACAAGAGCTGCCCCTGTGCACACTGCCATATCAGCACATTGCAAAATAAAACAGCACACAGCGAGTCCAACGAGCTGCAGCAGCCAATGCATGGTTTGACAGTACAGTGGGGACCTCTGCCAACACAGCACTGCTGGTCTGGGAAGATCATCACACAGCTGCAGTGTGTGAATGGCTGCAGCTTAACAGTATTTGTAGGGAAGCACAGGCAGCATTCAGTGCAGTATCAGACAACATAGCAAAGCTCCTGTGCTGTGCTCTGTGTGAAATGAAGCTCACGGTAAGGCTCTTCACACCCATCCAACACATGGTTGTTTTGCTGCCACTGATAAGCGAGGCTGGACGTTGCTGTTAAGCTCAGTGGGAGATAGCTTGAGCTTTAAGTGTTTGTTGGTTTTCCTCCTGTAACTGAGATAAGCAGTGCTCTTTCAGACCTGGCTCCCTCATATCTCTCCGGTGGAATCCTGCTTGTTTCACCACAGCCACCCCAGAGGTGGAGGCGGTCCTGCAGTTGCTGGGGCTCGCTGGGTGCTCTGAGCATGCTGCTTGCACTGCACATTTTATGGAGGACTGGAATTTCTGGTGGGGTTCTGCTCGGTGAGGCAACTGCTGTGTGGGCAGCTGGGCCCTCAGCTCAGCCTGTGCACAGCTGTTAGGGGACGTGCTGGTGATGCTGCTGCTGAGTTGGAGTCACCCCTCCATCTCTGTCTCCTTCAGGCTCACTTTTTGTGCTCCTTGCAGTTTGTCACCAAGGAGAAAATGGACTTGTGATTTTCTCTTGAATGCAGATGGGCTACTTTGCATGTAACTAATATTCTTGTTACGGTCGCTGGCAATGTGAGTAATGCTTGCTGGTTTGGCCACAGATATTAATCTAATATTGCTGCAACTACACTGTAAGGAAAAGCACTGCGGGCAGCATGGGAACCGGTGGCGCAAACACAGTCACTGCTGTCTGGAATCATCCTCTCAGTCAAAGGCCCAAATTCATCACAACCCACGGGAAACACTTTTCTCCTGTGAACATTTGCACTGTCAGCTGTCAGCACAACAGTTTCATAGTATGAAATGCAGATAGATTCCTGATCAACAGCTGTGAGGTGCACATGGAGGGACTGAAGGAGGAAAGAACAGCGATCGCCGCTTTGAGAAGTAATGAAGACGTTGAATGTCAGAGTTAGAGAGTGAAGAAAATGGGCTGAGGAGATGAGGAAGGTTTAGAAAAAGGGATGGAAAGAAATGAAGTTCAAAAGCAGAACTCTGGGTATCTGCATAACCATAAGTATTCAAAATTAGGGAAGGTCTCCTTTTGCAAATGCTGCCACCCCTGTACTTTCACTTTTAAGTCTTACATGAGTACTTGTTGTTTACTTTTTGCTGCCCTTCTTTCAGTAATTATGCTACTCATAGTGCATTTCAACTGACAGATGTGGTGTATATTTAAAACTATAATCAATTACTTGTAGTAATTACTGTTTCTCTATGTGTGCCAGTGTGGTTCCAGGCTGGGGCTCAACAGCGCAATGCTCCTTACATATGTTTCATAAGGGACAGTCGCCATCCATGTGAACCCGTGTGATGGGCAGGAAGAGCTGCAAGACCACGCTGACTGAACATGCACTTCAGCACTTGGCTATGTTCGTGGATTTGGGTCTAACAAAGTCCTTAGACACTTGCTCAGCATTCAGCTATGAGCAACCATTGAAATGTAAAGCATGTGCTTCTGTGTCTTGCCAGACTGCAGCCCCCTCGCTCATAGTTTTGTTTGAACTGGAGCAATGTACCTGGCACACATGCAGTGCCTTCCATGTCAAAGTCTGAGAATATAAGCTATGACAGATGGAATACCACACTGCTCCCAAAAGGTAAGGAACCATTTTCCTGGCATGCAGGGGAAGGAGGCAGAATTTCATAATTTCATAACACAGGCAAATTTCATAATGTTCGCATGCTTAAAAAACCACATAGTCCAAATATTCCTACATGTTAAAGATTAGTTCCAGTGCTATGGAAGGCTTGCTCAGAAAGATGCTTCAAGTGACATTACCCACTGAGCCCATGAGTGCTTCAGCAGAAATGCTATCTATCTCACATTGCAGTTCACAGGCTGCCTGGGCTGCTTTCATCATCACTGCCACTGAAATGAGAGGTGTCCATGTTTAACATCACTTTATGAACAGCCACTTTCAGGAACAGGCTTAAAGGTAGCACAGTCACTGTGCACATCATTCACCTTTTCTTTGGCCAGACTCTTCTGGTCTATAACACAATCCTACCTCTCTATTTGTTGTATTTTAGAGCAGTGTGGCTTTAACGTTACAAATACCAGAAGGATTAAAAGGATAATTAAGAATAAGGAGATTATCTCCTGCCTTTCAAGGCAATAAAGATGATCTCGGAGTAAATACCAATGATACTAAACCCAGGATATTTTAGTAGAAGGAAAATTACAGATATTACTGAATTCAAATAATAAGTGATATTACTCATGTGGAAGTGTTGGAATTTCCAAACCTAAACTGGAGCCAACATGTGGAAAATGCATGAAAGAAATCTTGGCCAGTGCTATGAGGACGATACGTTGCATTTCACAGACAGAGTGGCTCAGTCACCCCTGGAAATCTCTAACATTTACATGGTAAAACAGGCCTGATGACTTCAGGATGGCAGAAAAATCAAACTTCCCTACATCTGTTCATCTCAGAGTGGAATTCGTCCTCCCAGACCCATTACTTCAAATTAGCACTGCTCTACAAAACAGCCAGGTTATTTCATAAGGTGCTGTATATGGGAGGTGTAGTTAGTGAACACATTTACAGATGTTATCAGGTGTGCAAAAAATGTTTGATGTCACCATAACCTCCTCCTGCACACTGCATGTTAGAGAAGTCTGGAACCCATGAAGATTATTTTTCACATGTAGGTTTTCACAGGTGTAGCAAGAGGAAATGCAAAAAATAACCCCAACCAACCAACCAACCAACCAACCAGGCAAGTCTTCTGAGAATTCCAGCTTTGCAGATTTAGTGAGTGATGATAAACACCACAGAACTTCATGTTTTTGCATTTTAATCCGAGTATTTCAAGATGTGCTCATCCATCGCGTCACCTCACAGGACACAGACAAAGCAACCAGGATGTACAGGCACCAGCCTTAGTAAATAGTGAGCATCTATGCCAGTCTTATTTCTGTGCTGTTTCTAGTAAAGGTGTTGGGTAACTGGTGCTAAACTCAATATGTTCAAGCACAAAGCAGTGATGCTACATTAAGACACTGGAAATTATTCTTCTTGTCAGCTTGTAGAGCACAGATATTGCATTGGCCATGCAGGAAATGTATGTAATCTCTTCTTAAATCTGTGTTTTAGGGACTATGTTGACGGTATGGATTGACTCCTTTCTAACATGCTGCATCTGTTTAGTATGAACATTAATTTTTAGCTGGTTTATTGGGAAGGGAGGTAAAAGTTCTCTATTAGTAGACAAAATCAGGTGAAATAGATATAAAGGCTGTGTTCTTCTCTGACCAAAGTCAAACTTCCTATTAATACAAAAGCCAGCAACACTAAACTTGTGATCTTGAAAGGAAATAACAGCGATGCTGCATCTGTAGAATAGGAGGAACATGCTTTGAATGCTGGAATACACTCTGCATTTTGTTTATACTTAGAATTACTGCAATATTTGCATAGTGTTCAGTTCTGTTTAATTACAGCTGTCTGTGAGGACGAGCTCAGTAGGGCAGGCACCAGGTTCAAACCAGATTCCTTCCTAGAGCCATAAAGCCAAACTCCAGCGGGGCTGATATGGACTTTCATATATGAGTGAGAAGATGGTTTCAGGCAGTCCAATAGACACAACCTTTCCTTCTCCCCTTTCTTTGGAGACACTGAATCACAGAATCACAGAATTGTAGGGGTTGGAAGGGACCTCTAGAGATCATCGAGTCCAACCCCAATGAGTGGTGAAGCCCCATCTGCCTGCTTGGCTGCTGCAGGCTCTTTAGGCCACATTGCACAAGAGCTGGGTGTCTATTGGTGCTCATGACTGGAAATATCCCATCCTGCTGCCATGTCCACACAGCCCAGATACTTTTGTTGCACCAGTGATGCAAACACCCACCATTAGGGATATGCGTGATTATCCACGTGGATAGCAATCAGAGCAGGGCCTGGCTGATGGAAGGATGGCAGGTCCTTCATTTAAGGCAGGAATGTGGCTCAGAACCTCACCTGTGAACCTCAAAGCTGCAAGAACCCAGCAGGGACAGTGGTGGCGTTGCTAGGAGCTTCCCGCTGCTGCACCAAGGGCAGGGCAGGTCTCAGGCTCAGTATGGGGATCATAAGAGAAGCTGATCCCTGCACCTCAGAGCTTTAAGGTCCTGTCTGTGCGCTGCAGGCTCCGCTCCATGCACCTGCCAGGACAGGGGAGCAGGCCGCCATAATGCCCGCATTGTGATCGCGCCCGCCCGGCAGGGGGCGCTCTACACCCGGCAGTGGGCGGAGCCGCGCGGTGGGCGTGTCTAAGCAGCTGGCCCCGCCCCCTCGGCCGGAGGCTGCGAAGCGGAGCGGCGAAGAGCGGCGTCGGCGCCATGGTGAAGATCGCCTTCAGCTCCCCCTTCGCCCAGAAGGGCGAACCCAAGAAGGAGGCGAGCGAGGCTCTGGTGGCCGACAAGGTGCTGCGGGGAGCCGGGGAGCGGCGGGGGCCGCGGGATGAGGGGAGCAAGCGGTGAGGGAGGAGGTGGAGGCCGAGTCCGCCGCCATCTTCTCGCGGCGGAGCGCTGAGGGCAGGCCGGGCCGCACGGATCCGCTGCACCGCGGTTGTGCCGCTCGGAAGGGCCCGGAGGTCACCGCGATGAGCGGCCCGGGGGGGGGTCGGCTACGAGGGGCCGTGGCTAAGGGCTGCGGGTAGAGCCAGACCGGCTGTTATGAGCACAGGGAAGGAGCGGGCTGGAGGGCAATGTGTGCGGAGAACAAGCTGCGTTGGACGGTCCTTCAGTGCCCTGCGGGATAAACTCGCCGCTGCTCTTGAAACAACTTTTTGGTGCGGGTTCTTGCGGCCTTTGGGCACGCAGGTTCACGGCGGAGTCCTGATGTTGTTCTACGCCCCCTCCTGTTCTCACGGGAGCTCCTCAGCTCACGCTGCTTTGTTGTGCCCGTCGCTGTTTTCTCAGTGTCAGCGTGTGCTGTGTTTTGCTTTCTGATCTCTTAACTCTTCCATAACTCTGCCTTCAGTGCCCAGCACTGCGTGCAGTCGGTGTGTTCGCAGTGTTGCTCAAAGGCTGACGGGCTCTAGTGCTGGGTTCTTTTTCTTGGTGGAATATTTATGCAGAGCAAACAAACTTCACGTCTAATGCTGGTTGGAGCAGGGCAGCAAAAGCCCACCAGGATACCTGCATGAAAGCCTTGGTGCTCCCTGTGCAGAATACTCATCTCTCTGTGTCAACATTGTCTTTTGACCTTTATGCAAGTGATGTCTTTCCTCTATTGCTCCCAGCTTTCTTTGCTTGTTACTGCCCGGCTTAGAATTGCAATTTTTTTTAATGCTCCTATTGTTTTAGAGCAAAAGCTGCGTAATGTACTGGAGCAAACTCTTGGTATTGTGTTCTCTTATCAGCACTGTCAGCCTTCTGAGAGTCGGACTTCCTACATTGTGTCTTAATATGATAAATAGCTTGGCTTTGTTTGAGACAAATGCAGTGCAAGTGTAGCTACTGACATGCTGACGTTACGTAAGTGCTGGGATGTCTGTAGTGCCAAAACCTGCTGCAGACTGCTGTGTTCAGCTAATGACAGGCTCCATGAGTAACTGCAGGGCTGAAAGGTGTAGGAGAAGATGGCAGAATGCAAGGAGAACAGAAAAGCAGGCGATCCTAAAACAAAGCTGGCTGTGAAAGATGGTTTTTTGAGTAGTGGCATATACATGCGGCATCGTTCTGACTTGAAATTAGGTTGTTGGGTTGTTTTCTCTTCCATGTTTTTGACAAGTGCTCAACCAGCTGATTGGAGCAGCTTAGATCTCGCTGAGCTAACGATTTTCTGCTTGGAGGATGGGAGAGTGGAATGTAGGAGTGCTGATTTTCACTACCCTGCTTGTGTAGTTGGTGCGTTTGATTTCTGTGCTGACACATCTTGCTGAGCACGGGAATGTGTGCAGCTTTGGTAATGGTACCGTGGCTTGTTCTGATCATGGGTCACTTAAATGTGCTGTACAGGAGTGCAAACAAGGTTACCAGGGTTAAGAAGGGCTGTGGAGGCTGCTGTGTTGAATCTAGGCTCTGAATGTAGAAATAGCAGGGAAGAAAAGACTTCTTGCACCACACGTGGAATCATTTTTCTGCATGTGGAAGTGAAAGAGCAGGTCTTGATAAATAAAAAGTTAAATGCTGTAGTCATGAATCATTACAGGGACATTCCTAACCTAACCTTATCACAGTGTTTGTGGGGGTTTTAAGGACCTAAAGACTGGGGTGTTTTGCATGCGAGTGCCTCCTTTGACTGTTTAGTATTTGAGAGTGCTTTTCTTCATCTCCAAAGGGCTCAGTGTGGGCTTTTTGCTTGTAAGCTTCAGATGTGAATGTTCTGCTATCAGCACCAGCTCAGTGGTTGTATCACACCCCGGATCACTGTGTTATGTAATGGTGATCAGCCTTTCCCTTGGCTGCAGTCCTGCTCTGTCAGAGCACACCAGGAAAAAACAAGGTGCTGATCTCCGGAGTAGTAGGCTGCTAGATTAAAAAGAAACAAGCAGCTTCTGTGGTACTGTGGAAGGAGGAGTATTTTGGGGCTGCAAGGTAGGACGTGCTGCAGGAGTTTATTTTTGTTGGCCATAATTTGAAGCTGTGCTAGAGCAGATGAATGGTTCTCCTTCGCGGTGAACTTGTGCATGTTATGAGTAAGTTCTGAAGCCTGAATGTCAGTCTTATGTTGGGTGTCTCTTTCCCAACTAATAGGGAGAAAAAAACCCAGCATTTCTTTTATTTTTGTAGTCCATCCCTGTGAGGAAAAAGTAACACTATCTTCTTTCATCTGATAGGGAAAGAGGAGTATAGAAAGTAGGCTTTGGGAACAGGGCTGAAAACACAGTGTATCTGAGAATGACCTTGCTCTACAAACCTTGCTTTCCTTGTACTGTGTAGCAGCTGCAGCACTGTGTCTTCTGTTAAATTTCCTGTAACTCAAATTGCCTCTTTCAAATAACCTCAGTGCCTGAACATAGGTCAGTCTGGGAAGCTTACTCTGAGCCAATATCCTCTCTTCAGTGTTGTTTGAAAACTGATCTTAATAACAGCATTTTGTGCAGGTGTTTTCTTATTATATGATGCCTGACTTCTGTTTCTTCTGCGTGCATGCTGAGGATAGTTGTTGGTCAAAGCAGTGTTTCATTTCTCCTTGCTTTAAATTATGAGTGGCTACACCTTCTCACTTCTCATCTTTCTTTGTTTAAAGGATCCAGAGGTTGCCACGCAGGGAGGTGAGAACTCGTCTGGAAGATGCCTGTTGACTCTGCTGGGTTTAGCATTCATCTTGGCAGGAGTTGTTGTTGGTGGAGCCTGCATCTACAAGTACTTCATGCCGAAGGTAATGTGGAAGTTTGTTCTCTTTAAGCATCAATAAACAAAAAACTGTACCGATAAATGGGTTATCTCTGTAATGTAAATCCTTTGCCTCAAAACTGTTGTATGCTTTAACAACTCCAGGTCTTGTGGATGTGACTGCATGGAAATGCAGACTTAAAGCAACATTCACTGTAAAACAAACCTACTCTTGCTCTTGCTTTCAGCACAAGGTGTACCGTGGTGAAATGTGTTACTTTGAGAATGAGAATCGGGATCGTGCTGTCGAACCTTATTTCCTCCCTATTGCTGAAGAAGCTGACATTCGTGAGGACGATAACATTGCCATCATTGATGTGCCCGTTCCAAAGTTCTCTGACAGTGATCCAGCTGCGATTGTTCATGACTTTGATAGGGTAAGTACATGTGAGGAAGCAAGGAATGAGCTAATCCACTGCTCCCTGGGAAGCTGGAGGAAATGGAAGTTATAGTAGCTCCAGGGTTTTAATTGTTGAGATGCTGAGGGTTGCTGTCAGTGCAAACATTTCTGTGGGCTTGGGCTTCTGACCCTTGGAATACAGTGTTGCCTTTTAACTCTCCAATAGCGGACTGACTTCTTTGTTAGAATTATATTACAAAAGTTCAGACCTAGACTGAGTGTACTGTATCATTTTGGAGGGAATGTATCTCAGTGATGTGAGGTTTTGACTATTGTTGCCCATGGCGTGTCTGGAAGTGACACTTGCAGTTCAAGAACCCTGCGTAAGCAAAGCATTACTGTAACAGCTTTGTTAGGAAAAGTAGTTATTGCCAAGTTCTTATGCTAGACATTTGTATCAAAGCATTCAGCTTGCTGTGCGTGGTCTTCAGCACATTGGAATTCCTTTTTTAGACCTTGTAGAGTTGTGTTCTAATAATCAAAAGCCACACTTAATGAGTTGAAAACTTGTCTTTTTTTCCTTCTTCCTAAAATAGCTTTTGACAGCGTATCTTGACCTGCAACTGGGTAAATGCTACGTGATTCCACTGAACACATCCATAGTTATGCCACCAAGAAATCTGATGGATCTCTTTGCAAAACTGGCGGTATGTGGGGACTTGTAGCTATCCTGACATGATCAGTGCTGCTAAGAATGCTGGATGTTAGCTCTTGAGCTAAAATCTCTTGGTAGAACAGTCCTCTTGCCATCAAAGTGCATAATCCTCCTGGCTCAGTCACTGTGCTGAAGTTAAGGCCAGCTGTCAGTGTATATTATGTTGAGCAGATTCATACATAATGCTCTTACTAATACATAGCTTTATGAAAACCGAAAGCAACTAGTAACTAAGGTCAAATTGAGCTATTATAAAGGAAATTCATGAGGCTCCAAGTGTTTGTGAAAGCCTAAACCTGAAAGTTGCTGCTGGAAAGCTCGCTTGCTCTGCAAGAGTTTTCATGAAAAGAGCAATTGTTCTTCTGTTCCACTATCACTATGGTTATGAGCTCACTGCAAGCATTTTGACTTTTCAGCGACTGAAAGTGGTGTTCCAGGAGGACTTAACTTACAGGTCCAGCTGGTAGAGCTTGCTGTTATTTCCAGATTGAATGCAATACTGAACTACTTTGTGTCCAGTGATCTAACTTAGTTCAATTCATTTTTCTTACTTTTTTTTTTAACCTATAGTTCATGCTCCTTCTTACTGTATTGGGTATATATTGCCTCAAATAAGAGAACCTTCTTAATACCTTATTTTTCTTGTTTTAACCGTGAGCTTCCTGTTGCATACAGATAACTTGAACAGATAATATTAATGTTTGCTTGTATGAAGTGAGAAATGTGTGAAACATGTGAAGGCAGTTTTAAGGTTAACTGTACTGTGTTTGAATGTAACTGCAACTGATTGACAGGGCCTTTGTTGCTTTTTAACATAGCTGGGTATGCAGCTCTTCAAGACTAGTGTATCTTTAATATTAAGAAGAAAAGCTGGATTCTAGGTCTTCAAGTCCTTCCAAAGCAAAGGATAAAATGTAGTGATGTTTGTCCTCTTCAGGTGTTGCACTCAGAGCACTTTGTCTTTTTAGACTGGTTCCTACTTGCCTCAGACTTACCTGGTGCGTGAAGAAATGGTGGTTACAGAGGAGATAGATAATGTATCTGATCTGGGGATCTTCATTTACCAGCTCTGTGTTGGAAAAGAGACCTTCAAACTGCAGCGCAGAGACCAGATCATGAGTAAGTTTCCTTCAGTAAGAAATAAAACCAAAACTGTTATCAGAGTAGGGAAAGAGTAAATACCTCTGAATTTAGTGCTTTTATACCTGTAAATCTGTTGGTGATTGCCTTTTGAGCTGAGATTACTGATGGAACTGCTGTGTGTTTTTTCTCTACTTTCAAGCATTACTGCAAGTTTCACTCAGAGTTAAGAGAAGATTTCAGTTACAGAGTTGATCTATGGCTGAAACAGATTTAAATGTAATCTGTTCAGTTCTTCTGATTGGAGCCATGGGTTAGTTTGGTGCCAGAGTTCATGTGGTCCATCAGATGGATGTGATTCACTGTAGCTGTAACTTGCTCTTTCGCTCTCCTTTCTGGGTCACGGGAGCACAAGATGACAGCATTATCATTTTGTTAACTTGCTCTGAAAAAATTGAACATCTGAATCTGGACATCCCAGGCTTCCTCTCTGAAAGAGGAGGGCAACTTCTTAGGAGTTCACAAGTTCTATTTCTGCCTTGCCATGGCTCCTTTATGCCACCCCTTTCCCTTCTGTGGGTAGGACTGAGTTTGGTTTGACACATTGGAAGAAGGTCTGAAGTACATAAACATGATTCTGTGTTCACTTGAAGCATTTTGTTGTCTGTTGCCCTCACCAAATGCAGAGCAAACTAATCCTTTGTCTGTAGCTGCCTTTCAGAATGCGAGTGATGGGTCTGTCAGAACTCTCTGCTCTAGTTTTCCTGCCAAATTGTTGGACAAGATTTTCCTCTCCCCAGTTACAGCCTGCAGTGTCAGGAGCCACATCTGCCCCATTCTAGAGACTTCTGTCTTTTTTACAACAGATGGAAGGCTCTGTATGTGGAAACATAAAACAGTGGTACTGTGTAGCAAAAGGAGATGAAGAAACAATAAATATTGCCTTTAAGGGAGGGAGAGGCACGTGTTTCTTAGCTGTTACCAGCATGCTTTTGTGAGTAAGTCTAAACTGGCTGCTGCTGTGACTGTAGTCTGCTGACAGTACAATGATGAGCATTTATGGTATTTTCTTAAAATCTCCTTGCTGTAACATGTTTCAGTTCATGCTGCTGACAGCTTCACTGCACAGTAATAACTTCTGTAGAGTACTTCCAGAAAAGGATTTTAGCAAATAAATGATGCTGCTTGGGATGATTTCTTTCCTGTAATTGCCCTTGTTTGCCCTTGGTGGGAAGAGAAAAATCAGTCAGATGAAAGCTGGTGGTGGGAAGAAAACACTTCTTGTCTTCCAGATAAGATGTTTGCACACCTTCTGGCATGTACAAAACCATCTTGCGTAATTAGACTACAGAGGATGAACTCCTGTAACCTCTGCAAGGAAGTCTGTTCACTTAGCTGATGCTGCTTTTGCCCTCAGATTATTGTAGAACTTGATTGGTTTGCTTGGTTGGACTGTCCGGAGGTTCTGAGGCAGTTCCTAGAACTGTGAGTGAAGGCATGAGAGTCTGGACAGATCATCTGCTGGTGTGTGTGTCTGGTTAGATAGCCACTGGAAACTTCCTGATGCTTGTACAAGCTGGGATGGAGATGAATTGAAGGATGAGCTCACAGTCCAGCCTTTAGGGGTTCATAAAATAAAGCAGCACCCTTCTGTGCTTAGTTTTAGAGAGAATACTTGTAGAATTATAGACAGCTCTGACCGATTCTGTGCTTATTAATCAATCTGTAAAGCTTTCTTTTATTCTTGTATCCTGGAATTAGCCTGGCTTTGGTTGTGAGGCTACTGCATTCTGATCTCCTATTAAAGACCCACAGCTGATAGAAGTAAACTGTTATCAGTTCTGGTGCTGACATGTTCCAGAATAGAGAAAATCACTCCAGTAATGTCAGGAAGAGACTCCATAAGATCAGCTGTGTGCAGATTTACATCTCTCTTCTCACGTAAATGCTGTGCTGTGGAATTAAACTTTCTGTTGATGTGCGCAGTGAGTGGAGCAATGCTGATAACAAGCTCTGATTTGTTTTAACTTTTTTCCCATTTTCCTGCCTTTTTTCCCCAGCTCTCTCCCTGTAGTTCCAGCCTGCTTTGCCTTTCTTTTCCTTTGTGATTAGGAAGGGCTAAAAGATAAAGAATCAGTTTAATGTTCTCTTCTGTCACTGAAATGTTTGCTGGACAGTAGGAAAAACTGGCAATATCTTTGCTTGCTTTATTCCATGTTTGTGTGTGGCCGTTTCTTAAGTTGTCACTGTTCTGTAAATGGGAAAGGTTTTGTGCTGAGGTATCCAGCTCAAATGGCAAGGCACGATTTCATGCATGTGGAATCAATAGGCACAGAGTGGATGTAACTCATTGCTGTTCAGAATTATTTGAAAAGTCTGTAAATACTTGCTGCAAAGTTCCTGATCTCTTGCTGTACTCAGGCTCTCATCTTCTCTCCTCCCCAGGTCTGCAGAAACGTTCAGTGGAGAACTGCCATTCAATCAGACACTTTGAAAACTCTTTCGTTGTCGAAACAAAGATCTGTCAGCAGTGAGAGGTGTTGGATGGGTGGTGACCAGTTCACACCTTCACTGAGAAGTCTGAGCTTTAGGTGTCGACTTCTTAAATTAAAATGTGCAGTGATAATCAAAAGCCTTATGCATTTTCTGTGTATTGCTTGTATTTCAAAAAAGACAGTCACCATTTCAGCTTTCTTTGATCCTTGGTATATCTTTTTTTAGTTGTCTCACGTAGAACTTAAGTTTGAGTAAGTTTTTTTTTCTATAAGGGTGATATCAGTTTATCCATTGAATGCGTGTGATCTACAGTAACCTGGGAATGGCAGAGAGGAAACCATATATACCCAACAATGTTAACCAGGAACCAGTTCTGTTCACCTTAACTTTCACAGAATGATTGATGTATTAATAATCTGTGGTTTGCACATCTCGTGTAGCTCTGTAGGAGAATTCTGCACTTGGTCTTCTGGCTAAAAACCTGATGTGTATCATTAAAGGTTTCTTTTAACATCCATGTGTGAAGCATGTAAAATCCAACCTCAGTGATCACAAGACCTCTAACACTACCCTCTTTCTTTTTGTGCAATTACTGTATTGAATTCGTATGTATATTTGGAACCCTTCCCCGAGCTTATGTTTAATTCTTCTACCCTTTGTTTTTGTTTTGGTATTTAGTTGTTTAGATTCAGATGGATTTGCTCTTAAAGCTCGTCAGTATTTTGGTTATGAATTGGTTTATCCCGTAACTTCCTGTTTCAAGGCTCTGTTCTGGTAATAGCTCACTTGTGAATGTGACTGTAGTTGTAAACTTTAAACTACTCTGGCTTATACAGACTTTTTAGATCACCTTTTTATGAGCAAGTAGCATTACTACTGCAGTCAGCGCGTTGTTCTTGGTTTGAAGCTGTCAGATGAAGGTAGCTAAGTTAGCATCCTGCAGCTGATGAGAGTTTTATTAAGGGACTTTATATTGGCGTAAATTCTGCGACCCTATAATAAATGTTTCTCTAAAAACTTGGTCTTTGTGTGACTTCCTGGTGCTCAGAAGCAGAGTGCAGTGCAGCCACTGATGGCCCATGGTGGGAATGTGGTGTCTCCAGGGCAGCATCTGCTGTTCTCCCTTCTTCCTTCATCCCCTTCCGCCCGCGATGCTTGCTTTCCTCATATTGTTAACAGTGGAAATATGTTACGCTGCAAAGCCGGCTTAAGCAATGGGGGGAGGAAAAGATGCATCACTTGATCCCCCATGGGACAGTTGAATGCTGTAAACTGAATTCATTGAGCAGACTTCCTGGCGTGAGAATACAGCAAAGAAAACGTCTGAATGATAGCATGTATTTGTGGGTATTGCTGAGGAGGTTGGGCAGCAGGCAGTTCTGTCTTGGAAATTAACACAGCTCTTCTCCTTGGGTGTGTGGCAGTGCAGGGGATGTGTCTCTAAACTGGAGTTTAGTAAATGCAGGAGACGATAGTATCAAAGCTGAGGCTGTAAAATTGCAAGAAAACTCTTACTTGGTAGTGAAGGCCGTGTTCCTGTGCGGAGGTAGCTGCCCTGACAAGTTGCTTGCTGTGGGTTTGGACAAGTTACTGTTGCAACAATTTCCTGATCGTCTGAGAGGATATCAAGGGTGGGGTGCTTGTCTGGTTTGTTTTGGTAGCCTTGCGTGGAGAGGTCTGGAAACCAGTTCTTTGCAGAGAATAAGGAGCGTCTGCTTGCAGCACGAAGCTCTGACTTTATTGAAAACAGAGAAGGTAAATTTCCCTTCCAGCTTGGGGTGACTGTACAGTGGGTAGCTCTCACTGCACAAGACTTGAGCCTCCCGGCTATCTTGAAACACCTACCAGGAATGCCAGAAATGCTTCCAGATAGACTGAAGCAGTTTCTCTTACCTTTGCCTGGTAAAGATTTTAGAAGAATGAAGTCAGTTCCTTAAAGACGTATTAGATGTTCTAGGCAATAAGCCAACCTATTCAAAGGAACATATTGTTCTCCTTACCTACTTTGTGTGCTGTCAGTGAGAAGGTAGCTGCAGTTTCAGGCCTGTGTGTGCTGTGCGTGGCTTATTGTCTGGCCCCAACCACTGTACTCTGGGGGTAGGTACTGGGATCAAAGGGCCACAGTTTCAAGGTTGTTTCAGTGAGAATAATCAATGTGCTCAGGGTTCAATTCTGTATCTGAGCAGCTTCTGCCTTCGTCTGCTCTGCAGGAAGCTGGGATGAGAAGGATGTGAGTTGGAAAGATCCTTTGCACCAGCAGATGGCACAGTCAGCAAGCCCTTGTGCTTCTGAGCTGCTTGGGCATGAGGTACAGGCAACAGAGAAACCCCTGGGGCCTCAGCTGTGCTCTGAGTTAACTCACACTGCTGCTGGTTCTTTTTAGCCTAAAATGCAGATTTCCAGTGAACTACCGTAACTAAACCTAAAAATGGCTTTGATGCAGGCTTTCTTCAGCTGGTGTTAAGCATCTTTGTTTATAGGCATGAATTTTATCTTTAATATAGAACAATTTTATAATAAAACTGTAGTCTGTGTAAGTGTAAAAAGCCCTATTTAATACCAGGGTAAAACTTAGCTTCATTAGTGAGTATGAGAACTGCATGATAACATTACCAAGATGCGCATGCAAGCTCCTTTACAGAAGCTGCTGCTTCTTCTGGTGAGTATGTTTAAGGCAAGGAGATGCTTGAAAGACTTACAGAGGCCTCAGCCTGGTATAAGGTTCAGCCTTGATGAGCCCTATGGCAAGAAGTTATTTTTCACCACAAGCTCAGCTCTGTAGCACAGGCTGTTATTGCGCAGTCAGGTTAGCATGGGTGTGAAAAATCTCACCTTGTAACCATAGCCAATGTCATGTTGTATACATGTCCGGAAGAGGAATCTGCTGGGACTTCAGCAAGACCAGACTGACTTCTGTGGACCTCTCTTAATTATCAACATCACAGGAAAAACCACAAATCTACAGATGCGCTCAGAGGATTTTGTGGTGAGTGGCAGAGATAATCAAGCTCTGAAATCAGCTCTGAATTTCCCTGAGGAAATTTGTTTTCATGTAATAAAATCTTCCTTCTTTGCTTGGGATTCATTCTTTCCCAGTTCCTACAGCTCTGCTTGCAACAGGGAGGGCTGAATTGGATGGGCCTCCTCCTTGGTGATACAGCAGCTGCCAGTTCTAGTGCTTGAGGTAGATCGCTTTGTTTCTCAGCCTTTTCTGAAGTGCTTGGGAAGGCTAAGGAGAGAAAACATGGTCTTAAATGTAAAGTAAAAACATGCCTGGTCTGTTGCATTTGATCTTGTCTTCTCCTAGTGTGCACTGAACTTAAAATCCTGGAGTGGAAGAGAGCGCTTACAGGGCCGGATGAGCACAGTACAGTTCATGGAGCCTCTGCTATGTTTGCTGCCATGTGGCTAAATTACAACTCTGGGAGAACTGCTTGAGGTAATGGACTGCTTGGGTGGATTAAATCTGCTCTCCCTGTCCTCATTTTGAGCTGTGTGGGGGATGGCTCGCCTGCCAGCTGTGGCAGGGTGCCCAAACGCTTGCACTGATTGTAGCTTTGAGACTAACCAAAATGATCATAAATACATGTAATTAGTCACACTATTTCATTCAGATGATTTCTGTATTATGTGTTTATATTGATGATTTTGCCTAGGCAATACAAATGGGCGTATTTCCTGTCTTGAGAGTAATTAGAGTCTCACTGTCTAGTGCTCCACCTCCAGAGGAAATTATTTCTTACAGTTCCAATTATTTTGTTTACTTCAGCTTCTTTGCTGTTTCTTTGTGCAGTGGCACCACTCCGGAGTCTCATCAACAAACGTGAGAGTGAATATTTCAGAATCACTTTGTCTGTCTGTAGCAGGGGGCTGGTTGTTATAGAAGTGCTCAGCTTTGACTGAGCCGTTCCATTTTAAGGCTTGCTGACACTTGAAGTCGTTCCAGGTTAAGCCCATATGTGGACTCCTTATTCTGGAATAGGGACTTCCTTCCCGTAAACCTGATCCCTCTCTGGAGCAGAGCCACGTCTTCTTTTGGAGTTAGAGTGCCTGCCTATGTGGTTCACCAGGAGCCTACAGGTGGTCTGATGATCAGAAATGCCTCATTTGGGGTAGGTGGGGGGGGTGTTTGGCTTCTCAGGGGGGTTTTGTTGCGTACTTTTTTTGCTGGGAAAGTAATATTGGTTGTAACTCAACCTGCTCTGCACTTGACTGTCTTCTTTGTCACTGCAGGTTCTTAGCCATTGCCACTAAGTTAATGCTTAGTAAAACTGGAGCTCTGTATGAGCTACTATTCTCACAGCATGGCTCCTCACCCAGCTCAGCCGGCAGCTGTTGGAGCTCTCTGCTCATCTGATGGTAGAAGAGGAAGTCGGGCTGCTTCACACAAAGCAAACAGCATCGCTTCTGTGGCTGTGATCTGAGCTGTAACTGCTGTGTTGGTTTTTTTTGCGTAAGTTTGCAGTCTGAAGTGAAATGAAAGCACCTCTCCTTATCTTGTACATCTGTGCTGCAGTATGAGCTGCTTTCCTTTGTGTGTGAATTCTACTCTTCTAAAAACAACCTCTGACAGTTTGCAAACCTCTGCTGGATGGGATGGATGGCTGAGGAGGAGGGGTGGCCCTCCAAAGGCACTGCCTCCTCCTATTGCTGACCCCTAGTGTCCTCCTGCTCTCACTGTACCTCCCAACCTGATTTATGCTAGCAGAATGGAGAACAAAGTGTCTGGCTGAGTGCCTTGAGTGTGGGAGGAAGGAGTTCCAGACCTCGACCACTACTGTATTTTTCCTATAAATACCCTATTTGCAGAAGCACTGAATCTCTTCATATCTGTGACTCGCAATGTTCATTATTTCTTAAAGGAATAAATGGTTTCCCCCTATAAAATGTATTCTTTTTCTTTCCCAGCCTTGTTTGATTTTCTTCTGTGAATTCATACAGCAAAGCTGTTTCCAGTTAGTACTAAATGGTCTATTGCCAAAGTCTTCCAGGTATGCAGTGTGGAGCCTGGAGGAGCAAATGACTTGGAATGGGAAAAGAAGTGCCTGGCTTGCTTTTGTCTGGATAGAGACAATTGTTGTGCCCCAAAGGAAGGAAGAAAGCAGCTGAGAGCAGAGCATCCTGCTCAGGGAACAGAAAGCCAGTGCCTGGCTCCATCATGGCTTTGAAGGAAGGAGCAAAACCCAGAGGGGGAGGCTGAGAGCAGGGCTGGTCCAGGCTCCAGGCACACAAACCAGCTGATGGCTCTGCAGCACCGAGGGGACCGGGCTGGGTGTCCTGGGAGGTGAGTCTGGCTTCAGGAGAATGGGCACTGCCTGATGATGTGAGTTTGGGGCTGTGTGTTGCCTGCAGGTGCCCCTGTGAGCAGCAGGGCTGTTTGCCCCACACCATCACGCTTCCCCATCCAAGGCAGCTGTGGTGCTTTACCTCCTGCCTCTCTAGGCACAAGATCAGCATCGTGCCTCTTGGCTCTCGGGAGAAAGCACAGAGAGGGATCCTCTGCTCCCTGCAGAGGCTGTGCCAGCTGCCCCACATCCCTTTTTCCAGTAAAAGAGAACTGCTTGACTCTTATTTCTGAGAGACTGGGTAGGATTTGTAGTAGTGTTTCTAAGGTCATCCCTGTCCTGCAACCACTGTATTTCCTGGAGCCTTTAGTATAGCACGTGGCTTGTTTTGAAGACAAAATGATGGCAAGCTGGAGTGTAAATACTTCCTTCATCCTATAGATAGATCTTGGCCCTGTCCAAGGCCAGTAGGAGGCTCCACAAGAGCAGGGTGCAGCCAAAGAGATGCCACTGAGTGTTTGATAGGAGAGTCTGGGGGCAAGCAAACCTAGAGAGAAAACTTGGGGTGGAGCGGATGCTGCTGTGGGTTTGTGATGGGTCTGAAGGTCTGCTAACCAACAGGAACAGGCTGGGCCGTGAGGCTTTGATGGTTAGTGTTAATTTGCTTAAGTAAGTAACCTCTCCTTAAACACGAAGCCCAAAGCTGTGTGACTGTTAGCTTCTGTTTTATGTAGGTCTCCTGGGAACTTTCCCTTTAGCTCACAGACCTCTGACCACAGGACTCCCCGTTTCTTTAAATATTGGCTGTGTCACGTAGTAGTGGGGTTTGTGTGAGATAATGGCACTGAATCACAGGGCTGATACACGGGCTTCCAGCAGATTGCAGAACCTTGTCAGCAGAGACAGATCTTCAGGGACTCAAGAGTCTGACATAGAGGGTTTTTTTCTAGGACATCTGGAAGAGAGGGAGGTTTTAGTTCTCATAATGCAGTATGGCAGACAGTTATGTTTATCATGTTCACCCTAAGCTTACTGTTTGCTTTGGTCTGGTTTTTAATGTTTTGTTTTGCTGTTGGTCTTTTTTTCCTGAATTCTAGGCTTAGGGAAAAGAAAGGATTGGGACAGCAGGGAAGAAGGAAACTTCATCAGAGCTGCATCGAGAATTGTAATCTCGACAGCCACTGCTCAACCAGTTTCAAACTAGAGGTATGCAGCCTCTAAGAGGCTTCATTTCCCCTCTCTTAGGCTTTGTGCTGACACCTCTCTGTGTGAACACGAGCTTTCACCCAACTAAGGGCGTTTTCCTTTTTAGGGTTGAGAACTGTTTTGACGTCCAAATGCACTGCAGGCTGCACAGGCTCTCTGGACCATCTGTGTGTGGTGCCAAACTGGCTTCCCATGGGCAGGATGGAGATCCCTTAACAGGGTGTATCTCCTGCTACCAAAAGCCCTGTGCCCAGCAGCTGCTGATATCCATGGGTCATAACCAGTGTTGGTTTGACGTCAGGTACAGAAATAGAGCTTGCAGCAGGAACAAGTGCCTTCCCCTTTGAGCAGAGGGCACCCACTACTACAAGCTGTTTCTGTGTCTTCCTGGTCCCAGCACCAGCTACTCAGCTTTTCTATTTCTCCACTGCTTTGATGGGAGGAGCAGAGTCCTCATAAAGAATAGCCAAAGGCATTTTCAGAGCATGAGGTAGCAGGGTTTCAAATCCCCTCTTGGATGAAGGAGTAATCTTAACCATTTCCTGTCTTATACTTACAGGGAGGAGCAGTGACAACTTTATCCTTTCCCTGTGTTTTACGACAGCAAGATTTATGTGCTGCTGAAACCCCAATCCTGCTTTGGATCTAGCCCTTAGTAACCAGATGGGTACGTCTGGACTGGGCTGAGGATTGCCCTCTGATGGGGAGGATGACAGCCCTGCTATTGATAGCCCAGCTGCCTGCTCCCCCATTTCCTGCAGCCATTGCAGCTTCAGGCCTTGCTGTGCATGCCCTGCTGTGCCTGTGCCCTGGTGCCTGACACAGGGGAAGCCGAGCAAGACAGAACTGGTGATGGAACCTGCAACTGGGGCAGGCAGCGTGCAGTGCTGTGTGGGGTTGGGAATGGGGCTGTGAGTTGAGAGCCTTGCTGTTACCTGCAGTCCAACCATGCCCCCTGTTTCCTAAAACAGAACCCACCTTGGTGCTGCTGCTGTGCAGCTCATGGTCTCCACATAATCTGTTTTTCCTCGGTTCTGTGCTATCACCACAAATGGGATTGGGTGGGATGCAGCTGCTGAGAGGAGATGCTGTGCAGCATCAGGGAAGTGACATGGGTGTCAGTCTGCAAAAGGGGTGTTGGAATGAGGTCAGGCAAAATGCTTGATTTGGACTCTTAATTAATGGAAAACTGGCTTTTTGATAAGATCAGAACTTTCCAGGAAGCAATCCCTGTTCCTCTGAGGTTTGAAGTGTTTTAGGGTGATGGTGAGAGCTGCAAAGTTGAAAATAAACTTTGTGCAGCAATATGAAAATAATATAGTGTGGGGAAGCAGAAATAGAGCTTACCCTGTGGGAGCTTTGGCTCAATTGCAGCTGGAACTGCATGTCCCTGCAAGGAAAATACAAAGGAGCCTTCCATTGCTCCATGAAGGGGAGCTCTGCTAAAATGTGACGCTGCAAATAAGAAGGGGACAGACCTTTCCTTTTGGCACAGCAGCAGTTGCACTGAACTGGGTGTTGCTTAGGGATGGTGTCAGCCCAGCTCTATGGGGACTGCAGGAGAAATGCACTGTGCAGAGGATGCTTGAAGAAACCCAGAGCGCCCCTCTAAGCTGGTGCAGAGCTCTCCTCTGGGCACAGGCCTCACTGCTGTTTGCCCACACAAGGCAGTGTCTCGGTTCTCTGGGTGTCTACATCAGATAAAGAGGTGGTGAGATGGTAAGGTGAGATCTCATGGCTCAGGCTGGACATTAGGAACAACTTACTGTCCAAAAGAACCATGATACACTGGCATGGGCTGCCCAGGGGCGTTCCAGGACTGTGGGGATGTGGCACTGAGGGACACAGTGATGAGAAGGTGGGGTGTGCGTGGGGACCTGAGAGGGCTTTTCTGATCCTAATCACTCTGTGATTCCGTGACAGAGAGCACTGCTGGGGCAACTGAACATGCAGAGCCCTGAACCCAGCTCACATGAGTGCTGAGGCCATTGCAGCACTTCCTGTCTGAAGAGACTGTTGGTGCTAACATGAATAACCCACACCAATCTGGCAGCAGGGGAGCGGTTGCTGTCCCACCTACGGTATTTCCTAGGTGGGAAAACCAAAGCACAGTGAGTTTTTCTCATCTGTTTCTGAACTTTTGATACCCGTCGCCTGCCTCCCACACATCCGGAGCTGTTGATGTCGGCCAGTGTGGGTCAGGGGCTCATCCCTTCCAGTAGTGGGGTTTTCATTCTCATCTTGAAATGGGACTAGCCCAATCAGAGTCTGATGGACCTAGGGCCAAGAGACCTATTTGGGGCTGTTCTGAAACACGTAGGTGTTCGTAAGATGGAGAAAAAGCTTAAAGTCTGCATTAGCTTAAAACACGAATGCTGCAGTGAAGTGCGTCTGATGCCTCTGGATCCTCTGGGGGATGCTCTGCATACCCAGCTGGGTTTCTGCAGGTGCAGGTGAGGTGTCAGTGCTGCAGGTGTTGCCCTGCCATGTGAGCTGGTGACGCATACTGGGCTGAGAGCAGCCCAAGGGCTGTGCTGAAAGCTGGGAAAAAGGGAAGTGTTCACTGCGTGCTGCAGGGAATGCAAGTAGGTAGTGGAAAATAAAGAGCTGTTTTTATTGCCACGAGCAAATTGCTGTTGGTCTCTGTGAATTTGTGGTGAATGCAAGTGCACAGGCTGGCGGTGGGGTTCTCTTTTTATTAAATGGAAGGGTTCTAAACTGACAAAGGAAAATGGGATTCATGTCATTTTTTCCTACAAAATATTTATGTTTTCATAAGTTAAATCTACAAAACAGCGTTACCATTAAATAAAGTCTTCATATTGTCACAGTATTTTTATGTTTTGGAAACGTAACATTTCAAATGTTCCCATAACAGTTTGACAAGAAGGTGCAAACAAGGCACCAGATGAGCGCAAAGCTGCTGTTGCTTGATTTTTGTTGGAAGCAAGACTGTTAGAAATCCACCCAGCCTTGAGTATTTCTTTAGAAGTCTCTCTGTGCCTCTTATGTGGCTCAGCAAAGAGTGGGTTCCTATTGCTTTAAGCTTCAGACAGCTTTGGTTCCTCTGACAGCATCTCAGCCAAGCTGGGGTTAAGGGCCTGAACTTCACGAGTGGCCTCTGTAAGGTTACAGGAAGTTGCTCAAATATTGCAGTTGTTGGATGCTCAGTGCTGTGTTGATGGTAGTGCAGTGCTGCAGAGCCACTCTTTGGGGTAAAAAAGGGACCCAGGAGGCTTGCTGGAGCCTGAATGAATACCCTCAAAGCAGGAACCTTTGCTCAAAGCTTATCACAGGCAGCAAAGAGGACTTCAGGCTTTGCTTGTTGGTGTTCTGCTATTTCTTACCCTGATCCAGAAATTAAATTGATGGTAGAAAAATAACTAGTGGTAAAGCAAAGTGAGGGTGGAGAAATAGTGTCTGGGCACTCGAGTGGTATTGTGGTTTGGGGAATTGTCATCTGCTGCACCCTCAGGAGGGGGATGCCAGGGTAACTGTTGGCAAAGCAAGGCCATTAGGCTCCTGGATGTGGTCAGCATGGCACAAGGTGGGCTCTGGGCACCCTACGGAAATGAGTTGTATTGCTCCGTGGCCTTTTACTCCTTTTACAGGAGAATACACTGCTGGACCGTACGCTCACTTTTAGGACCAAATTCTGCATAGGGAAATGCCCCAAATCTCTGCAGCCCCTTGTGTGGTGCTGGCGTGACCGTGATTTGGCCAGGTGACAGCATAACTCTCTGCCCTGCTCCTGGCTGCCCAGCTCAGGAATGGGGAACTACAGGGAGTTATTTATACAAGGGAAAATCTTCAGCCAAAACATTAAAGCACAATGGCTTTTTCAAGTTTGTCTTTTTTCTTTCTCAAAGCTCAAATCCTTTCTGCAATCAGTGGCGAAACCCCAAAACCACGGGCACTGTGCTAACCATCAGTGGGCTTGTCCTGCACTCTGCCCTGGGTGTGCTGCTGGCCAGGAGCATTCAGAGGGACGTTGTCCTGCAGTGTGTCCTGCACGTGCTGCTGGCCATGGCTGTGCAGTGGGGCACTGTCCTGCAGCTCTTGCCGAGACAGCCGCCTGCGGAACTCATCTGTGGTGAAGTAATAGAGGATTGGGTCCACGCAGGAGTTGAGGCTGGCGAGACACAGGGCAACAGCGTGGAACACCGAGATCACCTCCTGGATGCAGCAGTTCTTAATCTTCTTGGTTTTGACGAAGAAATCCAGGGGGAAGCTGATGTGGTAAGGCGCAAAGCAAATCAGAAACACCAGAGCGCAGGTGAGAATCATCTTCAGAGCCTTTTTTTTCTCCCCGAGATCAGGTGAAGCAGAATTCCTTTCCTTCAGCGATAAGACCGTCTTCCAGGAGCAGTACAGGATGATCAGCAGGGGTGTCACGAAGCCCGCCAGCTCCCCGATGGTCATCATGATGATGGAGGTGGGAAGGTCCACCTCCTGCACGGGCAGGTCTGCAAAGCACGCATTGGTAGTGTTCTGAGTGAGCCTCAGCAAGGGGAAGGGCAGGCAGCCAACACACACCACCACCCAGCCCACAATGCTGATGTACACGTCGCAGACGCGCTTACAGTCGCTGAATCGGAAGGGGTACATCAGGAACAAGAAGCGGCGGACGCTGATGCACACCAAGAAGTAGATGCTGGCGTACATGTTGACGTACTTCAGGTAGAAGCAGAGCATGCAGAGGCCTCCTCCAAATTCCCACGTCCCGGTCAAGTAGTAGAAAATCCTCAGGGGTAAGGATAACACTTGTGATAAGTCGGCGATGGCCAAGTTGATCATAAATATCACGGCCCTTTTTGTCTCTTTCATGTAGCCATAGAAAACCCACAAAGCCAACACGTTTCCTATGAGTCCAGGGATGAGGATGAATGCATATGTGATGGCGTAGTAGGGCTTCAGGTCAGTGCTGGTGGAGCAGCTGGAGCTGTTCTCCATGGCCCCGGTGCCCCAATCCTAGTGTGTGTCGGGGGCTGCAAGCTCAGTGTTGCCCCTGCCCCAAAGCTTTGCTTCCCCTCCTACTAGGCACCGTCTGCCTTTGTTCTTCATGAATTTTACTGCTGTGGCCGTGTAGGTGTGTGGGGTTGATGTTCCAGTGTGGTGACACCATCCTCACCAGGTTGACCTGAGGCTGAAATCAGAATGTTTAAGACCCTCCTGCACCGGTGTTGGTGTCAGAGGCTCAGAGACCTGACTGCCCAATGCCCTTGGCCAGGAGCTTTGTGCATTGGTCTGAGCTGTGCTGCTGTGTTCTCAGAAGCTGCCCAATGTCACTGCAGATGCTGGCAGTGCTCAACGAGGTGTGATCCCACATGGAAACTCATCATCACCAGCTGAAGCAGTGGGCAGCCCAGTGCCCAGCACTCACACTGGGTGGCACTGCAGACCCTCCTTCAATGAAGCTGAAAGACAAAGAGATGTGGTTAGAGCACTGCAAGGTTGTGCAGAAAACAGGGAAGATCTCTGCCCATAACAGAAATCCAACGAGTGGCATCTGGTGGCAGCCCCTCACCACCCACCCAGCTCTGTGCACAACCATGTGCCAAACCCCTGAGGAATGAGCAGAACAGGGGTTCAGTTGCTGGGGGGGGCACGGGTAGCAGCAGCTCCTGGTGTTGCAGGACAGATTCAGGCTGTGTGAGCTGGTTCTACAGCCCCATCAGGTGCTTTCTGCCACCTGAGTGCACTCAGGGCAGCGAATCTGATTTTTTTCCCTGTGGCTTTTTTGAGTCTTTCCTTCAGCCACTTGGTGAGCATCACCACTGGAAATCCCAGGTATTGGTTCCGCATCAAGCAAGTAGGTGGGCTTAATTTAAAACTTGTTTGCATGATGAGCAGCTGAACTTACCTAAATATATCAGACCACAGAAAAACCCCAACAAGCCAATCTTATAAATACAGGGGGAGTTCAGCCCTTTGACCAATATTGCTCTGGTTTGGCTTTTGCTTCAGTGTGAAGGACTGAATTGGGAACAGTGTGGGTGCCATGTGGGTGCAGCAGACATGGCTGTAGAACTACATCCTGCTGTGCCGTGCAGTGCTTCTTCCTGTGCTAAAATACATGTCTGCTAACAAAGCTGACATGTAGGGTGATGAAATGAGAAAACCTGCAAAAGGAAACAGTTCCAGGGGCAGCTTTCTGCCTCGCTTTTGTTTGTACCATGAAGCAATGAGCCCAGTGTGATGGAGGTGTTTTTTTTTTTTCCAGGGATCCAACATCCAGTGTAACCATGGGCAATATTCACATGAACTCCAGGAGCAACCAGCACTGAGTTGAGGGCTCGTTTTGCAAAGACTTCCCAATTATTTTATTAGCTCTGAGGTTGACCATCAGCCGCAATTAATTCCAGAAGCATAGTAATCTGAGAGATACAGAGGTGTCTCACCATGGGTGGGGAGCTGGGGACTCCCGTTGCTTTTTGCTGTAGTGGCGGGGTGATAGGACCAGGCTTCAGCAGCACCTGTGGGGTTCAGCATCATGTGGAAGAGGGATAGACAGCCAAGGGGACAAACAGCTTTGTCCCCCTTTGTCCCCTCCCCCACATCCCTGTGGGTGCCCAGGGATTTTCCTGCTGCCCACCCAGAGTTGGGGGAGATTCTCTACAGCCACGGGATCCTGATGCAGTGAGAAACTGCTCCTCGGAAATCCCAGCAGCTGAGCACAGTGCTTCAGACAGAGCACTGCATACAAATCAGCCAGAGGCTAAAAAAAAGAGCTGAAGAAAGGGGAAATTCTGTTTCACAGTAGCTCAGGCAGTGGTGGGGGTGAAGCATGACTTCCTTCTTCCTCCCAAGCTTCTGCCCCCTCTTCGTTTTGCCAGCAGTCCCCACAGTCGGACACTTTAGGGTGCTGGATGGAGGCTTCTTGTTGGTACTCAGTGAGTAACAAGCAGAAGTTATTGAAATATAATCTCCTAATTATGTAAGACTGCTTCAAGGTTTTGGAAATTAAAAAGTTCTCTCTCTCTGGAATCAGTTTGTTGGCAGTTGTTTGGGTTTACATCTTCTCCAAGGGCAGTTCTGCACCTCGCTGTGTTAGCTGTGCAGATGCTTCTCTTCCCTTCTTCTGTGAGTAGGTGCTACCAAAGAAGCCAGTGTGTTTTTGCTGGCCATCATCCACAGCTCCTCATGTGTTTGGCCATCATGGTGATGTTGCTGTGCTTGGAGCCAGGTGAGCCCTGACCTCTGTGCCCCCACCCCAGAGTTGTGTTGGGAGCAGAGCTTTTGCCCCAGCCCCAGGTAAAGCAGCCTCCAGAGCACCCATCCCATGCAGCATCTCTTCTGAGCTGTGCATCCACCCTGCTTTGGGCTGTCATAAAATATTTGCTAACTGTTTCCAAGGCAGATACAGCTGTTCTGGTTTGATTCAGTTGTTGAGCTCTGGAGCAGCTGCCCGTTCATCATTGACTGTGGTTGCTTGAAACATGAGTCACTCAAGTGCTGAGTTCTCATTACAGAAGAGCAGTGAGAGCCAAGACTGTACAGGTTAGGGCTGGGGGGCATTGGCACAGCTGAATGAGGTTTCCTTCCACTGTTCCTCATGAACCTCTCGTTTGCTCACACCCCAGGTGTGTGAGTGCTGCCAGCCCAATCCCTGTGGTGCTGGGAGTGGTTGGGCTGCCAATTCAAGCAGTGAGGAGTCCCCATGGGTGACCGTAACCCCACCATCACCCCCGGGACTGCTTCTGGGGTGGATCAGGACATTCCATCCCATCAGCACTGGCTGGGGCTGCCCCAGGAGCAGCAGCTGGGTAGGCAGGGGGATTTCAGCTGGGTAAATCCCACCGATGTGCACGAAAATGTAAACACTTCAATTCCTGATGAGATACTCTGCTTTTGCCTCTTAGCCATTTGCCCAAGCTCTTTTCCTCCCTTGTTGATAATTATCCACATCTGAAGTGGAAAATGCATGTTGAGGGAGTGTTGGGGTTCAGCCTGGAGCCGTGCTGTCTCAGTTCCCTCATGTGCAGTGGTTAACTGGTCACCAGAGCCACGAGTTTTCCACCCAAACTGCTGGCACACAGTGTTGGGGCACAGTCGTGTGCCCCCTGGCTGAGCAGATCTGGGGTTTCCCACAAGGCGCACTCCTCCCCATCCCCATAGCGGCCTCCCTGAGGCACAGCGAGCACAGAAAAACCTTCTTTTCCCCTAAGTTTTGCCATTCAGTCTACTTGCTTTTAGTCACTTGACTTCGGAGATTTCTGATGGTGCCCCTCTGCTCAGCGTCCCCTGTCCTCTCCTATTGCAAGCGGCACAAAATTGCCTTGATCACAGGTTGGAACTAGCTGATCTTTAAGGCCCTTTCCAACCCAAGCCATTCCATGGTCTACCTGGCACTAAGAAAAGCGCAACCTACCCCAGCAATGAGGCTGACCCAAGTGCCTTCCTACCTTGGCAGACCCGCAGTGCCCGGCTGCGCCCTCACCGCTCTCGATTCTCAAAGCAAAAGCGCAACCACTGCTGCAGGCGTGGAGGCTGTGTCGGTGCAGGGCCCTCCCCATAGGGCTCGCCTCATTGCTGCTCGTGGTGGCAGGGCAGAGCCCAGCATGGTGGGTGGGTGGTTGTCTTTTTTTTTGCCCCTTTTTCCCCTCATTTCTGTATGTGGTCAAAAGCTCTACGGAAATGCTGCTGCTTTCGGTGGGTTTTGGAAGCAGCGGTTCCTGCCCGGTGCCGTGTGGAGGCAGTGAGTTGTTGCCTCTTTGCAAAGCCCCTCGTTGCAAGGGCAAGGGGCTAATGAGGCTGGGAGCTGCGTTCTCTCCTCTGTTCTCATTGGATATGAGGAAGAAATCATTCTCAGAGTTGTATGTAAAGCTGTGCAGGGAGTGGTGGAGTCACTGTCCCCAAGGTGTCCCAGATCCCTGGGGATGTGGCCCTGCAGGATGCAGTGATGGGCATGGTGGGGTGGGCTGCACTTTAACTGGGGATACTAGTGCCCCCTCTGTTTCATGTGAGATGATTTTGCTCTTTATTCCCTCCCTGCCACAGGAATGGGGGTTAGGGCTGCTCTCCCTGCTCACCACTGCCTGGCACAGACCTGCCCTGTGGTGATGAGTGTTCACACATTTCCAATACCAAATGCAGAAGCATTTGCTCAATTCTGTTTCTTCAAGCATTCTTTCCTCCTGTTGAGGGCAAATACAGAAATGGAAGATCTGAAGAGTGGTGTGGAAAAACGAACATGTGCATTAATTGACATCTCCTTAGAAGTGGATTCTCTGGAATCAATTGGGAAGGCTTCACCAGGACGAGGGCTTTACTCTGGTGCTTCGTGATGTCATGATTTTGGTGAGCAGTTGTACCAGTTATCTCTTGGGAAGGTGTGGGTGCCCCATCTGTGAAGTACCCATGGCCACAGATGGACCCTGTGCAGCCAGAGCTGGGGGGCACCCAGCCCACAGTGCAGGGCTTAGGGCTGAGTGTGCTTTAAAGTTCCTTCCAACCCTGCCATTCTGTGATTCTGTGAGATCAATAAGGACTGAGGGTTGTTGAAGGGTTGAGGACTGCTTCAGGTTCATTTTGGTGGACACAGGGACACGCTCTGGTCCCTGTGATGGCACAGCCCTGTGCAGGGCTGGCATCTCCCAAAGCATAATGGCACTTGGCTGCTTGAGAGCTATGTCCTAATATACAGAGCTCACAGGCATTGCTTTTGAAGCCCGATGATTACTTAATGCAAGATAATTAATCTTGTGTGGGAGCTGTCAGCACTGTGGAGTGTTCACCGCAGTGCTGTCCCTTGGGCTGAGGGTTGGATCAATCTGCTACTGCTTTTGGAATCAAAGCGCTGGGGTTGGGTTCTGCTGCTTCTGTGGCCCTGGGGGGGCCCTGGGGAGCTGCTCCCTTGGTCTTGTTGGTCCCACAATGTTTCCATCATTGCTTTTAGTGATGAGGAATGTCCCTGAGTGCACTGCGCCTCCTGGCAGCTGCCTGTGCTCTCTGCAGGGTGAGTTCAGCCAAGCGATTGTAAGAAAGCCCTTTTCTTCTATCCCCTCCTTCCTAAATCCATGCAATACAATATCTGGCAGTCCTCAGGCTTCTTGACCCCAGGACTTGCCAAATGACCCCCAAAATGGGGCAGGTTGAGCACCAGCCTGCAGCCATGTGCATGTCTGCCTGGTATGCTCTGCAGCTCAGGGTGTTTCACTCCCCCATCCTGTGGGTTCGGGTGCTGCTTTCAAACTCAACAAAGTGCTGGGAATGGGGGCAGCACCAAAAAAACCCTCATACCTAAACAGCACCTGGGCTCCAAAAATGGTATTTCTTTTGTTTCCTGCTCAGCTGTGTGATGGATGCTTTGCTTTACACTTTCATTTCCGCAGAAGCTGGTCTGTTTATAAGAAAGCATGGCCCATGTTTGGGCAGCACTTACTGTACAGATAAGGTTTTTATTTCAAAGCCACATTTGGGAGCAAAACCATATCCTGTTTTGGCAGTGCCCCGCTCACTATGCATCCTGCCACAACCGTCATCCCCATTTTGGAAGCTGAAAGTAGGGCTTGTAGTTGGGGTGGCTGCACATCTTCCCACCCTGGGCTGGTGCTAATGAGCTGGTTTCCTAAATGAGCTGGTTTGCTCCGTGCCAGCTTAGCAAGTAGGAGCCCAGGGAGGGCACACAGGCCATGGGATGTGTGCAAGAGGAGCAGGCGCTGCTCTCACTCATCCCATGGCCAGAAAGTTCTGCTTGGGGGTGAATTTTCTCCCTCTCTCCTTATGTTGAAGAAATATTCTTTAAACACAAAAGAAATGCAGGTAAATATTCCCTATGGGTCAGCATGGCAGTTGCTGCTGGGAAAGCCTCGCTGGGTTACGTGGGACTGGGCTGTGTTGGGTCATGGCAGTGACCCTCACTGTGTGGGGTGTCCCAGCAATGCACAGTTGTGAGCACCAGTGCACTTTTCTGCACTTTTCTTGTGCTGTGAGCAGGGATTTGTGGCTGCACCACAATGTTCTGCTCCCTCTGCTGTGTGTGAGGGGCTGATGAACAGCCGTGGGTTGCTCAACCAATGCCACAGCAGTACACATCCATGCCCTGGGCTTTGCAGGGTGGTGGCTGAGCCCATGAAGCAAAACTTGGCCATGGGTCAGATGAGATCACGCCTGGCTGGAAAACCTCTCCCTGCCTAGGTTTGGTTTAAAGCAACAAAATCTGCTGTCTGTGCGTCTGGGTCATCCCAGAACACCAGCCCTGCCTGTGTGTTTGTTCCCATGCCAGCTTTAGTACTCCCCAGGCTCGCTCCTGGCTGGGGTTTGCAAGCTTTGCCCCTGCTCAGTGCTTCTGCAGGGGCCGAGAAGCATTGTGGGCTGGAAGCATGTGGCCATGGAGGGAGGAAAAGGTATTTTTAGCAGAGAGAAAAGCAGCCATCCTTCCCTTCCTGCAGCGCCCTCGGAAGCACAATGTGAAAGAGGCACAGCCCTGGCAGCCCTTGTTTAAGGGCTGCAAAATGTTGGGTGTATAATTAATGGAATAACTCATTGCCTGTGGATAGCACAGCTAATTGCACGAGGGATCCTGGGACACAATGCCAAATGCACGGGGCCCAGCTTTGCTGCTTACCCACAGGTGAATGTGCTGCTGTCAGTCTGAGCCCTCACCCCCTGCTCTCCCACCTTCAGCTTTTCCTATGCTCCTGCAAAGCAAGCTGTCAGAGCAGCTGCCATGGGAAGGGAATCTCCTCAGGCCTGGATAAAACCCAGCAAATCCTCTTCTGCCAGAGCAGAACTGGTGACAACAAGAAGAAAAGCTTTCACTTACGCTGAGTGAGGTACAAGAGCAAAGTCCCCTTCCCTCATCTCTCTGCTGTTACTCTAGCACCAGCAACAGCAAAAGCATTGCTGTCCTATGCATGTAGCCCCCAAAGGGTTTCTTACTGCCGAATTTCCCCTGTGAGCTGTGGTGCAGGCAGGGCAGCCCGCCGGAACAGCCGCTGCTCTCTGCATGTGACCGACTGCTGCCAGTTTTGATTTTGCTTTCTTTTTCCTGTTTCCTCTGGGGAGGAAGCGGTGAGGTCGCAGCGGTGACGGCGCGGCTGTGTCCGGGTTTGCCTTCACTCAGTGCCAAGAGCTCTCGTTGGGGTCCACCTGAAAGTCCACCTCAGTGCACGTGGATTTTCACCTCTAAAAAACCTTCTCCCCCTCCAAACAAGCAGGGAGAACCCTTCCTTTTGTCATTCTTGTGGGTTTCGGTGAGGGATTTGGGCAAGTGGGGGGGCAGTGTGCACTGGGGGACAGTGTGTGCATGCTGCGTGCCTTGGTTGTGCAGTACATAGCAGAGAGTTTCCCCGTGTTCCCTGCCTGTCCCTCTGCTGTGCTCCAGCTACAGAGAAGCACAGTCTGCTCACGCTCTGCCAGAAGCACTGCATGGGCAGGAAATGTGCATCCAATTATCAGTCAGCCTGCTTTCTATAAAAATAAACCCCAACCCTCTGCCTACACGTACTTAAGTAATTCTCCCAGGGTTTTTGGCACTGCAGTCACCAGTGCTTTGGTTTGAGAGAGCAAAGCTCCAACCCATACGCTGCCCATGGGTCTTTTAGGAGCTTCCAGTAGCACAAATAGGGCTGGGACTGGGATGGGAATCCCTGGAGCTTGTGTTCTGCTGGGGACGCAGAGCTGGTGTGGGGCTAACTGATTAACAGAGCTAATGCAGCTGCTGAGAGAGCACAGAATGGAAATGCTGCCTGAGCGTGGTGCTTGGGGCTCTTTGGAGGAGGCTCAAATCAAACCCTGTAACTATAAGGATATTTGCAAGTGGCAGCCTTTAAAATAATGCCCATGGTGTGCAAAGACCTGTTGAGAACATTTTATTTCCCCCCAAGTTTGAAGTAAGTCCATAGGATGCTCTCGGGTTGGGTTTGTAAACGTCTCTCACTCCCCAGTGAAGGCTGGGACCATTTCTAGGTTATGAAGCAGAACTGAGGGGCTGCATAGCATCTGTGTTGATGAGCAGAGGCTTGAGCAAAGTGCTGGGTAGCACAGGGCTCTTGTGATGACAGGAGGGATGGCACTGCAGCCCTGAGGTCCTGACCTGTCTGTGCTTTGCCCAGATTATGGGTTTTCCCATTGGAGAGGTTTGCTTTACATGCAAATCACTGAGTGTCCTGATCCCATTGTGCGGAGAGCCAGGCTGCAGCAGGAGGGCTTCTATAGCTGATAAATAGGTAAAACACTGAAACAACAACAATGGCAGGGGAGGGAGGCCCTCACAGTACAGCATGAAAGAAACACATTGGTGGTGGCTGTGATATTTTAGCTGTGACGTGAAGGAAAATGCTGTAAGGCCAACCCTCCCCAACAGCAGCATCAAACCTTCCTTGATCAGCATGTCCTTCCAGGTTTGATCCCCACACCTGTCACACATGAGGATAATTCAACATGTTACTAACACGTATTAGGAGACCAACATGTATTAATGAGCACTTGGAGACGTAACACAATCTTCACTCAAGCAATGGGAATGCCAAGGTAGAGAGGAATGCCTCATTTTCAAGAGATGGACTCCAAGAGGAGCTCATCGGGCTGCATTGGGGGGATTTCCATGCTGTTTATCCTCCCAAAGAACTTGGGGAGGGACCAAAACTGAAACCTTGGCAGACTTCTCCGCTTGGTACGGATGTTGTGGCTGGCATCGCTCATGGTGAGGCTGCGCCGGCTGCGTGCAAGGCGAGCCCGTAGGGCAGCACAGCCATGACGGAGCAGCTGGTCCTGGAACTCAGAGGTCATGAAGTAGTAGAGGACCGGATCCAGGCAGCAGTTGAGGCTGGCCAGGCAGAGGGAGATGGGGTGGAAACGGAGTGTGTTTCTGTGCACAGTGCAGTCCTTGATGATGTTCTCAATCACCATCATGAAGAAGGGGAAGTTGATGTGATAGGGGGTGAAGCAGATGAAGAAGACGGCGGCGCACATCAGCACCATCCTCAGTGCCTTCTGCTTCTCACTAGTGCTCTGCAGCTGTGTCCCGCCCTCCTGCAGCGACTGCCGCATCTTCCAGGTGCACCACGCGATGATGCCGAAGGGGATGACGAACCCAAAGAGCTCTGCCACTGTCACCAGTGCGATGGAGGCTCCTGGCGTCAGCTGCTTGACAGCCAGGTCGGAGAAGCAGGTGGTGGTGCTGTTGGATAGGGCTGGGCTCCTGACAATGGGTAGAGGCAGGCAGGCAGCGCCCACGAAGAGCCAGACGGCCGCGCTGAGCCCCACGTCATAGCGGCGCTTCCAGGCTGTGGCCTTGAAGGGATGCAGGAGGAAGAGATACCGCTGGATGCTGATGCAGGTGAGGAAGCAGATGCTGGCGTACATGTTGAGGTACTTCAAGTAGAAGCACAGCTGGCAGAGGAAGGACCCGAAGGGCCACGTGTGGTTGATGTAGTAATACATCCGCAGTGGCAGTGAAAGAACATGTGCCAGGTCGGCCACGGCCAGGTTGATCATGAAGATGACAGCCTTGCTCTTCTTGCTGATGAAGCGGCACAGCACCCAGAGGGCAGCGCTGTTGGCCAGCAGGCCGGGGATGAAGATGATGGTGTAGGTGGCTGCGTACAGTGTGCTCTGGAAGGACATCTGGGGTTGGCTGCAGTTCCCTGAGGATGCATTGCTCTCCATCGCAGCCCAGACTCCTCGCTCACCAATAGGTTCAGGTGGATGGAGGCTTCCTGCAAGGAGCAAACGCAGGTGGTGTATAATAACCCTGTGATTCTATGGTAGGAAACCACCACCAAGATAATTGAGTCCAAGCCTTGAACCCCCACTTCAGTGCCCCCTAAACCACATCCCCATGTACTGTCTAAAACCTCACAATGTTTCCTCACGTTGAATAATTCACTTCAGGTCATGATGACCCTGGGCACCCTCCATGTTGCTCCTTGAAGATTTTATCTGCAAAACTGCATATGAGCTTTGTGTCCCCCAGCCCAGTATCACAGTGGCTCCATATCATTAATTGCTATTTCTAATACCCGAGAACTTCTTCATCTCTCTAGGCTTTTTCCAGATCCACTTCTACTGCACTCAGCTTTCTGTCCAACTCTGATCAGACTGGTGCTCTATTACACATACTAGTGATTTCCATGAGGCTACAAATAAAGAGGGTCTATGAGTGGGCCTTTCTGGCTCTGAGCTGAGGCTCAGTGTGAACCAGCAGCATGGCAATAAACAGCACCCACAAACAGTGCAGCAGAGCAGAGCAGTGGCTGGCCAGGGAGGCGCAGACAGATCCATCAGAGCTCTGGCTCCAGACTCAGAGCTAAGTTATAAGATAATAGCTGGCCAAACGCATGCCAGCCCCTCTTCTGGTCCTGCTAACTCAATTTGGGTCTTTGTGGTGTGCTGTGCAGGCATTGTGTTATGGCAACATGAGTGGTCCTCCAGCAGCAAGATACACAGGAAGATAAATGTATCTGTCTCATAGCGAGCAGAGCTTCTTTCCATCCCTTTGCCTGTTTCTCCTCCCAGCACGGGGGTGTTAGTGGGTCATGCTGGGGGCTGGCGTGCCTCTGTGTGTGGGAGGATACTGTGGAGAGGATGCTCTACATGTACACAGGATGCTCTCTCTATACAGATAGATGATAGAAATACACATAGGAGGCTCTCTATAGGTAGATAGGACACTATTTATACATAGGATGGTCTCTCCATAGAGGTTCATAGGGTGCTACTACCTGCAGCCCACATCCTAAGAGCTGTGTCCATGGGGAGCCTTACTGCCTGCTTTCTCCGTTTGTTAGCTTTGTTTACTGCCCAGCAGTGTGCATTTCTTGGCCAGACCATTACCTGGATGTGCAGTTTGGTTTGGCAGTGTTTACCATTACACCAGGTGAGAGCAGGAGGAGCTCCCTGCAGCCAACAGCACCAGGTCCTGCCAGAGCTCATTCAGCACAGCTCCTCCTGACAGCCGCAAGTTTCCATTCATTACAGAGCAGCGATGCTGCTGCGTTATGGCAGGGCTTTGCCTGCAATTCCTTCATTCTTTTGATGCTTCTTTTTCTTATTGCTATTGGTGTAATGAGTAATGACCTCCCCACACTGATTTACATGCAGACAGGAGCTGGGGGGGCTTTTATCCGTGGAAAAGCTGAGATTTGTCTGTCTGCAAGCTGGACTTCATTCCTGTCCTGGTGGGTTTACAGATGGAAATGCAGAAGGGAGAGAGGGCAGAGCCATCAGATGTGAGCTCTGGCTAACTCTGTGCTTCATCAGGGCACTAAGGCTGCTATCACAGTGCTTTTGGGAGCATGTGAGCAGTGTCTTTTTCTGGACACATACATGGCTGTCGGTGTTGGAAATTGCCTGGCTGCTCTGAATCACTGCCTGCCCCACCCAGCTCTGCATTTCTGCGGTACAGCTTTTAGTGCTCCCAGATCCACTTTCAAACTCGCCCTCATCCTTTCCATGGGTTTGTTGGGCAGACAGATGGGATGCAGTGGGATGGGATGGGATCGGGTGGGATGGAGTGGGATGGAATGGGACAGGAAAGCATGGGATGGAATGGGACAGAACAACAGAGCTGCCACCCTCCAGTCCTGATCAGTGCTGGGATGCTGGAGGGATAAGCAGCTACGTAAAGAAAATGTTAAGAAAAAGAAGAATCCCCACACGTTTGGCATGAAGTAAGCTGCTGATTTCAAGTAACAGAGGCTTTTTAGGACTTATGTTTCAGGCAGTAGTATTGTTTGTTTAATCCGAGCACTGATGGGAAATGCGTAAACAGAGCCGGTTGGTTCTAGCAGCTCCTGTAACAAAAGTAACATCTACAGCTGAAGTTCTTTGCTGTAGGAGGCAATGCTTGCTGCAGGCTGCCTCCTGCTCGTGTGCACAGCACTCTGCTCCCCCTCTCAGTGAGCGACACAGAAATACACAACCACAGTCACTGCCAGAATATAAAATCAAACATAAAACAGAAAATCGCAACCCGCTGCTGTAGCGTTGCTCGGAACCACCACAGCTTCTGTCTACTGGAAGAAAACACACAGCAGCAATGGGCTTACCTCCCCACAGCTCCCATCCTGCACAGGGCTGGCATCCATGCTAGGCTGCAGGAGCAGTGAGCCCCCGGCTTTGCTTTGCGACGGCTCCTTGCAGCACTCCCAGCTCCAGCAGCTCCCCTCCAAACTCCCACATGTTTTTGGAGCACTGGAAGGAATCCTGGCGGCATCTGCAGCCCGGCACAGCGGCTGCAGAACAGGAAATCCTGGATTTCGTTTCCCTCCAGCACACAAAATGTGTTCGGCGAATGACGTGAAAACAGCTGTAAGGGCGTTGATGTCACTGCAGCCAATGCCACAGGACAGAGCTCGGATGCACTTTTCTCTTCGCTCCAAAGTTGTGTGGTGTGAATATGAGCTTCAGTCAGTCCGCTTCTCCTTTCCCCTGCTTTCCTGTGCTTGCAAAAACTGTTCCATGCAAAAAGGAAAACCAAACGCTGGGTCAGTAGAAAGTCATTGGAAGGTGGTGATTTCCTTGTATTCTCTTGGAATTTCTGTTAACTTCGGATGTTGAACCCTACAGGCTAAAGCTTACAGGGCTTTGGAATTCATTTCTGCAATTATGTGTTGGTTTAAGATTGAAGTTTTCCCCACACAGTACTTTTTTTTTTTTTTTTTTTTACAAAAACAGAATGTCCACCATTCCCAATTCCTCTTCAGTTTTCACATCCTTGAATTCCTCCTCCATCTCTATATATGTGTATATATATATACACATACATAACTTTTATTTCCCCTACTGCTGAGCACTGGCACACCTACACATTGCATGACTTCCTCTGAGCTGCCTCATTCTCAGTGCTGCATTTTCTGGCTCTGGGGTTGGTATAGCTGAGGTGGATGCTGTCACATTCCTTTTTCATCTTGTACTTAATGTGCAGTAGAAAATAAGGGCTCTTTGATGATCTTTGTAGGTCCTTTTTGACTATCCCATCCCATTCTATCCCATCCCATCCCATCCCATCCCATCCCATCCCATCCCATCCCATCCCATCCCATCCCATCCCATCCCATCCCATCCTACCCTACCCTACCCTACCCTACCCTACCCTACCCTACCCTACCCTACCCTACCCTACCCCATCCTATCCCATCCCATCCTGTCCTACTCTGTTCTATATTTATTTTCTTTCAACAGTCCTGTGACCCTGCAAAATGAGCAAAGAACACAACTGTGGAAGAGGTAACGCTAAGTACAGTGCAAGACTTCAGCCCCATGGCTGGAACCAACCCTGCAGAATGGTTTGGAAGGTGCGAGAGCTGCTCATCATTCATCTTTTCTCTCCATGAATCATTTTCAGCAGCTGATGGTGATCCCTGGGAGAAATAACTGTGTGCAACTGTTTGCAAAGGGCTCAGATTTGTATAAAGGGGCATTGGATTGTTCCAGAGCATCTCTTTGCAGAGGTTAAAGGTTGATCCTGAAGCGACATGATGTTTTACCAGGATATCCTGTGAGGATGTCCTCCTCCTGACACCAGGACATGCACCCAGACTGCTCTCATCCACTTCAGCCCCAATTCTGGAGCTGTCTGCAGGGACTTGCTGGTCATACCCTGCTGAGCCCTTCCCCTCTGCTCAGCACTCCAGCAGGAGATGCAGGACGTGCATTCTGCACTCTGCACATTTTTATTTTTAAAAGCAGAAGATACTTTGGGAACTCCTAAATAGCTGTGTGAGGCTTTATCTGAGCCTTCCATGGAGGGTCGGTTCTGCATTCAAACTGGTATCCTGTGGGCAGGAGGCCAAGGGCAGATCACCCATGCCTATGTGTGTGCTTGGCACTGGGAAATGTCTGACAGGATGCACCTGAAGGATGTCTGACAAACAGCACTCGGAGGAGCTGCTCTCCTTTACACAAAGCTCTCGGCCCCATGCAGGGATTGAGCTGACCGGGCTGGCAGCGTGTGGTGCTGGAGCTGGGCCAGTCCCCATGGCATGTGGGTCTCTATGAGAACAGTGGAAGGAAGACTGGAGTTGGTGATTGCCAACAAATTCAGATTAAGATGTTGTTTAAAGCACAAGCTGGGTGTTTGTTAGTGGAAATGCACAAGTCGTGTGCCCAGGGTCTATTGAATGGGATGAAGAGCTTACATACCCTTGAGGCAGCTCCTGATTCTCCTGCATCTACAGAGAACTGTGATTTTTCTCTTCAGAGAGCTGTCACCTCATGATGGGGAAGAAACTGAAGCTGAGGTACTCACAGAGTCCTGCAGCTCAGCACTGGAGACCTGCAGGAAGGAAATAAACCCCACGGGCTGTAACCCCACTCCTGTTCTTGTCCAATAGAGGAGGACCCTTCTCCAGACAGGAGAGGAACCTCTCAGCTTTGACATCAGTCAGCACGAGGAACAATTTGCTTGCCCTGCAAGAGACATAATTCTTTTGCTAATGGCACAAGCACAGGAGACAGTCCAGGAGGAAGAACATGAAGTGGTGCTTCCTATGGACAAAATAGTAAAGACATTGTATGGCAATGGGAAATGGAGTGAATTGCAGGAAGTGGGGCTGGCACATCTGCAGCTCCAGATCCCATCCTGGGGGGCAGCTGGGTCTGCTGGGGGCTTGTTCTGCTGCTGAGTGTTTGGCTGGGACTAAAACCTTGGGATTTCTTGTATTGGTTTGCAGAGGGCAGGCTGTTGGTCTCTGATGTGCAATGATCAGACAAGTTGGTTAAGTGGGATCTGAGGGAGCTCAGAGGTGAGTGAGGCAGGGGGTGGGGTGACAACAGGAGATGAGGTGCTGGGGATGCCCCCATGGGGATAGGAATATTATTGCTTCTGGAGGTCCATCCCACACCTTTCCATAGACTGGAGAGAAATCTTAAAGAACAAGAAAAGTCAGAAGCAACCAATGCACTTCATAATGACCTCTGATCCACGTGAAGGAGGAGCTGATCCCATTCTGTTCTGCAGATGCAAGGGACCACTAGGAAACTCAGCTTATGTTTGCAAAAATACATTTATTTCTGAAGCATCCGTTTTTGGAAAGAACAGTGTAGGATGAGCTACACACTTGCCATAACAGTGCCTTTGATTTGTTCTCACCTGATAAATAGAGAACTGTAAACACAGCAAACAGCTCCCACTTCACACTACCAAGCTACATAAGCTGCAGTAACACCACGTGAACACTACCCCATTTGGATGAGCAGCTTTTGGCATCCTCACTTATCTGCTTGTAAGATTAAGTTCATAATACTCATCCTCTCACCAACAAGAGGAAAACTACGGCAGCTAATCGGGTTCAATCAGCAGCTAGTCACTGCCTTTGAGAAGAGCTCCAGTGTAATGGTTTTCCAAACCTGGCTGTTGAATTGCCCCCACTTTGTTGTAAAACAGACAAGTAAAAAACTGTAATATGCAGAAAAAAGCTGAATAAGTGAAAATAAATGAGAGGAATCATGTGGTTAAAATATACCCAGCAAGTGTTTCTAGTATTTTATCTGCTTTGTAGCAACATGTGAGATGGTGCCACTGAATGCATTTGTTTTGGAAAGACATGGGTTTCAGAGGGCCTGAATCAGAGCTTTTATTCAGAAAGAGTCCTCTGTTATCATGGGGAAACCACTGTTACACACGCTAGCAGAATTTGGCTTAGGAGCTGTCACATCTTAGGGAAACCTGCAAGGGAAAGACACCTTTCTTCTCTAGTGGATCTGCCCCTGAACCCCTAAAGAAGGACCTGATGGTGTGGTTCCAGCACTTGGCTGAAGGAGCCATGGGGATGAGGACCTGCATGGTGCCACTGGGGTCTCCCAACCCAGCAGCGCTGAAGCTGGGTCTCCACTGCTGGCAGTGCTGTTCCTTGGAGTGTGAAGGGGATGTGGAGTGAGGAAAGATCCCACTGTGCAGAATGTGAGCAACATCACAGCACTGGCTGTGTAAGCAGGGTAAGGCACAGGATGCATCCACAGGTAAGGAGCATGCATGGAGCTGGGTGAGAAGGAGTTGATGAAAAGAGCAGAAAGGAACGAAGCAGTGGTAAGTGTGATGCCCTGAGAGCTGGGGCAGGCAGCAGTGAGCTCACACATCTGTGTCCCTGAGCATGGACAGCAAAACAGTTACTCCTGGCCATTTCTGCATGTGTGCAGAGAAAGCATTTCAGCAGATGCCAGCGTATGGATGAATAATCATCTTTGGCTTGAACAAAGTGCCCTTGGAGTTGGAAAAATGGGAAGAAAAGCTACTAGGATGTTTCCACCATTTCCCATCAAAGCTTTGGGGATTTTCCAGTCCTGCTGGGTCAGGAGTGGGCATCACATCAGTAGGTGCAGTCATTGACTGCTGAGTCACTCCGACACGTTGATCGTAAAGTCTTATTTTGTGTGTATCAAAAGATTTGCTACAAAACTCCCCTGAACAATCGAGGGGTCTTCTGTAATGAAGTTGGTAGTAGAATGATCCTGGATTTCAGATTAAATATTTGAACTCTCTCATGCTGGCTTTATCTCATTCCTTAAATGATGATGCGCTCTCTTTGCTCATGAGTCGACTCCTGATGGCCATGCTGCTGTGTCTGGAGATCTGGTCCTGAAACTCTGAGGTCATAAAGAAATAGAGGATCGGATCCAAGCAGCAGTCCAGACTTGCCAGAGTTAAGCAGAAGGGCTGGGTGTGCAGAGTGATCCTGCGCAGGAGGCAGTCTGTAATAACGTTTTCTTTTACCATCATGTAGAAGAAGAAATTGATGTGATACGGTGCAAAGCACACAAAGAACACGATGGCACAGGTGCACACCATCCTTGAAGCTTTCCGCCCCTCGCTGTTGTTTTGCAGTGGTATCTGGAATCCCTGAAGGGAAACCTTTGTTTTCCAGGTACAGAATACTATAACAATGAGGGGCCCAATGAAGCCAAAGAGCTCCGCGGTGGCCGTCATTGCCACAGTGGCCACTTTGCTCTCGATCTGCCTCACCTCCAGGTCTGCAAAGCAGGTTTTGGAGTTGTTCTGCAGGCGGAAGCTGCGCATGATGGGGAACGGGGAGCACGCAGCGCCCACGAAGAGCCAGACGGCCGCACTGATAGCGATGTCGTAGCGCCGCTTCCAGTCCTTGGCCTTGAAGGGCTGGTATAGGAAGAAGTACCGCTGGATGCTGATGCAGGTGAGGAAGCAGATGCTGGCGTACATGTTGAGGTACTTCAGGTAGAAGCACAGCAAGCAGAGGAATCTCCCAAAAGGCCACGTGCGGTTGATGTAATAGTAAATCCGCAGTGGCAGTGAGAGGACGTGCGCCAGGTCGGCCATGGCCAGGTTGATCATGAAGATGACAGCTTTGTTCTTCTTGCTGATGAAGCGGCACAGCACCCAGAGGGCAGCACTGTTGGCCAGCAAGCCGGGGATGAAGATGATGGTGTAGGTGGCTGCATACAGCGTGGATTTGTATGTTATGTTGGGATCAGAGCAGGTCCAGTTGCTGTGCATCATGATGGGGCTGCTGGGAACATTTGGCACAGGAGGGGGAGTGCGGGTCATTCCTGTGGACAGCAAAAGAAGTGATGGTTGTAAAGGCAAAGGCACTGCAAGAGTTGTCAGTATTCACATTTCCTATCTGACAACACTGAGGCTTAGTAGTCTCCTGTGTAGAACATGCTGCTACCTTCTCAAAGCTGCCCCCTCCAACTATTCCTGCAGAGGAGATAGGACTGCTGCCACAGTGTCAGTCCCCTTGCTGTGCTTTCCAGTTTCCATAAGCATGGGAGAAACTGTGCCACACTGCTCATGAAGGAGCAGGAGGAGCTTCCCATCCTTCTTGCAGCTCTAACCCATCTGTGACATGGTTTCCAGCAAGGAATATATAGGAGGAAGGTGTGTGTATCGTAACTGTTGAGTCCTGACCTGAACCACTGATTGATCACCTGGGGAAAGGACGCAGGCAGCCCTTGGAGCACAGGTGAAGGCAACTGAGCTGTGCAAACCAGAAGGGGTGGAGTCTGGCTGCACCTCTCAGACCTCATTTAAGGGCTGACTGCTAGGGGGGAAGGACCTCTGGTCTGGAGGTCCCTTTTGTCTGGAGTTTTCCCTGTGAGCATAGATTTTTCAGAGATGGGTGAGCACTTTTTCCATGTTACACCTTTCTATTGTACTGTTTTCCTTGACATTAAGTGTCCTGTAACACCATTCCATTGCCTTGATTTTTCTGACTATTACAGTGTGCCACAGCCTGACTTTTGCAAGCAAGCAACCACTCACCCCAGTGATCAAAATATGGATGCCAACAACTGGGTTGTACCTGTGGTTGAGTTACAGGAGTTTGGTTTTTATGGGGTAATTCCCCATGGGGTTCTCATTCTTAGTACAGTGATTCCCTTCCATGTCTAATGCAACGGTTAACATTGAATATTGGCTTCCTGTTTCGTATGGCACTGCAGACACTGCTCCACTGCTTCTGACTCATTTCCTGACAGAGAAACTTGCATGGCGCATCTGCCAGAAAAAGAACTGTCTGTAGGTACATATTAGTAACTCGTCCCCTGTTACTATGGTTTCTTTTCTTTCTGCTGTATACAAAAAGAGATTAGAGCTCTCAGATGATAAAGTGCACAAGTAGTGTTGGTTTCCTTTGTTAAATGGGGCTGCAGGTGGCCCCAGCCCTGGGCCACTAAGTGTCAGCGCCTAGAGGCTTTATTAACAGGAGCTGCTGACAGCTTTGCTTCTCATTTTAACTTCTGTTTCATTTTGCAGAATGCAGCGTTATCTCCTGCCACGTGCTTGGCTTTAACAACTGGGCTACATTTTTCAGCTACACCAAAGAGTAAAGAAATACTGTAGCTGGGGGGACACTGCCAAACCCTTTTTCACTGGGACAGCACAATAACACCGAGGTGTCCCAGGCTGGGTCCATCTGCAGTCCTAGCTGGACATGTCCAGCTCCATCATCACCCTCCAGCTGAGCTCCCACTTTGCCAAGGAGCCAGTAAGCATCACTGTCAGAGTAATTAGCTGTCTGTCTGTCAAGGTCAGGCTGACTGCCCTGTGCTCTGACAAAGCACAGTGCCAGATGGCTGCTGACACCACGAGACTGGGTGCATTTGCAAAACGTTCCGTTTTGAGAACATGCTGCTATTCAAATGCAGGCCAACAGACCTGTGATCTTCAGTGGGGCTGGGGTCAGATGAGTCACAGAAGTCAGTTTGCATGTCGGGGTTCCAAGATGCAGTTAGACTTATTTACATTTCATGTGACAGCTCAGGACTAGGCTGCAACAACAGCTTTCAGAGTAATTGGACTTGGGCTGCTGACTCAAAGTGGCCAACGAACAGAGATATTTAGGGTAAATGTGTCTGGGATGTGTATCTGCTGTAACATGAGGATGATGCACACGCTTGGTCTCACGTCTCACCCTCCATGCTCCAATGGCAGCAAGTTGTGCCCAGATGTGTGGGCTCAGTGGGCTGCAGCATCCTGAGACCATGGCAGAGTCCCCAACATGGAGAGATTTCCCCCCCAGCTTTGTTCTCATCTGCTAATTGTCCACAAGGTGTCAGAGTTAATCAGAACTTAACTTCTTTGCCCAGTTGAAGGCAGTTTTTTAAGCCCCATAGGGACAGATGGAGGGGCTGGGGCTGTCCCAGCAGTGGGGCAGAGGCAATGGCATGGCCACGTTCTCGTGACTTTGTGTTGCTAACTGCTAGGGTGATCTCAAAAAGAACAACTCCTGTGCTGCTGATATTAGGGAGAAAAATGCTCTGGGGATTGGTCCTCCTATCCCTGATGTTTACATGGAGCTAGAGGAGATAGAGAACTTCAGCTTTCAGAGCCTGCAGGCTGCAGAACCTGCTCTATGGAGGGGCAGAAGGTGCACCAGCCCCATCACCTGAGCAAATGTAAGGTTGTGACTGGTGGACAGGGGATGCATGGGGCATCACTGGGGCCATTGGTTGGGGGACAGCCTCTCCTCTGCCTCAACTGGCCTCAGGGCTGGGCATATCCAAGAACATGGACTGAGTGGGATGACCCAGTTGGGTGCAATAGCATGAATGCCATCAATGTGCGTATGGGTGATTGTTGCTCATTGGCACATGATGGGTACTGAGGATGATGACTTCACTGCAGAGTCATTAACAAGGACATGAATCCATCCCTTTAACTAAATTGTATAGGAGGCAATTTAGAAGTGGATGTGAGTGATTAACCTGATCTCAAGGCTCTTGGGAAAGGAAAGGAATTTTCCCGCTCCCTAACTCAAATGCAGCCCTCTTCCTTGATGTGGAAACCTGCCCTTAGGCTTTGCCAGGAGGCACATCAAGTAAGAGCAGAGTATCTATGGCAATTCCCATGGGATCTGGTCTTCAGAGTCTGTGTTTCTGAGGCTGCTGCAACAAGGAAAGACTGAAGCATGCGTATAATTCCTTGTAGCAGGACAATTTGGAAACACAACATGGCACTCTAGGAAAAAGCAGCTTCATTGCCCCCTTCCTCCCATTTGCTCAGATTGGGGGTAACTCTGTGTCCATCCCCCTCAACTCCCTGAGGACAAACACAGACATACACATGCAGAAGCCCCCGCAGTCTGCAATTGGACTTCCTGTCTGCAAAGCTGTTCAGACAGCATTTGCTACCTGAAGTATCAGCAAGGGCTGAAGTCCTTGAGCTGATTTTATCAGCGCTTGTCTCCGCGTGTCACATCAGAAAGTGCTTTTTGTTGCTTCCCCCACACCACATTGTGGGGCAACAGCTCCCAGTATGCAGCTTAAAAATAAGAGAGTCATTAAAAAGAAAATGGTATCAGTACATTGCTATCTAAGTACTGCTTTGCGTGCTTCACTTGGAGTCTGTATTTCTAAGGCTGTTGCAGCAGGGAAATAATAAAGCATGCACATAATTACTTGTAGCGAGATAATTTGGAAACACAACATGGCACTTCCAGGAAAAAGAGGTTCATCTCACTGCAGCACGGTGCCCTGCTGGCTGCCTGCCTGCAGCAGGTTGACCTGATTACAGTATGAATGCCTCGGTCCTCTTTCAGGGCTGTGAGTACCTCATACTTTTGCACTCACACTTCAGTCTGAAATCTCTGCACTCAGAAGTGGAAAGTCATACAGTTACAGGTACTTTTATTTCTTCTGTTTCTCTTCTTCCACGAAGAAAAGAGGAGTGAATCTGGGCTGCTGGATGGGCTGTGTAGATTTCAGTTTGCATTCTGCTCTCATTCCTACTCCCACAGCTGGTTTGGGCACCACAGCCCCAAGGCAGGCACAGTGCTGCAGTGCCATTCCCAGTGCTGGAGGTGTGGGCACAGCAGTGATCCTCCTGCCCACACCAGGGCTGAGCTGGAATCGTGCCTGGAGCAGCCCTCTCCTTCTGCACCACCCACTGCCCAAGTGCTGCTGACCTGTCTGACACAGCACACCCAGTCTGACACCGACTCACCCTCAGTACTTTGATTTGCTTTTCCCTTTTGATTTGCTTTAAGAAATTTCAGATTCAGGGTCCACTCAATGTGGAACTCATCCGTCAATGCCAAATTGCCCCTGGGCTGTGCAGCTGAGCTCTTCCTGAACAAAGGTGAATGCTATTCTGCTGCTCCTCTGACAAAGCCAGGCTTAAAAGCAGCAGTGAATGAAGTAAGCTAAATTTCAGCCACTGTCTGCAGTTGTAACTTTGTAATTTCAGCTCTGAACCTCAGCACTGCTGAGGACAAAGCCACATCCAAGCAGCCCTCTTGCACGTCTCATTGCATTGCCTGCTTCCAACAGTGATGTCTCACCGTTGTGATTCAGGCAAAGAGCAGCATGGATGCTGCAAGGGCAGCATGAGATTATTATTCCTTTAGCAGCAATATAAATTGCTGATAGAAAAAAAGAAAGAAATAAAAAGAAACCCAAACAGATCTTGAGCGGTTCCCCTTGCCAAGTACTGTTTTAAAGTGAAAGATATTCTCAGAGAAATCAGGCAAAGGAATGAATTCTGGGTCCAGCAGTGATCCTGGGGAGCAGCAGGAGTACCAGGAGCTGCCCACGCTGAACTTTTGCCTGCTCTGGTGGCAGCAGTTTCATGCAGCTGCTGTTGAGCCTCCTGCATGCACCCGCGCAGAGGACTGGAGCACCCGGAGGGCTACTGTGCTGAGAGCCAGAGCCTCCCAGACTCTTTCCCTGCATGAGCTGAGCCCAGGGAAAAAGCCAGGGAGGGCAACCCCTCTACAGGAGACCCTAAAAGCTCATTAATGCTTGTTCTAGATCACAAATAGGGAGCATAAATGCAGCCTTACCTTGTCGGACGGCGACCCAGCCGGCGCAGCACTGCGGGCAGGAGGAAGTGCGCCGGTTCGCAGCACCACACCAGCCTTGTTTACACCAGCGTGGCAACCTGCGTGACCTCACGGCATGCTGAAAGGTGCTGTTTTGATATGTCCCTGTGGTGTGCAGCTCTGCTTTGCGGGACTCAACTGCTGGGTTCCCAGCCCCAACTGAGCCGAATCCTGGGTGGGTGTATGCAGTGTTGTCCCAAAATGGGGTTCATGTGCCCTCATCTTTGGGGTTTTGGATCCTTGTGATGCTGCAGGACATCATGAGCAGTGCAGCCCTGCCACCATGCCTCCCCTCCAAGCACAGCACCAAGCTGACCATGCACATGACCCCAAGGTTCCTGCAATCATCTCTGCCCCCATCTCCCAACCAGGGGATTCAGACACAGCCCATGACCGCTCCATCTCACCCACTCCTGTCCCCAGTGGAGCCCAGCTTCCCAATAGCCTTTTATATTGCTCACTTGAGCCTTGCTTGATGTTTCTCTTGCTCGTAATAAGTAGTCTGCTTAGACCAGACCTACTGAAGCTGCTGCCGGCAGTGTTGAGTGTCTGCGCTGCTTAAAATGTTTCCAGCAGTGGGCTGAAATCTCACCTCACCTTTATTATGGAGGTTAAATGGGGTTCAGCCCTTCATTCTCCAATCCGTTGAGTTTTAAGAGTGTGTAGGGGAACACTGTTGTGCCCTTGCCCTGATGGGGGACAGTGGGCATGAAAGGATGGAAAACTAATGGCTCTAATTCAGGCGATTATGGCACACAATGAACATGCCTTAAAATGCCCTGCTGTGCTTTATGGGCTGCCCTGCTTCCATGAATTGTCAAAGGAGCTTGCTAGAAGTCAGGAGATTGTCAGATGTTTATTTTAAAATCATTTACGGGGGCTTGATGAAAAGCAATATTGAGCTGTTGGCCAATACTGCAGCGTTTATCAGTGCATCCTGTTTAGCTGGTTTATAAGCTGTTCGTAGCAGCTGGAATTCATCCAGTCACAGTCGTCTGTTCCACGCAGGCACCACTCAGTGCTGCAGCTCAGCAAGGCAGAGCCTGTCTGGGGAAAGGATCTCAGGAGAAATGATGGACCTAGGCAACATTTAAGGAACAAACCTTGTCCCCCCAGCAAGTGGGATATCTGCATGAACCTCCATCTGCAGCCCTTTCAGCCTCGCTCAGCTCATAGACTTGACCAATGGGAGCCAAAGCCATGTCCTTTAGGCAAAGGAGAGATGGAGTTGACCAGAGCCACACTTGCATGTGCTGGTACATGAAACACATTCCCCAGCTCGAAAAGTGAGCTCTAACAGAAGGAAAAGTTGAAGTGCACTGTGTAAGTGTGAACAGCTCTACTTGCACAACAGGCTTGAGACAGCTCAGCAGTTAGCACACAAACAATTCTATGTTTAGTGGCTGTATGTAAAGCACGGCAACAACACGGCAGTTCTAACAGCACCAGCCATGGCACCTACAGAACTGCTCTGCTGAAGTTCTTCACGCTGAATCTGACCCAGCTGCAAAGCAGGGATGGCACTCAGCTGTCTGAAACAAATGGATGTTTGTTGTCTGGGCTTTTGTAAGATAAGGCTGAAATAATACAGCCAAAACCCACTCGAGTGACCACTCTGATTCTCTTCTACCACTCTTAAGGGAGCTCAGCACTATGACAGGGCAGTGGTGTGAACCTGGAGGATAGAGATCTTGCTTGCCTGTGCTGTGCGTCAGTTTCCTATGTATGTTATCATTCAGGGAGCAAGGAAGCGGGTTTTTTGCTGATAAAGCCAAATTTACCTGCGGGATTTTGTAGACAGTTATGCTGGTTAAAGAGGTGCTTTCCCCATAGATTTACCCTAATTATAGGTAACATATAGTTTGCATACCATGCTGGAAATCACTCCTGCTTCCGTTTTGGCTCACCAGAAACATCTGCTACCAGGATGACCTGCAGGAAAGGAGAGCGAGCACAATACATGTGGGACCAGGAACCCAGGGCAGGACACATGCAGTGCAGGGAGCTCTACAGCACCGCTCGCCTTGCTGTCCCCTGCCTCAGCAGTGAGAGGATCCCTGGACTCTGTGCAGCCACCAACGCTGCCTGGGGTTGGGAAGCTGTGGGGCTTAATTGCTGTTATTACTATAATAATAATATTCATTATTTGATTCGTTATATAAAAATTATATATAAGGCTTTTAGTATCTACATATTACATATGATATATGCAGCATGTAGAAGGTAACACATTATGTATCACATTATTATATTTATGCATGCATCACCCTTACATGTCATAATAATTTATTTATAGGAGTGCAACCAGGAAGCGAAAAGCAGATGTGGATGTAGAAGGACATGAATGCATTATTTATTCTAACCCCCCTCCATCAGATAACAGAAAGAGGAACGCTGACAAGCATTTCAAAATGTGCTGCTTCCAGCCCCCCTCCCCCTCCCCGTCCCTTCCTCCCTTCTCATGATGGGAATCATTTCTGCCTTGGAGGATTGCAATTGAAATAGTCATAGATGTGTGCCCCGGTAACGCAGGTGGTAGGAATGCTGCATTGAAACACCGGGGCCCGGGTGTTCTAATCCCCCTGTGGTGCATGTGGTAGAAGTGCCACCCTGCTACACAGAGGCTCGAATCCCGGGGGTTGGACTCGATGATCTCTAAGGTCCCTTCCAACCCGCACGAGACTATTACTATTACTATTACTATAGATGTTTTCATGGCAATTGAAAGAGCACCACTCGTCATTGGCTCTTTTGCTATTACAGAGCCCAAACTACAGAGCATCGTTAAATCACACAGTTGATAATTTTATATAAGCTCAATATGACGTGTTTGTATGGTAACAAAAATCCTTCTTTCTGACCCCAAAAAACAGAAGGGAAATCTTAAGAGTGTTTCAGAGCTGCAAAGCCTTGGCAGCTCACCCCAGGCTTTAGGCGCTGAGCCCCTGGACCCTCAGCACTGAGTGACACTGGGATTTTCCCCCCAAGAAGATTCTCCTTCCAATGCAGCCACAGGCAGTCATCCATCCACTGGAGTGGTTGTTTTTGCTCTTTGCTTCTGGAGTTTTCTTCTTTCAGCAGAAACTAGGAAGGAGGAAATGTGTCTTACACTATAGCTCTCCACAGCCTCTGAGGAACATTTTCCATGCCACTAAAAATAGGTTTATCCATTGCCTGAGCTGAAAATTCTTTTCTGTCTTTCCCAGTTCCCCAACACGGTACCTCTGGCTTTTTGGAGTGGATGAAAGAAAAGGAGGAAGGGACCAAGAGGGAATGCTTGCTTGTTTGTCACAGCACGATGATTTTAATTGCTTTCTCTGCTTTGTCCAAGAGGATTGCAAAAGTTCTGCTTCTAAAAGTGTCTGTGTAGCTGTAACCTGTGCTCCATAGCAGCTCCAGCACTCCTGCATGTGTTCCCTTACCTTTCCAGAGTGCCTTTGGGAGCACTGTGCTCACTGCCAGCAACGTTCCTGTAGGGCCCAACTCGGTGTAAATGTCACATGAATGAGAGGATTTTGAGGGATCTGCATGAGGGTTCAGCTCTTCACACACTTCTGCAAGGAATGGAATCATAGAATCACCAAGGTTGGAAAAGACCTACAAGGTCATCCAGTCCAAGGACAATTTTCCCACCTCCCAGTACCAGATCATTGTATCAAAGGAACCAAATCGGCACTGAAGCAATTACCTGCCAGCCATGGCAGCTCATACATGCTGGTGACTAACCACCTGCTATTGGCAAGCCAATTAGAAGAAGAGTGCTAATGAAAGCTGTTGGGTGCAGCTGTATGCCCCCAGGTTGTTGCCATTGAGAACCTACATGAGTACAGTAGCTGGCTTTCAGAAAATGAGGCTTTCAACATGTGCTGGACCACTGGGTATCCCCCTGCCCACAGCTCTTGAGGCAGAAGGTTTGGTAGCTGTGAAGAGCCTGGCTCTGCTGTAGAAAGTTCATGAAACCAGTATGGGAAGATCCATGGTTCTGAGTTCAAGTATTTGCATCTTTGCATTGCTTCCTCTCTGCAAAACAGGCCAGAGGAGTTCCCATCCATTATGTGATGCTGCATACAGGCAGTGGAGCACACAACAAGCTTTTGGCATGCACAGAAAGGCAGAGGAGTGGGCACTGAGAAAGCTGGAAGGAAAACAGTGATGCTTCAGCAGCCACTGGTGTGCTGATGTCCTGAATGCTGTTTGTGATGCTGCAGACTGTGAAGTGAAAAGCAAGCATTCCTATGTGAACTGGAACACAAAAACAGTGCGTTAATTCCGTGGGGGATTCCCTAGGCTGGAAAATACCCTCCCAGCAGCCATGAGCCCCTCCTCTCCTGTCCTTCATTGTGCTTCCCCTTTTGCTTCAGCTGGGCAGACACAGCAAAGGTTTCAGCAGAGAACTTGAATAGACTGAAAAACAGGAATCAGTTGACAAGACTGAGGTCAGACTGCTAACATCCACAAATGAGGTCTGTAAGCAAATCAAACCATGGGACAGCAAAAGTCAAAGCAAGTCAACTAAACCAACGTATTGAAGTACTGGAAGAGGTATGACACTAATGCTAATCCCCTGCAAGATCTGTTCCTACATCCTGCCCTAAACCAAAGACACCTGCAGCTGAAAGAGGATTCAATCCTTCATCACTTCATTGATTGTCCTTCAGAGTCACATTCCTGGTGGACAACAGATTAACCATGAGCCAGCAGTGTGCCCTTGTAGCCAAAAAAGCCAATGGCATACTGGGGTGTATTAAAAAGAGCGTGTCCAGCAGGTCGAAGGAGGTGATCCTCCCCCTCTACTCTGCCCTGGTGAGGCCTCATCTGGAGTATTGTGTCCAGTTCTGGGCTCCCCAGTACAAAAAAGACAGGGATCTCTTGGAAAGAGTCCAGCGGAGGGCCACTAAGATGGTGAAGGGCCTGGAGCATCTCCCCTATGAGGAGAGACTTAGGGAACTGGGTCTGTTTAGCCTTGAGAAAAGAAGGCGGAGAGGGGACTTGATCCAGGTTTATAAATACCTGAGGTGTGGGAGCCATAGTGGTGAGGCTGGTCTCTTTTCAGTAGTGCGTGGGGATAGGACTAGGGGTAATGGGATGAAAGTACAGCATAGGAAGTTCCGCACAAATGTGCGGAAGAACTTCTTTACAGTGAGGGTGACGGAGCACTGGAACAGGCTGCACAGGGAGGTGGTGGAGTCTCCTTCTCTGGAGATATTTAAGACCTGCCTGGATGCCTACCTGTGTGACATGGTGTAGGGAGCCTGCTTTGGCAGTGGGGTTGGACTCGATGATCTCTAGAGGTCCCTTCCAACCCCTACAATTCTGTGATTCTGATTCTGGTGTGTAGCCAATGGGCTGAGGCTTAAGGAGCCACTGATGCTGCTGATGACCCACAGGGCCAAGAGGAATCCAGGCTGGAAAGCTCTACCCAAGGCCCAGGCAGGAAATGGGTTGATGGGGATGCAGGGGGGGATACAGCTACACAAAGAGTGAACAGTAGGACTGTGATGGAAACACTCTGTGAGACCACATTGCATTACTGTTGGGCTATTTCCCAAGGGAGGTCTGCATTGTGCAGAGCTGCCAGCATTCTGGTAGACTCATGCAGTTAAAGGCTGGACAGGGGATGCGTAAGACAAAGAAAGTGCCTTACACCCAGCACATGCCCAACTATCAGGATGTAAACCTCTTCAGACAGCAAAAACAAGTCTGATGACATCAGCAACTACCACAAAGCCATCGACAACAGAAGTCAGGCTCCAACTCTGCTTGGGGGAGATGCTGGCTGGTGGAGAGCTCCTAGCACTCCTCTTTTGCTTATAAAGAACCTAAGGAAGCTGTCATTCTTGCAGCACGTAACAAGCTGCCTTGCTGCTGAACTGCTTGGACTCCACCAAAGTGGAGTATTGCTGGTTACCAGTGCCAAAGCTGCTCCTTCCAATGGGCATGGAGGGCTCCATGAGAAGTCCTGCAGAACAGCAAGCTCCAGGCAAACAGGCAGAGGAGATCTGGGGAGGGGCTTGGAAAGGAGCTGTGGTATCCTGCAAGGAGGTGGATTTGGGCTTCTGAAACTGGTGGGAGGCAGCAGAGTAGGAGCCAAGGGAATGCATGTTGGGGCTGGGGCAGCTTTGCTGCCTGGTGAGTGCTGTCCTTTGCTCACATCTCACGGGGACTATTAGCTCCATCTGTGTGCTGGAAGCAATGAGTAAGCCTGCACGGTTATGGGCAGTTTCATATGGACAGAAGAGTCAAGATTTCCTTGGCAATGGCACTGCATTGGCCCCGTTGATTTGTTTCAGTCACAACTCCTCCTTTTGATGGTTTCTCCAGTATCTCTGTATTTAGCTCGTCTCCTTCTCCCCCCTCCTGCCCCACACACAATTTCTCGCTTAATTTTCTCTTTCACTCATCAGAAGCAGTTTTTCTGTGACAATTGAAGAGGAAATACAGCACAGTATCTTAATTACATCCGCAGCTTTCTGCAGTTGTGCCATGTTTCAAGCTAACAAAGAGCTTCAAATTCTGGGATGACACGACTCAGCTACGTCTGTTTTAATTTCTTTTTATCACTGATTTCTACCTTTTAAGTCTCTCCCCTCCCCCCCCTTTTTTGTTTATTTTCTCCCCATAGCGTGGATCATGTAAAACCACCAGTATACTGTACTGCTGAAGCTGGGTTATTGGTTGCCCTAAAGGATTGGAGTCCAAGTCCCTGCTTCTATGCATAAATGATTACATATAGGACTAATGAGCAGGGAGAAGGAAACATTTGTTTCCTTTGAGTCACTCTAAGTTTATTTTCCCCTCTGCATTACAGTGCCATGTGCAGAGGGAAAGTGCACTGTGTCTGACCCACTGCCTCAAGTCCTGCCTTCCTACTGGGGCTGAGGGCAGAGCTCCAGCTGTCAGCATGCAGTGCAAACACTGCAAACAGTTCCTAGGGCTGGCATGCTGCTTAATCCTTGCATAGAAATTGGCTCTGCTCAAAGTGCATGAGAGCTGTATGTGCAAACAGAAAGGGCATTAATGACAAGCACCTCTTGCAGATCACTTCCCACACACACTGCACACGTTAAACTAACACTAAGGAGCCAGATCACACCATTCTACACCCCCTGAGGAACCAAGGGAACCACATGCTCCTACCTGCCTGATAAATCTCAGGTTTCGAAGACCTTTAAGAATATTTGGGAGATTTGGCAGAATTGGCAAAAACCTTTGAGATCACAGAATTATAGAATGGCCTGGGTTGAAAAGGACCACAATGATCATTTATTTTCACCCCTCTCCTGCCACAGGCAGGGTTACCAACTACCAGAGCAGGCTGCCCAGTGCCACATCCAGCCTGGAGATTGGGATAAAGCCTTTTCATCTACAACCTGTAGGGTGGGCTCCATGTGTAGGGCATCCCAAGAATTAGTAAAAGAAAAGAAAGCATTTAGAAAGCCAGGCTGAGGTCATGCTTTCTTGTTTCTTCTCCCTCCTGACTCAGGGGGAGATGCTTTTTGGTCACAGGGCGCTACATAGAGCCCCATAATCCCAAGCAGCACAGCAGCAGCCCTCCTGCCCCTGGGGCAGTAATGCAGAGCAAACAGCAGCGTTCTGTGGGTTCCTGCTGTGAACCAGCAGAGTGCTTTGCATGCAGCTGTTGCAATTTCTCCTTTCAGGCCAGACTCTCAGACTGTGTCTGGCTGTGGGTTTTGGTTTGCTTGTCTGCTTGTCTCGCTGAGCTGCACTGAAGCCCTTTGGGATGCTTTTTTCTGTTTGCTCTTTGTGAGTAGAATGTGGACATTTCCCAGACCTGCGGGCAGTTCTCAGGTTCCTCTCTCATGCTGACATCATCCCCATCCCTACTTCTCAACATCTTTGCACAGAGATGAAACATGTTTCGTCACCATAGATGATAATACAGATTGCCTCAGGGAGCTGCTGCTTGTGTACTCACAGAGCAACTGTCCTTTGAGAACGATGAGGCTGTTTTCTGTTTTCAAATACAACAACCCTGGTTTGTGGTCAAGGCATGCACAGTGATGTGAGAACTTTGCTCAGCAGAACAAAGGTGTCAGAGTGCAGAGATGTCAGAGGGATTCTTGTTTCTCCCTTTCTGACTGGAAGAAGTGCTGTACAGTCTGTATCAGGGATTTCAAGTTAGCTCTATTAGTGCATATTTATTAGATTGCCACGGAGCAGAAGGCATCGTGCTTCATCAGAGCAGTGTCCTGCCTTCTGTCAGCAGCCTCAGCAGATGCTTCAGAGGAAGGAAAGAGATGCCCTCCCTGGAACGCGTGGCTGTAATGCAATATGTGTCAGAGCAGCAGCCAAATTCCAGAGAGAGAATGAGAGGGATATGACTGGGGCTGAGGAGAGCTTCACCACTGACAGCAGCCATGGGTGACTTATGTGTGTTCAGACAGCTCTGTCAGGTAGGAAGTGCTGTGTGCTGAAAAGGATGAGCAAATCCTGAGCAGTGCACAGAGCAGCTTGCAGGAGGATGGAGGGATGGTAAGCATGAGTAGTCTGGCATTGAGAAGGTGTTGGGCACAGCTACCGGATGATGAAGTCTGCTTTGAGCCGCAGAGCAGGGAGAGAGAGTCAGGACTGACTTCACACACAGTCCAGCCAAACCTGCAAGCAGGAAATATTTGCTATTTGCTGGCAATATGGTTTCTTGTTAAAACTGGCAAAAGTAATTATTCTCCTGAGGAGTGAATGGGCGATGGCAGAAAATGTATTACTTTTTCTTCCTGAAATGTAGATTGAAGCCAGAGGAGCTCTGCAGCTGAGAGAACTCATTGTTTTTCTGCCCTCTATGCCACAAGACAGAGGGAGGGCATTCAAATTCCACTGCTGTGCTGTTTAAATGGGAGCCCTTTCACATAAAGACCTGAACTCATCTCCTCCCGTAGCCAACAGCCTCTTCTGTTACAGCTGCATTTTGAAAATTACATGTTTAAGTCTCGGCTGCCCTTCATCTCATCACTGCTTCTGCAGGCACAGCTATATATAACTTTCTTCTGAAACTGACCCAAGGCGTACGTGGCTGCTTTCCGCCCATTGAGCTGGGGCTACAGCCAGCACATCAGGCTGTTGTTGCACAGCAGGCACTGCTACGCCTGCTGCTGGGACACTGAAGCACGCTACATTCATTGCAGCTGATGGGATTCTGCACTGGCCCCAGGGATGGAGGCTCCTCAGGAGAACAAAGCAAGGAGCTCAGTGGAAAAGCTGAGCTCACGAGGCAACCTTTCCCTCCTTGGTTTGACTCAGCGTATCTTGAACTCTTGGCTGTGCAAGTGGAAGAGCTGAGAAAGGAAGGGTGGAGAAGGCACCCTTCCTTTTTACAGTGAATAACTGACAGGCGTGGTGTTAAGGGCAGTCTCCCCCGAGGCATGGGTGGGAGCCCACCTTGAATGCCAGCTCTGTTGGCATTGCAGAAAATGGGCACCACCACAGCTGCCAGGCTCATGGCTCCCATCTGTTTAGCCTAAACATCTCCACAGCTGCATTCTGAGTGGAGCACAATCCTGTCAGGATGTGTGCTGGGAGCATGGGGACTGGGCCATCTAAGTACCCCATTAGGTGTGAAGGGGCTCTTACCAGCTGGATGGAGGCAGGAGCTGCCCCAAGCAGGGCCAGCTCAGGGCCTGTGGCACAGCTCCACGGACCCGTGGTGGGGACACAAAGTGTCTGCTGCTCTTTGGCACATCCATAGCAACAGTGGCTGTATGTGGCTGCAGTTTTAGTACCTTTATTCAATCAGAACCACTTTCTAAGAAGCCTGGGTCCTTATTTCAACCTCACTTTGAGTGCTTGGCCATGAGGCTGCTGATGGAAAGCTGATCACTAGTGAAGGTAATTGAGAGATTTCCTCATGCAGGTCACCAAACTGAACTTTAAGAATAATACACTTTTCTCTCAGCCTGTTTCTCACTAGAAGACTAAATTAAGGCAAAAGATTGCTAACACCAGAACACCAACCAAGCAGCTGCATGAACCTGGTTTACCTGGTCCAAATTCACTAGGCTTTCACATTTGTTCTCAGCAGTTTTACTTTGGAGCAACATGCTTGGGAGCATTCTGTCCTCTCATATAAACTTGTCCTGCACTCTCCACTGCCTTTATTAGACTGAGGTGTGGCTGCCCCAGCTGGGACCCACACCGGCCCTGGATGATCCCATGAAGCACAGTACATGCAGCTGTTGCAGCACACACTGCACTCAGAGCTCAGCTCCAGCATTGTGGCTGTAATGGTGCAGATCTGTGTTGTGCTGCCTCAATGTACTGTGGGCAGCTTTACAGCTCACGCTGTTTCACGCAGCTGTGACTGTTAACTAACTTCCCCTGACAGCAGGTTGGGACCCTCCTGAGGTATGAGATGAAGTACAGACTAATTTGTGTATTTATGTAACATCCCTGATGAATTTTTTGAGCACCCAGCAACCTTTAATGTGCTCAGCGTTAGACAGGACGGTGCTATTAGCTCTGTTTTGCTCAAAGGGTGCAAAAAACACAAAGTACTGAGACTAAAGGCTTCTGATCTCTCACGCTCTTGGTCTCCTTACCCACGCAGCCTTTCCCATCAGTGTTTATGTAGCTCTGCCTCTGCAGCTGCCTGTCTGAGTGAGCAAACCCCACATGTATAGGCTCACTGCTCTGCAGCTTTGCTGATGGATGCAACAGTGCCAAACCAGCACGTCATCCCACAGCCCTGCAAAAAAGGTCTTTACAGATTTTAGGGCCTTCTGCTCTTCATAAAACCAGAATGTGTCCAGCATACCATGGCAGTCAAATCACTTCTGAAACAGCGGCTGGTTCTCTATCTATTCAGTCTCTATAGTCAGCTGGCGTGCCATTGGGATGCACACATTGCATTGCAGCACAGGGAACCCTCCTCATTCCTGTGCTTGCTATCCCAAACCTAAGTCACTGGGGCTGGCTCCTGCACTGTGCCGTCCTTCCTTTGCTCCAGCTAGGGCTTTTTTTCTAAGTAGTCCTAGAAAAGAGTCAGAAGGACTACAGATGAAGTGGATAAAAGCCCTGTGCCAAGCACTGCTAGAGGATCTGAGGAGCTGCTCAGGTTCCAGCCCTGGCCCAGATTGAGGTGGTCAGGAAGAAGTGGGGACCACCTCACACCAGCCCCACAATTCTGTCAGGAGCTGCTCAGGTCTTGGCATTTGCTGCTGCCAAAGCTGTGGTTGGTGGCTCCTGCAGTGGAAATCCATGCTCCTCTCAGCCTCCCCCTGCTTTTGCAGGGCCTCCTCACTACCTCAGCCCTGCATAGTGTACAACAGCATGCAGCAGGCTGCAGAGCTGGACTGCTGGGAGGTGAAGATTGTCATCAAAAACTGTCACCAGGTGTGTCATGTCTCTGTGCTCAGAGGAAGGCAGGGACACCTGCTGAGGGTCAGCCTCATGTCTACAAGATGACATTCTTTCGCTGTGGTCAACAGTTGTGGTGGTGGTGGTGAGGAGAATGAAGAGGCACCTACTGTGCTAACAGAATGTTGTTTTACTGAAAAGGGAAGAGGGGTTTTTGGGACCTGCCAAAAGGAAGTTTGGTGTAACAGTGACTCAACATCTTGTATAGAAGTTTGGGAAGCTGCAGGGCTCCACAGGCAAAGCCTCATGGCTGTGACATTTGGCAGCAGCTGCATCCAATTACAAAATCACAATGCTAATTATTATGCCATCCCTTAATAGCCCTGAGCAGCCTCACCTGGGCTCCCCACAGTTGCCCATGGCAAGCTCAGGCCAAGGCTTTTTAGCTTCTTCTTGCCCTTGGTGCAGTTATGCTCATCTCTGGTCACACCACTAGGATGGACATCAGTTGTGCAGTGCAGGTACCTTGCCCTGGTGAGAGCCCTTGCAGAGCTTGTTGGGGTCCAAAGGAGCGCTCTGTGCTTAATTAAGACCACCATACTTTAGGAAAATTTCCATGACTTTCAGACATGCAGTGAAGTTCTGGGCACCTTCAGTTACTGAGAAGTGGGCATGCATAGAGCGTGATTGTTTTAGTTGCCTTTTCTCAAAGATAAACTTTGCCATTTTGTCTGTTTTCCTCTGGGGACTAAAGGGAAGCCCTAAATGACTAACTAGTGTCTATGATTATGTAAGTTGTGTCATGTGCTTTGTTTGGAGCCACTGAAAGGTTGAGATCAGAACCACCTACAGAATTCAGGCAGCAGAAATACAAAAGACTGTAGGACCTTGGTTTGGGATTTAAGGCCCTAATTTCCACCTAAGTGAGTTGCTAAAAGCATCTTGAGCATAGCCTGGTGTACCTGGGTTGAGGATCAGAGTAGGAACTGAGCTCTGTTCTCCTTCAACCCCATGACCTTACAGCTATGCAGCTGCTGTTTTTCCTTACATCTATGAAACTGATGGTAATAAGCTTCTTTCCCTGCTAACATCCATCCCACTTCTTGCTCTATAGCAGACGTGGCTGTGGAGTTCATTTCAGGTTCATAAACTTGTATTTAGTGGGTTAGTTATAATTATGACTTATTACCTTCTGGGGCCTGCTTGCTATTTTAAGATTATTTTTCAGCTTCATGCCCAGGCTAAGTGAACTTTCCCTTACTGCACACGTGTATTCAGAACAGGAAGGAACTTGACTTTGTCAAGATTTATTTCCCTTTTAACCTAATTACGTGCCTATTTGTAACAATGAACTTCAGTTCCATTTTAGATACTATAGCATCTTCTGTAGGCGATTATTTGCCCCAGACTATAGTGTCTAGTACTGAAATTCAGTGAAATGAGAGAATTTGTACATACAGCATTCAATGTGTACTATTGAAGTCTGTCTCTGTCTTGAACTGCTTGAGCAGAAAACATAAGACGTGTGGGGAACTACACCAAAACTGCCAGTTTTCCCCATATTTCTTGCTCTGTGCAGCTGCAGTTGTTAATTAAAGATAGTGATAAGCTCTCCCAGCTGCAGGCTCAGCGTGGGGCCTCCGAGGTGATGCCACCCAGAAAATGGTAGCCAAGGTGGGCTGGGGGTGTGTGGTGGGGATGGAGGAGGTGGTGGTAGTGGGGCTCCCAGCAGCAAGGGATGGACCTTGCTCTGGGATGGATGCTTGCTCTGTGTGCACCCCAGTGCTACCCTGAGGCTGTTTGCCCTCAGCTGCTGCTCACAGAGCTCTGTTGGGGGACAGAAGGGTCCCTGTGGCCATCTTGGCAGCCCCATGGTGGCAGAGGGGAAGTAGTGGGTGTCTGCAGCCTGGGCTGGCTGTGGTGAGGGCTCAGCCCCACCAGCAGCCCCTGTGCCTCAGTGACGGTTTCTGAGGGAAGCAGTCTGTTAACTGAATCCATGGGCACTTCTTGTTTTTGTCAGCCCCCTCACGCAGTGTAACAGCCCTGTGCACTGATGCTGCCCTCTGTGCAGCTCTCCTGGCAACAAATATGTGCTCCTTTCAACCTTCCTCATCTTGTTCTTTGCTGCCTTCTCCATATCTTCCTTTTCCCACTCCTAAATCCTTCCATCTTGTCTCATTTCTGTCCTTCTAACCAGTCCTTCTGTCTCCTTGCCCCTTTTGGTGCTGTAGACCTCCCCTTACACAGGCAGAACACCTTTATCTTTACATAGCCCACTTGTTTATGGTCCTGTTTCTGCAGTGCTGCCTCTCATTTTGTTCATTTTCTGTTTCATTTCCTTTATCTCTCATTTACATTTTCCTTTTGTCTCTGAAATCTTTCACTGTTCTCTAGAAAAGTCTTCCTCCTTCACAACAGCCTCCAACTTCAGGCCTCCAGGCTCTGTTCCACCTGAAACCACTTTGTCCAGTCAGTGCTTCTTTCATTCTTTCTCCTTCCAATCCTTTTGCTCTTGATGTAGAATTAAAGATGCTCTTTTCCAGGTGCCAATCATGTCTTTAACAACCAATACCATCTACTCTTAATTGCTCAGGACTGTGCTTAGTTAGACAAGAGAAAAGCCTATTCTATGACAGTGATGTTAGGGGGTCCAAGCAAACCACTGGTACTTTCAATTTGGAATGATGTAATGACTTTCTAAGAGGTGTGAAAGTTGGAGGGGCAGAAAGAACTTTGTTCTTGCAAACCTCAAAGAATAAATCATTTGCTTTGGCTTTACATTTTAACAGATAGTTCTTCTCTCAGTTTTAACCACTTCTCTGTGTGCTTGGGAGCTCAGTTCCACATCAGCTTTCATGTGAATGCAGGGGTCTTTCAGATTGCCCCTTCTCTTAATGTTCCTGATCAACTCTCTTCAGCTATGAAGACATGAGTAGTTCAGCCTTCTTGAGTAATAATCACTCTCTCCTTCTTGTTGCAATAAGCACTGAAACACTCTCCTAGAATGGCCAAATTTTCTTTTGGGATGACAATGCTCTGGTTCAGGGGACTGATAAGGAAAGTCACCAACAAATACTTTCTGTACCTTTTTCAAGAGCCTCACTCTAATTCCCAGCATCTATAGGTGTGTAATTTAGTTTCTGTCACCTGCAGTGGAAATACTGCTTCAGGACCTGAAGCAGTGATGGAGCACCTGATGGGAAGGCAGGGCCAACCCAGAGGAGCTCAGGTGCATGCCATGTATCTGAGTGACAGAAGGGATAGAGCCAGGATCTACCCCTTCCTAGCTCTCATTTAAGGGTTGGCAGTGGAGGTGAGGGCATCTCTTGTTGGAGATCCCTGCCTACCTGAGCCCTTCCAAAGGTAAGCAGCTCTTTTCCTTGTTTTCTGCATCTCTGGCTGCTGTGTTTGGGCTCATTCTCATTTGCTTTAGCTAAAGACTTTGCCGCTCTGCTGTTATCATCCCTTTATAGCATTACACCACCATAACAACTAGGGGTATTATAGCCAAATAATTACTCTGAACTGAAGGGGGATAGCTGGAGGGCTGGTGCAGCTGGAGCATTTCCCCTAGGTCTGCCTGAGGATATGGAGAGCAGTGACTTCCCAGCCATGGGCTGATCAGGTTGGAGATTTCTCTCATTTTCCTTCCTGCACACACGATGGCAGTATGTGCCTTAAGCAACACTCACAGTATTCAAGTTTAAAAACAGAGTGAAAACTTCTAATCCTTCTTCTTTATGGTGGTTTGCAATTTCCAGCTATTTCTTCCCGTGCTTAAAATCTCATCTTCCTTTCTTCTATGAAAATGCAATTCATGCCTAGCTCTTCCCTAGCTCAAGGTGATGCAGTGGGAAAAGCCATTTGGGGCTTTGGAGCAGCAAACAGTTTGTCAGAGGGACATGCCAAGGGACAAAAGCAGCTCTGAAGGAGAGCACCTTCAGGGACAGCTGTAGGGAAATAAATCCTGGCTGTGGGCATCATTAAGATCTGAAGTACCTCATGTTGGCCTGGATTTCAGATGAGCTTTTTCTGGAGGCCCCTTAGTGGTTGTTTTTCCTTGTTTTCTCTGCTCGCAGGGTCACATGGGTGCCAGCAGTGTTTTTCCTCTAGAGACACCCTCAGCTTTCTGTCAGGAGATGAATTTGTGGAAGGAAACTCTCAGCCCCGCTCATTTTTCGCTTCTGATTGCATCTTCCTTCCGTGTCCCACGGCTGCCCTCTGCTGCTGCTCTGAGCAGGATCAGAATTCCGGTGTCAATTAGCAGTTTGGGGTCCAGCCTTCGCAGCTGGGCTTCTGGTGTTGTTGCCTATCTGTTGCTATGAGCTTGTCCGTTACCTTGGGCAGCTTCTCCTGTGTGATACAAAGGCAGAGTATAGCCCTGCTTCTCGAAGTAGCAAAGAAGAACTGGCCATGTGGATGCAATCGTTTGTCCCTGGGGATTTCTCTCCTTGTAAATAGGTCCCAATAAACTCAGGAGCATCTTTTAACCACACTGAGGGGTCAGAGTTTTACAATGATTACCTTGCAAAATAAAGATTCTGAGAGATGTTAGCAGGAACAAAAGAACAGGAAATTGCTTATGCTCTGTTCTTCATTTGAGGGAGGCAGCTGAAGACCCAAAGATCTAAGACCCAAGTCTCAGCAAAGTTCTTTCAGCCCTGAAGAGGTTAACTGGAGAAGCCCTATTCCAAATGGCAGTAAATGCAGAACTAGAAGTAATTCCCAGGTGTTTCCTGCAGAACGTATTGCCATAGTGCCCTTGCAATGGGATGAGCAGGAGAGGAGATGGGGAGTGTGTGTCTTCTGGGAATTCATGTACAGTTGATGCTCCCACATGGCCTTGGCTGACTTCAGTGAGTGGGGAAAGTTTCAGGTCTCCTTGATGGGAGAGAATAATTGAAATTAATTGGAATTAATGTCATAATAAGCTTTCAGAAGAATAACAACCCAGTGAACTCCTGCTGGGAGGTGGCTCATTAGGAATTATTGTGTATATGCAAGCAGTGATGGAGTGGCAATGGTCTGCCCTCTTGGGCCACATTACATCAGTGAATGTGGGGTATCACAAGGGAAACGGGACTCAGGAGTATCTGCCCTGTAGGAAAGCTCCAGAATGTAATGGCTGAGGGATACAAACAAGTGACTCAGCATGGTTTAACCTTTCTTCTTGATTTCATGCCTTATGTTCCAGACTTCTTCCCTGTCTGTCCTACATCACTTCCCTCTTCTGCCCCATTATCTTTTCTCTCCAGGTAGTGCTCCTCTTCCCTTGAGCTCTGACAGGTTTACTTCTGCTCTACCACTTCTTATTTGCCTTCTTACTTGTACTTTCATATCTTTTTCCTGTTCGCTCCTTCTGTTACTTCTTCTAATCTCTGTTTCTCTGGGGACATAGAAAGACCTCAAGCTCTCTCTCTTCAACATTTTAATTAGGTGGGATTGTTCAAGACATCTGTCCAGGCTGTGCTAGCTGATGTCAGGCTTAGTTCTGATTCCTTAATGCAGGGTAATGCATTTAACTGGGTAAAATCAAGTTAGGTAGCAAGAGGTAACTTGAGGAGACACATTTCTTGGAGCATGAGTTGCCAGGAAGAATCTGGTTGAATTTCCAGGACTGAATTAATCTCCAAAGATGGGATAAGACTGTAAGCAGGACCCAGAGCAGCTGATATCTCTGAAACATGTACCCAGATGCTGGCTGCTAACTGACTTGTTCCTTTCCGGGATCCTCCAACAGAGAAGTGTTGTGATGACCCTCCTACCTGGCCCCATCTCATCAGTTCTGCTATGTGTGCAAGGAGTTGTATCAGTCAGTGGCCACATGCCATAGAGCTGAGCATTGTGCCTTTGGAGTGGAGGTAAGGAGACAGCTGCTGCCTGGGGAGATGCCATTTTCAGTCACATATGCTTCTAATGTTCACAAAGACTGGAAAGAAAAGATGTTCTATTGTTTTTTAAGCTGGAATAGTCTGTGTTATTGTTTGTCACATTGTCTAACGAGCCAATGCAGTGATGCCTGAGAGAATGGGAGAAGGGTACTGGAGAACACCTATCCTGACCTCAGCTCACACTTGAAATGAGCACCAGTGTTCCAAAGACAAGTAGCGACACTGTCTAAATTCTTAATATTTTGGAGTAATTGTACCACTGGTGCCTTAGAGATCTGGTACTGAAGTCAAATTTGTTGGTGTTTTAGTGATGTTTAATTGCCATAGTGGGACAACTGGGCACCCAAAGCATGAACCCAGCACACCTGGGCACTCACAGCAAGGCAGTATCTGGCTGCCTCCTTCCTGCTGCTAGATGGAGGTGTTGGCCTTCGGAGGGGGAATAACATGATGCTGTCAGCATTCAGCTGTGGCTGTGAATGTACATGAGGCCCTGTGCTGAGGGAAGGTGGTTTGCTGCTTCATGTGTCTGAATTGCAGGTGTGCAGACTTGAGCCTTAATCCCTTATTGTTGTGTTTTTTTTTTGTTGTTGTTGGTGGTTTTGGTTTTTTTTTTGTTTTTTTTTGTTGTTGTTGTCGTTTGAGTGCTCAAAGTGGTATCTAAGGGGCTTTGGTTGCTTCTTAAAGGAAAAGCTGTTATTCCCATGGTTGCTTGAAAAACACCCTATGCACCCTAAAGCACCCTATTTCGATATATAAATAGAGTGTGCACAGAACAGGCATCTCAGCATGGCTTCTGAACTAGGACTCCCTTCTTTCAAGTCTGTAATGTCTCCAGGACAGCTCAGCAGAGCTCTGTAAAGGTGATTTTCTCCCTTTGGCTTTGGAACACGGGGCTGTGAAGTTTGTGTTTTGAGTCAGCTTCAGTCCTGTCTGTGGCACAGCTTGATCTGAGCTGAAGCAAGCAGTGGGGCTGTGATTATTCGGAAGCAAGATAAAGTGTGTAGGATGCTGTGTGAGGCCAAGAAGGTGCATATCCTAAAGGGATGGGTTTTACACTGAAGGAGGGTTTTTTTTTGTAAATTGGTCCATCTTAGACATCCAGTTGATTATATGTGCTTGGCATCCGATTTCCTGTAGTAGCAAGAAGGTATTTAAATCACGACCTTTCCCCTTTGCCAGCTTTCTCTGCTGTCCTGAGAAATAGTTGCTATGGAAATCCAACTTTGCCAGGCTGTATGTATGGGATTAGGGCTTGACTATGAGTTGAGAAACAAAAGGGAGCTGGCTTGGCTTCTCCACCCTATACCACCCCTGCAGAAAAGTCTTTTTATCCAAAGACACATCTTCAGCAGTGTTCTCTTATAATCAAGATTCCTTCCCTGATTTCCTGCTCAAGGCACAAAACTTCAACATGAACCAGTGCTCTGTTGCTATGGTGCTGGGAATAAATGGCCTTTTCTAGGATGGTCTCCAAAATGAGACCAGAGCTTGCTGGTTAACTCAGTAATTCAATCCCTAGATTATCTACATCCCTTTGCATTTTGATTTATCCCGTGTTCCCTTGGCTGAAATGTCCTCTCTGTAGATGGAGCTTCCTTCCTTGCTTGCTTTTCATGTTCCCATTGTGAAGAGAGTAGCACCAGTCAGACACCAACAGACTACCAGAGCACTTGTCCCTGAGAAGTGGCAACCTGGCAATCTGTGGCCACCTGAGGTCTGGAGCTATTGTGTGAAATGCTGCGGCAGTGGATTCACCACTTCAGTATTGGCTGGGGAGATGGAGGGTTTGAATTTCTTCTCCAAAAAGAGTGGTCAGGTGCTGGAATGAGCTGCCCAGGGAGATGGCAGAGTCACTGTCCCTGGAGGGACCAAGACACATTTAGAAGTGGTACTAAGGAGGAACATGGTTTATTGGGAAATATTGTTGACAGGTGGATGGTTGGACTTGGATGATCTTGGAGTTCTCTTCCAACCGTGGGGATCTGATGATTCCAAGGCATTGTTTTTCTTAGTGCTGTGAAATAGCTGGGGCAGGAGTGCTCTTGGCATGGTGTGAGCTCACAACCCAACTGTGCTGCTCTGTGCAGGGCAAGCTGTGACCTTGAGCTGCACAACCTGCCTCAATCTGATAATCCCATGGCTCTGGCTTGGTGTTACACAGCCAAGAGGTACAGCTTTCATCAGCTCTACTCTGGGCCTGGAGTCCTCTCGCAGCCCTCAGCCAAGCACGTTAGCAATTAGCTGGTTACATTCTTCCTGCAAGTGTGTCCTCTAATGTATCTCTGGAACTCTGGTTTTGAAGCCATACAGTGTAATGTCAGTGATAGACAGATACCAGGCCCTGTCTCTGGTCTTTATCCACCACAGTCATGCATAGCTATTGCATATATATATATATATATGCTTGGTATGTTTTCATGAGAGAGCACAGTGAAATATGCTCTTCTGCTTTAAACTCTGCATGAAAAGGAAGTAAACTTGATGCCTGATCCTTGCCTAAAGCCCTCAGGTTTCTTGCTGTAGCAGCCAAGAGAGACCAAGCCAGTAAAAATATATCCTGTGCAAGGCATTGGTCTCACCCCTCTCCAGCTGCAACTGTCTGCTCAGCTTCAGCAGATGAAATTTCCCTCTTGAAGCAGTGGGACAGAGTGGTTTTTATGAGGAGCTGCTTTAAATCTGTGTTATCCTTCTCCCCCAGGTGGGGCATCCAGCAGAAGAGCAGGGGAAGGAGCAGCACTGACAGCAGTGGCTGCTGCTCGCAGAGTGCTGTGATGCGGATTTCCTGGTTGAAGCACAGACATGGCTGTGGTGCTGCTTGCAATTAACAGATAGAGATTGCTTTGAATGGTGGCAGAGCAAAGTAGCACAGCGTGAATTAAGGTGGTTGCACAGAGACTGGGTCTTCTATTGGCATTAGCAAAGGTTGAGTTCTCCTGGTCTGGAAGGCATCCAGAGAGCACCTTCTGGTAGTGGGACCCTGACATCTCATTTCCCAAACAAACCCTTGGTTGGGGCTGGGACTCTCTTGCCCTGGATTCTCCCTAAGCACAGACAGGAAGACACAGACAGGGTCTGCTTCTGAGAGCTCCCACGCATTAAGAAGTCATTCTGGAACCAAAGGGTAATTCCGGCTCTGGCTGTGAACTGCTCACACCACAAACATCTTTGCATTATCAGCAGCTCATCCCATACGTCTGCTGCCTAGATTGTCTCGTAGCATTTCCTTTTTTCTGAGATGTCTGTATATTCCTTTCTGTGCTATGATATTCAGCGTGTACTTTCCCACAGCACTCCCTGGCCTTTGTCTGTGCCGCAGTGTGTTCTCCCGATTGGGAACAGGCATTTGGCTCTGTGAAACCCCTGCCAGCTCCATTCTGCAGCCTGGGACCCCCTGCTCACAGAGCCCATGCTATCTTACATCTCTCCATGCACCCTACATGTGTGTTTATCTTCACCTGAATAGGGCTCATCAGCTGCAGAGTCTCTGCAGATGTTTCTTTATTTAAACCTCGCTGTATGAAGGGAAGGAAAGGAGACCCACAGAGGAAGGAGGTGTGTTTCATAGGATCACATTTATCCTGAGGTGGCTCTGATGCCAGGAAAACACATCGTTCATAATTTGTCTCATTTGTTCTTCCCTCCAGCTCCCCCCTCACAAAAACACCAACAGGAATTCCTTGCTTCCTCACTTGCTAATTAAATCTCCTTGCCTGCAATAAACCACGAAGGTCTATCAATGAGGCAGTATGCGGTCGAATGATGGTTGGAACAGCTCAGCAGGAAATTTGGTAGGAAAATACGACTTCAGCAGCTTAGCAGGTTTATTTTTAGGGCTCGTGAGCTTGTTTAACTCACAGATGCGAACTGCCGGATCCCTATTGTTGTCGGATGGCTCTGGTCCTGCAGGGCTGTGACTCACTGCAGTGGCTTTGGCAACAGGCAATGATTTTCTTCCCTCCTGCAGCCGAAGATGCATGATACACACAACTTGTTTGGAAAGCTCCTTTCCAGCTTGTTCTGCTTAAAAACCCCCATTTGCAATCAAAGAAGACCAAAAACCCCATCGGACTGCAGAACTGTTTGCAAAGCACCTGATGTGCGGAGATTTGGTGCTTTGTGGGCAGACCTGGGCTGTGCTTTTGGCTCTCAGGGCTGCCCAGGTGTGAGCCAAGGCCAGGAGGAAACAAGGGGCTGTGTTAGCTCAGTGCTGAGCCTGGGCCAGCAGCCCCTGAGGAGAGCTGGGATTTATGGGGGTTGGAGCACAGTGCTGCTCTGAGCTCAGGTGGGGGCTGGCTGCCCCACACTTGGCAAGTGGATGTAAAACCTGAGGAAGCTCAGGATGGATAAGGAGTCTTGATTTCAGAGCACAACCTTTCTCTGCTCCTCCCAAATCCTAACCCTCCTCTGTAGTGCAAGTAGCTCCTAGAAACCACTGAATTGATTATGAGATACAGAAGTGCTTATACATTAACGACCTTGAATTTCTTACTGTGCTTGCTTCTCGCCTTTCTGCCTTGTAGCCCTTGAAAACCTTGTGTGAAATCGGATCCCAGCTGGCATATATGGAGAGCAGCTCTCAGGCCAAATCCCCCAGGGATGAGCAAACTTCTGGGCATGTCTTTGTGCTTGGAAGCAGTATGGGGTAGTCTATGCCTTGCTGAACAGCAGGGGAGCTGTGCAGGGATGCATTGCCCTGCAGACTGTTGCTGTTAGTTGAATTACACCTGAGCATCCCCTTAGAATGAGCAGCAGGTTTCTTCCTTTGATGTGACATCATGCTGTGCACACCTCATCAGTGGGAAGATGGACGGCCTTAGCCAAAGGTACAATAAGGAACTGATGTAGTCAGCTTGCAGCTCAGCACTCCTGCTTATCACAGGGTTATCTTGGTTGAAGTGCTGGTGAACTGGGTACTGAAGTGTCTCCTATGGAGCTGTGTTTGGCTAACCAAATGAGTTTGCTGTTTTGTTGATTTTTACCCTTAAGGAAATTTGCTCATGGTGAGTTTCAGTGTAGCAGCCTGTCACTAAAGGGTTGGATCACACCAAATTTGAGGCTCTGATGCTGGATAAATCCACGTGTGGTTCAGTAGCTTTACATAGACAAAATGCCCAGTCTTGTAATTTCTGCACCCAATTCTGGCTCATGGCGGTGGCAGTCTGACGCATACAGGGACTCCTCCTGAACTCAGGCAATTGTAGTCACTTCCTGATGCTGCTTATCCAGATCCCTTTTTTTCTTTGGCCTTGTAACTGTATTTGAGCTGACCTGCTGTGTCTGACAAGGATAAGGTGGTAACTGTCCCTCCTCAGCTCTGTGCCAGCTGATAACTTTAAAGGATGCTTTTGACAGCACTGCTTATTTCTTTCCCAAAGTCACGCTGCTCTATCAGCAGAAGGTGCTTTGATGGTACAAGAGCTGAAGTGCAAACCCAAACAGGTTGAGACAGCAAAGTGAAAACAGAGCATGAGCTGGGCAGGAGTTGTGCAGTGCTTTTCCTTGCTGTGAGATGAGAGCAAAATCACTGCATTAAATGATAAGGTTAAAATACGTTGCTTGCTGCCTGTCTCACCTTTCTGCTGACCCCTCAGGGTGCAGCAGCCTGCCCAGAACAAGAATCTGCTTTGGGCTATGTTGGCTCTGCATGGCAGCTTTGCTTCTATTGGTGCAAGCTCACTGCATGTCACCCCAGCAAAAGCACAGCGAGAGGTAGGAGCAGCCCTTACTGACACACATGGATGTTTGCAGAGCAAACACAAAGATTCCAGCAGTAGGGGTTGGTATCTGGAGGCAATAGTTTGATTGCTGTTGTGAGAAGTAAATGTCCTGCACAGATCTTTCTCACTTGTGAGGCTCTGGTTTGTGTGCATCATTGAATCTTCCACAAGGCTGACTTTGTTAATGTGACACCTCTGCAGTGCAACACCTTGTGGTATTTGGAGCTGTCACGAGACCCAGTGTACCATGTGCACCCAGATAGGGCTCACAGGTGAACCCTGAGGTCAGCACTCAAAGCCAACATCAGCATTAGATGGGGAGAAATAGGGTTGGGACTTGTAATCTTGCACAGAATAGCTGTGCCCCTTAATGCCGAGCAGCTTAATCTGCTTACAGCAACAAGGGCTGTTGTGTTCGCTGCCCTTAAATCACACCCCAAGGACAGTTTGCAGCCTGCCCTTTGGGCAGCAGGGAAGCCCTGGGGTCACCTTGTGCTGGGGCAGGGGGACAGCACTATGTCAGCAGGACAGCTGCCTCTGTGCAGCTTCCCATGGCTCACCCTGTTTGCTTGGGCTTTGCAGTCTGCAGCGCTGATGGTTTGAGCATCTCCATGGCGTGTTGTGGAAACACTCCCCACCAGCACCGTGCTCCTCCTGTTTTTCTCTCCAAGCAGAGCTCTATGTAAGTGCTCTTTCACAGCAGTGGTGTTTGTTGCTGTTCCCTGTTCTGAGACAGTGTTTCCAAGACTGTCATTTCCTGCCTGTTTTATAGCAAATCCTCCTGCTGAGAGACACGGAGCAGCACTGGGGGTTGTGTAGGGACAGCAGCCTTCAAGCAGATTGCTGAAGGTGTTGTGCAGTCCCATCAGGGTGAAAGGTCCCTCACTCCCTTACTTGCTGTTGGTCAGAGGGAAGGTGTGTGTGGTGTGTGCAGAGCAGTGAGACCCAGTGTGCCCCCTGCAGCATCATGGGGACAGCTTCAAAAATGCCCTGGGGGGTGTTCTTAGAAGGATCCAGAGACAGAACCCATACAGCAGGGCTGTTGTGGGCACCGAGGAGGAACAGCTTTGCTTGCTGAGGATCAGGGACTTCTCACCCTTCTCACTTGCACAAGCAGCCAGTGCACATCCTTTATGTGACTTGTGCTGTGTTCTTGCCTTTGCATTTCATAGATTTGAGCCTGAGTAATTCACACAACAAAGCTGAAAGGATTTATGCTGCCACACAAACTCTGAGTACCTTTTATCTGATGCAGAGCCTGCTGTGTTACTAGAAGTCCTGCTATGAGAAGAGACCTAATGGTGGTGGCTGTCATACAAAGCCCTTCTTCCTTATGCCATGACACCCTCCATGAAAACTCAAACCAGCACATTGTGGTGCACAGGTGTACGTATGCAGAGATGAATTTGGGCAGAAATTGCTTTCAGAGCTTCAGCTCACCAACAGAGCAGAGCAATCTGGTGAGCTTGCAGCAAACAAATTGCATGAGGAAGGCAGGGGGACAGGAAAACTGAGCTGGCAGGCAGCTCTTTGGCTTAGACCCTTGGCTAAAGCTGTATGTTCAGCATCTGAGAGGGCTGCTGCATCCTGTCTCCCGGCTCCAGCTAGATAAGGCACTAATTTCTCATTAATTTGACTTTTGCTTTGGAACTCACACTTGTGGTACGTGCTGCTTGCTGACAACGGCCTTTTGTTAGGCAGGAGAAAGAACACTGCACGTTAGCCAGAAAAGCTCTGAATCCACTTTTCATTTACCACCATCATTCCTTCCAGCCTGGCTTTACCAGTCTCTGAGAAGTGATTTTTCCCTCTGAATGCGTAATTGGTCATTTATACACCAAACACAGAGCTTTTGCTTGGTATACCTGATCTAGAAAACAAACTGGTCAAGAGCTGTCCTACCAGATGTGAGTGTCAGTCAGCATCTGATCTCCATATAATTTATAAGGTATTAAATTACAAAATAATGAATCTTTTCAGTTAGCGTTTTGGCACATGATGACAGTGTTACGTTTTATGTGAGAATATTGACCGCAGCTCTCGCCCCATAAAACTGCAAACAGGGATTTGTAAGCATTGGCACTGGTTTCGCTTAGAAAAAGACACCTATTATGCTCGGGTTACAGTTAAGCTATGTATGCACAGCCTGGAGGTTGTCCAGTCACACACAGTTCTTTCCCCCTCTCTTTTAATGTTTCCTTAAGAAGGCGAGACAGCGGTTTCTGGGCTGGATGTTTTTTCCCCTGGATTTTGCTGGAGGAAGGCAGCAGAGCAGAAGCTGCTCCAGGATTCCTACAAGTGATGTTTGCTGTCGGTCCCATTCTGCCCCTGTTCAGCCTGGAGTGATGGGTGAGAGCAGGTCCTGTCCACAAAGCCCCCAACCCCTGAGCAGTGTGGGAATCCCAGCTTTCTGCACCTTCCTTGCAAGCTAACAAATAAAGAGTGCATATTGAGAGCGAGTTAGCATGGAGCCGAGCTTCAATCTATGTAAAACTGAAGGAAAGAAGGTTGGTTTTCTTTTTAATGCACTGGAGACGAACATTTATGTGCTGTGAGTTTTACCCATCAACAGAGTGAAATGCACCTTCAGTACTGTACCCTCAGCTTTTTAGTGTTTCTTTCTGCTTGTTTTCTTTCTCTTCTGTGTCTATGAACAGAGCACTCCTCTCACCGAGCTCCATTTCCAACTGGTTAATGGCAGGGCAGTGTGCTGGGTCCCATCTGGGATGTGTCCCAGCTGTCACCCATCTCAACCCCTTCCTTCCCCCAACAGCACTGTGAGCTGCGCATGGACAACAGTGCCTCCATTGGAGCCTCTTGTCTCACTTGGCATTTTGGACTCAAATTATGGTAGCAGCTCCTCTGAAATAGCTACATTTCATGGCAAGTGCTTAAACAGGTTCTTTGGCCAAAGGAAATACAACTCTTAAAGCATTTTAAATGTACGGTACAGACTGCATGGGAAGGGGTGGAGAGAAAGAAGCGTGGCAGCTCTCTTGGCACAAGATGCCCTTAATTACAGGGGCATGTTTGTGGGCTCAGAGAGGAACACTCTCTGGGAGGAGGAAAATGAGAATAAAACTGATGTTAAAGTCAGACATTGGGCTCTCACCCTTCTGAAAGGGGCAGCAGGTAAGTGACAGTCTGGAGCAGTGCCCTTTAGGGCCCATCTTGGCCTTGGTGAGCAGCAGGGTATTTTTCATTGGAAGTCAATGCACTGCTAAATCAATATTTCTGTCAAAGCATAGCATTTTTGTTTTAATGTGTCAGAAAACGGATTACATGTAAGCAGTCACAGTGCTGCTTGGCTCAGTATCTCATCAGCTTTGATCAGAGTGAAGTAATATAAATGGCTACGTAGGAAACATCTGCTCCTTTGCTATTTTCCCTTTTTCCCCCCCCACTGTAGCACTTGATACCATACTGTGGAAAGTGTAGGTTTTACAGAACTAAGAGGTAACAACTTCATAGTTCTTAATGTTTAGCTGGTTTTACATACCTTATGCTTAATTGTGAAGTGACATATTTAGGTCAGGATAGCTTGAAACAACAGCTGGAGAAATGAATCATCTCATAAAACGCAGCAACAAATCCAGGTAGTTAATTTTCCACATATATTTATATAATCTATATCTATAAAAGGAAATGCAGGATATGTAATAAATTAATTGCAAAACAAGGAAGCATTGTGGTAGTGAGGAACAGAGTGCAGCTAACTCATTTAACTTCTTCTGGAGTTACTTTGAGACCATTTAGTTTAATTAGTTGAGTGTGTAGCAAAAATCCAGCAGGCAATCACCAACAAGCCCTTCTGTTAATTGGATGTCTTCTGTGAATTGGGTGCTCTGACACCAACTGTCTGTATCCAAATGCTCTTTTGTAAGGGCAGCACTCCCGGGTTCTTCAGCCTCACACTGTTCCTTTAGAGAGGCTTGGGCTGGTGAGGCCTGTGGGGTTCCAGGCCCTTTCCTTCAGCTGGCTTACCAGAAATAGTCCCATAATCTCCTGGAACACAAAAGCCCAGGTGCAACAGAGCAGTAATGTGCTCCTAAGTGACATCTCCAGGGAGAGTTAAAAATAAATTAAGAGACAGTTTAGTCTTACAAAATGAAACTTACTTTGAAACTGCATCATTAATTACTTTTTAGGCTTTTTTTTTTTTTTATATCATCAAGCAACCCATCTACCTACTTTCAAAAGTATTATGTATGCTCTGAACATTTCCATACAGTAAGCTCCAAACCTCTCCATACAGTAAACTTAATGTGCCTGTATCTAGTAAAGCGGGGACATATATACTCTTGCAGTGAAATAAGGAAAAGCCCAAAGCTTTTATTATACCTTTTTAAACAAACATACATATTGTGTGAAGTTACTGAGTTAACATACGATGATGCGTTTCCAGAAGGCATGAAATACTGGCAGATATCTCTAAGAAAAATCAAACTTTATACTTCCCAACTGGTCCCACTTCAACCACTGGGGAGAAGAAACGCCAAATGTTGGCACTTTCTGCATATCCTGATTAAGGAATCTGTTCTGTTCCCTCCTTTGCTGGCGTGTATGGTGTCTTTCCAAAGAGTGCCATCGGAATTTTTACATCCCATCTGGTGGGACCATCCCACCATAGGAACTTACCTACCTGTGCAGTTATTCCCCAGTGACTTTTATTCATTAGCAGTGTGTGAGAACCCACGTGCTCTCAAAGAACTGTTTCACACCTGGTGTTAATCAAAAAGGTAATGGGGGATAAGGCACGTGTCAACATGGCACTAGAAATGTGATTCAGATGTTGGATCTCCCCCGTTTGGAATGGCCTGGTCACTTATTTCATCCTGCTGTGCTGGTAGAGCGGTCTTTGTTAGAGGGGTCTCAGTCTTGAAAAGGGAGTCCATTTTTATCTGTGTCTTTATGTTGAAAGATTTCTGGAAGGATTCTGATGTGAAGTAATAGATGAATGGGTCAAAGCAGCAGTTCATGGTTGCAATGCACAATGTGATTGGGTACATTGTCCGTGCAAACCTCTCCAAGGAACAGTTTGCTATCGCCTGGGACCGCACGAGAGCGTACAAGAAGAGTATGGAGTTATAAGGCACGAAGCACACAACAAAAATGGCCACGTGCACAATGATCATCTTCAATACTTTTTCTTTGTTTGTCCCGATCTGAGACAACGTGGCAGGTTTGCGAAGAGTCCTGAGAACTAAGGAAGAACAGGTGAGGTTGAGTAGCAAAGGAATGATGAACCCCACCACCTCAATAAATATAGTGATCTTAGACAAATAGGTTTTCCAGATACGTTTGGAAAAGCCTTCAAAGCAGGTGGTGCTGGTGTTGGAAACGTTGGTTGTGGAGAACAATGAGGCTGAGATTCCACCGCTGAGGACCAGTATCCAAACGCCAGCACAGACTATGGCTGAATTTCTTCTGGTCCTAATGGTACGAGACCGGAACGGGTAGACTATTGCAAGGAAACGGTCTACACTGATGCAAGTGAGGAACAGCATGCTCCCATAGATATTGGTGAGAAATGCCGTCCCAGAAATCTTGCAAAGGCTATCTCCGAAAGGCCAATGTCTGTTAAAGTTGTAAAAAATTTTAAAAGGCAAAGTGAACACAAATAGCAGATCTGAAACCGCCAGGTTTGTCATGAAGATGGCTGTTTCACTCCGCATCTTCATCCGGCAGCAGAAAACAAAGAGGGAAGCACAGTTAGTGATCAAACCGAGGATGAAGACCACGCTGTACACGGCTCCATACAAGTTGTACTTAAAGGAATCATCTGTCAAACAGGTATGGTTGTTGCTGTGGTTTCCCATGCCAAGTCTGTGGCGTGCTTCTGAAGAAGGTCAAAGTCTACTTCAGTGCCATCCATAAAATAAGGCAGTCATCTCTTTTCTTCCTGATAAACGTCTTCCAGGAAGGTCGCTTGAACCCTTGTTACCACGTCCTCGTTGTGCATCCTTTCATCCTAAACGGGAGAGAAATAAAAGCCATCAGTTTTGCCATCTGTTATCACCCTGCGTGTCTGTGCAAGAATTTGCTCTTTCCTTTCCAAACGTTCAAACAGGGCCAGTAATTAGTTTACAGCCAGTCTTTATACATTGTTATGAATTCCGCTATTACTGGGACTTATCAAAGTTGGACACAGCAGTTACGGCACTCGGTTTTCCTTTGCTCCCTGCTTTGCTCCCCTGTCCTCCTGTTGGAATTGGCTGTCACTCTTCTTCCAGCGTTCCACCTGGAAAGGCTTTTCTTTAAAATCTAAGATGGATTTGGCCCAGTGTATTTGGAAAGACAATATGGGCTGCAATACTGAGGCTATTCTTTGATTCGGCACCTGGGCAACTGCTCACCTAAGAATATCACAAGGACCTGAATATGTTGGTGCTTACTCTGAACTGTGCAAAACATTGGGATTTCTATTATATTTATCTGCAGAAATGACATTATTTACTAAAGGAATTTTTTAAATGCTTTACAAAAAGACCCATCTCTAAGCTGCTCTGACTTCATTTGATTTCTCTTTCTTATCACCTTCTGAACTTGATATCTGGCAAATCTCATGAGCCTTGTTCTTGTAAGACTCCATCCCAATTCTGTCAGCTTTGGGAAAGTGTGGAGTTGAAGATGTCATTTGTTAGAAATAAGAGCTTTCTGAACCACCTTGATGTTACCCTCCTATGTTTATGCCAAGTGTTTGAGGCCTGAGAGCAGAAGCAATGGGGGAATCTCATTAACCAACAATGAGAAGGGCTTGTGGGCTGGGCTGGGGGCACTCCTTGGCAATGTGAAGCTGGGTTACCAGGGTGGGGACCTTTGTCTTGTTAAACACAGCAAACCGAATCCAAAACAGTTTGTCACTCTTTAGTAATTTGTAATCTAGGAAACGTCTCAGTAACTGCAGCTATGGAGTTACTTGGAGATGAAACCATTGTGAATCGTAGAGCCTGTTCCAGAAAGTGATTGATAATGTGGTTACAACAGCAAACACGTAACTGAGCAGGCTGGTGTTAAAGGTTGGCAACGTGCAAACAAACAAATGCGGGGAGAAAGCGTGGAATGCAGACCATTGAAGATGCAAACAGATCAAAATCAAATGTTTTCCATATGTTTTTCCTACTGGGAAAAACTCACACTAGCAATAGTTCTTGCGTGCTATCAGTGAGCTAGCTGCTGAACTGCCAGTGTGCAGGGGTGCAGCATGGACTGGCTGTGCTCACACCCTGGCAGCACGGGGCTCACTTTGCGCTATGAGCAACATCCCACCCTAGAGACAAGTGGGGTGTGAAGCTGGGAAGGGAGGATCCCATGATTTCACTCATCAGATGGCTTTGAGTGGCTTCAGTCTTTTTGATGTCCCAGAAGATAACTTGGCACTATTGCATGTGTCCTGATGGGGAGGTTTCTTGCCTTCTGCTCTGTGCTGTTGTCCTGCTGGGTTTGCTGTGCATACCTTTTGCTCCCTGAACTCTGTTGTTTCCGTGGATGGCATTAGTACAATGCTTCTAACTCAGCAGATCTTCCTTCCTGTTGTGTTCATTTTGTGTTATGCATTTGCAGCTATAACAATATCCTGCCTTAGCAGATACTCAAATCAGGGATAGACATGCCTTTATCTGATCGCAGCTGTGTGACAATGAGAAATGAGATGAAAGCCAATAGAGAGGCTTTCCTTTGTGCACGTGTGGGGACTGACAGCAGGAGTGGGCTGTGAGGGGGAGCAGCATCTTCTGAGGCCCTATGGGCTCCTGCACTCATCTCAGCATTTTTCATCTTAAGTTATAGCTAAATGAACTTGTTTTCTTAAGCTATTTCACAACAAACATCATTATGAAAAGGGCAGTAGTAATATTTCAAAGGTGCACTTTTTTTCTTCTTAGAATGCACAGTAATCTAAATAAGTGGAGTCTCACCTAGGGGTTGAAATGCCCCTTGACTAGAACTTAGCTGTATTCAAGAGCAAACATTAGCTCCAACCTCAGCCTAATGCATTAAGTAACTTGCCCAGTAAAGAAAGAGGCCATGTGTTATCTCCATCAGAAGAAAGTCTGGTTTATACTGAAGCATAACCTCCATAGGACCCTTTTTCCTGCTGTGTGCAGAGCCCAGGTGTGCTGGGCTCTGTGTCTGGGTGAGGTTTGAGGCTCGCTGGGTGCCTGCACAGAGCTGTGCTGGGGTTGCGTGGAAGCTCTGCTTTGCATTCTGCGCACGCACTGTGGGATTTTGGCTGCTCCTCAAAGCACAGCTGGGCGCAGCAGGTTTAAAAGGCAGCTTTGAAATCCTTACCTTCACTGCTGGCATATGTGGTCCCTGCCAGCAGCCTGACCCAGATGCTTGGAGCACAGGAGAAAAGGAGCTCCATCAGCTGGTTATTTTTCCTTGCTCCGCATCAGACGACCACAGGGACAAATACAGCTTTTCTGCTGTGTGAGAACTGCCTGCCAGCAATTGTCCAGCCAGGTTATGGTCTTGGAAATATAAGCGTGTGTTGTTTACCTACCTAACTCTGCGGGGTTTAAACAAGCTGACAAGCTGCTTTCAAACTGAGCCACGTGCTTTAAATTCTGCAGCATCAGTCCACAGGTTTGGTTTTTCTGGATGTAAGGCACTCTGCTTCCTTTTCACCACGGATTAAAGCAACAGGATGCTCTTCATGTGCATCACGATCACTGCTGCTGCTTTGCTGGGAGAACGGTGTTAAATGCTGAGTTGAGTATGAAGGCTCTTCAGGCAGCTCAAAGCTTTAACTCCTGTGCCTACAATGGGCTCTGTGGGTGAGGGGAGGGATGTGTTGAGCTGTAATAGTGCACAGCCTGGCTCGTGTGTGGTTGTTATTAACATTTCCTCTTGTAGAGGGGATGATATAGCAAACCCATAGCAGCTGTCCCTCACATAACCTCCTTACTCTCTCTTACTTACTGGAGTGGGGCTCAGGGTTTGCTCACATCTGCCTTCTGCTGTAGAGTCCCTGTCTTTTGAATGCAAAAAACAAAGGAGGCCTTCTGTGCATTACTTCCTGTGGCACACATTTCTCCTCTTTGGGATTTTTTGTTTCCTCCTTAGTGCACCCCAAGAAGTCTTCAAAGCATCAGCAGGATTCTGAGCAACCGTTGCTTTTGTTCTTTCAGGTTTGTTTGTTGTTTTATACAGAAAATAACTTCAGGTAAACAAGCACTTTGTAAAACCCTATTTATAGTTCCATTGAGGCTGTTCCTTCTCCTTTCACACTCATCTCATTCTCCGTGCTGCTGCTGGTTTGTTTTGCTTGCAAGGAGAACTTTGTGAGCATTAACAGGAAGGAGTTTGGGGGGAATCTGGTTGCTGTCTTTGTGAGGCTCCATCCCCCTGTGCCCATCGGGGTGAGCTCATTGCATGCTGTGATGTGACAGGTGCCACTGGCAGCCCTCGCTGCAGCACCATCTGCTTTGTGATGGGACACCACGTTCGGGTCTGGTTTCTGAGCTGAGTGTGAAGCGAGGAAGGCACAAATGCTTCCATTTCTTTTGTTGACTAATCTGAAGGGATGTATCTGGGAACAGTAGGAAAGAATTAGATAGATATAGGTCGGCATAGGCTTCTGTAGTTTCAAAGGGCCATTCTTCCCCAGTTTAATCCATCAGAGCAAATACCTCTGTTGTGCTGGGTGAAAAGGGGACAATGTCTGATGATTAGCACAGATGATGGCAGCAAGGCTCTTATTTGTGGCTCCACACTCACCGTGCCAGGGTCTCAATGACAGCATTACCCCCATTTCCCAGCACCTGCTGATGGCTCAGTGACACCTCCCACATCGGGATCCTTTCAGTCCATTGACTTTCTCCATTTGCTTTCCCACTCCTCTTCAGCAGAAGGCAGGCAGAGCCCTGCAGTGCCAGCACGGTGTTTCACACTGCTCCTCCACCCCTGGGAGCAGCTGGCAGTGCTTTGGACCCCTCCTGCAACCAGCAGGCACCCCCAGCCCTCCCCATTCCTCAGGAGGACCCCAGTTTCACACCTCCCAGAGATGGAGCTGGGAAGTGGAAACTTGAGCCTATCAGCCCTCATCCTCATGGCACTCTCCTTTTTCCCTCTTTTTTTCTCTCCTTTTAATTGCTCAGCACCGCTGTTGTCTCCTCACTGTCCTCTGAGACCTACAAAGCATTTCCTGCTCGTGGTCACTTTTCTGTGCTGTATCTGTTTTGTGTTGAGCTAATTAAAATGTTTCCTTCTGCAGAGCATGGCGAACTGCCTTACCCCGCATCAGAACGCTGATCCTCGGGGCATGACTTTCTTTTTGTTTTCACTGAGAATGTCTGTCTTCATTTACATCATCCGTTTAACCCTTGTAGTGCCGTGGTCTTCCAGAGGCCGGGCCCACAGCCCAGAAATGGTGGGATTCACCCCACACTTCTCAGCAAAGTCTGCATTATTTTACTCCTGTAAGAGGAACAGTTTTGCTTGCAAGGAAACCTCAGGCTGATGATGGAGGGCTGTAGGAATGCTGCTCTTTGGACTCCTGATCTCCCCTTAGCAAGAGGCTCATGCTTTAACAGCATTGCTAGGTGCAATGGAGAGCGTAGTCATGAGTCTTAGATACAAGGAAAATCTTGATGAGAAGCTGCATTGTCCTCTGGCCCAATGCTTGGAGATTCACAGGTTGTTTTCACTCAGGAGCAGAAAGTAGTGCTGGAGGTGGCTGTGCCTTTGATGTAGCCCTGCTTATTTACAAAGCGTGGTTAAGGAAAGAAGAGTCCTGTTTCCCTGAACTGCTTGGGAATCCAACAAGGGCACTCAGTTTATTTACTTACGCTTCCAGAACGCCTTCCAGTAAGCACCCAGCCCCACAGCTTCCTTTCTTTGCCTTTGGGCACCATTTGCAGTGCTTCCGTGGTGGCTGCTGGCTCCCCGCTGCCCTCCCTGGCCCAGCAGTATAAAGCCCTCCATTCACCCCATGCCATGCCCACTGTCTTGCTCTGCACTGCTTCCTCTGCAGTCCCTTTGCTCAATGCAGTGTTAAACTTTCACCTCTGATTATCCAAAAACCATAGGCTCTTTTTTTTCCTTTGCATGCATTAGCATCTACGTGGCTCCTCCAGCCGCCAGCGCCGCAGCACAGATGCCTGTGTCAGCTTTTGCAAGCTCAGCCTCAGTGCAAGAACAGCTGGTTTCCTTGTAGGTCCACATCCATGGAAATCAGTAGGGCAGGAGGCAACCTGTGCATTGCTCCAGTGCAAGGGTCTGTGCCCTGCATTCATGTGCTGGAGGGGGTAAATACAACAGGGCTTTGTTCTCTCTAATTGCATTATTTGGGGTGTGAAGGATGGTCTGAGGCTCTGTTCTGACAGGGGTGGTTGTGGGCGGCTGCAGACTCATCTGTTCCATCAATGTGACCTGCCCTTCTATGCAGCCCCACACTGAGCCATCCTCTCAGTACCCCTCAATGTGCAGAGTGAGGCAGCACTGCATACAGCTGTGCCATAGTGCAGGGTGCTGGAGCAACACGCTGCACAAGCGTGTGAAAATAAACGTGATATTAGCTAAAAAGAAGATCCTGACGTTAGTCTAATTGGTGCATAAGTTGATATGGAAGAACGTGATGCACAGAGAAAGCAATCTGCTGCATTGCTATGTTGCTCAACATAGTGCCCCTCAGTTTCACTTGCTAAGATCAAGAGACTTCATTTTCTACGAAACTAAGCTAAACTGTTACAAAAGACTCTGAAACTTTCCTTGCAGTGAGGGTCAACTCAGGCTAATTTGGCTGTGAGGCTGTGTGCATCTTTACCACCTCTTGTGGGACCGAGCTCAGAAGATGGGGCATTAGAAAAAACCTTGCAGAGCCACTGTCTGTTCTTGGGAATACAGAGATCCTCTTTTCAAGGAGAGAATTTGCCTTTTGTGCAAGGCAGTGGGCTCCCCTTCCCTGAGACTAAATCAGGTCCTTATTTGTGAAGGAGGCGCAACGTGGGAAGGAGCAGAGTCTGTGCATGCATTTGACCTGGAAAAACCTCCTGGGGGTTGAATGTGAGCCCCAGGAACTGTCCTCACTCCCCCAGCCCCACGGATGGGGTGGCTCACTGGTGTCTTACTCATTGACCCTGGGCCACGAGACTGGGACTAGTTATCCATATACAACTAACCAGCAGCACTCAGCAGTGAATGGAGGTCCAATGATACAGCTTGGGCCAAAGTTAGTTGCACAGATGCATTAGAAATATCAGCGTATACTGAATATGATCATTGAGAACTTAGTTTGTTGACTCAGGAAATCTTACTCCTTTTCTACCCAAAGCCATGGAGTTGGACTCCTTATGGGTCCCTTCCAACTCAAGATGGTCCATGACTGTACCCTCCTTTGCTGCTTCCTTTCCCTGGGAGGTGGATGAAGCTTTGGCTGAAACTGCCTTAATTCCTGCTCTCATGTGAGGTCACAGGCAGAAGGAGGGCAGTCAACCTATAGCTGAGAGTGCACTCCCCTGCCCGGTGCAGGCTGCAGGGCCCAAATGCAGTTAATGGAAGGCACAGTGCTTTCCATTTTCTGTCTCATGCAAGCGAGTGGATAACAGCATTCAGGCATTGGTTCAGTTTGTCTGTGTCCAAGCGCAGCTCAATACAGTTAATAAGGTTGGATAAGACTTCTAAGATCATCTGTTCCAACTGTGCCCTTATCACCAATATTGCCCACCAAACCACATCCCTAAGTACTACATCTTCCCTTTCCATAAATGCTTCCAGGGCCAGTGGCTCCACCACTCCCTGGGCAGTCTGTGCCTGTGCATCACCACTCTTTCTGAGAAGCAGTTCTTCCTAACATCCAACCTGAACCTCCCCAGTACAATCTGAGGCCGTTCCCTTGCATCCTATAGCTGGTACTGGGAGCAGAGGCCGACCCCCACCTCAGCACATCCTCCTTTCAGGGAGCTGGTGAGAGCAATTCTACAACTTAAAGAAAGCTTCAAGCTGCAGAGAGCAACTTCCTCTCTCCAGAATCTAATGACTGATTTCTATCAGCTGCCCTAACCCCAGCCAGGCAGGAGTCTCATTTTCAGTCTCAAAGGATTAAAATAAAATGCGGCTCAGCTTCCCCCACCCTTCCTCCCTCCCATGTTTTCAGGACTGTCTTTCCAATTGAATAGGCTTTGAACTCCCCTGAAATTGCAAGGTTAGCTTCCTGTCTGTTTTATTTTGGCTTTCAGTAAGGGAAAGAAGATGAAAAAGGGGGGGAATATCCTTATCACTGACATGTGAACTTTGCACTTCCCATCGCGTGGGTTTTACCATTCTGCTCATACAGGGGAGCAGTGCTGCCACACACAATTGTCCCCTCTCAAAGAAAGATTAAAGGCTCTCACTTAAAACAAACACCCAAACAATCCTTGCAAACTTTTCTTTATACTGCAAGTCCTATTCCTTCAAGACGGCCGTATCTTTAGGGTCGTTATAAGCATGCTATTGAGCATTCATTTTACTTCTGGCAGAGGTAATTTTTATCTGCTTAGAGCTCTGCCTGATTTCTTTTGCCTGTGGCATTTTGCCACTGAGTTTAAAAGGAGTCAGTTTGAGCCATAAATGGAAGCCGAAGTGAGAAATAAAATGCTGCACTTTTGCAGTGTAAGAAATGCAACTAATTTTTTACTTTTTAATGTAGCTTGTAGGAACCAGATCTCACGGCATGTGTATCACTGCAAGCTGAAAGCCACGTTTCTATACAGCCCTTTCTTCAGCTCATATTCAAGTGTCCTTTCAACCCTGACTTCTAGTGTTAAAACAGAACCCTCGGAAAGGCAGATTCACAAATCTGCACCAAACACCGGGGGAAGGAAAAGCCCTCAATGTGTCAACCACAGTGACACGATGGCAATTACGTTGTGAATGAGGACAGCTTCCTCAGCAGCAGTTGGGACTCGGAGCTCCTCCGCTCCTTCCCAATAAGTCAGAAAGGGACAGAAACATCCATTTCTTCCACTTAAATCACAGCACGGCTCTCAGAGGAAGATCTGTCCGACAAAACATGGCTATTCCGCATGGAAACGCACCGCTCAGCGCCGCCTGCGAGGTTCGTGCCCGGCTTTGTCTGAGCTGGCAGAGTTCAGAAAAGGCCCCAATCATTTCTCGGTGCTGACACGCGATGGGGATGGGACGGCTTTGTGCTCAGCACTTACCGGGTTCGGACCCGTTCCTTGCTGCAGTTCCCCATGGATCCTTTCTGTGTGTTGCAGCCAGCGCCCAGCTATTCCCACGCGGGAGGGCTGCGCGCTCTCGCTGCTAAAACTTCGCTGTTCACCATTAAAATCCGAAGCCCCCGGCAGCTCTCGGCCTCCCTTTGTTCGGAGAGGAAACAGAACTGCTCGAGGCTGCGGCCATCGCGTCTTGGGAAGAACGGGCCCGATGTCTGCGCGGGGTCTGCGGGCAGCGGGAGCTCTCGGGGGTCTCTATAGGAAAAGCTTTCCATTGGGCAGAGCCCCGGTATGGCAGGCAGAGCCCGGCCCGCCCCGCCCCGCGCCCCTCTCGGGCTGCCCCTCGCGGAGCATCGCCCGGCGGAGCAGCTGGGGGGGGGGCGGCACAGCCCGCAGGGCCCCGCGCCGGGGGGACGCGCCTCGGAGTGCGGCTTTACCTCCTTGCTGCTTCCAGTGAGGAGGGGGTGGGAGTGGAGAAAGCAGCGGGAAGCTGCAAGGCAGCGCCAGCCGGAGAGGAAAAAATCATTGTGAAGGGTTTAGGAAGATTTGTTGTTGGTTTGCTGCTTGCTTTTTGTCGGGGAAAACTTCTCAAAGAGGTTACCCAGAGCCCCCCGGACTGTGGTTCCCCAGCAGACTGCTCTCAGAGCCCCAGGTTCTGGATGGAAAACCTGTAGGCTCTCAAAAACACAGGGACACGGCTACAAGCACTGCTTTCTACATGAAAGCACCGCTTTCTTGTCCTGCTGCTCTCCCCAGAGCTGCCTTTCAGCAGAGCCAATCCCTAAGGCTGTGCTTTATCTCTTACCTTCAGTATCAGCCCTCCAGCCAGGACCGGGGGTCTCCAGGCAGCAGCAGTGCAGCAGATGGCTGATTTGTCTCGGCCCGTTTGTGCTGCAGAGCAGCCAGTGCCCTTTTATTTCTTTTTCAGCCCTCTCCAGTTCCATAGGGTTGAAATCCTGAGGGCGAGTTTAAAGCCCAGCCTCCCATCTAGCGCGTCCCGCTCGCATTGTGTTTGTCTGTCCTTTTCCTCCGCTCTTCTTGGCCGTTCCCACAGGCAGCCAAGGCCAGTAAACAGCTCATTGTGAGGCTGGAACTAATGTTATTCCTCGGGCTGGTGGCTGATGCAGTGGGCTCTGTCTCGCTTCTGCTGCACGCCCAGCTGCCATGGGCTTTTATCCAGGCGACTCAAACAACTTCCTGAGTATCTCATGTAACAGCCTCCCTCCAGCCTGCAAACCTCATCCTCAGAGGGGTCGCGGAGCTGCAGCGACTGTAAAAGGCGAGCATGGATTTCAGCTGAAAACGCTGAAGGTGCAGATGTTTCCTACCCCTCGTGGTCAAAGGGGCATTTTTTCCTTTATTTTTCCTTTTTTTTTCTTTTTTTTTGGGGGGGGGGGTGGGGAGGGGGATGAGAAGAGAGGCAATCTGGGTATATTGCAAAGGGATGGTGAAAGGCGTCAGCCACCGCTATGCATTGCTGTGAACATAGGGGTGGATGTAGGGGTTGGGGGGGTTGGGGTGCAGAGCCCATCGGTGTGAGCAGCCTGTGTGCTGGGCTGGCAGTGAGGTGCCCCTTGGAGGAGCAGCATGGGCTGTGCCTTCCCCTTCTGATTCAAGTACTGCCAACTTTCCCCCATCCTTCCTAAAACTAATGGCAACTTGTGAGCAGCAGTCAGCTTCGGCCTTTTATGGCTTGTGGGCATTTTCCTGCTTTCAGGGCAAGCCTGATTACTCGGGTATAATGCAACAGTTTTGCAGCCCCTGGCACCCGTTCTTATGCGAGTGTGAGTGCTCTCAGTGGGGACTGATTAAACAACATGTCTGCATTTGAAATCCCTCTGTTTAGGGGAAGAAATGTGGTTTGGATGGTTTGAGGCTGGGTGTGCTGCGCCTTGATGCAGAATGAGCACATTGAAACCCTTTGTGGATTGAAGGACCAGTCCTGGGCAGAGCCATTAGGTTTGCTGTAGTTCTTCCAAAGCTGAAAGAGTGCCAGAGTACCCATGGATAAACACAGGATAAACCATAAAACAAAACCTTTGTGCTTCATGCAGTATTTGGCCAAAACGTGGCCATTGTGCCAACGTGGGTGCTGGTGGAATTGAAGCTAGCAGCTGTACCTGTCTGGGGTGTCTGCTTTCTCTTTAGGGATACTGGTTTAATTAAACATGCCTAACAAAAGTCTTCAGCTGTTGTGAACTTCAATGGCTTTCGGGCGCTCCTCCTTATAATGTTACCTCTCACTTAACAGAAGGTTGGGGTTGGTATTTCTCAGTGCTGTGATTCCAACCCGTTCCCCACCCAAGGTTGCCATTGAATTTAACAGCATCTCTAGCCAGCAGGTGCTCCAGTCACCCCCCTTTTGTCTGCTTTTGTGGGTTAGAAGTTTCTTTCATGAAATAGGAGCACCTTTTTCTGCCAGCTGCAGCCCAACTGAGGAGCTGGGCAGTTGTACCTCTAGGCTGACCCAGAGTGCTTCTCTTCAGCCTCAAGAGATCATTAGAAGTAATGATAATAAAAATTCCCCTCTGGAATGTGAAGAGAAAACTGATGTCCCCAGAGCCATGCATTCCTGCCCCCATCACAGAGCGATGCACGCCTTCCTTCCCCCTTTCTGCCACACCAGAGCAAACAGACCACACTCTGCTCTGTCCATGTAATCTGTATATATTATTTTAAATGAACCCAAACACTCCCAACAAAGTGCCCTCTCTCAGCATAGGTCTATTTGCCAAACATGAAGGACTGAGGTGGCTGCCTCTCTTCTTGGTTACAGTTACAGGGAAGTGTTTTCTTTAACGTGGAAAAACAATGAGCAGACTGCGTGGCTCTTCATCTCCCTTCTCCATGCCGCTCCACTGCTGTCCCCACCCCGGTCCCATGGCGTTGGGATCAGGCTGGGGACAGGGTGAGCTCTCCTTGCAGCATTGGCAGCACACCAATAATCCCCAGTTAGTTCAGACAACAAGGCAGACAGGACTGTTATCTTGTTGGAAACTTGCTGCTGAGCTGGTGTTGCATCTTGAAGCTGAAGATTTACCCCGTGTTTGCAGTGCTCAGGCTTTCTGCCTGTGCACAGAAACCCAGCTGATATTTTGCTTTCTCTCATGCTTTCTCTCATGCTTCTGGCTCTGTTGTGTCAGTGGACCCTGGCTTTGGGATTGGCATACATTTCTATTGGTATGAGCCAGGCAGGAATATCTGGATTTTGGGAATAAGTTAGCCCAGGTGAGTAGCATGTTGCATTTCTGGCTGATTGATGCTTATCTCTTATGCCGTTGGAGGCACTGACTGTTTGCAGTCAATCAATGCTTTAGTGTGCCAAGATTTCTGCTGCAGGGCACTTCTGTGCTCTCAGAAGGAGCCAGAGAGCAGAAAGCAAAGATGAATTTCAGTTCTGGAGGCTGCTGGCCCTGCCTATGGCAGGGAGTTGGAGCTTGGTGATCCTCGAGGTCCCTTCCAACCCAGGCCATTCTGTGATTCTGTGATTTAAAGGCCACAAGAATAAAAAAGAAGGAAAGATTTGCTTTTCCCCTTCCTCCTCTGCTTGTTGGCAAGATGTTTCCTTTCTCTGCTGTCTCCATCTCAGATGTCACTTGGATGCTGAATGCTGTGTGGTGTTGGTCTGTTGGTAGACAACAGTATGTAGCAATAGTGTGTGGCACTGGGAGCCCTCATGCTCCAGAGGGGAATCTGTGGCCAACCTGCTGTTACCTGCAGTGCTCAGAATGAATCTCCATGAGATACTTCAGCACACAGGGGTATCCTGCTTGGGGAAATGGGCAACCCTGTGCTGCCAAAGGATCTTCCCTTTCAGCTTTCAGGCTCTGATGAGTCAAAACACATTGCCCACAAACAGCACGTCCCTATGATGTACCATTTGCTCAGCCCATGAGGCTTACAGCTTCCTACCATCTCATCCTTCTGAAGCAGCAGCTTTAGGACAGCAGCTCTTACAGAATGAGCTTAGTGCTGGGGCGACCCCAAAGGAAACGTCTGGATGACTGAAAAAAGAAAAAAGGTTCAACCCCATTCAAACAGAGAATTTCATTCAGATGGTCCCCAGGAAAGGAAGGGAAAAAATTATTAACACTGATATTTGCACTGGGGGAGAGGAAGGAGAGGGGGGAGTCACTTTGCAGAAACCACCAGCCTCTGCTGGAGAAGGTTTGGAAGGAAAGTTCCTGAGCACATCTAACAGAGCCATCAGGAGCTCACTGATTCTGCAGAGTTCACTAATGCTTAATGGTTTGTCAGTGTTTCCATTTGAAATCCTTTCTGAAGGGCTTCATGAGAAGGCCATAAAAATCAAATGGAAGCGCAAAGCCTCATCCTGTTTGTGTATTTGCTTTTAAATATGCTTTTGGAAGGACATGGAAAACCATTTTCAATGCTGCAGGCAGATGAGGGGGAAAAAAAGCAAGTCCCTGCAGTTTGAGGGCTTTGTGCTGAGAGCTGTGTGCTGCTGCTTGGAGCTCAGCTCTTATTCCATCCAGCAAGGCTCTGCTAACAAGCAACAGGATGATTCTTTTCCAAGTGCTCAAATCAGAGTCCTCCAGGAGCAGGTGCTGCTGGTGGCAGAGCAGTGCTGGAGCACCCAGAGATCCCACTGCCCAGAGCTGGCAGCCTTCTCAGCCCCCAAGCCTCAGGTTTGCTCCTATCCAATGGGGTGTCAGATTAACTGATTAACCTGTGATTTATTTCTCCCATTCTCAGAGCCATCAAAGTGCAGCTGTTTTCATTCATGAGTCCTGAGGGCCTGCCTTTATTAAGTGCAATTAACTTGAAGTGAAGGCATTAGAACATGAGCTGCTGAAATGTGTTTCACTGGGTAAAAAAGTAAAATGGAATCCACAAAGAAGGAAAGTAAACCAAAATCCATAACTTTGGCTGGGTCACACCGAGATCTCTGGCAGCACCATCTCCCCCCAAACCAGACATCTTCCCCACAACCTGTTGCTTTTCTTCTCATTGGCATCCCCACTAATCCAGGACAGTGCTGCTCATTCGGGTAGTATCCTCCTCTTTGTTCTCTGTGTTTCCCAGTAGCTCAATGGGGCTCTTCCAAGTGTGCCTTGGTAGCTTCAGAGCCTTTCATTTTTCTTGTCAACATGTTCATTTTGCAGACTCATTTTGCTCATTACTCATTTTTTCCCCATTACACAAAGCAATTTCCAGTTGTGCACGACCAACCTTTGTGTATGAACTCTCCCTTCAGAAACCGCATCTGGCAGAGGTTTGGCACATGAGAGCTGCTCCAGGTGGGTGAGAAACACACAGGCAGCCCCTCCTGCAGGGTGAGCTCGGGCACAGGCTCTGTCCTGCTGCTCTGTGGAGTCTGGATTATTCTCTTTGCACAGTTCAGAGGAACTGGCTGTCAGCTCTGTGTGCTGTGGATCCTGCTCCAACAAATGGATACGCTGCTGTCTGGACAAGGGGCACCAGCAATGCCAAAATCTTATCCTCTGTGCCCCAAGGACACGAGGAGCAGGTAATAAAACCCCAGTTTGGATGGAGCTGGGACGACCTCAAACAATTAAAGGCGCAGCCAGGCAGGAGCTCACCATTCTGCAGCCATGAATAGAAGGAAGAAGCTGAATGTCAGGAAGCGTGCTGTAACAATGCGGGCTGTGAGGCTGCACCGTGGCTCCCGAGGGATGCACTGGGCTGCAGGATGGAAGCTGGGCGATACCATCAGGTGCATATGGGCATAAATCCTTCAGCACTGCGACACGGTTTGCAATATGCAGGGAGCAGAGCGCTGCTATTTCTGGTAATGTCCTTACACGGTGCTTTCTGATGCAGGGCTTTGGAGGGGTTGTTCCAAACGGGGAGTCTGCGGGATGCTGTGCTGCAAAGGCCGTCCTCGACACCGAGAGCAAGCCTGCTCTCTGCATTTCTTTAAGGAGTCTCTATCAAGACTGGTCCTGCTCCCTCTAGAGGGCGGCTGCTTCCCTCGTAATCCCGTGTCACAGCGACCTCCCATCACATGTTTGGGATCCCACTCTGCGTGCAAAGGGACTTTGGTGCTGGTACAGTTTGGGCTGTGCTGCAAAGAGGAGAACTGGGTGTCCCACTGCTCGCAGCCCCATCAGGATCCACCTGACCCAGGATCTGGGAAATGCCACCTGCACAGCTGCATCATCCACAGAGAGCAGAAGCAGAGCTCTGTGGGTACAAGCCATGGAGGTCTGGAGAGCTGCGTGCAACATCACAGCACACAGCAGCATGGCTTCTATCAGAGGGATGGCTGGAAATATGCTGGAACAGATGGGAAATAAAATATTTCCACTTTTCATTGGTGATACCTTGCAACTGGTGTAGCTGGTCACACCCCTCATAGCCCTCACAGCGGAGGACCCTTTGGGGTATCTCAGCACAGGGGATGCTGAGTGAGAAGTGCTGCTGCAATGTGCTTCAGCCCCAAGCACTGCCAGCAAAGTGTATTAACAGAGTTAATTGCAGCAAGCCGGCTGCTTTGCTGCTGCACACACAGTCCAACAGTGTCATGCAAACCAAAGCAGCATTATCCGTGTTGCACCAGCACTTACCTCCTGCTCTCCACCAGCCCATTGTTGGTAGCCCTTTGGCATGGCGTCAATCTGATTGCAATTAAGCTCTTAACAAAGCAGCCTTCAAGGCTGGCCGTTCGGGTTTTAATTGTTTGTGCTCTGAAAGGCACTGCACAATGGGTATCACAGGGGATATGCCACAAGCTGTAGTGGTAATGCCCTTGTTTGATAGTTTTGATAATTTTTGTGACTCATGGAAGCTATTTTGGTGCCGCTGTGTTTGTTTATCTGATTGAAAAGTGGTTTCTGAGGGGAGAAAATGATGTCTTTAATGCCCTGCAGTAGGGCACTGTTTTCTGGCAGCCTTTTTCTAACCAGCAGAAGGTGTTCTCGGGGTTTCTTTTACCAGAGACTCCGAACAGCAGCTATGTGTTCCTGATGCAAGTAGGGTTGTGTGCAGAGGAGCAGGAAAACTGAGAGATCCTGATATAGATATCAAGGTCTGGCTTGCCTATATACCAATGTGAAAATGAAGCAAAGCCTGGGATTCGCTTTGGAAATAACTGCATTTCCAGCTGAAGATGGGTGTGTTGAATTAGGCAGATCTCCTATTGCCTAGTCCTACATCAGCTCCCAGAATGCAGAAGCCCTCCATGCTGCGCTGCCTGCAGCAACAGCAGGGAGACCAGGGAACCTCTGAACACCAACTGCCCCCGAAATGCAGCCATTGCTCTTTCCAGGCTTTCTACCACTCTTATATCTCTCAGTTTTTGCCCATCTTTACATCTTGTAATTCCGCGAACTGCTCTGTGCATCCGTGCTGAAACAATGTAAAAGTAAGGTTAGGTTTGACCCAATAAGCACCAGACAACTTCCTTTCTTCTTAATCTAGAAGTATCTCATGGTAATTCAGTGCAAGAGAATCTGGGGGTTTCCCTGACGCAAGGAGAGGTCCCTCCTCCAGCACTGGCAGCCAGTGGAAATTTAGCCTGAAATTATGACCAAGTCCCAGTGGCTTTAGCTCACAACCCGATGTTCACACGCACACTAATAGTGATGAAATGGAATGAATGAAGGATGAGCTGCGTGTCACCAGGAGGGGAATCCAGGCAACTTTTCATGGAGAAAGGCAGTGAATGAGCCAAGCATTGCTCCCACTGCCCAGCGCCTGCTTCACAGTAAGGAGGCAGTGCACACACCTGGTTCCCAGGGGCACATCACTGTGTCCTAACAGCCTGTCACTGGTACAGGACACAGCGTGCAACTCGGGGGGCTCAGCAGTACAGACCAATCCAAAGGACAGAGCTCTGAACTGCCATTTCCTGCAGATATGGGGAGCTGGGGGCACACATCTCAGTGTGGTCTACATGCCAAACTTCATAACCAGTGCTGTGGTTCAGAACAAAGCCAGGTGCTGCCAGCAGATAATAGCAGATGGTTTTGGTGGGCTTCCTTGGGGTGCTTGAGGTGTGGGTTTGCTGTGTGTGACACCTGGGCACTGCTCTGCTGCTACCAATGTGTCATGGGATGGGGAGCACAGGTGTCACTGTGCCATGAGCAGGGTTGGAGGGCACAGCGCTGCATGGGGTGCACATTCAGTGGTGATGGATGTTCAGCCCTTGGAAAGATGGCTGCCATGAGGCACTTTAACATCGTGCCATGGGTGATGACTTTCTATGATAATTTGCAGCTCATCAGTGATTGAGGAACAGCAGTCCTTTGGAGGATATGGGTGTTCCTGTGGTGCTGTTGGTTTGAAGAAAGAGCACCAAGATAAAAAAATAGATAAATTAGGAGAACAGACTGAAAAAATGCTGCTTATCCTACAGTGTGTGTGCTGCTGATGGGAGGAGGAGTGTGAGAAGCAGCTGGCCATAGCAGGGAATGGCCACCCTGCCAAGGAGCACCTTGATAAGGATGGAAATCCATGTGTAACATTTCCTTTTGTTATCAGAGGGAAAGAAACACTTGAAAAAAGCATTGTTTTTCCAGAGGAAAGCAGCATCAACAGAGCAATGACTTTTTTCTTTAACTTGTTCTCTGTTGACTCGCTGACACCATTGATGGCCATTCAGGATGAGCCTTCTCTGCTCCTTCACCCACCTCTGTGGGTGCTCTCCGTGTTCAGTCAGCTCCTGGTACACTGCTTTGGTCAGGGCTGCAGGTGTTGTGTTCAGCAAAAAGAAAGACATGGTAATTTTCATGGAATCCAGGTAGCAAATGTTGCACTCACAGCCCACTAGCTTGCTTGGATTGAGCTCTTTTAGTACTCCTTGTAAATGGCGTTTATTGACCTCATGATTCCAAACTGCCCAGCTTCCAAACTCCACTGCAGGGCCTGACTCTGTGCTGCACTGCCAAGGGTTGCTCCCTTTGCAGGAGGTTGGTGATGTGATCTCCCTGCTTGCAGGAGAATTGCTTTCAGTTGGAATCAGCGAGCTGGGCTGCATGGAGCACTGGGGCAAGTCAGGACCAGGAGCCCTTCTGCAGGATCTATTCACAATGCAGACAGCATCTCCCAGCTCTGTGCCTGCACTGTGCTGTGATTCACGACAGGAAGCAGCAACAAGCATGCCCAGAGGAAAGCTGACCTTGAGGCTGTCATCCCATCTCATGCAGCACACTGACAGCCATGCATGGCACACTTTGGAGAGGCCCCATCCTGGGAGGGTGAGCAGAGTGGGACTGAGCATCCCCCAGTGCTGAGTGCTGCTGTGAATTGCTGTGTGCCACATCAGGGCTCTGGTAGCCTTGTGACAAAGCATTCTCATGGGAATTCACAGTGACTTCTCACACGGTGACCAGGGGGTGCTATATTTATCCTGGTGCTGACACGTCTTTGAATAGCAGAGGTTACACTCCAAGTTCCCCATTTGGAGGGCTCACCACCATCACTTTCACTGAATGCAGCTCTTCCAGAGCCGTTTGAAAAGGAGCAGAGCCTCCTGGAGCGCCGCTTTGATCCCACCAACATTGTTCTGAGCAGAAATCATTGCCAGAGTCTCTCCCTTTCTGTTGAGTCCTTGCTAAACCTCTTCTGTAAACATTTCCCCTCTCCATTTGTTTTCTCTACCCTTCCCAAACCACCTCCTCCCATCTTCCAGATCCTTCTGAGCTGCCTACAAGTTGCTCATCGCTTCCATTCTCATTGCAGCCTGTTGGTGCAAGCTGCCCTTGCTGCCTCACCTCAGATCAATGCCTGATTTCCAGCCATCCCTTGAGAAGCATGACCTCACCTTTTTGGCTAGGGTGCCCTGCTCCAGCACTGCTGGGACATCTGTTTGCAATGTGAGGGATGGAAAACCATTGCTTCTTTTCTTTCTTTTGAGTCCATCACATTGGTCCTTCGCACTTAAACTCAGCTCCTGCTAATTCGTCATGCTGATGGATGCACCTCTGAGCCTAGGAGCGCTTTGCAGCAGCCCCAGCTGAGTGAGCCCAGCCCAGAGTTAAGCAGGCTGCTTTTCTCTTTCTTTCTAATGTGATTTTAATTTTTTTTTGTTTGTTTGTTTGTTTGACTATGCTGTCTTACAATGAGGACAGTGCTGGCAAATGGCCATTCAATCCAAGCTTTCTGCAGCATCAAAAAAGTACCATGCATGGGAAATGAGCCAGAAGAGAGGCCTTTCTGAGTGGTGAGCAGTGGCTGCAGCAGCTCTACAACTATTTCCAGTAATGGTCATTTGTTTGGAGAGGGAGAGAAGGATTCTCCTTCTGATGAGAGGAGAAAACTTACCCAGTGCATGGGGTAAGCACTGGGATTGGGTTGGGTTGCACGGGGGTTGAGTGAGAGCTTTAAGGTTCTGATTTCCTCATCCTTTGAGCCCTCAGGGGCAGCAGGGCTCTCAGTGCATTGGCTGTGTGCTGCAGAGTGTGCAGGACGGAGGTATGCAGCCCCTGCAGCTCACCTCCTGTAGAGGGAAGGGCAAAGGAGCCCAAATGGCACTGGCTGCATTTGGGGGACACTGGAGAACATGGAGCCATGGGAAGCGCTGCAGCTTCTCACCACTGCAAAAGCTTTGCTCTCCTCTTGGCGACCCTCCTCAGTTTAGCTGTGCCACGAGCACATGTATGACAGTTACTCTGTCTTTGCAGTATCAGAGTTAAACTTTCCCCTTATTTTAGCTGAACACATGGTTCTGCTTAGCACTAGCTGAGGAATTACAAGCCGTATGTCTTGAATATGTATCTGCCAAGGTAAGTAATCTCTGCTGTGAACTTGAACAATCGGAGCTCGGGGTTATTTGTTTTCCTACGTATAGATTAGCCAGCTGCACGTCTCCAACATTTGTGGATGTTTTTGCTGAGCACACCCACATGGCAGCGCTGAGCCATCACTGGAAGGGGACCTGGGAGCCCTGCAAAGCACAAAGAGCCATTGCTATTGCAATTTCCATCATCAGGTCCCTGCAGAAAGAGTATCAGGTACGACAGGAGCTCCTCAGTAAGCAATGAAGAAAAGTTTCCCTTTAAAACTGCTTGTTTCATAGAGCTGCCATGGCAGCACGGGCACAGGCACAGTTTTGGGACTATTTTGTTGGTTTGCACAAGCTGCTTTTGCAAAGAAATTTCATTTTGCACTCTATGGCACTTAGGATTTACCTCTTATCTTGTGGTTTAAACACAGGCAGGTTTAGACCACTGTAGAGTCAATTCAGACTGCACAGGGAGTGAGGAAATGCACTATTTTGGTTGTCTGCACCATTTTTGCATCAGGAAGAACAGGACTTTCCCCATAAGGTGCTGCTGAGTGTAGCACATAGAAAGATAAGCAGCAAGTTGCAAGGCTTGAATAACTTTCTTAAGTCTTTACAAAGAGTTTATCTACCTCAGGGGCTTTTCTCATTGCCTGCTTTCAAAGGATTCCTCCATGCCAGGCAGATTCCTGGGTATGGTTGGTGAGAAAATATTAATATGGGATCTGGAAGCTATCAATCATAATGTGCCTTTATAGCACGGAACAAAAGAGACCTCCACCTGTGCTCCCGGCAGGGCCTGCACACAGCCATCCTTTGCTTCCAGAGCCACAGGTGGAACAGCAGCAGGCTCAGAGCATGGCACAGAGCCTGCCAGGGCTGGAGCTCAGCAGAAATGCATCCAGAGAGCAAAGCACAGCTCTCTGAGTGGTGCAGGCAGTGGGATGCTGCTCTCCTGGCTGCAGGCAGCTCTGTGCTCAGTCTGCATCCCCCCTCTGCAGGGAGGTGTGAGGTCAGGAAGGAAGGAAAGTGTCTGCTCCCTCCTGCCTCAGGGAACAGCTTGCAGGGAAGGAGCAGGAGGAAACCGTGCGAGTGCAGCGGGGATTGCTGCAGGGATCACCATCCGGCTCTCCAACAGCAGTGCTGCCCCACACCAGCACAAATAATACAAAAAATCCATCATCAAAGGGACACAGAGACAGTGAAATCTGCTCAGCACAGCTCCCTGGGCTGCGACCTGCGTGTGAGCTTTGTTCAGCCAGGGACAGGCAGGAATCTGGCTCCGCCTGCCACGTCCTGAGGGTTTTGTTAGGTCCACGGGGCACTCAGCATCACTCTGATTTGTTTGGGATTTCTTGTTGCTAATGTACCCAGGAGGATTTTCTGAGTTGCATCTATTCTGAGCTCTCTGTGAGCCACAGCACTGAGGTGCCTCAGCAAACACGTGTGCACAGTGAGCCCCGTGTCAGCTCCCAGGCACCAAAATAGCCCCGACTCCAGGGATGAAAGGAGCCCACAGCACATCCGCAAAGCATTGCAGTGGGGCATGGGGACCTGGTGGCCAGTGCCACCATGAATGTGCTGCTTGTGGATGCAGACGTGCCGTTCACACAGGCACTGGGACTGTGTCATCAATGAGATCTTGTTCAGGCTCTGCTTCCTCGGTTCCCATTGAATGTGGAAGCTGCTGTGAATTTGATACCTCCAGATTCAAACTTGTTCCATTAGGGAGCACACAGGGGGGAAGAGGAGAACTCGCTGGGCTGGATTTTCAGGTACACTCAGCCCTTCTCAACAGCTTTTTTTTAAAAATTTTTTTGCTGGCTCTCCATATCAGAAAAAGCAGACAGTTTGGCACAGCCCTACAGCCTCCCATCAGCATGTCGGCCCTCAGCAGCTCTGCGGGTCATTGGGGGGAAATAACCCACAGCTGCAGTGTGCCATAGGGGCAGCCTCTCTGCCACGGACAGCAGGGAGGTGTCATTCATAAGGGGGGTTTTGTGCAAAGCAGCAATCTGGCATGAGAGCTGCAGGGCACTTCTCATCCCATTGGGTTCTCCAGCACCCCAGCACCCATAGCTCAGCACTGGAATGGTCAGCTCTGCCAGGAAGGCAGCAGTACTGCTTCTGTGTCTGAGCAGTTTCTTAGGGAGGTTCTAACTACTGGGCAGGCACTCTATTAGGTCAGGACTATGATGTCAACGTTTTCCATTTTCCAGGGGAGCCAATTAAGCTGCTGGCTGTCAGGCTGAGCTTCTGCCTCTCTGTGAACCTAGTGGAAAGCTGAGAGAGACTTTTCCTAAAGCTGAGCAAACTGGGCTTCTGGAAAGGCACCTGGAGCTGGAGCCAAGAGCGGGCAGGTAGAAATAATAAGAATTAGAGACATAGCCTGAACATGGTTTGTGATATTGTAAGCTCGGAGGACACTCAGTTCTGTTTTATTACCCTCAGATGACTGTAGAACAGTGCAAGCATCCCCAGGCTGCCTCTATCTCATATGGACCTGCAGCTGGAGCTGCAAAGAGGGGCAACAGCAAGGTGTGAGGCACAGGCTGGAGCTTCAGCACAGCACTAGGCACAGCAGTGCCTGTGGGTGGCTCAGACTCATCTCTGACATGTAGGTTTCCATACTGCTAATAATTAATCTGTGCACTGCCTGCTGCCTGGCTGCCTGTCCACTGCCTCAGCATGTCAGAAGAGGAGAGATGCAGCTAGAGCAAAGGAGCTCACCTGGACCTCTCTGCTCATTTTTGGGCCCTGGCTGTAGGGCACACACAGGATGGTGCACACAGCAGCAACACAGAATAAAGTCCTGATGGAACATGAGGTGAAGTCCAAACCCCATTGAACAGATCCTTGGCATCAAATTGGGCTCCCTCAAAGGCCTCGGCCATCACCTGGCTTTGCTCTGTCAAGTTACACTGCACAGTAAAACCATATAGGAAAAAAGCAAAGGGACACTACGTGATTCATTTCGTTTGCCTGGTATTTTTTTTAGCTTAATGTTGAGGAAAGGCTTTGGTAGGAAGCAGTAATGTTATTCATCTGGCTGTAAGCACTGCTGGGTTGGGTGTCTGTTCCATGCTTGATTCCTTGCAGCTGCTCGGGGTTAGTTAATTATCTGCTTAGAAGAGGAATTCATATTTTCACAGGGTGACTGGAAGGCAGATGGAAACGTGCAAGAGAGCAGAAACACAAATGTTTGGGCAGACCTGGAAAATGCTTCCCACAGCCGACCACGCAGCTGCAGTTCATGCCAAATGCTGTTTGCTTTCTGGGTGATGGATTTTTTGTAAGGGCTAAGTTGCCGGGATAACTCTGTGTGAGCACAGCCCTGGCCACGGCTGGTGCAGAGCTGGGTGCTGGGTGCTGGGGGAGCAGTGTTGTGCTCAGTGTTGGTGTGATGTCAGGACACCACAAACATCCCTGTGCTGGCACTGGGAGGGATGTGCTCAATGGCAGGGATATGCCCTTGGTCCTCATCTCAGTGATGGCACTGCAGGGTTGCTCTGTATGAGTGCGGCTGGAGCCACACCGGAGCCCTGAAGGTTCGATGGGACAATGGGCAGCTCTGGGTGCAGCACTCGAGGTCTTCCTGCAGGCTTCCTGAGGGCTGCCCTCGCCCCATCCGCAGCCCTGGGACACACAGCCCAGCCGTGCAGTCTCACTGCAGATGGGAGCAGGTCCACTGCTGGTGCAGGGAAGGGAAGGAGAACCCAAGCCTGGAGAGGGAACAACATCCTTCTCCCATTCCCCCATCAGCAGGTTGGCACTGATCACGTGCTGATGTTGGAATTTAAAGAATATCTTTGCTCGTTTTGTTGAAAAGCACAAAATGAAACCTGGCCTTGTTCAGTCTCTCCCTTCCTTTCAGCTTTTTCAGCTAATAATAGGCACATGTAAGAGATTAACATAACCTCGTGTGACTTCCCTAGTGTTTGTGCAATCCTCAACATGTGCTTTATCTTCTGGGCACTGAGTAAATGCGTTTGGCACTTCTTACAGAGCAGCTCTGCCATCACACTGGGATGCTGTGCAGCCCCTATGGCACCTCTATGGCAGCCCCCTGTGCTCCCCAGAACCAAAGGGGATGACTTAGTTTATTCTGAACACGAATGCCTTTTAAATTTAATCATTACATTTTCGAGGTAGGTGTTTGCTTTGCCTTTGCTTTGTGGTTTCAGTCCTCACTTCCCTGGGCAGCTGTGGGCTGCCTGGGCAGGTCTTGTCTCCATCCCATTCTTCTGTCCCCCTCATTCTTGCCCTTGTCTGGATGGAGTGATGCCAGATGCCAAAACTGGAGTTAAAGGGAAAAATCAACTAAAAACTCAGAATATACTTACTAACCATTTAATAACTTGTTGGGTCTTGGTGCCCCTTTTGCTCCAGCTGGGAAGCAGTTCCCAAGGGAGCCCAAGAGTTTGTTTTGAAGGCACGTTACTGACAATGTGATCCATGTACCACACCCAACGAGTTAAAAAAAAAGCACAAGTATTGCAGAGAAATGAGCATTGAGATTTACAGCTTGGCTGGTTATAGAGGTTGTGGATGAGCCACTCTCTGCTTCATGCCTGGGGTAATTTTCCTTACAGTTTGGGGGAGGGGGAGAAATAAAAGCAAGTTTATGCAGTCCATAAAAGAAGGGTGATGCTGTGCTGCAGTAGCAGTGAGGATAATACTGATCCTGCTGGAGCTCCTGCAAATGGAGCAGAAATGCCCTGGTGTATGAGGACAGGTAGTGGAAGATGTACCACAATTTGAGCTACTTGGTCTATCTTTGTGGCTTGGGAAAGGGAATCTGGAAGTGTTTTGGCATTTCCTAAATGCCTCTGATAACTGGGGAAGGAGCCCCTCTTGGGAACCAGGGAAGGTCTGTTGAATGGGAAAAGCCATGGCCAGGGCTGCACGCATAGGCTGAGCTGAGCAGCCCTGTGCTGGCAAAGCCAGGATGCTTGTGGCTGTATTTCTAATGTCCATGCTTCTAGGACATGAGTAATCAGTTCATAGGCCATAAAAAAGCAGATAAGCTCTAACAGAGGTTAAAGCACACAGGGCCCTGTTATCTCTGACCATGCGTGCCATGGGCTGGTGTCTGTCATCTCCCCCTGCTCTGAGCTCTTGCAGAAACCTCATTTCTCTGCAGTTTGACCCAAAGCACATTTGTGTGCCACTTCCTTGCAGCTGCTGTGTGGGAAACATGAGGCAATGGGCAGACCCCAATGTATGGGAAAATGGAGGCATGGGGTGTCTCAGCATCCCAGGGCACCCGCTGGGGCTGTAGGGACAAATAGGGTCTCTCTACCAGAAAGCACCTCTTCCTGTCTGTTGGACCACAAAACCTGTACTTGAGACACAGCACAACACCTGGAGGTTCCAGGGAGGGGAGCTGCAGTGCTGCAGCAGCACATCTATGCACGCAAGCTTTGCATCCCATGAATTCAAAGTCCACCCCAGCAGCAGCTCAGGACCTGGGTGCTCTTCTTGCTCCGAGCAGCAGCTCAGTGCTTTGGAATGAAGTAATTGGTGAATTTAATTAATCGTCACACATGTGCAGTGTCACAAAATGATTTTAAGGCAAAGAGTCAAACTTGTTTCCCCTTCTTTTACATTTTACACCCGTTCTCATTGTGTGCAGAGCTGATCTGAGATAAAGCATTTCACGGTAAACACGCGCAGCACCACATTCTGCCAGGAAACGTCTTTTTGTCCTTTGTGTTTTGGTGCGTTGCTTTTCTTTGCTTTGCTTTTTTTTCCCCCTTAAACTTTAAATGGATCCTCCTCTAATTCTCAAGGTCACTGTTGAATATTTGGAATAGTTGGTCAGATGCCAAAGTATTTTCATTGCTGGCGTTTCTCTCCTTGGAGAATTATTGCAGACAATGAAATGTGGCTTCTTCTACATTTGTGTCAGGGAGGACCCCCCTGTGGCAAGCAGTTGTGTAACTTGGGACCTTGGCTTGAGTTTTATATTGCCTTGAGTGGGACAAAGAGTTTCATGGTGCATTTGACTGCCAGAACTCTGGCTGCAGTGCTGCAGAGGTGTCATTTAGGGGCTCTGTAAGGAACTGCCACTCATGGCAGAGTGGAGCCCACAGCAGGATTGGTTGGCAGCTTGGTGGTTTGGATTGAGCATCTGAACAGGCCCCCACCTTGCCATATCATAGACTCATAGAATCACGGAATAGCTTGAGTTGGAAGGGACCTCAAGGATCATGAAGCTCCAAACCCCACTGCTGCATTCAGGGCTGCCATCCTCTACACTGAATACCAGCCCAGGCTGCCTGGTTCCCAATCCAACCTGGCCTTCAACACCTCCAGGGATGGACGGGGCACCTGCAGCCTCTCTGGGCAGCTGTTCCAGCACCTCACCACTGTCAAATCTTCCCTGCTTCAACTTGAAGCCATTTCCCTTTGTCCTGCTATTATCTACCCTTCCAAAGAGTTGTCTGCGCCATTTGGTGGTATGTTTCTGGAATTTCATAGCAGAACAACCCAATGAAGCTCTCTGTCTGTGACACTTTCCCCCACTCTCCAAAGACATCCAAATGACTGCTGTGTTGTTTGTCTCACCCTGAGCTCTTATTTGCCCCAAAGAAGACATCCTTCTGTGTGAACAAAGCTGGAAAGCAGATGAAGCTGTGCTCAACCGAACTGAGTATATTCATTTTCATTTCCTTCCACCCACAGCTTTCAGTCCTGCCCTGGGGTGATGCTGTCACGCAGAGCCTGCAGGGCATTGTGGGGTGGGGTTGTGCATCTCCTCTCTCCCATCCCCGTGGATGAGTGCAGAGTGGATGGTGAGGTTTGCACACAATAAAACTCACATAGAGCCATCCCCAGAGCATTACCTGCTCTGTGCCCTGTGCATGGCTACAGGCAGCCCCATGATGGTGGTATCCCCAGCCCTGAAACCCAATTGCCATCAGCAGAAGTGCTGTTATTTCATTACGATCTCTTTTCTGGCCCACTCAGTATTTTCTTGACACAGTTGCCTCCAACATCTGCTTCTCGTCTCTGCTCTCTGGCTGTGGACATATTCAGAAATGCCTTTCGTCTTTCAGCTGCTTGATGTGTCTCCTGTCTTGTCAACAAAGCTCACAGCTAACTGAATTCAAATATCATTGCCAAACTGGCTATTGTGTATCTTACCCACAACTAATTCCATTCAGCTTCCATGTAAAGGAACATGGGGAAAAACAGCCAGGCAAGCCTGAAACTGCTCAGGAGTCTAGAGCTAAGCTGAGCTTGTCCTGCAGGTTGAGTTGAGATCTTCTCCTCCTTTCTACCAGGAAGCTCTAGCAACTTTCCCAGTCTCAGGGTCTGCCCTATTTATAGGGTGCTCAAGGCCCAACCTGGGGCTCAGTATCGCAGCCCAGGGTCTGTGCCCAGAGCAGCAGGCATCCAAGTGACAGCAGCTCCTGCTGAGAGTCTGTCCCTAATGCCATGGCTGCCCCTGATGCCAAGGCTGTCCTTAATGTCCTGTCTGTCCCAGTGTCAGTAGTGTTTGATCCTTTGATCTGTATCATCTGTTGTCACAAAACCTCTAAGTTTTGTGCTCCAGCTCTGCCTGCAGCTGCCCTTGCTCCTCTCCTCCCCCATAAGCACAGGCTTGCTGCTTTTGGATAACAGAGGCTGCAGCTCTGAGGCATTGCTGAAAAAGCAAATACAACTTCTGACCTCAGAGAGGAGCAGCGTTTTGCCTGAGTAGGAGGTCAGCAGCTCCGCGATGTGCACGGCACTGCCTCCTCCCTCTAATATCCCTGCAGCATCCTCAGAGAAAAGCCCTTTTCCTTCTCCAAAAGTCCCAATCCATGTGACATTTTCCTTATTCCACATTATTTATATATTGGACAAAGCTTGCCCTAAGGATAGCATCTCTATCTGGTGCAGTGTTCCTGTATTCCTGTGGCTGAGCCTCTCTTACATCTTGCTTCAGCTGCCTAACAGCAAATCTGTGCTTCCTCATGTCCATTATCAACACTGAGCCTCACAGCTGGGGGTACCCCAAAGCACTCCCCACCCTTCCAGTCTCACCAGAGCTCCCTTTGCACCTTCCCCCCAGCGACCTGCCCTGCACAAAGCCACCGTGGCTCCATCCCATGCCCAGATGATGGGTGACGGACAGGCAGTTGGAATGAATGATCTTCAATGGTCTTTTCCAACCTTAAATAAGGATTCTATGATTGTGCGATTCAGAATGGCTTTACAAGGAGGAAAATGCAGAGTATGGGCTGGGTGAGGCAACACCAGAGATCCCAAACCCAGGTCTGGGGTCTGCAAGGACCTCAGCTGTGGTTTGCTTCAGTAGACACAGGAAAATCTGACTTGTTACTGTGTGTTTGTAGGTTTGAAATGTAAACTGTACAAAAGTATCTGCTTATAGCATGACCTCTGAACCTGAGGCTTGCTCTCTGAATTCCAGCTAACCACTGTGCTGCTGTGTTTACAAGAAAAATGCATGTTTTCTGCATTCTCGGGGCCACAGCTTGTCTCATTAACAACGTTCTTTGGGAAAAGAAGGTGAGCCAGCCCCGCTGCCCAGATAAAGCTGTCATATATTCCTCGTCCTCTCTTTCAAGAAACAAAGAAAAGAAAAAGGAGTTGCAGGGCAGGCAGGCAGGCAGCCCTTGTGAAGGATGCTGGCTCCCCACCGTGGCAATGAACGTTAGTTTACTGCTATGTGTGGTGCATCCCAGCTGGGGCGCAATGGATGGCAGTGGGATGCAGCACCCAGCCCTTGTCCTGCAGGAGCTGCATGGGGTGGATTGTGCCTCCTGCAATGCAGGCACTTCTCCACGGCCCTGCAAACAGACTGCCCTGTGCCTGGCAGAGGGTCACAGCCACACTGAACTCCGTCCTCAAGGGAAAGGCAAAAAAACGTGTGTGTGAAACCAAAACATCGCAGATGCTCCTTATTGGCGTGTCTGACATTGAGAAACAGATGTTTCTGGTCTGGGTGTCTGTCCGGCCTGACTTTAAGAGGGAAAATAAAATAAGAATTGAGTTGTGCAGTCCATCACATCTCCGGTGTTGAGTTTGTGGCTGTGGCAGATGCCAGCCAGAAAGGAGCACCATGGGCTGAGATAATGGCATTGCCAATTGGAGCACCCCTGGCACAGGGATGGCATTGGGTAGCATTGGCTTTATGGTCAGGGAAAGTAAAAGTGGAGCAGTGCATTAAGCAGAGCTGCTGGCTGTGTGACTGAGGAATGCCTGGAGAAAGAGGGTCTGAAAAATAGGCTGAGGGCAAGTGAGATGGCTGGCTGTCTTTCCTCCTCTAAATACTGTCCAGCCTCTTCTGCAGCTGCTAATCCTGCACCAAAATGATTAAGGTCATAACAGCTCATGTGAAGAGTCTTGCCTGTCCTGGTTGGACTGTCCAACCACTCCTACTGCATAGTCTGGATGTGGGCAATGTGGGCATCGTCTTCCTAGCAACGACACAGCAGCCATGGAACAGTGGCCACATCTGCTGGTGCAGATCTGTACGTACAGGCCATGCAAGGTCTTGCTCATTGCTGGTGAAAATGCAGAGCTAATGGCAGTGTCTGCGTTGGAAGACAGTGCTTTGTAGCCAAGGATCCACTCTGTCTGTAAAGAAGCTTCATAACACTCTCTGTATGAGCAACTTCCACGGAATTAAGCAGGAGTCATTACTTTGGGAGTGACCCACGTAAAACAAGAGGCATTACTTTGGGACACAGAGAGGCTTTCCTTTCTCCCCACGGAAGGGCTGCGTTTCTTAGAGCACCGAGCTGAGCCCCACGCTGGCAGCAGATGCGCAGCAGAGGGCACTCTGTCCCCGGCCGTGTGTGCTCGGGAGGTGCAGGCAGCCCCCAGCCAACATCTGGGGGCTTTGTCACCCCAGCATCCCCCATAGCGATGCCCTCAGTGCCTGCCTGCTGCTGTCAGGCACAGCTATAGCCAAGCAATAGCTCTGCAGAGCCTTCCTGCTGCCCTTTAGAAGCACCCAGAAAGAACCACCTGTTGCATTTAGGAGCCGTTTGCAGGGTACAAACTGAACCTCTTCTGCTTTTGCAATGCTCTCACCAAACATTGTTGCATTATGGAGATGTATACAGTGCAGCTCTTAAAAAGGATGTTTTTCATATTTTTACTCAAATATATACATACATACATATATATATATATTTTTTTTTATTTATTTATTTATTTTTTTTTTGCTTCTCTAGAAACCTTTGGTGCTGCTGTGCCCTCCCTCTGTTCCCTGTTGGGTTTCAGGGCAATGAGTAGCAGTGCTTTGCTGCTTGCAGGCTTTGGGGAGAAGCGTTTGGTTCTTTCCATCCCAGTGCTACCAGGCAGTGCTACTGACTGGCAGGGAAGGCTCTCCCTGAACTGCAGTGCTTTTAGATGAGGTTGGAAGGTACACACATCACCATGTCCACCACTGTGCCATGCTCACTTGTCCCAGTGATTACTTATCACCAGGCAGACCAGATATCCCCCATCTGAGCACAGGGCAAGCAGGTCAGCCCCAGCCCAGCACTGCAGAGAAGCCCTCAGTGTGTGAGATGTGACAGCTGTGGGCTCTCAGAGCTCTGCAAAGCCCTGGATCAGCAGCAGAGTGCTCTGGGCAGGGCTAGGACTGCTCAGCGTGCAACCCAGATGGATGCACTGCTTTTCTGCTTTTGTTATCAGGGAATTGGAAGTAAAAGTCAGAATGCAAATCCAAGAAGCAGACAATATAACCCCTTGTAGCAGAAATGCTAAATTAGGGCCTGAAGCAGTAGTGGAACACCTGGTGGGAAGGCAGGGCCAGCCCAGGGGAGCTCAGGTGCAGTGACAGATCCACCCCTTCCCAGCCCTCATTTGAGGACTGGCAGTGGCACTGAGGTTATTTTGTTGGAGTTCTCTGTGTGTCTGAAGCCTTCTAAGGTAAAGCAGCTTTTTCCTTTTGTTTTTGGGTCTACACTGAGTGTACCCTTGCTCACTGCAGCCTATGACTTTGTTACTGTGCTCTTACTGCTGTGCTTCCATTGCATCATAGAATTACATCCCCGTTTGGACTAAAAATTTGAAGAAGAATCATGATGTTAGACTTATGTAATTAAGTAGCAACATCTACTTGCTACAAAATAAGTGGGACAGAATCTGCGTGCACAGCTCCAGGCTGTGGGTGCACTGCAGTAAAGCAGGGCTGTGTTCTCTCCTCCTCCCCATCCTTTGCTTTCCCAGCAGAGGGCACCGCGTGCGAGTGAGAGGAGCAGCACTTGGATTGATGCACAGCACGGAACAGGCAGAAGTGGGTGCGGTGGGCTCTCATTGCTAATATCCTCAGGGCTATTTTTAATGTGATTTGAAAGGAATTCTGTGAATTAAAGAAAATCGAGGCAGCATCCATTACAAGAATTAGTGCTTGTTTTCCAGGGTTTCTTAGGCACTGGTGCCAAAATATGCCGAGATAACTCAGTGTCTCCTAGCGACATATCTCACTACAGGCAACAAAAGCCTTTGGGCTTGGTCTGATGATGTGGATCGTGTGAGGTCTAAATTCAAGTCCTTCACTTGTGTCATCAGTGCTTGAGAAATCAAATCTCCGACAGATGACCTCTGCGTGGCACAGCACTTCCCTGTCCCGTTCCTTCTCAGAAATGACTCCTCAGACTGCCAGCAAACTTTCTTTGCGAGAGTGAAGGCATGAGGGAGGCTGAGCTGCTGCTATAATTACGAAGTGAGGAATACATGCTCCTTATCTGTGGCAGTGTATTTGAGCAGTGCTGTTTCAGCCATTCCCACAGCCTGGGAATCTCCCTCTTTGTGCACCATTCCATATCTATCCCAAATTTCCTTTCATCCCAACTTGCTGCTTGGCATAGTGTGACCACAGCAATTCAGCTCCCACTCAGCCCACACTCAGAGCCCTGAATTGCTGACATCTGTCAGCTGCTGTCCTGATGCTCCTCAGTGCAGCTGTGCTCCCTGCCCTGCTGGGTCCTCTCTTGCTCTCTTGGATCTGTATGCTGGAATTGCTTATCTACTGCTGGCTTCAGGCCTCCCAACTTCAGCAGCAGACAATAAGGGGCTCTGCAAGGATTTCACAACCCTACCCACTGTGGCTGATGTGTGCTTTGCTACTTGGCAGGTGCTCAAAAAGAGAGCTTGGAAAACCCTTAAAAGCACTGCAATGCTGATTCTTTCTAGAGAGGAAAGGTTCTAAGTTGGGTGCCAAGGTGCTGGCTTTGAGTCTTTGGTGTCAAAACACACCAAATGCAAATGGAAGGTCTGGTGGCTGTGTCAGTGCCTGCCTGCAGCTGCCAGCCTGGTGCTGAGCTCCCTTCTGCCCTTTGTCTCTACCACCCTTCCACAGGGCAGTGAGGCACAGGCACACATTGTCTCACCCCTGGAGGCACCTGAGGTCAGGCTGGAAGGGCACTGAGCTCCTGATGGAGCTGGGAGGGTCCCTGTTCATTGCAGGGAGTGGGATCAGCTGGCCTTTAAAGGTCCCTTCTAACTCAAACCTCTCCGTGACTCTATGGTGACCGCAGTGCCAATGAAGGCAAGGCTGTGCGTGCTGATTTTACTGCAGAAATAGCCCTGAGCTCTTGACAAACACGGAGTCGGTGCAAAGAGCAGCCTGACCTCGTGGCCACAGCCCTGTGAATGAGCAGATCATCAGCCCACACTGAGAAGGAGTCGTGCTTCAAGAGCAAAAGAAAAACAAATAAAATCCCACATCTATTGGCAAGGTTGTGGAGAAATCCCCTTTCTTGTGATGGTTTTGAAACCTCATGTCAGAACGCAAACAAAGGCAGTGAGGCAGCTGTCATCAACCAGAGAGCTGTCTGGGGATTCCCAAATGCAGTTGCTGCTGATTTACTCTGATGCTCAAAGTGCTGCCCCAGGGACAGAGCTTTCCTGTAGAGCATCCCCCTCTGCCTTTGCCCAGTGTGTAGGAAAACAGTCTTCCATAACAGCAGAAGGGGCTCCTCTCCCCAAGTTGCCAAAGTGTGCTGCACCTGTGTGCTGACACTGTGTGAGGCCCTGGGATTGCTGAGCCCCTTGGGGGGCACTCTGCTGACAGGGGAAAGGAAATGCTTTGTGTTATCAGTTCTATCATCCTGTGTAAGGTTTGTTTCCTCTGTGCTCGAGGAGGTGATCAGCAGTGGAGGGGATGGGGACTGCTGCAGAGTGTGGATTTACCCTCTGCTTTGCAGATGTAGGGCGGGTGATGCGCCTATGTGGAAGCATCTCTCTGTCCTTTGGTTTTTCTCAGTGTCTCCATTTGCCTTACAAGAAGTCAAATGTGGTCTAAATGTTCCCTAATAAAAATCATGCTGAATTTCTTAGCCATGGTGATCTTATGGTCTAATGCAAGACCTCTGTTCTTCAACACACGTCAGAGGGAGGAGGTAAATGCTCTGCTCCCAACCTGTCCTGTAGGCACCAAAATCAGAGGTGATCAATCCTCTGACTTCAGTACAGAGGATAAAACCCCCATGGGGCTGTGATAGTTGCTCTCCCTGAAGCCCATAAGGGCAGAGCCATAGCAATCAGCATTGGCAGCAGCCATTCTTATGGGGCTGTGGTTACTTCTGCAGAGGGATGATGATCCCTTGGCTTTTGCATTTTACCTTCGCTTATATTTTGTTTGTTGGAGCCTCTTTGAGAGGGTAATTTGCCTTTCAGGGAAATGTGTCATTAGCAGATAGTGCGAAGAGATTTCAGAGCCACAGGATTACGTGTTTCTGTGCGTATATCCTCAGGTTTCAAACAGGAAAAATCATAGACGAGTTCATTGCTTGCTAATGTGCACAAAAGCAGGCAGCAGGACAGCATTGCTTTGGCTCTGGCAGAGATAACCTGGCTTTACACTTATTTTTGGATAGATGTCCAGAAGTAACTTCTCAGCAACTAAAAACCTCTCTGGAGGAATACCCAGGGTGATATTCTGGGGTGCAGACCATGCTCAGTCATGCATATATGACAGTAACCTCCACTGAGCCCTTTGATTCTGTAGGATAGAGCAACAGCATTAGCATCAGCTAATGTCCATCCTTACAGTCACTGGCTCATTCACATTATAGGAAGGAGTCACTCTGGAGGGAGGAGAACAGAGATCAGTGCTGAGATTCTCAGCTCTCTTTGCTCACCCTTTGGAGGAGGGTCTTGTTGCCCAGGGCAGCCTCTGAGCAGCGTGGACTTGCTGGCGTCTCAGCACAATTATGAAGTCTCCATCTCCAGAAGACAACATCCTCTTGTGCTGCTTCCTTGCTTTTCAGTGCCACGGCCCTTTGGGTTACATTGAACTGCTGCTTAGACTGGCACTGAATTTGTCAGGCACCGAGTAGGCACCCAGAAGATGAACCCATGGCAATAATTTCATCGCCTGTTACAAATAGACCCAGGTTTAAAACCTTTAAGATAAAGCAAGAAATAGACCATGCAGACTCTGAGGGCCACAGAACTGACCTGATGGGAAAGCAAAGCAGGCAGTGTGATTTCCCAAGGGGGGAAGCTGTGCTGCTCTACAGCTGCTGCAGGAATAATGCTGCTCTCTGGGCAAGAGCAAAAGAAGCTGCACACACAGCTTGGTTTTAGGAGCCCAGCTCCAGCTGTGAGTAACTTCCTGCTGCATTTTGCTATAGGCTGCCTCCTTCTGGGTGCTGTCCAAGCCAAGTTGTGCTCAGTAGTTGCTTTCATCATTTCCTTAAGGAAAAGATGGTTGGTTTAAGGGCAAAACACCCATCACAAAAATCAGGCACATAAATGCTGCTGCCAGGTGTGGGGTTTGGGACTCAAAGTCCTGTGGGTCTTTTGTAGCAAAGCTCTGATCTGCTCTCAATGGGGCATGGGCAAATGGAGGAGCTGCTGAAAGCACAGCAGTGAGGGATCCTTGGAAAGAATACACATTTCTAACCATGTGTGTGCTTTGACAAGCAGAGCTTTATTGATTGCAGCACTTCAGGTTTCTTTTCTCTTTGAGCTTCCAGAACCAGGACACATCACAGTACAAGTTATTAACTCCTCCTTGCAGAAGCAATCAGCTTAGTTAGGCAGCATCCTAACTGATGGCATTGCAGCAAAGCTCATTAGGAGATGTGTTTTGGTGCTGCCCTGATTTGCCATGAGCCCTCTGTGTGCTTCTGGCCCCTCATTCCTGCAGGCAGTGACTCTGACGCTGCTGCTATTTGTTGTTATGGCACTTAAGCTGACAGCCTCTGCAATGTTTCTGTATAATGACCATATCCATTGCTTCTTGGTTTGCTTTTTTTGAAGTCCATTACTGCAACCAAAGGACTGTTGTAAAGAATTGTAGCAGCTGTAGGTAAGAGCTCAGTGCTTTCATCACTTAGAGCCAGCCACGTACACCCACATGGCCACTGCTTGGGTTCTGATGTAGAAGCAGAGATCTGGTGGGGGGTAGCAAGGACTTTGAATGAACACAGACTGCAGAACACATCAAAGTGGTTTCATCTCTCAAACGTCCCTTGGACTCCCCTTATCTCCTGATCTTACTGCTGAGCCCCGTGCTTCACCTGAGTTAGAGACTGTAGGACATAAATAATGGTTTTAGTATACAATTTTACAGCTCTTGGCTCAATGCATCCCTGAGTGAGTAAGCCTCTAAGTGTTGTTTTTATATAAATATATTTGGATAGCTTCACTTCTCACCATCCTTCACAAGATGCCATTTGTTTTACCTGCAGAGCAAACAGACTCCAGACTGAGAACACCCAATATGGCACCGTGCTGCTTCATGGCACAACCTATGGGTTCCAGGCTCCCACGATCCTCATCACCAAGCTAATAGCATTAGAAAACAGGTCACATTTTTGTTCCAAAACACAAGCCCTGGCTTCCTGGCTGTTGGAAGGTTTTCAGACCACTTGTGTTGGAGGGCCTTCTGCCTAGTGTTGACATGCTGATCCCTTTGGCCATTTGCACTACTTTGTTCTCACTGCAGATCTGTTGGACACGCTGAAGAATATTTTGTAGTAGATGTACACATTGACAATCCTTAGAATAATGCCCAGGAGGCAGCTGAGGGCCCTGAGGAGGGCTGCAGCCCCGCTGGAGAGGTGGAGCAGCCAGACACCAGGGCTGCAGGACGGAAAAGTGCTGCTGGCCTTCAGGACATCATCAACCTGCAGCAGGGCACACTCAGCAGCAACCAGCAGCCAGATGGCCCTGGAGGTCAGCCCAGCATTCTTCACTGTCCGCAGGCTTCGGGACTCCATGGGGAGGAAGGTGATGAGGTATGCCTCCACAGCCACACAGCTGAGCAGCAGTGCACTGATGTGCGTGTTGGCCATCAGGAGGTTCTGCAGCAGTGCTGGTGTGAATGCTGTGTGTGGGATGGCAGCGCTGGAGGTCCACAGGAACAGCTCAGCAACAGCACTCACAAAAACAAGGAGGTCCGCTTTTGCTAGGCTAGAGATGAAAACTGCAGTGGATTTGGAGGAAACTCTGGAGGACTGCAGGATGAGCATCACGTACCCACTGCCCAGCACACCCAGCAGGGTGCTGATGGCATTAGAAGATGACAGGACAAGGTACTGGATGTATTTAAGCACTAGGTATCTTCTGAAATCCTTCATGTGGTCTCTCCCTCTGGAAATGCCAGCTAGGGAAGCATACCTGGAATGCATATAAAGAAGGTGGTTGCATGTAGGACTGGTAGGATACATTCCAGACAAATATAACATGCTTGTACAGACACTCTCACACTGCAGCACTGCTGTGGCATTTGTTTTTACCCAGATTTAGAGTCGTTCAGTGTGTGAAATCCTCACAGAGCATCAATTATGAAAGGAATGGCCTACAAACCCAGGGGATCTTAGCATCTTCTCGTAATTAATGCAGGGAACTGTAATAACTGGGCAAATACTGGGAAACTAAGGTCAGAATAGTGAGAATAGTGCTACTTCCATTATTCAAGGGTGGTTTTTTTTTCCAGCTTGCCACAGCGAACCAACAGTTTGGCAGCAAGGAATCCATTGCCTTTGAAATTGGATGAAGCAGTTTCAGAGATATTTGTGATTATCACTGAGGAGTCCTAAACTCCAGAAAACTTGGAGAAGAAAAGCAGACCCTCAGGGAGAAACAAGAGGGGCCCCTTCCCAGCAAGCTGCTAAAATAACCCAACACATTATCTTAGTGATGGAGTGGAGATAAGGAAACACAATGGGGATTTCTCTCAGGTGAAGCATACTGAGTTGGCCAAGCTCCCTTCTCTAGCAGGGTGATAGACCCTGGGGGCAGAAAGCAGTTAACAAGCATCTACAACAGATTTCTATATAAAATTCAAGATATGCGTATAAAATGCATATTTTGGATTTTATTAAGACTTTTGATATTGTGTTATAAGACATTCTTAAAAAGGACTAAGACAGGCAATGCAGACGAGGAGAAGCTACAATTAAGTCATGCCTAGAGGGGCGGAAAAATGAGAGGCTAATTATCCAAAATGGTAGGAATTATGTGTCAGAGGAGGATCTGCAGAATAAGGGACAGGCCCATGCTTATTGAGTTAGCTTATGAAGTCTGCTGTAACACATGAGCAAGAATACTGTAACCATTTGTGAGGCTGGCAGTTTGAGAAAGGTATTGACTGCTGGCAGTGTTTGATGTGGATTGAAGCCCATGAAAGAAAGCTAAAACATGATTCAGAGAGGAAGGAGTCATCATTGAGCAGCTTGGATTAGAAGAGATGCTCATTTGTTAAATTGCTCTGATGTCAATTAAGATCGCAGATGAAGGAAATGGCAATGTTGCTCCCCCTGGTAGGAGCACTCCGGGGCCTGTACTGCATGCAAGGCCTTCCTGTAGTTACCCAACAGAACTGGGTGGCTGCTGTGGTTCCTGCTTGATTTTTATTGTCATGAGATGATGCCAAAGTGGTAATTCTGTGTAATTCCTGAGGAAAAGCACTACACGAGCCAGCATTTGGGAGGGTGGGATTCCCGTTGCTTGTTGAGGCTTGGTTACTCACACAGACTGACTCATCCAAGATCCGTAGGCACCTTTTATCTTCTATTTATGTACCTGAGCCAACCTGGGGGAATCCTTTGCCGAAGAGGTAGGAAAAACTCAGCTGTACTGTGGCTGAATTTGGATGTGGTTCATCTTACCTTCATTTTCCACAGTGATTAACTAGAAAAAATACATGTTTTCTGTCAAGAGCAACACTTCCCTGTAATTCAGTCTCCCTCCATTAAGACAAGGGTCTTTGCCATTGCAACCCCTTACAGTCCACTAACCTGCCAGGACACGGCATTGCCTCACTGCTGATGGAAGTAGAGGTGAAGAGGAGGGTTGATCTCTGAGCATCAGTTTGACCACTTGCTTGGATAAAGACCATTGCTGGAACGAGGATCTGCTGTTGGAGCAACCCCTCCCAACCTGCAGTGTGAAAGGTTGTCCCTCTAGCTGGTAGTGGAGGAAAGCCAAGCTGTGCTACGTATAGCTGAGCTCTGATTTGTTCTGTTACTCAGGGAAGTTCCTCCTTATCTTGACTCAAGGAATCACTAAGGTTGGAAAAGAACTCTAAGATCATCAGGTATGTTAAGGATGGGTTTTTTTTGACAGTGGATCTCTATAATGAATTCTTGCATGATGAAAAGTCCCTGTGACCTGGCTGCTGCGTGAAGGAGATCGATGTTTTTGGCCAGAGGACTTCAGCTGAATTCAAGGCTGTGATTCCCAGGAGGGGAGCAAACAAATTAGAACTGGTTTGGGCGGTTCAATGGGCGAGGGAAGTGTGCAGCTCCTTGACCTGGGGTTTTACATCTCCTCTGGAGAATGTGCAGATAAACATTAACTGCAAAATAAACTGAACCAAAAGGAAGGCTTGCCATAAAACCAGGCTTCTTTGGTCTGTCTGTCCATTCAGGTATTTCCTCCATCTTTCTTTCCACATAAGTTTGAAAGGAAAGCAACACCTCCAACTGGATTTACAGCAGATCTTCATCATGGCCACGTGAAGCATTTCAGCACTGAGCTCCTGGGTACTGGGGGTCCCAGGGTGATGACGCAAAGCCCCTCCTGATGATGGGTGTTGCCCAGCGCGTGTTTCACATCTTCTCTTCCTGAAATCTTTACATAACACTGCATTCCACGTAAGGTTGCAATGGGCTTTGGAAAGGAGTTGTAGTTTCCCAAAGGATGATGCCTTCCCACTGTCCATCCAAGTTGTGCCCGAAGTGTCCCTCCTGCTCCCAATACAGGGCCATTGTTGTTGCCTCCATCTACCCCTTACACACTGTGATTTGGTGCTTACAGCTCCCACCCAGAATGCAGCTGAACCAGGTTCCATTTCCTCCCTTGCCGAGGGCATTGGGATGTTTATCTCTCAGCAGCTGGCTGTAGGTGGGAATGCTTCTCCTTCCAACTGAGGAACCTGGCAGAAATCAGCCAGTCTTGGGGCTGGGAGAGCTCCAAGTGCTGCCAGGATGCACTGCTCCAGTAAATAGAGAGGAGCTGGGCAATGCTCCTGGCACAGGGCAGCCCAAACCGTGCCAGCTCTGAGATCAGGGCTCTCCAGCAGCCTCTCATGGTTCTGTCCCATGTCACCCACTGCTTCAGTGCTTCCTGGGGACAGTGCCATTCAGATAGGTTCTGTTTACACTTTTTCAGACGAAGCCTCAGCCCATGGCACATTTCCATCTACTCTGGTTTTTATTCCCTACCAAAATTATCCTCCTGGGACACCTCACAAATTCCAGTGAACGGTGACTTCCACAGCCCTCGTTCTGTCCTTGCTATGTCTCTGCAACCTGCGAGGTACATAAAAATATCCACTGCTCTCAGCAAAGACTTCCTTCCAAAATTCCTCTTGGAATCATGCCTAAGAACACACAGGGGAGCAGAACACCCAAAGCACCACTGACCTCCCTGACTGCCATTGGGCGCTGTGAGCTTCCACTCTGTTTAAAAGCCAAAATACTTACATTTGCTGAAAAAAGCAGCTGGTGTTGTCTCTCCCCATCACCGTGTGCTGTGTGTGCTCCGCAGCAGTGCGCCGTTCCCTTGGATCACTCTCAGGCTTTTATAGATAATGCCGTGCTCACACCACGTCAGAGAGGGTTTTGCTTTGTCGAGCTCCATCCCAGGGAGGTTTCACAAGACCTGAATCATGGTAGTATGGACTGCCTCAGCACTTTCAGCCGTCTGGAAAAACTGATGGCCTTTGTGGCAGGGGAGTCCCAGACACTTCCTCAAACACACAGCCACATCTGGAGTGGATTGTGGGGGAGTGTGGGCTCACAGTGCATGAGTTATTGCATGCTGGTTGTGAACACAAGGAGTTTCTTGTGAGCACTGCAATGTACCTGGAGCAGTGCTGCAGCCTGCCAGACCGGGCCATCCTGCTGTGTGTTTGTGTTGGTGTTGCTGGGGTTACCTGGGTGTGATGCTGTGACGCTGACATTGGCCTCCACCTGTTGTTCTCTGGGGGTGACACAGGTTGAGCAGAGGGTATTGGATGTGGGTGAGTCCTGTCACATGGCTCGGTGTGGTGGGGAAGGGGAGAAGTGTCCTGCAGACACCACAGAGAAGAGCAAATCCCATGAGAGGAGTGGATATTAGCAACAATTCCTTCTCCCAAAGAGCAGTGATGTGTTGGCACAGCTAACCATGGACAGGGAGCACATGGAGGTGCTCCAGAATGGCAGGGATGTATCACTGAGGGATGTGGGGATGGGCACCAGTGGGGTGGGCTGGGGGTCTGAGAGGGCTTTCCCAACCTGACTGTTCTATAAGCATGGGGCATTGCTCCCAACCCATCCTAAGCACCAGGCTCACACTCAGAGCTCCTACAACAGAACAGAGAATTAAAGGTGCTGATAAAGGCTGTGCTCCTTTGCGCCCTGTGAGCCCAGCTTTGGGCTTTGATTTCTATTTGGTTTTGTATTTGATTTTGATAAGAACAAGTTCATGTGTGCTGCAGGGGCTTTTATTTTCACAGCCACCGTTCCTTCCCATGACACTGGAGCGTTTTGCTTGTCAGGATGACAGAACAGACTTCTCAGCTGTGAGAGCGCAAATCCTGCAGGTGAGTCACACACCTCCCCAGCACCCTGCCTGTTCATAACCTTTGCCCATTGCTGGAAAGATAAAGGAAACCCCTCCACTCCTCCCAGCACCACAGTGCCTCCTCCAGCCTGCAGCCTCCGGGCAGCCCCACTCACCTCCCTCCCCCTGGGTCCACACACAGTGTCCCTTCCTGCACACCCAGCCCTAAAAGCTGCCTTGCACCGATCTGTGTGTGAGCATGAGATGATTTCCAGTGCTTTTCCATACCCTGTTTGCTTTGTGCTGCGCCCTTGTTTGAGTGCTTGGCCAGCTCTGTACATCGGTTAATGCTGTTCTTCACCTTTCTTTCTTTCCCCCTTCCCCCACCTCTTGGAGACTGGAATACAATCTGATTTCACTAGAATTCAACAGCAGGTAAGAAAACATTGATTTCTCTGCCCAAAATGCTCCACTTTGCTTTTCAAACCAGAGCATTTCCAGCGCTGCTTTGCTTCCCACTCCTTCCCCTCTCTCTCACTGCTGACCCTCTCCCCTGCTTTGTAATGCACCCCCCAGGGGCTCTGCCCATCTCAAACAATCCCATTCCTGGTTTCTTCCCTTTCATACCATGCAGGGATCTTTTTCGAGGCAACCCAGTGGAATGACATCACCCGTACTGCATGGGTGTTGCTGAGGTTTTTTCCCAACGTTCTTGAAGATTTTGAGGAAGCTGTTAGAAAGCAGATTTTGTTTCCAATTACTCTGCAGCTCCATTCTATGAAACGAGTCCAAATTTCTGTTCTTTGTGGCTTAACCCTTCCTCAGGTCGTGCCAACACCACCATTCTCCAGCCATCCTCCTTGCCCTCTCTGGGATGTGCACCCCTTGAGGAGCAGCAGGAATGCACTACAGCTGTGCATGGGTAAAGCAAGACATGGAGGATATAGAATATTTGTTTTCTTGACTCTGTTCTCCATTTCTGCAGTAAGTGCTGGGGTGCATGTGGCTCAAATGAATTCATGGGCCCTTTTTGCACAGCTGATAGGACAGGTTTCTCTATGAAGGAGCAGTGAAAAGATTTATGGCCTCATCTTTTCTGTCTAATTGAATGGATCAAGATAAAAGGTCAAACGGACAAAGTAATGGTGGTGAAGCACAGAAGTGTAGGAAGAACTGAGATGCATGAAGGTTAATGCAAATCTTGCCTGGTTTTGGCTTGCTTGTTTCCTTCCTTTCTGCTTAGCCAGCATTTCTAATTATGAAACAAGCATTGCATTGGGAAATGCCTCACCCCAGAGCACAAGCAGCAGGGAGAAGATTCCTCTTCATCCCTGTAGCTTTGGGGATCTCCTGCTTGAAGCTGCATGTTCTCAGCTGATGACTTTTCCAAGTGAAGATGCAGTAGACCTGCAGTGCTGGGATCACAGCCCTGGGCTCTGAACTGCAACACACTCTGTGCAAACCCCTCCTCAGCGCTCACACCCATTTCTTCCCATCCATCACGTGGTTTTTCTGCACACTCTTACCCCTGTTTGGGACCCACAGAAGCAGAGCAGAATGTTTTTGCTGCAGTTACTGACCCAGTGCTTTGTCTCAGTTTGTTTTTAATGTCTCCTTGTAATGAGATTTCCTCCCTCCTCTGAGGCCCACTCTGGGAGATCTCCTTGAGGGTGGTGACGCACAGGAACAGGTTGCCCAAGGAGGCTGTGGATGCCCCATCCCTGCAGGCATTCAAGGCCAGGCTGGATGTGGCTCTGGGCAGCCTGGTCTGCTTGGTTGGTGACCCTGCACACAGCAGGAGGTTGGAACTGGTTGAGCATTGTGGGCCTTTGCAACCCAGGCCATCCTACGATTTATTCTGAAGATGGCTTTCTGATAAGCATCCCCTTTTTACACGCCTTCACTTACCTGAGTTATCATTTATTCTGTGTTCTCTCCTTACTTCTAACTTTCTTGGTGGTATTTCATATTCATATACTGAAGGATTTGCACATTTAGTCATCCAGTCTAATCATAAAATGGGCAAAGGGTTTTGGCTTTGTTCTCTGGGATGGGACGCATGGGACAACTAGGAAGAATCTATGGTGATTTCTTGCCATGTTTTCTAGGAAAACGAGAGCCAAAACCATAACCATCTGCGAGAGGTTATCCTGAATAAGGGAGCCTCAAGTTCAGGCTGAGATACGCCAAGTTTTACTTTCTTCCTATCTTCTGCATTTCATAAACAACTCAATGAAAATTCTTTAGAGACTTTCAGTTTCATCCCAGATGGTTCTGACACCTCCATTTCCCATAGAGATCGAATTGGGGGGGGGGGGGACTGAGAGTGCATTGTTTTGCAGGCTGGTGGGTTTGCTTTCTGCAGAACACCAAGAATTGTCCAGCTGGTGTCGAAAACCCTCAGTTCCTCACACCTGAGTTCCTCACCCAGTGTGAAGCATGTGACAAAGGCAGAAAAACCACATCCACATCCCCCAGATATGCAGCAGCAGAGGGGCTGAGCTCACTTCTGCAGCCTCAGGAAGAATGGTGCTCAGATCTGGAGCAGCACCCTCTGTCCTCCTCATGTTATCATTGCTTCTAGCAGCAAAACAGGGCAGTGTGAGCACCTGCTGGAAGCAGGAATGACTACAGGAGCTTCATTCACCCAACGCTTCCAGGGAGATAAGAACTGGGATTTAGCCATCCCATTGGGAGTAATGGGCCTGTGCAATCCCTGCTTCATCTCTGGCGTCCTGGCAGCCATCTTAGTGCAATAAATGGAACAGCTTTGTGTGTGCCCACAGCCTCTGGGTCCTTTCCTCTGAGAGACAAAGCAGCTCTATTTCCAGCACATGTTTGTTAGTGTGTTTTGCATTTCACTTGTTTCTTCCAAGCATGAAAGAAATAGCATTTGCTATGCTTATAGAGAGAGAGCTCTGGCGCAGCACGTATGCCTGTTGCTCAGTGTGTAGCACACACACGTCTCCCACCCAGTGTATGAAATGACTGCAAGTTCTGGCAAAGGATCAGCTCCGGTTTCCCAAAAAAATTGCTCCTCTGAGTGCCTGCAGGACACACTGCTGCTCCTCCACGTTTCCTCTGGGAAACTGTTCCTCCACAAACACTTGTGATGCTTTTCCCGAGTACGACTCCAAATCCTATTTTTCCCCTGAGGCAGGAGAGGTCACCTCAAAGCTACTGTAGGAGAAAATGTTTACAACTGCGTCTGTCAATTTGGTGTTGGGCATTTTCCAAGGCCATGATGGTCTGAGGTTGAGATTTTCTTCTATTTGTTTTCTCTTTGGGTGGTTGGCTTTGTTTTCTGATATTTGGGGATTGTTTTCCTTCCTCTCTTTCTTTCTTTTTGGAGAAAATTGGGCTTTGCTGAGTCTCGTAAACTGGAATGGGAAACTATCATTGTGTAGGAGTGATGATTCATTGGAACTGTCAATTCAGGTCTTCACTGGAAGCAGCCCTTGGGATCTGGGCATGATGCAGGTAGGTGAGCTCAGCAGAATGACATTTCTGTTTCCAGCTCCAGGAAATGGAAAATTTGTTCAGGTCTTCTTGAGTTTTAATTGAATTAGATCTAAAAATGTGCCTGAAGATTTCCTGCGCAAACATTACCTTCTGAAGAACACCCTAAAGAAGGCAGACAGCCTGCAAGGGCAAAGGGCAATCCTGTGGGGTCAGAAGGAAGAAATCCTCTTTGCCATAAACACATGGACATATCTGGTGACCCATGTTCTCCTGCCAGAATGGGAAGACCACATCTGTCCCATTCAACAGAGGAATCTCATACATTTCTATGAGGGTAACGCCCCACCAAAACCACACTGATTGACCTGGAGTCCTGACCGACCAGAACCACTGCCAGGATTTGTCTCCATCCAAATCACTGTTCCTAGGGCCATCAGGTAGAGCTGCTTTGCTATGGGAAGTTGAAAAAGGAGCAAAAAGAAACTCCTGGAGCTGCTCTCATTGCTCACCAGAAATCCGCTTTGCTCATCCTTAGCGGGGGAAGGTCAGTTGACAGAAATAAACATTTATTATGCTTCTAACAGAAGATCTGAAGAGCTATTTACAGTGCTGTTCTTGCCCAAAAAAATGAAAGGAGGAAATGCTTCTGTGCTCCTCCATGCAATTCCCATCTTAGTAAGATGTGTTTGATTTGGACAGATGACAGGCATTAGTGAATTGTTTCCTGCAGAGGACACACAGATGGGCAAAAGGAGCTTAGAATATGGTTAACCAAGAGAACAGAGTAATTGCACCATTGTCAAACTCACTGGAAACCCCAGAAATATACATGGGAAGCCCAGCTGTCCTAAGGGAGTTATTTAGGCCTATCTAATGCTCAGACTGTTTAAATGTTGAAAAATTGGCCATTGTCCCCCATTGTCATGATTTCTCCATGGTCTTATTTAATATTTTTGATGTTGGTGATGTAATTATGAGCAGGCAGGTTTAACCTGGCAGCACACAGCCACGTGTGAGCATGGAGAGGGGAAAAATCCCAAAGCCAACTGTAGATAAATGAGTGCACAAACAGCGCAGTCACGGATGGATCTGTGGATGAATCTGCCCCATGTCAGTTGTCACTGTACCTTCCTCTCAAAGGCCACCCCAACATGTTGTTTTTCATGTCAGCCATTGAATACAGCACCAACATGGAGCACAGCTGCTCCTTCTGAGCATTCATGGGTTTATATACCTCCCCTCAACAGGAGAAGGTGGGTATGGTTTGCTCTTGTGGAGTGTGGAGGTGAATCACAATGGGAGGAGAAACTATGTCATAATTCCATCAGCTGGGGGTTGGAAGAGGGGAACCTCTCACCTGAAGCCTTTCTAGTGTGACCGGAAGGCTGCAGAGACTTTCCTCCATCACATCTGGGGCTGAAGGCACTCAGGCACATGGAAGGAAGAATACAGGTAAAGAGGTTTTTCCATGGGGGTTAGAGCTGGGACTGTGCTGGGGCTATTTTTTTTTTTATATTGTGTGGCTGGGGCTAATTGAGATGTGAACAATTCTGTACTTGCTGTGTACTGTGTTGGAAAGGCTGAGAAACTTGTATTGATTAAGATTATTTCACTGATGTAGAGTTGTGCAGCCAGGAAATTCCCTGCTATGCCTTTGACCACCTGCAGCATTCCCACCTCCTCCCCAAAATCAGGGCTCCTCTGCAAGGAGCCTGCAGCCCTCATTTCTGTAGGCAAGCCCATCCTTTGGAGGACTCAATGCTTTGATTCTCATAGGCACCCCCAGTTCACAGTAATAATTAGTGTCCTTTATGGCAAAGACAGAGCTTAGGGGGTAAATGACTGGGGAAGTTGTGGCTGGGATGAAGGTAAACTTGGTCTGCAGGTCTCACTCTGTGGCTCCTCTGCTCATCTGTACCTCACCTTGTTTCTGGACTGTGCACGGATCCCTTGGGTTACCTGCAGAGCTCAAGTGAGTTCACAGTCCAAACCCACTAAAGTCATTTTGGTGCTGGGGGTTTCTCTGTGACCTTCCCAGTGTCGTCTCCCCACAGCAGCCTGGAGCAGAGGGGAGAGCAAGGAGTGTCAGCAGGTGGGGCAGGGTTTCATTTAGGATGGAGCAGCTGTAGCCTTTGTGATTGTGGGTTTTATCTGCTCAGGGTGATTCAGGCCATGAGATCAGAGAAAGTTGGTGTTGGGTTTCCGAGGTTGTCACTGAGCAGATTGTCTGTCTGTTGAAGCCAGTAAAAGAACTGGAGAGAGTGTGGGGGGTGGTGTAACATATCTGTTAAATCAGGGAATTACCAGGCTTCTGGTTTTTAAGGCCACATCAGTGGTTTACAGAGGAAATGGCTTTTTCTGCCAGCCCAGGTGTTGGGGAGAGGTACTGCCTGCCCATGAATATAACCCAGCGTGGGCATCGCTGGTGCTGGGGGTGTTGCTGATGGTTGTGAGGGGAAGCAGAGGGCTCCCAGCCTTTAATTACCACTTGCTTTCCTCCTGTCTGGAGGAGGGGACTGGAATGTGTAAAATGCTCTGAATGGGAAGGCAGGCTCTGCATCTCACCAATGGAGTCCTCTTGGTATTGGCTTGGACCAAGGAACTCCAGGGGGGAAAAAAGGATGATGGCAGTATGGCACCTGGGACACAGGTGATGGGACAGGAGGACAGGTGCTGGGAACCCAGCAAGTGCTGAGTAGGCGTCAGACCTGTCAGTTCCTTTGTAACCCCAATTAAGTACAAGTGTCTGAATAAACAGCCATTAATATCAATCCTCCTCAGTCTTGGCATGTAAGTTAAACAGAACTGTGGCTGATTCATATTGCAGTGTTCAGATTGCCCAAAAAAGGGCAGTTTTTGTGATGTTGGATGATCTTCAGGGGAAACTCTCAGCCATAAATCTCAGTTGTGTGGACAGTTGGCTGGGGAAGCTGAACCTCTGGGGGAGAGGCTGGCAGTGGCTGTGGCTCTGTGTCCATCCTGGAGCGCAGCGTCCCTCTTTGGCCTGGTCCCATAAAGCTGGTCTGGTTCTGTTGCGTGAGCAGCCACAGAAATGAGTACAAGCTACACCAGCACACTCATATCTGTCTATATGTGCCATACATTGCAAATTCAAAACAAAAACTAAGAGCTCCCTGCAGCCTTTAATCAAAATATCAGGGCATCTCAACTTTGCAAGTGTAAAACCACCGCTGGTATCCGCTGGACAAAAAGCACTCCAGATCAAAGCAGGGTATGTTACTTTTCATCCCCTCCACAGGAGAGTTTTCCTCTTTCAGCAAAGTCTTTGCATCTTCAGCAATGTTCAGACCCACAGAAACAAGCACATCTTTGTATTTCAGGTGCTGTTGCCAGAGCTCAGGGCATGCACACCTGGAGCTGCTGTGGCACTAACATTGCATGAGTGACTTTAAAGGTCAGATATGCAACTTCTGTTCGTTGCAGGACACCTTTCCTAGCTTGGCAGCACCCAAGGTCATTAAATGGATGGGCAGGGAACACCCCAGCTTTATTAAGATAGGACTGAGAAGCTTTGGTGCTAAAGAGGGTCAAGAGCCATCATTCTTCAAAAGGTCCATCGTTTGTGCTGTGGCTGTTGCTTCATTGTGCAGCCTATGCTGTAAGAGATGATAACAGCCACAGGGCAGACTCAAAGAACAAAGGCAGTGAGCTGTGAGCTTACAAGCAATTAAATAGCTGAAGACATTTGAAAGCACTCGGTGCACTTGCTATGGGCACAACTCATCAAAGCCAGCAGTCAGAGGTTTGCAGTGTGACTTAGAAACTGCCAAGCAAGGGAGAGAATGAGGCAAATATCCACAGTGATTAACACCAGAAAGAGAAGGCAGTTACTGGAAGTGATGCTTCAGGATAAAACTGGAAATAATAGAAATAAATGAATAGGAAATATAGAATAAAAAGCTCACTTGAGAGTCAACACAGGAATAACTTCCTGATTAAAAAAAGTTCCCAGGTGGGATGTGGTTTTCCAGGAATTAAATCAGCATCGTGAGTGTGTGTATATTTATAAATGACCTGTGTACGTGCTTAACTGGAGCTGGTGGTGAAATCTGAAATATCCAGTTGTAATGGGGAATTCTCTTTTCCCAGGACTGCTTTCTTTGTACATGAGGGAGTTATCTATGGAGGGAAGCAGTTCCCACTTCGAGCTGTGCCTCTGAATGATAACTCGATTCTCCAGAAGCAGAGAAATGTTTCTGAGATCAGTTTTTATTGCTTTATGGTATTCACAGTTCTGCACTTGCCAGAAAGTTTTGCCTTGTGAACTGGGGGAGAAGCACATCCAGAGCTGCTGTGCTGCTGGGAAACAAATGTCCCCTGGAAAACCTGTGCCTTCTGTGGTACATGTGGGGCTGTGGGGCAGAGGGCTCAGCCCTGCACCCAGGGCAGACCCACTGGGTCAGAGCACTGCTGCTTGCTGAACTCGACCTGGGCAGGTGTGCCAGTCGAGGGAGCTGCTTGCTGCATGTGCTTTGTTGCACTGAGTGTGGTGAAAATGCAAAGAGCTGAAAGGGAGTTGCAAAACTCCAAGTATTACAGAAGGTCCTTAATGAAGATGAAGGAAAAAATAACATAAACTCACAGTTCTTGGAAAGATATTGCAACAGTGGTTTGACAAGAAGTAGTTCACCGTGAAACGGCACCAGTCTGTGATGTGCTGTGTTAAAATTGGGTTGGTGTACCCATTGGTGATACTGGTCCCTGTGGTGACACCTCCTGGCTTCCAGGGCAGGGCAGAACAGGTTGTGCTCGAGCAGGGATGAGCTGCAAGTGGAGCACTGCTGGGTTATGGCTGTGGGGAGAGCGTGGGGTGGTGTGTGGGAAGCACTGAGGCAGCAGGTGACAGCAGGGTGTGATGCAGTGAGTTGTTGCCCACCGGTGGGGTCCATGAAATAAGGATTTGATGACTGAGGGCCAAGCTTCTGTGTCAGAAAGGTTCCTTGTGATATCCTCCATAGTTAATGATTAAATATGTGCTCCAGCAGCTGTAGGTGGGTAGCAGGAGCTGCAAGAGCATTTTCCTATTGATTTCTGTAATGCTGGTCCCTTATCTGAACCTCAGATCCAAACCAACAGCCCCCAGAACTGTGTCACCATCTATCTGGGGCTTTCCTCTTTCAGTTTTTCTTTTTAAACAAGAGAAAATTCTGAGCAGCCGAATGCTCAAAGAATGGGACATTTCTAATAGCATTTTTCCCCGCTGACTTCAACCGGATTACTTTGCATATCTGTTTATCTGTACTCATCTTTCTCATGACTCAAATTTCCTCACTTAAATCTCATCATGCAGCCCCATAACCCCCTTCACACAGCTGTGAGCACTGTGTTCATCTGTTTCTATGATAATATTGAAGATCAGTGCATAACTTGATTTGGTGTTGATGGAATCCACATCCAGAGTAAGCATCACTCTCCTTGCTGGCACCTGCAGCAGGGCCCAGTAGCACTGGTGTACAGCAGCAGGCCCTGGGCTGTGAGCACTCCCCCTGGTTGACTTTGCATATGGCTGTTCTATGGGACCCATTTGGGGTGCAGAGCTGGGGGAGAAAATAATGGCTTTTTAAAGGCTGTGTGGCAGTAAGTTTCCTCAAGCAGACTCACTGAAGCCAGTGCTGCTCCACAGAGAGCTGTATTCTAATGGCTGCTCTTCTGAAAGGTTGAACTGTTGGTTTCTGATAGGTATTTCCTAAGAAAAGCCTCCAGTGAGAGGCAGCCAGAGCCAGCTGGTGGGGCTGCAGGGCTGTCCTGAGACGAGAGGAGGAGCACAACCTTTGCTATTCTGTGGCCACATGCTTGACATGCACTATGTCACAGATAGTTATCTGCCCGTCTTCAAGTATGGGACCTTATCTCAGAAGCAGCACCTGATAAACACAACTCTTGCTTCACACAGTGTGTCTCTATTACCGACACTGAGATGTAGCAATGCTCATAAATTCACCTCTCAGACTGGAAGAGAAGGGCAGCCTGCATTCCCAGCTTACTGCTCCTGGCCTCTGGGACAGTTTTCCAGTAGAAAAGTAAAGCAGAAGCTCCAGAAGTGAGAAATGCTTTCCTGTGCATGGCTGTGTTTTCTGGGGGTGGGTTTTCCCATCTTTCTGAGGCACACAGCTCTGACAGCTCACTGCACTGGGAACTGAACATCAGAGGACTCATGTGCTGCATCGGTACTGCAGGTGAGAGGGACAAAAAGCAAGAGTTGACTTCTGTCTCTCTGACTTTGCATGTCAATATATAAGAAGCAAGAAATGCAATGTCTCATGATGGGGAACAAAGCTGGAAAATCAAAGCATGGATCTTTGAGACTAAAGTAACCAGGTAGGCTTTGCAGCCTGGGTCAGTAGGAGCCTGCTGAGGTAAGTGGGAATCAGTGATAGTTCATGGCTCCTGGCACACATTGACAGGAACAGGCTCTGCTGCTTCTGAATGAGGACGTGCCATTCACCAGCAGGCACTGAATGCTGCTTGTATTTATCATATTGTGAGTGTACGTGTGAGCTGTGGGCTGATGGAGGTGCAGCTCAAAGATATGTGCTTGCTATGTGCACAGGCAGGGAGGGGAGGCAGCAGCTGGTTCTGTGGGGACAGCACCTCCTGATACTACAACTTTCCTGTGAAGGACTCCAAAGCCATTTGCCACCTGGTAGAGCCAATCCCATAATGTCAACCATAATGTCATAATGTCAATCTCAAGCTTCCTCCCTTTGATGAATGCTTCTGCAAGTTTTCTTGTCTAGAGACCATCTGGAGTCCTGGCCCCAGCTCCCCATCCTTTTCTTCTGCGTGAGATGGGATGGAGATGGTTAGAGGGACCCTACAGCCTCTCCCAGACAGAATCCCCTGCAATCTCTGCTTCCTGCCCCAAGCCCCCGAGGTATAGTAGGCAAGCAGGGGACACAGCTGTAGAGATGCCACTCAAATCCATCCCCTTCCATTATTCCTCCTGGGAAAGGAGATCAGTGCATGTGAAGCAGCCACAGGATGCTCTGAATACTTAGGTGACAGAGTCTCTGAATGCTGCCCTGTGGTTGATACTCAGGGTAATGTATTTAAGCCCCCGAGGATCTCCAAGCAGATGCATTACTGCAAACAGCTGCTAAGCAGGGACAGTGCTGATGCCATCCTGCCATCCCAGCTGGCTTTGCATCTTCTCTCTGCCCTTATTCTCTGAACAACAAATTAAATATCTACAGCTCCTGCATGACTGCAAAGCAGAAGTTGCATGTTTTGGAATAACTCCAAGGCTTCAGCTGCACAGATTTTGATCCCTAAAAGAGATTTTTCTTTGTCTCCTTCCACACACTGCTGTCAGTGTACCAGCACTCTGCTCATCACCCCACACCAAAACATTCTGCTGCTTTTCCCCACCCTCCTCCACCTCCTCTCATCAGGAGTGTTATTTCACTCTCACCAAAGGGGAAGATGTGTCTGGGATGAGCCCAGTTTCCAGGTCATGCTTTTCTCTGAAGCTGCATCCAGCAATGAGTGATGCTGCAGCAGCTCATCCTCCTCCATCACTGCAAGGTCCAGCCTGCCCCATTGAAATCAGGCAGAGCAGAACTTGCTGCCCTCCTTGCAGGGAGTTTCAGTGAGAAGCAGACAAATTTAGTGAGGCCCAGGAGAGAAAAGAAGCTGCAGCACGCAGAAAAGATTTTTGCTTAATCACTAAATGCTTCCTTCTTGATTTCTCCTTAAATAAGCAGAGGGAAATCAGCTTCCAAAGCTGAAGAGCTTTTTCACACAGGCTGCAAACCCTTTAGGCATTTAGGAAAATTGCCTGAAACTCTATCTGTAAAAAGAAAAGCAGAGCAGCGTGCTGGATTGATGCGATGTTTATGTCGAGAAGGGGAGAGCTGAGCATCTTTGCCACAGTGCTGGGAAGGAGAGCTTGGGGGCAGGGGCAGTGAGGGCTGAGTGAGGCCATTGTGCTCCTTGTGGAGCCGGCTGTCCACCAAAAGCAGACCAAAAAGCCTGCTGACTTTGGAGGAGAGGTAAGGAACCACTTAACATCATGTTGGCAATGAGCTGCTGGGTGAGAGCTGCCCTGGCTCACCCCAAACCCCACAGCCAGCCTCCTGGCCCTCGTCCCTCTCCCAAAACACCCCACAGCTCTTTCCTTCCTTTCCCCATCCTCACCCTCACTGTGCAAGATTTTGCGTCTTTCCCCCCCCATCTCTCCTCCCATATGTGCTTTTTGACACTGAGGTTTCTCACCTCTTGTCATCTCTATATAAAAAAAACCTGTTGCCTACCTCTCCCTCATCCTCCTTCCCTTTCTGTTCCACCGAACTTATAGTTTATCTCCTTTTCTCCTCATCCTCCTAACACCAGCCCAGCCCTGTAGTCCTGCCTAGGACAGCTTTGAAGCCCCACTGCTCTGCACTGAGGGGAGGTAAGTCCTTCCCCCCCACACAACCTTGCTCTGACCTTTGGCTGGAAATTCTCCATTCTTGGGAGCGTGGAGTAGAAGGGAAGAAAAGGAGAAACAATGGGGAAATAATAAAAATAAAAAGGAGAAGGAATAAGAAAAAAGAGCAGTAAAAAAGCAGAACAAATAGTAAAAGGAAGTGGCAGAATGGACCAACACAAAAACACACAGCAAAAAGGAGCTGCAGCACTGGCTCTGTGGTGTGGGAGGTGGCAGGCAGTGGGTTGCCCACCTCTGGGTGTTCTGGAACCTCCACGGTGGAAAGCTTCAGCACCCAGAGGGATGCAGCTGTGGGCAGCCAAAGACCTGCTGTAAATGTACAGGGAAACCCTCAGGGAGCAGAGGTGTAAGCAGGGAGATGGAAGAAAGGGCTGGCACAGCTCACCTGCAGGGCTGGGCTCTGCCCAGTGGGCGCAGGGCAGTGGGGCTGTGTGTCCAGGTTACTGCTGATCTTTGATCGTGCTGGGACAGGTCAGGGACCTTCCTTGCTGTTAATGAGCCAAGGAAAGTGTTGGGAAGCCCTGGAGCCAGGTATCACTGCCTGACAGCCTGAAACCCAGCAGGTCCCACTCCCAGGCACTCCTCCACCCTCCATCGCCCCCACCTCTCCCTGCCCCATTACACTGGGGTCAGGTACCACCCATGCCAGACACAGAGGTCCTACGGGAGCAGGAGGACCTGAAGGACTGCATGTCCTGCAAGCAGAGAGCAGCACATGGGACCCCATGGGCTCAGCTGCCTTTTCCTGCCTGCAGCTGTAGAAGTGAACCCCGAATTCTGGAGAAAAATATCTGGTAAATACTTCATTCCCCACGAGGAGCTTAAGCTTAATATTAGACCGTGACATTAATACCAGAGGTCCTTTGGGATGGGAGGAAAGAAAGTCACCTTTCTGGTGGTGATGTTGATCCCAGTTCAGGGCATCTCTGCCTGCCCCGGGGCGGGGAGCTCTGCCCCGCGGTAGCGGAGCTCAGCAGAACGGGGGTGGCGGAGCCGCGGAACGAGGGCTGCTCCCAGCGGGGCCGGGCGGTCCCTCCCCGTGCGGGGGGCGGGGGGGCCGCCCGCTATAAGGGCGGCGAAGAGGGGCCGGGTGTCTCGGAGCGGCTCGGATCGGCACGGCTTGGGTCGGCACGGTAAGCACGGAGGGGTCCCGGTGGTGGGTTATTCGTTGCGCTCCGCTTACAGAAGGGTTTGTGTACGGTCGCCTTTCGAGGCGGTTCCCACGTTCACTGCAGAGGACCGATGCTGCTTCGCATCTCATCTTGAAGCAGACGGTACGATCTTCTTTGCCGGCCGTGTAATTCCTCGCAATAACGAAACGGTCGCTGTGTGTCACCGCGGCCTCGGGAAGCTCCGTTTAGGATGCTGAGCTCAGTCCGCCCCGCAGCTCCGCGCTTCTGCGCGTTCCTAAGCGGTGTGTAAATAAACGGTCCCGCGAACTGCTGCTGGGTAAGCACAAAGCGGCAGAAAGGGATTCACGTCTTCATGCCCTGATGCAAACCTGAGCTAAAAGCTCAGCTGAGAAGTGAGGTTCTGCTTTTCTATTTCTAGGCTCGGACCAGTCCCCTGCTTTAACAGTCACATCGTTGCTGTAACCATCAGTTTTCCTTCTGGTTACAGAGCTACTTCAGACTGTGTTTAGAAATATAGGCAGCAGGTCCCAGAAGTCTTACAGGCAAACACCTTGTGTGGTTACTCGCTGTCCACGAGTGACTTGCAGAATAGCATCAGAAAGACTGAAATTCAGTCCCTAGTGGGGGTAAAAGTTTGTAATCCATGTGCTCAGCACCACTGAAGAAGTGCACACAAATGTGGCACAGATATTACATAGAAAAGTTTATCTCCCAGGCAGATGACAGCTGAGATCCCCGGGTTATCTCACAGCCAGCCCAGCCCCAGCCGCAGAAAGGCAGCTGCTGTGAGCAGCAGCTTCTGTGGGTTCCCCACAGGCAGGAGGAAGCCTGACCCCAAAGGTACTGCTGGGATCCGCTGGGGTTCCATTGCATTTCCCAGTGGAGCTCCTTCCTTCCCTGAGAGCTGCGTGGCAGCTCAGCTTCCCCACACAGCCTGGATTGCCCCAATTTCTGCTCCTACTTTGTAGCAACCTTCACTGCCTGCAACATTTAATGAGATCTCTCCAGCCTCTTAATCTCAAGTATCTTGTATTGCTCTTCATGTCTGAGAAAGAACTGATAGGTGACACCTCAGTAAGTACGCAGATGCTATCTGTGCGAGTTTTCATGAGCTGACGGAGGTAGCAATCTCAAAACATTCTTGCAGCACGCGGCCCAACCTTCCACCTCCTGTGCACAGCACTTGTTTATATCTCTAAGTGAAGAAGCGCTTGTTGGAACACTTCTTATCCCCAGCTGGAAGATGTGCTGCGGACGTCCTCCTGCAGTGACCAGGAGTGCAGAGCTGCACAGCTCTTAGGGACTAGATTAGGTCTCAGCACTTTAAATCCCATCGTGCTGTGGCTGCTTTCATTACCCCTTCAAAGGATGAACTACCTCAGTTTGCAGGGAGTTGGAGCTCTCTGGTATAGCAGTGGAAGAAGGATACAGTATTGGGGATGTATGAAGATGTGACCCAACAGCGCTGGGTGCCAGGGTAGGAGCAGTAGAACTAGATGGTTCTACTGACATGTCACTAATGCATTGGTCTTTGCAGGACCACATCCTTTCCCGGCTGTTCTCTCTTATAAAAGAGAGTTGATGGGTTTTTCTCCTATTTAATCATGATGTTTTATTTTCATGTGCTGCTTTAAATAACTCTAACACAGCAGCTGAAATACGGTAGCTGTACTGTAACTGCTGTATAACCGAGTTTTCCATCCTTAGACCTGAGATCCCTCTGCAATCACCCACTGCCTCCCAACCAGAGATGACCACGCTCCTCAACGACTCATTGTGCCAACATGCCATTGATGACTTCCGAAACCGCGTGTACTCCACGCTGTACTCCATGATTAGCATTGTGGGCTTTGCTGGCAATGGCGTTGTGCTCTTTGTGCTCATCAGGACATTCCGGCAGCGGACGGCCTTCCAAGTATACATGCTCAACCTGGCCGTGTCTGACTTCCTCTGTGTGTGCACCCTCCCCCTGCGTGTGGTCTATTACATCCACCAAGGGCACTGGGTCTTCAGTGACATCCTATGCAGGCTCAGCTCCTATGCTTTGTACGTCAACCTCTACTGCAGCATTTTCTTCATGACTGCCATGAGCTTCTTCCGCTGCATAGCCATCGTTTTTCCAGTCCAGAACATCAATTTGGTCACAGAGAGGAAGGCGAAATTCGTCTGCATCGGGATCTGGATTTTTGTTACCCTGACGAGCGCTCCTTTTCTGTTAAATGGGACTTACCAACGCGGCAACAAGACCAAGTGCTTTGAACCCCCAGAAGACAGCCAGAAGACTAACATAATTGTGATCCTGGATTTTATCGCCCTCTTTTTGGGCTTCATTCTCCCCTTTATCACCATTACCATCTGCTACACCATGATCATAAGGACCCTCCTGAAGAACTCCTTGAAGAAGAACCAGGCCAACCGCAAGAAGGCCATCTGGATGATCATCATCGTGACGGCCACCTTCCTGGTGAGCTTCACCCCATACCATGTCCTACGCACCGTCCACCTGCATGTCCTGCGGCTGCGGCGCTCCAGCTGTGAGGACACAGCCTACCTGCAGAAGTCGGTTGTGGTGACACTGCCATTGGCCGCAGCCAACTGCTGCTTTGACCCATTGCTCTACTTCTTCTCAGGGGGCAACTTTCGGAAGAGGCTGACCACCTTCAGGAAGGCTTCCTCCTCCAGCATCACACAAGCCTTCAGGAAAAAGTTCTCCCTGAAAGAGAAAGACGATGAACCCTTTGGGGAAAGCCAAAAGGAGAATGGGAATGCCCCTGTGGTTGCTTCGTAATGCGGTGTGATCTTCCCGTGGGATCTCAGATGGGAATGGAGATCTCTAAACTCTTCCAAGAGATGTGAACCTCTGCTGAATCCCAAAATAGACACAAAGTTATTTACACGGCAGAGGTCAAGATAATTCCTGCCCCGCTCCCAGATGCTTTTGCTTTGGACTTCAGTTTCAAAATGCAGTGTGCATGTGGGGCTCACAGGATCAGTGCCTGTATGTGGAAATCCTGGGTCGGGGCTCATCCCTCTCCCGCACCCTGCAGGCAGCAGCCCTGGGTGCTGGGGCAGCATGTCTGCAGGGGCTGAGCAGCAGCAACTTCAGGGGAACTACCCACAGTGTGTAGCCTGGATGCATTTCTGGAGACACAGAAGTGCCTTTCTCTTGCTGAGAGGGGTAAGGATTGGATGTGATTACTTCTTTGCCCAAGGAGGTTCTGGAAGCCCCATCCCTGCAGGCATTCAAGGCCAGGCTGGATGTGGCTCTGGGAAGCCTGGTCTGGTGGTTGATGACCCCGCACATAGCAGGGGGTTGGAACTGGATGTGCGCTGTGGTCCTTTGCAACCCAGGCCATTCTATGATTCTATGGTTCTGAATTCCTACAGAAACATTCTTCGTGGGAGCACCTTCAAAGTTATGGTAGCCCAGCATGCATTTGAAATATATTACAATGGGGCTGGTCTTGTAAGTGATGGTTGTGAGACCTGGGTTGTCACTTCAGTTCTTCATGAGATCTGCCTAAAAAAGCCGTTTGCCTGGAGCCTGGATCGCGATCAGGCCTTCCTGAAGTACTGATTAAATTTAAGAAAAAATACAGTGGTAGACATAGTTTGTAAAAATAGCCAACCATGATGGGCACCTGGTCCTATTCAGAAGTGCTCTTGTTAACACCTTGCAGAAAAGCTGCAACCTGAGCTCTGCGGGGACCTGGGTTGACCTGGCCACTGAGAGCCTGAGAACTCACAGGGAGCTGTGACTGATGTCATTCTGAGCTCAGGGTGATGGAAACACAGACTGGGAAGAGAAACTTCCAGATCCTGGGCCTAAGGAGCCATTCCTGTGGTTAAACCCAATGTAAATGAATCAGCGTTGCTCTGCTTTGGTGACCTGCCCAAAATAAGGACACTGTATCAGACAGAAATGGTCTTAATCCTACAGGAATCTTGTAGTCGAAAACCAGCAGTTGCTAATGAACGGCAGCGGGACAGTATTTAAGAGGTTACTTGGTGTCATTCTAAGGAAAGGAATGACGTTACATGCAGAGAGAAAGAGCGCTGGGTTTTGTTTTGTGTAATGGGAAAGGCTGTTAAAAAGAAGAATTAAATGGAAATGTTGCAACTTGTGCTCGCTGTGCCTTATTTCAGAGACTCTGCAGATGGGTTCTTTGGGTTTTTCGGGTTCTTTTCGGGTTCGTTCCCCCGGTAACCGCTCTGAGAGCTGTAGGAAGGGGCAGTGCGGAGCTCCGCGCTCGCTCCGTTCGCGGTGCGATGCTGTCCCCTACCGAGAGCTTCAGCAGCCGCTCGTTCGGGTGATGCTCCGCAGCCGAACCCCTCACACACCGCTGGGGGCAGCCCCTGCTCTGTGCTGACGGTGCCGTCCCGGCCGTGAGATGCCGCCGGGCCAAGGGAAGCAGTTGCAGCTCTCTGCTCTCGCACGGATGCAGCTCAGCTGCGTGCAGCGCGGTCACCGTTGAGCAGGGACGGTGCCGGCTGAGCACCGTAGCACCAAAGCGTTCTCACGAGTCGCTGCTTTGGCACGCTGCAATAATCCCTGAGCGGAGGCGGGTCGGTGGGTCCGCATGGCGCTGTGCCACTGCTGTTTGTTTGTAAGGGCAGAAAAAGAAGGGGAGCATCGCACGGCGCTGTGCCATCACTTCAGGCTGAGCCCTGAGCACCCAGCAGCTCGCCCCATGCTTCCAGCTGCTGGTGGCACAGCGTGTGCTGCTCCAAGCCTGCAGGGTGCGAGCTGGCAGCGTCTTCGGGCTTCGTTGCAGCCGCAGCATCTGGGAATGGGCTTTGTTGTGTGTTTTGTTTTGCTTTCTTTAGGTGACACAAAACTCCCATTCTAAACAACTCCTTCAGGAGGTTGGGTGTTAAAGCTGGAGGAAGCTCAAAGAGAAATTGCTGGGTTTGAAATCCCATGAATTAGTCACATCAGCACCGCTGTGCAGAGACATGGAGCTTGGCCAGTCTGAGAAAGAAGCCTGTTTCTCTGACTGAGAGATGCATCAGGAAAGTAAGCATAGAGACCTATCAAAAGGTCAAAGCAGAGATTTTAGGCTGAGCGAGCAATGCCCCTGCTGCCAACGTCTGCATTGGTGGGGATGTCTGCTGTAGAGCTCTCAATTCAGCCAGCTCAGAATGTGTGCTCAGAGCCACGTGTGTGCATTTAGGCAGCATGGTGAGGGTGTTTCACTCACTGAAATATGAACTGATTCATAGCATGTTCACTGTGAGACAAATCATTGGGTGCTCAGATGCTCCTCTCACTCTTTGGTATCCTACAAACCTGGGTCTCAGCATGCAGAGCAATGCTGCACTATGCAGAGCGCGCAGTGGTCTCTGGGTGGGACAGAGCTCAACCCCCCAGCAGAGAAGATGAAGGGAATAAACAAAAAATGTATTAAAAATAAAACAAAAATGCATCTTTCAGCTGAAACTGAGCAAGAGCAGCAAGCACAGCCTGCAGGTGTGAGTGCACACCAGGGCTGAGCTGGGAGGAAGGAGGCACTGACACCTCATTCCCCTTTCAGTTTCAGCACAGAGAGCACACAAACAAGAATGCAAAGTTGATGTTGTGGTCTCTTCTGGAAAAGCAGGGGTGCAGCCCTTCTCCTGGTGGGGTGAACCAGGGCAGGCACCAGGCTCTCCAAAATTATTGCTTCCCCCCAGGGAGGTGTAAATGCTTCCCCTCCACCCACAGCTTCTTAAAATGGAACAAAGCCATCAGATACAAGAGAAAGATCTGCATTGTGCATTGATGGAGGTGGAGAGCTTTTGGGGCCAACACAGCAGACAACAAGCAAACTCCTTAATGGGGGATGAGAAGTGTGGCTCCAGCAGATGCACAGGACGTGGTGCCTCCCAAAGCAAAGCCTCTCCCCTTCACGTGGAGGAATGTATGGGGTGAACTGCTGCTGGAGATCATATGGACGTCGCTCTGTCTTCGGAGCAACCTGAAATGAGTTTTCACTTGTGTTCCTTTTCAGAGAGGGTCCAAACAGCCACCTGCTGCCAGCAGCTCACCACAAGCGAGATTTCTGTTTGAAAAAATAAAGCCGTCTTTCTGTTCCCAAGAAAATAGCACAAATCTCAGTTCCTGGTAAATCCTGGCCTTGTTTGCAGTGTGCTTCTGTTGGAGCAGCTCTGAGCTGTGTGGAGCTGCAGGGCAGGCACATCCCAGCCCCTCAGCTCCCTCAAAATGCATTGGTCAGTGCAGGATTTGCACAGAGGGTTTGTGAGGGGGATTTGTTGTCTCAGCTTTTCTTGGTGTCAGTCTGCTGGGAGCAGTGAGCAGTGAGCAGTGGGCATGGGGTGACTTCTGTATGCACCCAACCAATGTGGTAACTACAGGGCTGCTGCTGACCCCTGGGTGTGTGCTGGGGAGCTCCAGTGGGCATCAACCACAGAAGCTGAGTTAGATTTGCTGATCCTCAGTGACACTTCTATCTCTCTTGCAAGACCTCAGAGGTCTTCTATTCCTCTGGCTGTGTGCAAAAACATTTCCTTTCCTGATGCTATGATCTGTCAGTCAGGTGCTTTAACACCAATCCTTCTTGCCTGACATAGGGTCACATTCTAGTGCCACAGACTGGGAAATCCAGAATGCTACCATCCTCATTCTGACTTTACGCAGCTCTTGATGTAAAATGCTTGCAGGATGTGAGAAGTGAGCAAGTCCTCAGCTTAACAAGCAAGAAGCTTCAAGACCTTGCAACAAGGGACAGTCCTGTGCTGCATGGCACAGCTGTGAGGCTGTGGCTCAGGTTGATGCCAGGAGCCCCTGGTGTGGCATTTTCCTCAGCTCCACTGTGGCTCCACAGCAGCAGCAGGACTTCTCTCATGCAGCAGGAGGGAGAACACTGTGGTTTTTGTGCCTTGCTCATGGCAGCAGATGAGCCAGTCGCTGGGGAAAAAATAATAGGAAACACACAGGACAGTGTGTCAGACATTAACCCTCCATCCATGTAAGCAATTTTGCCAGAAGTGCACTTGGAATAAAGTGATCACAGCAGTTACTTACACATTTTTTCAGAGCTACAGACAGCAAACTGTGGAGTGAGCAGTGCAAACCCATCGCCTGATTTACAGGTCAGCAAGTTTGGGAACTGAGCCCCACTTCTCCAGGATGATGAATTCTGGCTCTGCAAGTGGCCACATGCACAAAAAACTATTCCAAGCATTTGCAAACCTTACTGCAGGGGAAAATGTGCCCGTTTCTTTCCTGTCAATGCTGCTTCTTATGCTTCAGAGGAAGCGAGGCTGCTAGCAGAGCAAGGCAAGGAGGACCCTATGTTAGTTTAAGAAATATATTCCAGATGGATGTGCACCAGGTTTGTTGGGGGGAGGAGAGAAGGAGGTAGCAAAAATGCTCTCTTTTGGTCATTAATGTAAACTCTGCTTCCAGGAACACTGTTGTGCTTCCCCGCTGGCAATGCTGAAGACTAAACAGAGCTTGTTTTTGGTTCAGCCCATCGAAATCTCTTTCATTTGGGAGGAGTATGTCTCCATGATGCTCCGCATGGGTTTTGGCCTATGCACCTTTAACCTTGATGCAGGCATCCAGGTAAAGCCCTGTGGGATCAAGGGCAGGAGGCTCAGTGTCATACTGTTGAATGTTTTGGGACTGGCTCACCGTGCAAAGCAGTGCACACACACACATGTTTTGTCTGCTCATTCTGCAGCTGCTTGCTTCTTTCAGCAGCAGGTTTTGCAGATTGTGAGCATGGAATCTGACCCCACAGATCTCTATGGCACCCTCTGGGCAGGGCTACCATGCACTGCCCATTATCATCCCATGCTCTTGTCATTTGGTGCAGCACGGGGAGGGCAGGAGGTGTGTAGGTGTGCTAGGTGTGCCAGCAGCGTCTTGGAGATGCCAAGATGCAGATCCTCAGTTAGAGTTTCTCTCTGGGTCCCAAAAGGGCATCACACCATACCTGGAAGGAATTTGTGTTCCTTTCACACCATCCAGCCCCATGTCTGTGCAAGAGCCACATGTATCCCAGGAGCCAACCTTGCTTTTATTTCCTTTATGAGTAATGATCTGCAATGAGACAGTCCCTGCTTTCTGACCTTTTTCATGTTACTCACAACAGGAAGCTGTTGGAATGGTGAGCACACGCTGCTTACGTGAGTGAGGGCCAAGAAAAGCTGCAGTGTCCTTTCACCACCATTTTTCAAGGAAAATGGAATGAGAAGCTCCCCATGGCTGGCCTTGAGCCTCTGCTTACTGTCAGCAGTGCATCCTCCCACATGCCCCTCCTGTGTCCTTCAATGCTTGACTCACTGTGCCAGAGGTTTCCAGGCCTTTCCATCTGGTTCCCATTTCTCCAGACCATTTTCTGGTTGTTAGAGGGATGCTGATCTGCACTAGCAACAACCTCACCCTGCACAGGACGGCCTTTGGATGCAGCACAGCTTTGGGATGTGCACAGCTTTGGGATGCAGCACAGCCTTGAGATATGGCACAGCTTCAGGATGTGGCATGATGGTGCACTCAGGGTTAATCATATCCTGTGGTAGGAGAAACAAGCTTTGTGAACGTGAACTAATAAAGCAGAGGCACCGCAGAGCAGTTGCCAAAGCCCCAAAGGACATTTCTGCATGCCCTGACATCCTGGGGGCTTTCATCTCCTGGCTTCTCAGGAACCTGTGCAGGTTGGAATGGCAATGCTGACACCACACTGGCCTCAGGGGTTGATGTCATTGCAAGTAAAACTAAACCAAATCACTGCAGTCTAGAGCTCTGAGGTTCAGACCTGTTGGGGTATCTCTGTCCATAGCAGAGGAGACTGAAGGAGTCAGTGTGGGGCAGAAGCATCAGGGACAGAAAATGGCCCCAAAAGCTCAGAGGTGGCATCCTCCCAGATTCAATTTCTAAGCACAGTAATTCTTCCCTACAGTGGGAAATCCTCCTAATGGAATAACGCCAGCTCCTTGCACACACTCAGTGTTACAAGGAGTTTACACAAACATAAAGGAAATAGTCTCATCTTCTACAGTTTCCAGCAATAGGGGTCAGGCTTCACAGCCTCTGCCATGCAGGCTGTACCTGCAGCACATTGTATGCCTTGGTTTTCTGCTGTGTTATTTCTACTGCATGCTCCTAGAAAACAACTGGAGCAGCGCACCCTCGGAAAATGGGATTGGTGATAATGAAAAGCTAAAGCTGAGAATTAACCATGTGCTTGGCAGCTGAAGGTTCAACCCTGAATTGAATTCAGTTATACAAAATAACCTCAAACACTTCAGCTCCTGGTTTCCCAAGAAGATGCTGTGCAGGTTACCAGATCCCCAGCACAAAGTGCATTGCTCCCATCAATAACAACCATCCAGACTGCAGCCTCCAGGGTTGCTGGGATTTGGGGCTGTTTGAGAGAACAGTAAATGGAGGGATTTGCTTTTTTCTTTTTAGTTTATGTTAAACTTTAGGAGCTCTTCTTTAGCACAGAACTGGATCACCTGCACAACCCCAGCTTGCATAAACACAGCTTAGGTTCTGTCTGGATGAAGGGATCTATATTTAGGTAATGATGGTTTTTATGGCTGTTTTTGCTGCAGAACTCTCTATATAGATACACTCCTACTTACCCAGAGAGGGCACCAAAAAGGTATCTGCATGGGATGTGGCCAACAGGCAGAGCCCCACACATGCAGGGAGCGAAGCAGGATGAGCATGTGGAGTTCCAGCAGAGGAGGAGGTTGGACTGAATGACCTTAGTGGTCTTTTCCAACTGTAATGATTCTATGATGCTATGAAGCTTTCCTACAGTTGGTCAAAGCACCTGCAGCTCCCTCAGGCTCCATCACAAGGCACTGAAATAGCTGCATCGAGCAGGCAGCTCATGTTTGTTTCATAGCCAGAGAAGATGGGGAAGGTGGGAATGTGCCAAATACTTTTTTTCTTCTTTCTCATACACAAAAGGGTCCTTATTCATTTTAATAGCAGGTTCTCTCGTGCAGCACTCAGCTGTGCCAGGTGAGCACTGCAGAAGGGCTCCTGCTGCAGGGGCTGTGCATGGCCCTTCTCTGCACACAGGAAACCAGATATGGGACAGCCTCAAAATGAAGCATTAGCCCTATTAGCCCTGAACAAATAAGTAGATTGTAATAATGGATACAACATGGAGGTTTCCTCAAGGAGCCAATACTTGTATTCTTCACAGCTGCATCTTTTTCTTTTCCTGATTTATCTTCTTTTCTATTTATTTATTTATTTATTTATTTATTTATTTTAGCCTGAAGTGCTCCCAAATTCTTCGTGCCACGTGGCTGCTTCTTATTTGCATGTAGGGCCGGGTTCAGTGCTACTCTGCACCTTGATAGCTTGTGGATACCCCTGCGAAGCAGACGCAGCGCCAGCCCCACAGTGCACACCTTGCATGGGTGTGGGGCTGGCAGGGACCCCCCAGCACTGAGAGGCCTCTGCAGAGTGAGAGAACAAAAAGGGGAATGGAGACAACAATGAGGAATGGGGTTACTATAGGGGAGAGCAAGTAAAAGAGGTTGTGTGGGGACAGCGAGAGGAATGCCAGATAGGAAAGCAATAGTGCTCTGAGGAAAGACAATGCAGCAAGGAGAATAAGAGCAGGGCAGTGGAAGCCCCAAGTCACAGCTCTGAGCACGGTGAGCTGCTCCATACCAGCTGCTGCTTCATTCATTTCCAGTTCCACACACACCTATGGGATGCAAATAAAACTCTTTACCCCCATGTATGTAACTGAGCTGAAACTTTGGTGCTGACCCGATGTCACAAGGGGGTACAGTTATGAGTCCCTAAAAGTGAAGAGAGAGGTAGGAAATGGGATCAGCCAGGAAAACAGCAAGGCCAAGGCAGATGAGGGGTGGTGGGAAACCCACACCAACTGCAGGTCAGGGAAGGAGAAAACAAAGCAGACAAAGCGAGGACATCACATTACGCCTGACAGTAAAATATTCTCAGATTGCATAAGTCCTTTCTTCCCCACATCTCACCTGCAGCTCCTCCCAGTACGGCACCGAGCATGGGTTAAAAAAGAGAGCAGCATTTCAGCAGCTGAACTCGCGGCTTTTTGTCTGATGGAAGAAATCAATTCCAAATGTTGAAATTTCAATGCAGACTGTAATTTTCTTGCACTCAGATTTATTCTGCTCGCTCGCTTCCCTTTTTGTCCTTTCGCCTCTGTGTTCTCAAGCAGTTGGCTCTAATGCTCTGGCTCTGAAGCCCCTCTTCAGCTCCATGCAGCAGAACTGGGGCTGTGCTTGCAGCTTAAACCTGCCCCCCCTAAGCCCACCAAGCGGGGTGGAAATGCAGAGGACTCCTGGTGCTTTCAGGCTGTACCGCAGCAGCAGCAAAGCACGTTCCAGAGGTGTTTTTTAAAACATTTTCCAGCCTAGTTTATAAAAACCAGTGGTGAACTCATTTTGGCTTGCTCCTTCCCTTGCTAGCACATGGACAAGCATCCTCCAGCTCAAACATGTTTAAATTATGGGTGTTTGGAGCCTTTCTGAGGATCCAGCTACTCAGATTTCTTAGAACTATGACCACATTTGTGCCGGGCCAGGCAAGCAGACCTTATTTAGCTCTGTGTCCATGGGTTCACCCAGTGGGGTGACTCCAGTCCCTCCCCTTGGATTCTGGATGACCCCCACCCTGCAATGCCTGCAGCATCCTCACATGCCCTGTGCCACGGGGCTCCCTCCCGCAGGCACAGACAGCTTTATTTGCTCAGCTGGGTGCTCTTGCTGCAAAGCAAAAGGTAACAGTGCCACGTTAACATGCCCTTACCCAGTGTTTGCTTGGGCCTGCCTACCGCCAGCTCTCTGCAGAGCACAGCAGACTCCTTGGGATTTTTTTGTTTTGGCTCTTGGCTTGGGGGAGAATTATAAAATGAAGGGTAAAATCAGACAGTGTCTGGAATTAGACTGATCTGGGATGTTTGATAGCTACCTGGACCCTGGTTGGATAATTTGAAGAGAAACTGAGAGGGGAGACCTTGCAGGAGGGGGAGGTGAATGGGCACCCCATGCTCACCCAGCAGTGCCACACAGCTGCAGTGTACCTGAGCCCAGGGGCTGCAGTTTCTCCTTGGGTTCTCCCTTCAGCAAAGAGCAGGAATGAAGGTGTTAATTACAGGGCTGAGTTCAGCTGCTGCTAAATGCACGCAGCCAGTCACCAGGCTTCCAAAAACAAACACCAGGCTTAGTCTTCAGCCTTCAGAGAGGCACCGCCAGCTGCTTTCCCCTTTTCTTTCATAAGCTGAGATGCCCTGAGCTGCCCGTGGCTAGCAGTCCATTTTGCTGTAAAGGAGACTGCCACCACGTCACAGCAGCTTGCAGGCAGAGATGTCAGCAGAGGGGCTGCAGCACAGAGGCTGTGCTGAACCATAGAATCAACCACGTTTCCTTGCAGGTGCTGCAGAGTTTCCAAGGAACTTGGTCAAATCTGAAAGCCGGGACAAATGAAGATACAGGCTGTAGCCTGGGGCCAGGACACACAGTGTTTACACACGGTCTGCTCCATATAATAGGTGAGAGAAGGAATCATAAAACAGATGTTCTGTGCAAAGTGCAAATTAGCCAGGCACTGAACCTCATTCCTTTCCACTTATAACAGTTGTAAATGCATGGTATGTTTATTGTGGGTTACAAAGGGGTTCGGGTTTTGTTGTGCACCTTTATTGTGGCTTTATAACAATAGCAGTGTTGATAGAATAATGATGTTCCAGGATTCTGTGTGTGAGTTTGCTGGATAACTTCTCTGCAACATGTTGCTGGTCTGGAGCAGCAGTGCCATGGGTTTCTGTGGCCTGCTTGGAGAAAGCAGCACAGACAGCCAAATGCAGCATGCATCTGTACCACCTGCCTGGCTGTCCTCTTGCTTCTTCTGATCTTTCTCTTTCCTAAGACCATCAGTTCCAGTTGGACCAGGAACACACAGTGCTGTGCCCACTGAAATGTAGAGGATGGGCTCAAAGTCTCCAAGCTTAACTTGATTTCTTCACTTAATGTGGAATTGTTTGGTAAGGATACTCTGGACATATCTACACAGCATGGAATGGAGTGTTAAAACACTTCAGTGCCTCTGATAGCAACTCCCATTTGTTATAGACAGTGTCAATTAACTCTGCTACTGACTATATGGTTCTGGGGTTGAATGGCAAAGAAATGGCAAGTTTTCTGGAAGAGATATGGCTGCACCTGTGCATGCAGATCAGGAGAAAGGTTTCATCCTCCTTTAAGGGAAATTCTTTTCCAAATACACAGCACGGAGTGCTGCTTTGCTCTTGATAGACCAGATCTTCACCTGAAGAAAACACTCCTAATCCCACTGGGGTGGATGGAGATGTTCCAATGCACGCTGGCTGGAAACCTGTTCCAGCGTCCAGTGTTTACTCTTGAGGATCTAAGCGCTCTTGCTTCAAACAAAGTTCTGCTTGATAAAAGTTTGTTTGCCAGGTTGCCTTGCCTCGGTCCCTCCTGAAAGTGTACACAACAGTATTTGTACATAACAAGAGAAAACGAAGCAAATGAGTTCCAAGCCCTCACTTTGCAGGTCCTAACAAACTCAAGAGACGGGAAGGTTTGCTAGACGCTTGTTAAAATAACCATAATCATATTTATTATTATCAGGCAAGTACAGAAGAAAAAAGGTTTTTATTATGGGCTGGCAGCAGAAGCCCAGAGCAGGTGTAAATCATCATGATAAGCGAGCTGTTGGTTTGCAGGGGCACTGTGTGTTCAGGTATTTACTGCACCCAGCTGCAGGTAGAGGTTTTGGTGAGCCAAGGTGCTCAGTGACCTCTCAGCAGCTCCTAGCCCTTCCTGATGTGCAGTACAGAATACACTGCATCTCCTTACCTATTTTCTCACCCCTTTCCTGTTGACAGCTTTCCTTCTCTATTTCTTTTCTACTTCCCTCCCTATTTATTTTTTTCTTAGCTCACCTAGTGCAGTCAAAGAAGAAAACAAATTGTAACTCTAAGTTTTCTAATGGAAGAATGGGCATATTTTTGGCACTTCTCCCCATAGTTTTGCTAAGACAGGCTCTCCTTAACTCTCCTTTTCCATTCCGGTGACTGCCCTTCCTTTCTAAATCCAGACTTCTTCCCACTTATGCTCCCTCTTCCCTCCCTCCTGACTCATTTCCACTTCTCGTTTTGGCTATTGCTTTTGTCTTTCCTTTTCCTTCTTCCAAACGTCTGCTATTTTAAATTCTTTCTCTATCCTTAGCTTGCGTGCCTCTCTGCCCCCTGCTCCGGACTGACAGCACTGCCTGGGCAGCCGTCACTTCAGAACCCCACTTCCTCTGACCCGGAGACTTGGGAGGAGCACTGTTTGCCTTTGTGCATGACCTTTGCCATCACCACTGTCCTCGCACAGTCCTTGAGGCTCTCCAGGAATTTCAAAACCCATGTTAAAGCTCCCTCCCCTTGCCTTGTTCTGTTCTGTAATTTCTGACCCATCTAACCATGGCCTTCTTTCCTTCTTTCCAGGCAGTTTGGTCAATGTACTACCCATGCCAAATATTTCTTCTGTGCAGTTTTGCCATCTGGAACAACCCGTGTGTGCCTTCAGCCTCACCGACAGGCCATATAGTTTCCAGTTTCAGCTGAAAAGAATTTTCCTTTGCTGTCATCCCATAGCAATCTGAGCGTTGGATGTAGGCAGCAAACATTCAGTCATTTATTTTCTGTGGTGTGGGAATAGTTCTCGTACTCGAAGCAATTTCAGTTTTAAAGGAGCCCTGGAGCTTGTGGAATGCGGGCAGTTCTTAGATCTTTCATCCTCAGTCTCACTAGCAACTGGCTACAGTCTCTGTAGGCTTTTCCACCAGACATCCTATTTGCTGGAATTGCCAGTGGATCCCTTACTCTGACAGAAAATATATTTAGAAGGGTAAATTAAGGAGGAAAAAATGATTTAATGAAAGGCGGGAGGGAAAGGAAAAACTTTTTTATTTTTAATTTTGAATGCTAAAATACTGCGTTATTACCTATAAAGGAATTCTTGTAATAATCAAAGCTGGGAGATCCAATAGCCGTCAGTGCAAAGAATGCTCAGCATTCACCCCTAAAGACCTTCTTTACTTGGGATATCAGACACAGTCTGCTTGTGATGGGAGGGAATCAGACCTCTATATATCACATCACTAGCCATAACTTTTAGGGTTTAGCTGGCAACGAAGAAATATTGAGCCTGCAAGTTCAAAATAGCCTTTGAAACACTGCCTTGAATTCAGATCGCATCCTGATGGGTCTCTGCCCGAGATCTCCCCAAAAGTAAGTAGAAACGTTTCACTTCAGAAATGAAATCCCCAGGGCACTGGATACGCTTCACTGCAGATTAGCCAGAGCCTGTGGAGTTAAAAGATTCCTGAGATGGGCTGCTGAAGATTCCAGGAATTCTCTCAAAGGTGAAATGATTAACCAACCTTTTGTTCCTGGAGCAGAACAATGCAGAGAGCAGGTCTGCCTTCACCGCCTCCTGTGCCGGCCTTGTTTTGGACCACATCTGTAATGTTCACCAGCCTTAAGTCTGAGCAGGAATAAAGGAATCTCATTTGAGAATTATCAGAGATGTAAAGAACTAAATATTAGTGTCAGAAGCAAGATATGATTTCAAGCAGCAGCTTATTTTTTTTTTCTCTCAATCCCTTTCTGGAGATTTCAATCTACTTTATAGGCATAAAGAATGAGTAATTTATTCTTCTGATACACTGATCCACACTGTTCCACAGAGCAAAAGCACTATTCCTTTTCTGTACCAGAACCAGGGCAGTAGTTGTGTGTGTGCAGTAACATTTTTGGAAGAGGTAGAAGGGAGAATTCAGGGCAGAGACTATGGCAGAGCTTTTGCTCTCCAGGAGGAAAAGGATGCCTGTGTCTTTTCCACCTGGAACTGGCCACTGAGCCAGCTGCATGGGTCTGGTTTTCAGATCACAAAGGATAGTGAGAGAGTACAGTGAGCTGCTTAGATGAAGAAGCTCTCATGCATCGTATGGAGCTTGAATAAATGGAAGTGACAGCAAAGAGCAGAATGAGAAGGTAATGGGCTCCTTGCAAGAGCAATTTTTTACTGTACCCACGTTGTTGCTCTTACTGTATGGATGTTTTCAGTGGAATTATGCTGAAGTAGAACTATAGCGTTGGCCGGTTGGCCTGTTTTTACCCCAAAACAAACTTTAAAAGTCTTTGTTATCTAACATCAGTCCTGTCGAAGATCAAATGCAATAAGGGATAATGCCTTAGTGAGTGCACAGAGACACACTCTGAAGATGAAGTGATCAAGTGATCTGTTCTTTGGTGGTATATTGAGAATATATTTGTCCTATGGACCAGGCTAAGAAAAATTACTGTGAAGCCCTGTTGATAGTTGGGTGGCATTAATTAACAAGACAGGTTATTGGGTGTCCAGAAGCCGAGCAGCACCTCCTCCTGGGCCTTCCTTAGCATGGGACGTCCCATCGACCACTGACATTCTCCAGCGTGGATAAATCATTTCTTCTACTCCTGACACAATGCTCATTAAAAACGTATCCGATATCCATCCGGGGTGAGGGAGGGGGATCATGTCAGCTGGGTTTTTAGGGTTACCTTCTTTGTGTTATGTACTTTGTGGTTTGCTTTGAAGGGTTTTCTCTGTGTCTGTGCGATGCACTTTGTGCACAGGCCTTGAATTTCCCCTCAGCCCTGTGGTGACACACACACACCTCACACGGGGCTGTGCCACAGCGCAGCCCACACCTCGGTTTTACCCCCACATAGAGATGGACTCCACGCGTTCCTTGAACCACGGCTGAAAAACGCCAAACTAGATTAAAACAAACACCGCACTTTGGGGCTTTTGCCATCACACGAATGCGACCAGCACGGGGTACGGGAGGTGTGAGCCGGAGGGCAGCAGCTGGGGGCGCAGCGGCCTCCCCTCAGACCCTGGGGACCCTCACTGCGGCCCGGGCGGTCACCGTCCCGCCGTAAGCGGCCCCGGGCCACCTTTAGCCGTCGTGGCTTCCCGCAGGGCTCCATCACCTCCCGGCCGCCACCTGCGCGCTCCCCGCCGCCCCCCCGCGCCGCTTTTCGCGGGAGCTGGCGGCCGCAGCCTGAGATCGGCCCCGCGCTCGGCCCGGCCTTCGGTTCGCGCGCCCGCCCGCCCCTGGCCGGTCGGCTGCGGCGCAGGCGCAGTGCCCGCATTCCATCATGGCGGAGCGGTCTGTTGGCGGTCGGCAGCGCCGAGGCTGAGGCGGGGGCAGCGGCGCCGCGGACGGTCAGTGCCGCCGAGGCGAGGTTCGGGCTCCCCTCGCTCCGCGGAGCCGGCGGGTGGGCGAGACCGGCGGGGCCGGGCCGGGGGCGAGCGGCGCTCCACACCCAGGGCGCGGCGGGCAGTGCCAGGGCCGGCGGCGGTGCGGGACGGGCAGGGGGCAGCGCGTGGGGGGGGAAGGGGGTCGGTGTGTGTGTGTGTGTCTGTGTGTCTGTCTTGTGTGGTGATTCTGGGGAGCGAGGATCGCGGTGTGGGGCTGGAGACCCCGGGGGAGGGGGTGTGGGGCAGGTGTGGGGCGGGTGGAGGGGAGCGGGGGGCGCCCCGCGGGCTGGGGGCGGCAGTGCCCGGCGGTGTCCCGCAGTGCCCGGCAGTGCCCCGCGGTGTTGGGTCTGTGCCTCACGGCTCGCCCCGCGGTGCCCCCCAGGATGGGGCCGCTGCCAGCGCCTTCCCCGCACTTTCTCTTCCCCTCTCCCGCCTCAAATCCTCCCTTTCCCTTTCCCCCCTTCCTTTTCCCTTTTATTTATTTATTTTTTAATTTACTTATTCCCTATTATTTCCTCGGGGAGAGCTGATGCCGTTCTCCCCCCTCACAACCCCCCCCCCCCCCCTTCCCGCTCTCCCTCTCCGCAGCGGAGCCGCTGCCTGCGAATGCCACGTCGCCTTCTGCCTGTTCCCCTTCGCTGCTCCGGCACAGACACCTCCCCCAGCGCGGCGGGGTCGGGGTAGGGGGAGGTCAGCGCTGTCACCGCTCTGTGCCGGTGCCCGTCCCGCGCCCTGCCCCCATTCTGCTTTGTCCCCCTCGGCTCTGGGGGCGGCGGTGAAGTGGGGACCCTTCTGCGATCAACACCATCGCTCTGTGTGCCGCCTCCCGAAGGCTGTGCGGGCTGTTCGGAAGCTCAGGGGATGGTCCGCTGGGCCCCGCAGCCCTGCTCTGCCCCTGGGAGCACAGCACGTTGGGATCACCTCTGCACAGAAGCTGGCAGGTGGATCTGCTCCCATCCATGCTGCTTTCATAGCTTTGAGTCTGGTGTTTAAAGCTTGCTGCTCAGACCTGGTGTTGGAGCAGAGGAAACTTTCCACATAGTTCTTTCCGTACCTGGAGTAATATAACCCCATTTGTATTGCTTCCATTTCTATCCATTCCTTGAATGTTTTGTATCTCTTCTGTCCCGTGGTGGTTTATAATGCTCTTGGTCCTTCCGTGCTTCATCAGGTATCTCCTTGTGAGCATCACCACCGTGCTTCTGCAGACAACAGCCTGGTATGTGTGTCCGTATCGTCCGGTTCCTTGTGCCCTTTTAATATATTTATCATTACAAAACTTAGTTCGACAGGGAAATCCTACCTCAGTCCCATATGGAAAGATTGAGGCACAGAAATATTTATGGCCCAAGGTCACACAGGAAGTGTGTGGTCAGGCAAGGAATTGAATCTAGATTTCCTGAGACTCAGATTAGCATTTTAACCAGGGAAGTATCCTCTCTGTGTTTTAAGCCAATAAGCAATCCTTGGACTTAGCATCCAGCATAGTACTCTGCATTTCAGTCGAGATCCTTGTGAGGAAAGGGCAGAATCCCACACTTGTGGTCTTTTTTCCTCTCTTACGTAGCCAATATGTGAAAAGGATAAGGTGGTAAAGTGGGAAAGATGTTGACTTTCTCAGGGCTCAGTGTGTAATGATGCGTGCTGAAAAGCAGCCAGCTGTTACGCTGTCCTCTCTCCTAGGTCTGGTTACTTCACTGTTTTCCAAACCCCTGGAAGTTTTAGAATGCTGTTGTTGTCTGGGAATAATTTATTGTTAGCCAGGATCAAATAAATCTCGTGTTCCGCGCAGTGGAGTTGAAAGCAATCTGCTGTTCGTTGGGTCTTAGCTTGTGATTTTGAACACAGCGGGCTGTGAGCAAACGTGACTTGTGCTGCCTGTGTTGGGTATCTCTTGGAACAGGGTGCAGATCAGGAGTGCTGCTGCAGATTTGGGATAAACTTGGCCTTACTTCTAATTAAACATCACACAGGCAGTGGAATGGAATCATTGCAGCTTCTCTGGTGTCTGCACAGATGTTGTGCTGGGACAGGTCACTTCTGTTTGCAAAACATAGTAGTTAACATTACTAGGGATGCCAGCAGCTTTGAAGAATCAGTTGTTAGAAATGATGTAAAACCCTAATTCCTGGTGCATTTACCTTTAGAGAATAACAATCTGCACAGATCTGCTTCCTGCCGCAGCCCTCGGTCACAGAGTGCATCGTGCTTTCATGTTATGCAGAAATCAAATCTGCACCCAAGTTGAACACAAACGTTCCATCTTAACATTTTGATGGTCCTTTGTTTGGGTGATTTTGGAGGCCAGTGATTGCATCTTGTTGGCTCGTGTGGGCTGTCACAGCAATCCCAATGCTCTTCTATCTTTTATGTTTAATTATAGAAAGGATTTGGTCTTTCAAATAAGACTTCACACGTACCACGTGGCCAGTAGAAGTTGTAGCTCTCTGTTGGTGAACCCTTGGGACTGCTGCAGCAGCACTGTGTGTGTGTGTGTGTGTTTGTGGGTATGTTTGTACACCTGCGGCGGAAAACCCTTTGGAAATCCCTTTGGGTGAGTGTTGTGCAAATTGAAACACACGTTCAAGGTTGGGAGGCTGGAGCCGGTGCTTGTGTTTGATGACCTGTGATGTGCCCAACTTCAAAGGCCTCTTGTCAAACTCCAGACATACACTTGTTGCTTTTAAGAAAGCAGACAGCTGGGAAGGCATTCCTGCAGCAGTGGTGCACAGCTGCACAGGGAGCTGTGGGGTCACCAGCCCTGAGGTGTCCCAGACCATGGGGATGTGACCGTGATGGGCATGGTGGGCTGGGCTGGAGTTGGGGTCTGAGAGGACTTTTCCAACCTGACTGATGCTGTGATTCTACAAGGCATCACAGTGGCTCATGATTTTGATGCAGAGCACTGTAAGAATGCCTCGGTTATACATTCTTATTGTCCTATCACGATTTCATTTAAACACAGAGGAATTGTAAATTTACCTCTGAAAGCAGATGAAGAAAACCTCAATATTAGTAATACTGCAACAGTCAGGAGAGCCGAAGCGAAAACAGACTCACTTCTAACTGTGTTGCATCTCAGCACAATCCACTCTGAGCTGTTGGTATTCAGAACCGTGGCTGCTCGCTGCTCCCCTTTCAAGGCTGGTGAATATCACAGAAGTAACCTTCTAATTCTTTTTTCACCTGTTTTTAGCAAGTTGTCATGAAGCTTACCGGGGTCAAGATGGTTGGTTTTCAGCTGTTATCTTTGCTGTACGCCAGACCTTCACTGAAAAGTTTTGGATTCCTGAGTGAGGAGCACACACTGAACTCTTTATTGCATTCTTGAAGAGCTTATTGTAAAAGCAGTGATAATTTATTCTTTCAGTGGTGCTAACACAATCCTTTCTGTGTATTGACTGGCAGGGACAGACCGCTGGCGCAGCGCCCTTCGTCCGTTTCAGTCTTAATGTAAATCTGCTATTGTTCCCAGTATCTGATTGATGTGGAAAAATGCCTTGGTTTGCTTGAGATAGGCTTCTCCAGCACCGAGGCCTGGCATTTTGTGCTTTTATGCCCCTATCTCATGAAAAGTAGTTCAGGAGGACATGATGAGGCTGCGACCTCAGCGACGTCTGCGGCTTCGAGCTAAGATCACCTTTCTGGTGGGAGCAACAAAGGAGCTGCTGTGTGTGCAGGAGGGGCTTCTGTCTGCTTCCTGCAGAGCTAGCCAGAAAGCATGGGCCCGTGTCCTGGCTTTAAGAAAAACGTTCTGGGAACTGACCCATCTTCTGTGGTTGTTGTAAGTTTGGAGAGCCAAAACAGGGCAATTCTTATTCCTGAGTGTGCAGACAGTGTAGGAACTGGAAGTTGATACTTGATCCAGTGCCTTGAGGAAGGTGATGACTTTCACATCACTTCTTGAATGGCTTTGGTGCATGCTGAAAGGTGTTCTTAGCATCTTCTGCTGGAGCATCTTTGGTGGGACAGTTCCTGGAATGAAGCAGTGCTGTCCCATCACACAGAGCTTTGACCACATTCCCCAGGCTGCATAACTGCTCTGCTTTCAGTGTTCCTTATCGCAGGAGAAGCACGTTCCTGGTAATTTCAACCTGGATATGTTTATGTACTGTTAGGAAATTGCTTTTCCCCTCATCATTGTCATATAAAAGAATGGAGTACTGAGCAGACAACTTTGTAACTGTACTTAGTTCCCACATACGGGAACTGTCTTCACTGCATTCGAGTTCCTTCTCGCTAATGAGATCATAGCTTAACTAGCAATGTACCTTTGGCTGATACTGCAGTAAATGTATGTGCAGTATGTTTACACAGTTGTCAGGCTTTGCATTCTGTACGTGCTGAATGGATGCAAGAAGGCTGCGTATGGTTTTTGACACTGGAGTCTTCCTTGAGTCTTATTTGCAGATCCTGTTGGAGTTTATCTCTGGCTGTTCTCCAGCAGCTTATTCAATACAAGCTATTTTCTGCATGGTTGGGTTGTTGGTTTTTTTTTTCCTTAAGACTGTGCTTGCCAGTTTCTAAGAAAAAAATCACTATTTCTTTTTTCTTGTCCACAGAGGGAAGGCTGAGGGGCAGCACAGCACATTGCTTCTACTACAGCAGGCAGTGACCGCTCACGTCTATCAGCAGGAACAGCTTCAAGTCAGGAGTGCGTCAGCGGTAATCAGCCATCATTTGTTGTACTCCCAGATCTTCTGACACATTTTTTTCTGTAAGTCTCTCATGTGTGAAATAATATATAAATATTTGAGAAACTTAAAGCCTAGGACTGCCTTTTTCTTCTCTGTTTTTTGTTTTGTTTGAAACTTACTATTGAATGAAAAACAGGTTAGAGAAGCAGGAGCTGATACAGTTGTTGAAGTGGGAAGAAGCTCGGTATTTCCAGATAAATGTTATTAGTTTTATAATGTAGCAACCTTATCTTTATTTTGGCATTAATCTCACTCCCCTTCCCCCAGCTGGAATTTTCGTCTTAATGAGACTTGCATAATCAGCCTTCGTATAAAGAAAGTAAATTCTGTTTTTAGCAAAGGCATTTCCTGTAGAGAAAACAGTTCAAGAGAGTGGCAGCGTACCAGTAAGTGACCGACTGGATGGCACTGTTAGGTGTGCTGGTTTGAATTGGAGCTCACAGAGCTGATTAGGGCATGGGATTGACCTGGGGAGGGAGTGAGGGGGGAGAGAAACCTGGCACCATAAATTATCATCAGTGTGATGTTTGTATTGTCACAAGGGCCAGAATTCTACCTCTCGTGCTTCCTTTTTTTTTAATGAAGATTTAATTCCAATTGCTCTTAGAATGGTATTCTCAGCTTTGTGAACAGCAACTTACCATTTTCTGGTTTGGTTCATGCTTGTCTAAAGCAGTTGAAGAGATCAAGGAAAGACCTGAATGGTAGCTGATCAATACAGATGGGAAACTGTAATACAAAGCAGGTCTTCAGGATGATATTACATAGGTAACCTTTTGGTATATTTTAATCTGTCATTTTAATTTTTAGTGCCTAGATTTCTTGGGAAAAAAATTAACCCTTAATAAATATCAACAGTCTTTCCTGGAGTCTTCAGAACTGTGCAAGGTCCACTCATTCTCTTACATAAAGGTGTTGCAATTCAATTGATCTACCAATACATTCAGGCACAAAAGCAGCTGATTTCAGTGCTAGCATGCATCAGGTGAGCTGTGCTGCTGGCCTGTCACGGATGCTGGGTGAATGGCGCTTCCTTAAACCTCACATACATGATGTCATGTTTGCATTTTGCCTCGCATTTGTCATGAACTGAAGAAAGGCACGTGGTCATTTACCGTGAGGCTGCTCAGATGTGGTAGTTTAAGTAATTTCTTGGTGTGTTTTAGCACTAAGTTTAAGCATCCCCTGTTTAAATGAGGCTGGTCTGATCTGCTCTGCAGCTAAAGCACTACAGCCTCAGCTACTTCTCTTGTGCAAGAAACTTTTTGGTTTGTACGTCAAACATTTAAACCATAATGTAGCAAAAGCAAAGTGTTCCTCATTCTCCTTGTTCTTAAATATACAAGTCCTGCTTTTGCTTCTCTCTTGTTGGATTAGATGACAGCTGACTGCTCTGACCTGCACCACGTTAGAGAGCCTTTCCTGGAATTGGGGCTGCTGTTTTTAGTAGTTTGAATGATTGCTTCCTCTCAGTCAAGTTTGGGGAGAGGGGGAGGGAGGGAGAGTCAGTATTAGGAATGCAGAACATTTGGGAAATAAATTTTGGATCAGCTGGTGTTTGTATCACACCATCTGTCTGACTGTGTGTCTGCCATCCCATAGTGTTTGCTAGGTTACCTTCTGGTGCTGGAGAGGTCTGTGCTTTGGTGCTGTCGTGCTGTAGGCACGGAAGGTTCTGTGGGCTCAGCACGGTGAAATCCATGGCTGCATAGCAGTGTCTGGAAATGCAGTGTGTAGGACAGGGCAGCCTCCACCTGCCCTCCATAGGAGACGAAAGCAAAGCACTCAGCATTGGCCATGTGCTCGTGCCCTGCTGTGCTCTGGGTATGCCTCGCTTCTCAGAGGAGACGTGGATGGTGCTGTGCAATATGCCTGTTCCTATTGCGGTGGGGTTATCTGCGCACACAGTAGCTTTGGGTGTTTTTTTTCTGTTTTCAAAATGATGCTTTTTCCCCATGAAGATGATTAGTGGTAAATAAAATATTACTGTGAAAGAGATTCAACTTGACGCTGCACCTTAAGACCAAATTTATCCCGCGGGGAAGAATCATACATAGTGTTCCAGATACTTAACTTAAAATTCAGAACCTCAGAGCACATTACAGCTCCTGTAGAAACTTGCATTTCCCATCTTGTCGTTCTTGGCACCAATTTAAACACTCTGCTTCATCTGTTGAGCTCAGTAGTTACCTGGCTGTGGCACCCGGTTTGCTTTGGGGTGGCTGGGGAGGTTATTTCTCTGGGGCTCTTGCTGCTTATCACCACGGTGTGGAACAGATGCCTGTTTTTTGGCGCATCACAGCCTGTGGTCTTAGGAGCAGAGTGCTGTGCTGTCTTTCTACAGCTGTGTGTTTTGTTTGCAGGGAAGTACCCCATTTTCTCAGCTGTTCTTCACCGTTCCTCCATGACTGCACCACAGTCCCTGTAAGGATGCTGTCATTGCTTTTGTTTCCTTGGTAGGATTTTCTTTAAATCGATTTTTCATTTCAAAGATGTGCTCTGTTTTTGTGGCTCTGATGGGAGGCTTTCTTGGATCATAAGTTTATTTTTCAATGGACTGTTTTATATTTTACATCCGTAACTATTAAGTCACTTAGATAGGCATTTGGGTGTAGCATTTCATTTGGATGTTACTAATGGGTTAATAAACTGTTTCCCAGCATGTTTAAAAACTGTTATTGTAGCTATTAGAGAAGTTTTCTCACCTAAGCTCCAGAACGTCCCGCTTTGTTCAGGTTTGGGGTGGTGCCTGTCACCCCACAGGGCAAGCACTTTCCTTCAGGTGGTGCATCTGCTTTCCCCCCATTGCTCCGAGACCTTAAGGGACATCATACCAGAACACAAAGCAGTCAGTAAGTGCTGAGGGCAGTTGCTTGTATAGTTTTTATTAGTGGGTGGAGGATTTCTTTTTATTGCTTTCCTGGCACGGTCACATCAGGAACCTGATCCGGATTGGTAGGGGAGGCTGGAAGGTGATGCTATCACTTGTGGCAGAGTTCCCATGTGTCCTACTCTGTTGATCTGCTGTTTATGTGGCTTTAGGGATTTTATTTTATATTTTTTTCGGTGGCTAAGATACGAGGGCTTCCCATCTCAATCTTAATTTTCCTTTGGGGAGAATTTCTGTGGGAAGTCAGGTCTTAGAATACCCTGAGGACGAGCCAGGCCAATAAAAGCACGGTGCTCGCTTCTATATTCTGTGATGGAATCAGCGTTTCAGTGGCAGTAAGGCTTTCTGGAAAATACAGGGAAATGTTTGCGCCACTCAAGTGTTTCCACATCTGCAGCCTCTAAAGGTTGTCCTGCCCTGCCTTTGGAGGCTTCCAGCTCTGCCATTTTTGCAGATGTCATTTTCAGTTTGGTACAAAGGAGGAACACGAGTTGTTCTGCACTGGTGCATCTGCATTACTGCTGGGGTTGAGGTTTTATCACATTGTGGTACCTCAAAGAAAGCACATGGTGCAGCGTGCTAAAACCGCATACTGTGTGTCTGAGCAGTGGGCTTTTTGTTGGGGTTTCATACTGTTTTGCAATACAAGTCGGCAGGTTTAACATTGCAGAGCATGCCTAAAACCAAATTGCTAGTGATTGGAATGGCCTGAGTTGGAAGGGACTTCAAAGATCTAGCAGTACCTAGGTCAAAATGACACAGGGTACACCTAGATCCGTTATATATGGGGTTTTTCACAGCTGTAGGCGTTAAATGTATGACTGAGCTGTCTGTCGGAGAAGTCATGAGGAGCATTCTCAGTATCAGGTCTGCGGTGCCCCCTGGCTGAGAGCCAGGCTCCGGGCAAGGTGCTGCAGCCAAATCCCGCTCGGGTGTCATTAGGAATTATTTCCAACGTTTGAATCAAAACATATATTTAGTTTTGAACAGATGACTGTTATGGAGCGATGGTGGTCTCTTCGGAGCTAAAATTGTAACTGAGCCTCTGTTAAGTGTGGTTCTGCAGGGGCTCTCACTCCCTTAATCTCACTGAAAGTAAACCAGTGCTCTCCACGTGGCTCACGTGTGGTCCTGTGGCAGAGGGGAGCTATTTTGGGACCGGGATGATATCTTAAACACTTTGTTAGGGCTGTTTATTTGAAAAACACTGGGAGAAGGTAACTTGTGTCTTTTAACCTAAATGTTTCCTACCTCAAAATTGCATGGGGTGTGCATTTTGGAGTGTAGGGGGGTGAGGCCTAACTGGAATTCCTAGTGAGGTCTCATCTTTTGACAAGGCAGTTCCTCACCCTGATGCTGGGGAAGCATTTCATTCATCTGTTGTTCTTGTTTAACAGCCTTTTGGTGTAAACTTTATCTTAAAATATTTCAAGGTTTGCAAGAGTTGAAGGCGTGGAAGCACCTTTATGAGCTGAGCACCCGTCTTCCCATCAGAATCCCTCTGTGGCCATTAGCATGTTGTTCTTCCTACCTCAGCTTCATTACAGTTAAATAAAAAAGTCCCCATTTAAATAATGAGCTCCTTAGAACAGCAGCTTTCTCATATTAAATCCAGCACTTACTATAATGAAAAATGTTTGCATTACCTTTTGTGTGAGGCTAGATATCCATATTGACTGTTTATGGAATAGGTTCAGTTTTTGTTCTGGATGGTGCAATGAGGCTGATCCATTTCTGCCTACAGCCTTTCCCCCTTCTAGGATAAGTGTGATGTCTTTTGAAGAGACATTTTCAATACGTTGGGAAAACACTTAATATGAGATAGCAGGACGCCTGCAACTTGCGTGAGTGTATGACATTGCTGCACGTTTGCACAATAAGTAATCTCATGCCATTAATATGAGGATATAATTCCAATGAGAACACTGTCTTTCAGCCCGTGAAATGTTCCTAATTCTGTGTGGTGTGGTAGAACATGCCTAAAGAACACACAGCTTTTCATCATTCTGCACCCTGCACGTAAATAACTGCGTGGTGGTCCTTTGTGGAGCCAGGGGTTGGACTTGATGTTCCTTGTGGGTCCCTTCTAACTTGGGATGTTCTATGATTCTATGAGTTGCAGAGGTTGAAAGGGACCTCAAGGGCTTCTAGTCCAACCCAGTCAGATCGTGGTCACTGCCAGAAGCAAAGCATGCCTGCAGGCATGGGAGTATGCTGCTGCTGTTTGCTGATTGCTGTTGCAGGGCTCTGGGTGAGGCAGGATCAGTGCCTATGTGCAGAAGAGTGCTTACAGCCATGGCTTGTCCTTAGGGGGACAGCTGGCACAGGTTGGAAGTTTCCTGTTGTGCACATGGCAGTGCTGGTGTGAGCTGAGGCTGAGATCAGCACCTCATTCCATTCTGCACACTGATGTGTAGCTCAGTGTGGTGAGCATCTCTTCTATTCATTTCAGTCAACTTTGGTTAATAGCTACAGCCACACACAGGAATAGCGTATTTCTTTCTCTTTGAGGCTGAAACCATTTGAGATTTCATTTTCAGAACGTCTTGTGGAAGCCAGTGGGGTTTCCCAGACGGACAGCAGAGCTGGTGGCACAAAGCAGGCCTGCCCCATCCCAGCGGTGCTGACTTCAGCTGCAGGCGGATGGAATCCATAAGTGCTGTGCTTGGTGGGAGCTCAGAGCTGGAGCAGCTCCGGGATGACTGCAGTGCTGCTGGAGGAGCATCGGGGCTGGGAAGGGGAAGGCCCACATTGCAGCGGTGCAGGCTGTGAGTTTTTCTGTGTCAGGAAGTGAGGTCAGGCCCGGCGCTGTGTGCTGTCATTGTTTGCTGGAAGGATGGTCAGTAAGGTTTTCTGTTTTTCTTAGAAGCCTTTGTAGTGTGAGACTGTCAGTGGAAAATATTGCCTTTTTAATATGGTTAGCATGATGAACCACGTTATGCTGGCGTGCTGTTGGATCACTCAATGCTTCTCAGAGAACACTTCTAAAATCTGAGCTGATTTCTTTGCTTTGAAAATCCTTAATACCCTATTTTGGCACAGCCAGATGTGGCAAAACCTAACTCTTAGGATCCGATAACATTGATTGAGTAATGTGAAATCCAGATTTCACAACTGTTAGTAAACTGTCATATAAATGGAAGTGAGAAAAATGTTTGTTGTAGGTGCTAGAACAGGGAAGCCTGATGTGGAAACCAACGTGAGCACTCAGTGTCATAAATGGAGGAGGTTTATCTGACTGTGTGTTAAATATCACTGCAGAGTACTGATGCAGATTCAGTTCCTGAGGCACACAGTCATTATTTCTTACTTGTTTGTGTCCCATGCTGAGATAGCCATGCGAGTGCTTTGCTGGATGCACGCTCTACTGCACGTCAGGTTTTAGTCTCTTGTTTTAATCCAAATGCCAAAATGTTAACAGCATTTCTGTGCGCTCAGCTGAGCTGCTGGATGCGGATCTGGTCGCTTTTTTGGTGAGGGGTTTTCCCCTTTGTGTTAATGCTAATTTCTATCGTCGCTGAGGTTCTTAGATGAATGAAATTGAGACTGTGCATGCAGACACGTGTGTTTTACGTATTTATTTATATATATAAAACAGTGTATTTTTAATCTGCTCGTGTGTACTGAATTCCTATTATGGAAGCAGTTTCTCTGAAGTCTTAGCTAGAAACCTCTAAAAATAGGAGGGTTGTAGTATAAGAAACTGCAGCCGTAATTTTAGCCTGTGGACTGGTGGTGTTAGCAGTTATTTTTAAGTGTAATAGTTATTTACAATCAGATGAGCTTGTTTCCTTGGCGGTGGTCATTCAAAATCTGGCAAACAGAAGGCAAGGTGATTTTATTCAGGAAATAAATAACATGCTAAGGCAGTTGGGTGTATTTAGGGCAAACCTGGTACACGTTGGTGCTTTGAAGTTCTATGTGACCCTCGCGGCCCTGCAGTCTGCTTTGGTCTCCTAAGATCCCATAGCAGGGGTGGGCCCAGGGGGTGGTTGGTGTGCAGAGCCACGGCTATCTGTGGCACTGTGAGTTGTTCCGTTGTGCTGTGTTTCGTGGCTGTATCAGTTCTTTTGAGATGCTCTTGCAAACAAGAATGATGTGTTTGTGCCTCTGCGCTCTCCCAACCTCCTCATCTGGCAGCAGCAGCGCAGGAGGACCTTGTAATGTTGGCCTTCCCTTTCTGGGCAACCTGAGCTCAACGTCAGAACAGATTATGAGAGTCCAGCTGTGATGTTTTTCTAACCACTGCTCTTTCCATATTGGTTTAGCAGTTGTATGTAGACTGGTTTGATTTATGCATAGGTGAGGTGGTGTTTTTGCATTCTGTTTCTGTTTTGTTTTTTAGTGTAATAAATTGGTCTGCCCTAAACGCATTTTGGTCTTCTGTCTGGGTTATGGGAGGTAATGGGGAAGGAGAAGGAAATGGCAGCATTTCCTGTATCCTGTTACCTTGTGCTTTTTATGGATGCTGAATTAACTGCTCATCAAAAATTCATGGAGAGATGCATTGCTTTTTGCATTGTTGTAGTTGTGGGTTGTTCACGGGAAGCTCTCAACTACTCAGTGCTTTCCCAGTTGCAGTTCTCCATGGTACCCTCATTTAAAGTCTCCTATACAAAGCATTCTAGTCTGCCTCACACTGCTTTCAGCTTTGTTTTCACTGTACCAGAGATCTGTGCTAATGGCACGTTGCAACACTGGGGAGATACAGAGGTTTTTTGATCACCACAGAGACATAAATGTATATAAGTTCTGTGAATTATTTGGTGTAAAACTTTATTTACAGTGAGTTCAGAAACTTAGAAAACTCCAGATTTTAAGGACAAAATGTTATATGAGCATAGATGATGCTGTTGTGTAATCGCATCGCTTACATAGCGATGTCATCTCCTGTGGTATGTCGACTGGGGTACGTGTGCTATTTTAAAGGATGTATTTTTGGAAGGAGGATATGTATTGCTGATGCACAGTACTTGAGGACAGGATAATATCCTTGTGCTCCTTGAGAGCACCATTGGAAAGAGCACGGACATCTGAGGCGATGTTCTCTGTTCTGTCAAGGCTGTCCATTTGCACGAGTTCTTAAACATGCAAGTGAGGGCAGAAAGCAATGCTTCATACCAACTTTAGGCTCTAATTAAGGTCAGTTTACTTGCAGATCTTTGGGGCAGAGTTGTGGAATGCTGAAGGCACCGCCATGTTTTTCTTCTGAATTATTGGTACCATGTTTGGCAAAGAAAGCAGAGAATTATTTCGGAAAGGGGAGTGGCTGTAGCCTAATACTGGTGCTGTCTTTTTGTTTCAGCAGGCAGTTACTGTGAGCAGTTGTCCATGAATGGTTTTCAGACATGATGGCCGACCAGCCGCCTCCGTTAGAAGCTACGCCGCTATTGAATGAAGTGCCACTTCTACCTCACATGGTTAATGGGGACAGCATCCAACAGGCAAGTCCATCCCTTGTGCTTCCATCTGGGTCCCTGTTACACTGTGCCTGCAGGGCTTGCAGGGTGGCTGGCATTCACACATACTGTAGAAGACAGAACAGATTCAGACAAACTAATTTGCTGGTGAACTTTTGTGATGGTTGAGAGAAGGCTCCAAAGAAAGCATCTGTGGTACTGATTTGCAGTTACTCCCTTCAAGGAAGTGTTCAGGGTTGGGCTGGGTGGGACCTTGAGCAATCTGATGCAGTGTCAGGGCTGGAAGTGGGTGAGCATGAGGTCCCTTCCATCCTGTTCTTTGAATCTGCAAGTGTGTGGTTCTCAGCACTGATACTGTCAGGGTAGTAGAATGTAAAGAGGAAGAAAATCATTCAGTATTGCTGCAGTAGAAATATGAAAAGATTGCTTTTAATTTGCAGTGTTTTATGCACATGTCTTTAATATTAAACTAAACCAAAAATCAAATAGTCAAGGGGAAAATGCGTGGATTTGATAAGTAATAAAACAAATCGATACAGATTAGAAAGAAGCTGCGGTACTTTAAACTGAGAAACCTATTGCAGGGAAAAGTAGATGAGAGGAAAATCCTCTGGTTTCCTGATGCTAGGAATCTTCATTAATAATTACAGCATGCCAGTGAAACCTGAGTAGAGCTGTAACTTTAGACTTTTGGGGGACACAACCCTCAGAAGCACTTAAGATGAGTAGAAATACAGACAGCAGTACAAGCTTGCACAGATTGTTGCTAAATTTGAGGTTAATTCAGTACTCAGCAATAAAAGCAAAGTGTCTTCTAGTATAAATTCCCATTGTTGAGAGATACATTGCTGAACAACCACTGAAATCTCACAGGTATCCTGTTATTTTAACTTGGGATCTTAATTTAAGAAGCTGCAAACATAACTGGTCCTTGTAGGAAAGAAAAGGCTGTTTGGTTTGTTGACAGAACTGAATTACAGGAATAACAAAAGATAAATTTGAAGGCATTATGTGCCTGGAGTCAAATAATTGTCTTGTTGAAGTGAGGAACAAAGTTGCCCATTCCTTTATTCTGGTCAGTATGTAGCTTTAAGTATCTGGCCGTAATTAAAATAAGAATTGTGGGTTAGATAAGAAGGGAAGGTTGTATAGTAGTTTCTGGAGGATAACTCTCCTGTGAAATGGTGGGGATGAGAACAGTGAATAAATAGGGTTACAGCAGCATTGTGAGCTGGTGGGGATCTGGGAAGCAGTGTATGCTGGAAGATTTTAAATTAAATCTCTTTCATTTTGTAGATGCTACAGGTGGGAAAGAGGAGAGACCTGAATTATTTCAGTTGTAGGGCACTTCCTTGTAGAAATGATAGCCCTCACTAAATAAAAGGTGATGAGTAATTATACTCTGCTTTTTTTTCCTCTTGCTCTGGAGATAAGGCGACTGTGCCTTGAAATAAACAAAGCTATAGGATATCTCAGCTCGTTCTGCAGTGCTAGCATTAGCAACGTGACATTTTAGACACTGACCTGTGTCTAAAATGCTGTGAGATTATTCAGTAGCCGGTGTTTCTTGTTACATGATGAAAAGAGATGAGTGGATCTCATTGGAGACCAGCTCTGTCACTGTGTTTGTGTAGCACGTCCTTGTACAGACCAGTGTGTAGAGCACCAGTGTGCAGTGAGTGACCAAAATGTGGTTGTCACTGGAGTCTGGGGAGCCAAGTGGAGGCTGTTTGCAATCGGGTGAGGTTTAAAAGAGTTGAGTCTTGGAGATGCACAGGAAAATGGCCTTTAAGAGCAGACATGAAAGCAGATAGTTTCTAAGCCTTGTAACAGTTATTTTGGAAATAACGTGTAAGTCTGTCTAGTGAAAATAGGTGTGTCTGTCTTCATGGGACGAGAATGTCACTTCATGTCACTGTGCCAGCATTTCTCACTCTGTTTATAAACAGCCATGCTGCCAAACTGCAGTCACATTACACACACAGTGCTGCTCTCCTCTGCTGCTCTCACTTGCAGGGAGTAGAAGCTTCTGAGCCACAGCTCACATTTGCAAGCTAGCTGTTAAGTAGAGTATTAACCTGGAAGCTGTATTAAGGCAGATGAGTATTAAAACTCATTTAATCATTTTGCTGCTGGTGCTGGAGAGGATGGGCTAATTATAAAGTATTACACAGTGGTTTTGTTTATAGAAGTAAAATGTGTGCTGTTTGGCAAGTCAGATGCAGCTTCCAGCTTGTCAGTTCCATTTCACAGAAAGGAGCTCAGAAGTTTTCTTTGCTAAAACAGACAAACAAAACAAAGAAACTTCAGCAATAGAAAGTGCATAGCAGCAAAATGCTGAGCAGTGCTTTGAAACAGCTCTCAGACTCTCGTTAGTTCCAAAATGGTTCTGTGGGGGCACCTGGAGGTGTCAGCCTTATTGTGAGCGCTCTGTGCTGCCTCTAACCATGCTTAGGCTGACTCCTGAGGAGCACTCAGGCTTCCTGGAAGTTTTCCTTGATGGAAGGTAGATGGAATTGCATTTGCTTCATTAATTATAGTGAGTCATTCCTCTGAGACATTACCCCATGCATTCCTGACATTCCAGTCTCGGTGCTGCTCTGCAGTCCTGTGCTTATACCACTTAGGATCCTTTTCACTCAGTTCTTTTAATGGTTTCCTGAACTTCAGTTAATTGGAACTTCTTCTGAAGATTGGACCTGTTCAAAGGCTCTGAGTTTTTAAAGCATCCCTTTCCTGCTTCTGATTTCGCTTGTCCTTGGAGATGAGTTGTGAGCTTAAATACCTGCCTGTGGGGTCTGTCCCAGCATCAGTTCTTCACTGCAGACTTTGTATTTCCTTTGTGCTCTGGCAAATCCCCAGCCTATTATTGTCTGTTTGGTGTGTTGTTTAACAGAAACCAACAGAAGACATTGCATCACTTTCTCTACTACTAGAAATGTAGCAGAGTTAAAGCTACACATTTACTGATGGACTGAAGTGACAGAATTAGTTACAGTTCAGTGTTACAGTGTTTGAACTGTGCTGTCTGCCCCTGTCCTCTTGGTAAAACCGCAGTGAGTATTGCTAAGTGGCTGCCTGCCTTCCCTGGGTGCTGTGCTCATGTCCAGACGCAGCTTACCTACCCAGAGCAGAATCGTTTCCTGTCCTGTGAACTCACTGGGGTAGGGTTTATGTTCATTTATGCTTCCACATCCCGCGTTATAAGGTAAAAAAAAAAAAAAAAGATGAATATAGCAGTATGCAGAAGCTGCAGAGTTGGTGTTGACCAGCATTCAACAAGCTGTTCCTTTGGGTCTTGTTTTACACACACTGCTTAAATGTAATAGATCTGTGCAAACTTCCTGTTCTGAGTAATGGAGAATACTTCTCAGGAATGCTTACAATGACATGAAGTTAGATACGTGCATAAAGATTAAGTGATCTTTAAAATCAATAAAAAGCTAACTAACTGCTTTGTATTTCGTGTTTGTTTTTTGTTTTTAACAGGTTATTCTTGTGCAGGTGAACCCGGGTGAAACATTTACAATTACAACTGAAGATGGACACATTCAGTGTATTCAAGGTAAGGGAAAAACTAGAGTACCAAATCGAATAACATAAAATACCATATCATAAAATTACTGCAGTTTCTGTTTCTGTTACATCTGGAGTGTTTTTATGTGCTCTGCAATGCAATAAACCAGGTTTTTTTTCAGTGTGTACTTGAAGCACAAATACAGTGCTGGGAAACTGGCAGGCTTCCCTGCAGCCCTGCACGCTTTGCTGGTAGCTTTTAAGAGGTCAGCATCTCAGCTGCTCTTCCAGTGGTCCTCAAGTATCTATCTTGTCAGATTCACAGCATGTGAACTTGTGAGATTTAGTCCTGTAATGGATGCTGTGTGACCTTGCTGCAGTGCAGGACAGTGGCGTTAGCAGTGTGTTAGTACTGACCTCTTTGTGGTTACAAACCGCTGTTTGGCTTGTGGGTAGGTGACCGAGCTGCAAATCTACTGCTGGTTCAAAATATCTCCTGTAAGTCAAGTTGAATTTATCACTCCTTTCATTGTAAGAATATTTGTCACCATCTGAAATGATATTATACGAAACATGTCCATTCTGCTTCCATCACATCCCAGACAGGAATACAATCTTGATGTGAAAATTAATATATGTATATGTACATATATATTTTTAAAGTTGGTAGACTGTCAGCATCACTGTAATACAAATGATGTTGGTTCTCGTTGCTCTTGAAAACTGGTGTCCCAGAGCCATACCTGTTGTGAAGTGGCCCCTCTTTGCTTTCCAGGTCCAGCCCATGTTCCTATGATGTCACCAAATGGTTCTATGCCGCCTATTTTTGTGCCTCCCGGTTACGTATCTCAGGTAAATGTTAATTTATCCTTGTGTTGAAATGTGTTTGTGCGTGTGGCTGTTTAACAAGAAAGATATCAATTGTTTTTATTTGTAACAGCTGTTTAAAGTATTTATCATTTTTCCATTGAATTTACCAGATATTTAACTGACTTTCTTGCAGGCAGTCTCACCAGCTGTTTGCTTGGTAAGACTCGAACCAGTTCTCAGGGCTGTTGGTTTTTTTTTTGATAGTTAGGTGGCCATGAAAGATTCCTTTTTGTGACTGGATGAGTGACTAAACTGGCCGTTGGGTTCCATTAACATGGTACACTTCCTAATTTTTCTTCAGCCCTGTTTTCATGGTGAAAGTAAGTGCTTAGGTTGTATCTCTGTGGACTGCAGACCAGGAAGTACCAGAGGGCTGATGGGTGTAACGGTGCTTGGCTGTGTTAGAGCAGCCTCTGGGAGCACGGCTGCTGGCAGCAGGTGAACTTGTCTCCACTATGGGTATGAGACTCTGGTTCCTTACACTGAGGTTATATGGACCATAGATCTTTACCAAGCTCTTCCATCTCTTAGGCCCTTTGTTTTTGTTTTCCAAGGCTGCATAAGTTATTTATTTTTAACATGTTTTCGTAATTCAGATTTTTCTATCGTAACATAACTCTGTTCATCTCCCTGCTCTGTTCTCCTTAGCGTTCAGCAAAAGACTCTACTGTTATAGCAGAAGTGTGAGCTGGAGTGTTAATGCTGGTGACACGTGCCCAGGAAAACAGCAGGGCTCTGGGCTTCTCTCCTGCCTTAACTTTTCCATTCTCACCGATTTTCCACTCTGCTGTGCTGTTGAGTCATGGCAGATCAGAGCAGTGTGTGGTACTTAAACTCCTATCAGGCATACTTGAAGTTCAGTTTGATTTATTTTTGAATTAATGCTTTTTTAAAGGAAAGTAATGAGAAACTTTTTTTTCCCCAAAGGACTAGGTTTCTTGGTTTCTGGTAATGTTCAGAATCTGGAGGTTTCCAAGTAGGACTGAGAGCTGAGTAGCCACATGTATAAAAACACATCAACATATGAGACTTGAACTTGCTGTTCTGAGAACTACCTGAAGGAACCCAGAAGCATTTACGCTGCTTTCTTCTCAAGTGCACTGAATATATATAGTTCTGTTGGTAAATCAGAAAGCCCCCCATGTTGCTTTGAGAACAAACCCCATGCAATGGAACACAGACTTGGTCTTAAGTGACCTCATACCATTTTTTTTCCTTCTTGGTGAGGTCTGTTAAGAATTCCTGGTAGCACAGCTGGTTCCGAAGTCATCGTGCAGCTTAACTCTGTCATAGCAGTTTGGGACTGGACACGTCCTATTTCCCTTCTGCAAAATACTTCTGCTTCGTTTGCTCTATCTTTTGCTGAGGAGCTTTTCAAAATGTACTTTTGGCATGAGCAGTATTTCAACATCCGTAATGCCTTCTTTGCCAACTAGGAAATGCTGGAGTGATTTCTTACAGCCAAACCAAACATGCTTTAAGAGAGGATCTTGAAGGGACTAACAGGATAAAGAATATGGCCTGCTTTGAGGAAAGTGTTTTTTAGAAGTGCCTGAAAATATAAGTTGTGTATGTTTTAGTAACAGAGGGCTATTTAGAAGCTTTGAACTTTATCTAAGAGCAGTTTTTATTTAATACGATTTATTAATCGTATTGCAGATTGCATTAAAAAAAAATGGTTGCATCTCTGGTTTGTTTGCCAGCCTGCAGCTGGGCTGCTTCCCCACAACCACAGCCCAGTGCTGCGCTGGGACCCACCACTGCATCACTGCTGCAGCACTGAAGGCCCTTCCCACCCACAGATGTGATCCGTGTTTTTGATGCAGCTTGCAGAAGGAAGCATAGGGCTGCAGACTAATTTTAAACCAATCTAAGAAAAAGGCCCCATTTTCCTACCAAGACAATTAATTTGAAACTGTCCATTTGCTCTTAAAACTGAGCATTTTTCTACTAGTAATTTTTTTTTCTCCAATCACATTGTTCATCCCAGATTAATTTTCTTTTGTGCGAGGGGAAACATAAAACAATTCATTTGCTGTCTACCTTTAAACAGGATTTAATACAGTCTGATCCAGCATGTTTCCAGCTTAGGACACGCTCACGGTGTGTGTGTGCCTGTCCATACACATGCAGTCTCTTTTCTGTGTGTTGGGGCACCGGCATCTTTTGATCCCAGAGCTGAGCCGTGCAGACTGGTTCCCTGTCTCAATTCCCTTTGCCTGTGGCAGACATGAACCATCCTGACATCTGAGTTGGGTTGGATCGCAGCAGAGCTGACATGCAGTGCTGTGTGCTCGCCACAGGCTGTGGACGTGTGTGTAGCCGTGCTGTGTGATGGCACGGCGTGCAGTGACTTGCACGTGGCTCGTGCTGCCAGACTGGATCTTGTCTAAAGCAGGCTGTAGTTGCAGCTGCAGGGGGTACTGCACCATGGTCAATCCACACTACTCAATTTCATTAAAAAAAAAGCATAAGTAATTCATAGATTGTAGAATGCTTAACACTTTGAGCTTCTTAAAGATGACAGCCTGAAACTCCAGTTCCTTCCAGTAACAAGTGCTGGGTTTCCACTGGGGTTTGCTTCTGTTTGTGTACCCCTGGCTGTCAGGTTGCTGGGTGCAGACATGGATCACAGAATCACAGAATGATCAAGGTTGGAAAAGACGTAGAAGATCATTTAGTCCAACCATCACCAATACTTCCCAGCTAAATCATATCACTCAACACAACATCCAAACTCCCATGGTCGGTGACTCCACCACCTCCCTGGGCAGTGCATTACAGTGCCTCACCACCCTTTCCAAGAAGTAATACTTCCTAATGTCCAGCCTGAATCTCCCCCAGTGCAGCTTGGAACCGTTGCCTCTAGTTCTATCACTGTCTACACGAGAGAAGAGGCCAACCCCCAGCTCACTACAACCCCCCTTCAGGAAGTTATAGAGAGCTATAAGGTCTCCCCTGAGCCTCCTCTTCTCCAGGCTGAACAATCCCAGCTCCCTCAGCCGCTCCTCATAAGGCCTGTGTTCTAGACCCCTCACCAGCTTCGTAGCCCTCCTCTGAATGCATTCCAGGGCCTCAATGTCTTTCTTGCAGTGAGGGACCCAAAACTGAACACAGTACTCGAGGTGCGGCCGCACCAATGCTGAATCCCTGTTCCTGCTAGTAACACTGTTTTTGATGCAAGCCAGGATGCCGTTGGCCTTCTTGGCCACCCGGGCACACTGTTGGCTCATGTTCAGCTGAGCATCAATCAGTACCCCCAGGTCTGTTTCCTCAACACAGTCCTCCAGCCATTCTGCCCCAAGCCGAGAGTGTACCCATCCAAGCCACGGGCTGCCAGATGTGGAGATTCCTTATCAAAGCTCATCTGTACTGACTTTCCATTTCTTATATTTCTTAACAGGTGGTGGAAGAAAATGGAGTTCGCAAAGTGGTGGTGTTGCCACACTCGGCTGAATTCCATCCTTCCATGCATCCTCCTCCTCATCCTCCCCCCCACGTGCCCCATTACATGCATCATCACCACGCTCTGCTCCCCCACCCCCCACACCCAGTGTACCCCCCTGTTCCTGGGACAGGAGAGCTGCCGCCGCAGTTCATCCACCAGCATCCACCTCCACACGTTTTCCAGGAGCAAGGTGAGCATGTGGGCAGTGCTGAAATATGTGAGGAGTCCTCCTGCTCAGTGTGTGGGCTGGGACACCTGAGTTCTGCTGGTAGCTCCTTCTCGTGTCTCCTGTGATTCCAGCCTTCCTGAAAACCCCATGCCTGTTTGTGGGTTCCTTACAGTAAATACAGCTGTTTATAGCCCAGCTTATAGCACTCTGCATGATTGCTTCTGCCTTCCTTTAAAACAGTGCTCTCAAAAGCTGCTGTGTTTGGTTGTAGCCATGGCATACAGCTTTTGCAAACGCATTTAATGTTAATATGTGAATGTATTTTTTGCTAGACAGAATACAAGTGGGACTGGAAAGAAAATAAAAAGTAATGACACGTGCACCAAAAATCATAGTCATCCATGCTGGAGATTGAAACACAAGCCTGCGCTATATTTAATAGCTGACTGAAGCGGTGTTTCATGGGAGGATCCCTGCTGACCTGAGACAGCCCATAAGCTGCTTCTGAAAACTGGCATTTAACGCAGGGGGAAATTAGACCATGAAAGGTCATTCTCTTTCTATCGAGTGCAGATCATTAGTGAAGCTATTTCAGCTAATTTCTAGCATAAAATAGAAGCACCTCAGCTATGTTTTACAAAATTAGCCTGGGTCCTGTGCTTGCTTACACTTCTTTGAAAATATGAGTATGTATCAGGGCAGGAGGGCAACTTTGAGGCGTAATGCCAGCCATTACCAGAAGATGGTGGTCTGAATTAAGTCAGAAAAAAGCTACTGCAAATATGAACTCAATCTGGGATTAAAAGCAGTGTTTCCTTTGCTTTCTAGAACCTCGTTCTCATGGAAGGACAAACTTTATTCAGCGAGATGAAAGGAGCCTCAAAATGCAAGAGCACCTGAAGAAAAGACTAAAAGACAGACAAGCGAGTGGTCACACTAACAATAAGCTGAACAGTCCTCCATCTTCACCACATAAAGTTAATAATTCTTCCAGTGCAGCAATTCAGAATGGAAATGGAAAGGGACAGCAAGGGACAGGAGGGCCACTAAAGCAGAAGCAGATGGGAAAAACAAAGGGCGGTCCAGATGCAGAGATGGGAGGTAGGTTGCATCAAAAAGGTTAACAAAACCCAATGCGATACATCTTTGGTAATTAGAACTTGCTTTGTGCTCTTTGCAAAATGGTTTCTGCAAAGAATTGGATCTGTGAATTTCCTCCATCTGAGTGGGATTAAGTAAAGCCTGATGTAGCTTTTCTGTGTTTGGATGTTTAGTCAATCAATCATTCATTTATGATCCTGTAGAAATACTGGTTGTATCAACATTGATCATTTGAGGTTTCACCAAATGAGATGTTTAGGAAGATTTAATTCTAGGCCTCTCATGGCGCTGCCTTTTCTGACCTGGGTCTCTGCTCAGTGTTCCAAGTGGGCATGAACTGCTGTACTCACACATGTGACTTCTGGTGTCATTCTCTCCTCGCTTTTTGGATAACCAGGAGTTGTGTGAGGCTCAAAGAAATAAGATAGTTTGAGCAACTGCCTTCACAGGTTGCTGTTTGATCAGCTGCAGTTTCAGTGCAGTACATTACTTAGCTGAAATGAACGTTTGAGCTTTTTAATCTCTCATGGCTATTTACTCACATGTACTAAAATACTTTGTGTCAGTGCCTTTTGTGCTGGTTTGGAACACTGTCACGGGTGCGCACCTGGTTTCTTATCAAGGCTCTATAAATTAATTGCATCTCTTCAGTGCTGTGCGTATGTATCTTAATGATCTTATTAGGCAGCAGGAGACAGTCCTCATCTGCGTCACTATTGTACCGAGCTCTTTGGTTAGAGAAATAAAACAAATATCTGACTCTGTGTCTGGGGAAGTAAACAGAGGTGGAAGTTCTTATCCTGGCTTGTTGCGGGGACTGATGGGATACTTTGATTAGAGAATTGTCTCAATGCAAACTTTCTTTCAGGAAAAAATAACCTAAGAAATGTTTGAGAAAAATACCCAGAATTGTTTGTGTAGACAGTTTTCAAGGCAGGATTCAAGACAGGTGTAAACCTGCAGATCTCCATAGACATGCCAGTATGTGATTTTGATGATCAGGCTTCCTATACCCAGAGCAAGTGATTTCCAGTGGAAATTCAGGGGCCGGCACACACGATAGCAAGATAAGCTCTTACTGTCAATTTTTAACACCTTTCGCTTGTAGAGGAATGTTTTTGTGTTATCAGAGAAAATCCACTTCTGCTCAGGTTGGGAAAATATCCCCTTTGTGCAGGATGGACTAAAAGGGTTTTTGTAACTCTGTTAGTTTTGGATAGTTCATGTTTCTAACCGTCACGCAGCCAAAACAAACAGGGGAAGCTAACTTTGCACAATAAGTGCTATTGTTAAGCTCTTAATGAAACACACTCCATCTTGTGGTGGCATTTCTGTAACAGGCTGGTTTTTACTCTGGGGGTTTTCTGTAATCTGTTTTGTATTTGAAATTTCAGAATCTGACACGGAATCCAAGAAGCATGATACTCACTTGAGCATTGGCAAGCCAGTAGTGAGTATTGCCTTTAAAATACCATTATTTTCTGGGCACGTGCTTGGTGTTTAAATAACACTCATCTTTCTCATCAATCTCCTTTTCTACCTTGGTTAATTTTTATAGTCAAGAAAATGTATTTTATCTACCAGGGTTTATGTCTGGGAAAGGGTGATGGTGATACAGAAACCTGCTTTTACTGAAGCAGTCCCAGCCTTACACTTCCCAGCCTGTAAGGCAGGGCTGTACCCGCTGGCAGAGCTATGGTATGTGTAAATGAGGTCTTGAGTTCCTGGAGAGCAGAGAGACTGCTAACATAGAGTTAACCTGTTAGCTCTTTGAAATGGCCTTCTTTTAGCGGGGAGGATGTGAGGTACTGGGGATGGAAGTTACAGAAACAGCTCATCTTTAGTGTTAAGAAACTTGAGCAAATATTTGAGTATTTACAGACTGCTCAAGATACTGGAATCTGCTAACACAAATTTGAGTATCTCAAGGCTAAAACTGCACTGATTTGTGGTTCCAAGCACGTCTCATGAGCTCTTCCTTGTACTATCAGTACGTTAAGCATGGGTTGTATTTTTTCTGCTCTAGCTGTCCAGCCAGTCTTTCCTACAGTTGTTTTTTAAGCCGATGCCTCTGACATCTGTACTTAACGATAGCAGAAGGCTGCATTGAATTTTGTCAGAGACGTTCTGCTTAGATAGAAGATGTTTAGTCTTGAGCAATTAAAATCAGAGCCTCTCGCTGTTGGCCAAGTTACTGGTTGAATGTTAAGATCAAGTGGTGGAGTTGCAATGCGTTTAGAAACATGCCTAAACACACATCTGGTGCCAGTGCTGAAGATTCCAGATGTGAAAATTTGCTCCAAATGAGTGATGCAAACAGTGCAGGTGAAATACAGAGCTCCTCTTCATGCACTGAGATGGTGTGATGTGCCACTAAGTAAGGGAAATTAATGCGATTTGAGAAGTGAAAACAAAATAATGTTAAATTCAAACAATGACTTGATATCTCCACTACAAAGGTAAAGAATTCCTCCCACGAGGAGCTTCATGGGCAAACTAGCAACACTGTGTTATTGACTAACATACCTTTTATTACAGAAAGCAAACTTACTTGCATTATTTATGCTTTTAATAGGTTTCTGATATACAAGCAAGATCAGCCGTTCTGTCCTGGAATCTCCCAGTTAGTTCACAGAATGGAGAGAGCCATAGTCATAGTCCAGCAGCATTTACATTTGAAGTAGCAATATCCAACAGTGGTAAAAATGGAAAATTTAAATCTGTCTATGTGTAAGTTTAGTTTCTTCCTTTAAGCACAATTCCGATGTTTAAAACCATTAACTGAGCAGCAATCTCTTTATCAGGAGCTGTTTGTTGACTTGCAGACCTACCTACTTCACGTGCAATAAAGTTTTAAGTAATTTCAGTATGACTTACATGGACAATGGGAAACTTGAAAGTTAAATGTGCTCTACTTGGTTTTGCTATTCAATAAGCTTTTATCCCTGATGGTGTAAGGAAGAGCTGTAACTTCTTTTCCCTTTTTGTAGTGGGGAGGAATTAACAATTACCCTTCCTGATCTCAGACCAGCAACCGATTACCATGCCAGGTATGTTGCTGCGAGAGAACGCTTAATGCTGTTGTTGATGTGCTAATTATAAAGTCGTTGTGGCTTCATCAGAAGGGTGTGCTTGCAGAGAACTTGAGGAATATTGTGTGTAAAGCATCAAAGCTGTGGACATTACTGTGCCTGCTTTCCACCTATCTTCTAACCCTCTAAAAATGTCGCTTCACTTTCTCGAACATTCTACTGTCTTCTCTCTCCTCTTGTTTCTCCAAAATATAAACATCGGGTTATCTTCTGGCTGGAGGCATTCAAGGCCAGGCTGGATGTGGCTCTGGGCAGCCTGGTCTGGTGGTTGATGGCCCTGCATGTGACAGGGGAGTTGGAACCAGATGAGCACTGTGGGCCTTTTTAACCCAGGCCATTCTGTGATTTTAGAACTTTCTGGATCCTGGTGTTTGTTATGTGAACATCAGTTACTGAAATGTGGAGTGAGATCATAAAATGAGGCTTTGTTTCTTCATTCCTGAGCAATGCTTTGGAATCAGTGATCTGCAGTAGCAAAAAGACTCTGGTCCTCTTGCTGTTAAGATGACTTACAATTAAATGCATTTCTCAAGCTGATTAATCTTTCCTTAACTTCTGGTGTGCCAATGTGATAACACAATTTGTTGTCCTTTTGTTTAGAGTTTCAGCAACCAGCAGTTCCATAAAGGAATCTGTTTCAGAGTTAGTGAGTTTCACTACAGAAAGTTGTGAGCCAGATTGTCCAGCTGCACCGAAACTAATAAATAGAACCAAAAACAGCCTGAGTTTGCAATGGAAGGTAAGCAGAAAGCAGACCGATGTATTCATAAACAGTGAGTGTGCTTGCGTTAGCATTGCCTGTCATGTAGTGTTTGCTTTAGGTGTTGGCTTTTAAGTTGCTCAGTTAAGGCTGATGGCTGAAATCGTGATTGCTTCTTCCTGCTCCCTTTGCTGCTTGCTTAGTTCTTGCGTATGTATGGCTTTAGCATCACAGAGTTGGAAGCAGCACTCTCTGAAGTGTGAACCATTCGGTGGGAAAGTTCTCTTCTGAAATGGCACTGTAAGAAAGGAGGAGTTTGTAAGTGGGGTTTCTGGATGGTAATGTTGTAATTCCATAATTCTGGTAGTCACTTGTGCCAGCTCACAGTGCATTTCTTTCTCTAGTTTGTACATTAGCTTTTGAATCTGACTTTTGAATATGTGCAGTATATAATCTCTGACAATTTAGTCATGGTGTTGTATTGTCATTCCGTGTGTTTCTTACAACTATGTTTACACCTAGAAAAAATGGTTAATAAATGAGTAATACCAGTTAAATTATCTATGTGTTCTGCACATAGGAAGTTCCTAATTTGTATCTCCTAGAAAGCACAGTTAGTTCTCAATATTAATGTAACAGTTTAGAGAGCCACCAGGAGTGAAGGGCTGAATGAGCTGCTGGCTTTTGCCCACTCCTCCCTGGCTCATTTCACTGAGTATCTGTGTGTGCCCAGAGCTGCAGGTTATCACGAGTGTTTGTGGAAAAAGAGAGCTGTTCTGTTTGCTTATTGCACTCTTTTTCGTTTTAAAAGCCAGTTGGAATTTATGAATATATTTGATGGCTCAAATGTTGTCTTAGGATGCAAAAGATGCAAATGTTCAACTGTTTGATTTTAACTTTTTTCATTGTTCTTTATTTTCAGTCTTCAAATGACAATGGTTCCAAAATAACTAATTTTCTTTTAGAATGGGATGAGGTAAGCCCTTTTCTAGTGGAAAAAAATACCCAACAATGTAATGACCAATTATACTTGAAAAATACTCTTCTGCTTCGGTTCATCCACTATTTTCAGTGCAACTGCCTAGGCAGTTTTTAAGCCAGTTAAAGATCGTTGGTAGTAGTGAAGCGTTGGAGCAGACGGTCTGTTCAGATCCTCTGAGAGCTGTGCTCAGTGTCCTTGTGTGGTCCTTATCAGTCAGAGCAGCATTAATTCCTGGCCTTTGTTTATCAAGTGTTTGGCTTCTCTCTTCAGTAGCTGTCTGCTCCAGTCTGAACTCCTTACAGAAATATGTCCCAAAGTGATAAAAAAAACTTCATGTTTGTGGTTTGTTTTCAGTTGCAGGGATTTGTTACCATTTTGTCACAACCCCCAGCACCAAAAAAATCATCTCATCTCTATCAGATGTGATTCTGGTACCTGGAGTGCTCAGGATTGCTGTCAGGCATGCTCAGCGTGGTGTGGGTGACTGTAGCTTCCTAATTCTTCAGGCTTTGTGTTTTTTTAATGTAATTTTTATTAAAGTAAGGCAGTGAGATTTAGGAAAAGTTAGAGGTGAAGAAAATGACCTTAGCAAAAAGTGTGCAGTCTCAGTGCAAGAAGTTGCTGAGGCTGTTCTTGCTTTTTTAAAGGGGAAGAACGGACTCTTCAAAGAATGCTACTACGGTCACCTGAAGCAGTATAAGCTTACCAAACTCTCTCCTTCCACCAAATACTCGCTTAGACTAGCTGCTAAAAACGATATTGGAATGAGGTAACGGACACGGTTTATGTCATCATTCATTCTCTCATCAGCTGCCCAAAGCCATTGCTAACTTCTCAAAAAAACATTTTTCCAGTGGGTTTAGTGAGACGGTGACATACTACACAGCAGGGATGGTGCCCCCAGCCCCACCACCGCCAGTGCTTGTTGAAGCTGGAGTGACCTGGCTGGCCCTGCGGTGGAGTCCACCCAGCGGAGTGTCCTCAGAGGACTCCCTCACTTACACTTTAGACATGGAAGAAGAAGGTTCTGTAAGTGCAGCTTTCATTCATGTTTATAAAAGCTTGATAAGCAGTTGGGCATAAATAAACATTTCAACTGATATTTTACTTCCAAATAAACTGGCAAGCGCTGCATGCGTTTATGAAACAAAGATAAAGTTCCAGCTAGAACGACAACAACAACAGAAAACAATCTGTCCATTAGGAAAATTTCTGCTCCAGTAAGCTTACTCAGCCATCTCTATCCCCAAAAGAGACAAGACAGTCTTCATCTTTCTTAATTTGAATAAGGGGAGAGGCCACTGAGGTGGACCCCTATGGGGTCTCTCACGGCTCTAGGGGACACACAGCTTCCCTGCTATCCCTGTACCCCAATACTAGTGAGCCCTTCCCCCTGTCCCCTTTGGCTGAGGTACTTGGAGTCCACATTTCTCCATTCTCCTGTCAGCCATTGCCCTGTGGTATGCCCCTTTTTTCCCTTTTTTGACGGATACATTGTACTCTGGATTCAGAGTTTGTTGTTTTGCTCATCTGGAACTGTCTTTGCATAATATAAAGTCTGTCGCTCTTCATTCTGCCCAACAAACAAGGTGTACACAAGGTGCTAAGCCAGCATCTCCTGCCATGCACTTGCAGGATTGAGTTTGTTTAACCAGATCCTTGGGATCGAAACTCTTCTCTGCTTTTTCTTTAATCTTGTTTTGTAGGAACCCCCAATCCTACCTTTGTTCTTCCCAGATTGTTTTTTGCAAGGACGCTATCCTTGTCTTTCCATCACTGTCTCATCACAGAAAATCAGTGACTGCATTTTGTTCTTGTTTTTCCTTTGTAGGGTTATGGTTTCCAGCCACAGTACAATGGAGATGAACTCTCATGCACTTTAAGAAATCTTAGAAGGAGCACATCCTATAAGTTTAGGGTTTGTACTGTTTTGTTACTCATTTAATAATGTCTGTCTGCATTTCTGGGGTTTTAGCATTTTCTTATGGCTAAGAAATCCCTATGGAGACTGGAGAAATTTACCTGCAGTTGTTGTTGGTTTTGTAAGTCAGAATTGTATTACCTGACATTGAATTAATCTTAGCAATCACTTACGTGTTCTGTTTGTTCCTTAAACAGCTCTTTGCCTACAACAGCGAAGGAAAAAGCAGTCCAAGTGAGGTAGTGGAGCACAGCACCAACCCTGACAAACCTGGGCCACCGAGTAAACCAACTGCAAAGGGGAAGATCCATTCACACAGTGTGAAAGTAGCATGGGGTAGGTTTGTTCAAGTTGTTCTCATACACCTGTGTATGTGCAGTCACCTGGTAATGCAGATTAAAACACAGAGGCAAACCCATAGACTGAACTCTTGTCCCTGCAGGGGATGGTATTGCAGGAGAAGTGCATAGTACTCCTCTTCCTCATATAATCATGATTAATAAGGGATAATAAACCATTGTACTGTGGCTGTATGTATGTGCACGGTTTTCTTTTTGATTTTTTCTTTTTAACCTGAATTAATTCTGCAGCAGATTAAAATGTTACGTGAAGGCAGTCGATGATAAAGTAATGCTTTGTCTTTATCTCTTCAGTAGTTTATTTTAAGGTGATGTTTTCTTTCAGAACCACCCAAAGATAACGGAGGATCAGACATTGCTAAATACTTCTTGGAAATCTCAGAAGCAGTAATTGGTAAGCAGTTGTCATTAAGTACTAATTGAGCTTGTGTGCTAACAGAGCTTGTGATTCACTACTGTCTCTAGTGGTTGCTGTTCCTTTCTTGCATATGTTTTTGTTGTGCTCATTGTCTAATTCGTCCTTCAAATGGAGTGTTGTGCTTTATCTTCATCCTTGATAACCATACAGGAAATGTTTGGGTTGATTTTTGCAAAAGCTTTGCAGTGTATAGTCTGGATTTTTGCTGCAGGGAGTAAATGGGACACCATCTACAGCGGTACCCAGAGAGAGCATGTGTGTGATCATCTCAAGCCTGGTACTACCTACAGAATGAGAGTTCATTGTGTCAGCAGAGGTGGGGAGAGCCAGGTGAGAGCAAGGAGAATGAATGTACTTCAGAAAGCCATTTCTGGCTGTTTCGCCGCAATGTTTGCTTCCACTCTGAAATGATGTGTGTTACTGCCAGGCTTCTGATATCCTGACTGTTACGACATCAGCTGTTCCTCCGGGGCCATGTCCCAGTCCATGCCTGGCAGGCAAGGCAAAGCCCAAGGAGATCTCGTTGCAGTGGGGTAAGCCCCTGAAAAATCTGTTGAACCCTTTTGAAATACATACTGTATTTAAATAGATATGTAAGCATTTAAATAACCAAAGAATGTAAGTAACATTGCCCATGGTGTTACTTGTGTTTAAAATAAATAAATAAAGCTTGCAAGGCAGCTGTGACTTGGAGATGTGCATGTCTGCAGTGATGTGGAGAGAGTTAAATGTGTGTCTTCTGGCTGCCTCATTACTGATATATTCATTATTATGATTGGTGAGTTAAGAATCAACCCTATTTTATTTATTTTTATTTATTACTTCTATCTCCATAAAGGAGATAAGCAAGCAGCAATGAAGATAAGACTGTTTTTTGAAGGACATTTATGAAAGAACCTGATAGAGGCTATCTTAAACTAATATACCAGTTCCTGTGGGGGAAGAAAAGCTTGGTGTTGATCTGTTCAGCTGCAGTGAACACCTGCACCCTGATTTTTAGCATGCATGTAGCTTGACTTGTAGCTTGAGAAGGCAAAGTAGAAACAAGTTAGAAAGAAAAAAAGCGCTTAGTGAAATTAATAGGAAAATAAATCCCTTTTTGTTTTGCAGGCCCACCACCTGTAGATGGAGGTTCTGACATAACAGAATACATTGTAGAGATGGCAAACTCACAGCAGGAGGAGCGCAGACAGGTGTACCAGGGTGCTGCACCCGAGTGCACTGTGTGCAACCTGCTCCCTGGGAGAACGTACTGCTTCTGGCTGCGGGCAGCAAACAGGGTTGGGGTAAGTGCCCTGCCAGCAAGGCCAGGTTTTACACTAAGGATGGCGGTGGTGCTTTCCAGTTCAGAGCCTGATGGTATCTTGTTGCTTGTGCTCTGTCATGTTTTCATGAGTAGAGCAGAATTTCACATGTAGATATATATATAAAAAGAAAGTAAACCCTATGTTTCTGGCGGTGAATAATCTCTTGGTGTTTGGGCTTTAAGAAATTGCCCTGTATTTTACAGTAATGTGGACTTTACAGGCTGGTGCTGTGGGAATAGCACTGTGTGGAGAGGGTGCGTTCAATGCTGGGTTTGAACGAAGGTAGGGTAAATGTGTGTTGTGTAAAAGCCGTTCTGAAACACTACCCAGCTGCTTCTGGAAGTGAGATTCTGACCATGGGGAAAGGAGAATTGATACCACAGCAGGAGTGGGAGGTAGTGGGAGGGTTATGGGTACCCTATGGGCACAGAGACAGTTTGTAGACTGCCTGAAAGGAACTGAAAATGCTCTGAAAATGAGCATGGAAATCTCCTAATTGCTTCCTTATTGTTACAAATAATTTGTTTTCTTCAGCTTACCAGCTCACCTCTCAGTTTTTGCTCAACTCTGTTGCCATATTCACCGGGTTGCATTTCTTTTTGCAGTTTGGTCCTCACTCGGACAAAGCAGAAATCTCTACTGCTCCAGGCCCCCCTGATCAGTGCTGCAAACCTGTCGTCGCTTGTAAAAATGCAACTTGTGTTGCAGTTTCCTGGGAGGTAGGTGCTAATGGTGTTCAGCAAGCCATAAACTATTATGCAGCCCTTAGAATCGTGGTGACGTACACATGGCATGGAAATGGAAGAAGTGACAAGTGTACTGGTGTAATAATATTTCAGACATCTCTGTGTAGAGGTGGATTTGGTGCCTGTATTAGTTGTAGTGAAGCGCCAGAGTGTCAAATCTGAGAAGTAAGGTTGTTCTCTCAAACTCAGCTTTTCAACTCCAGTGCTTGTTTGGATGTCTTTGTTCGGTGTAGTGGGAGACCGTACTTGTATGATGAACATGTAATTTGTTGCTTGAAACCTGCAGAGTCCTGCGTGCAACGGTGCAGAAATCAGTGAATACAGACTGGAGTGGGGACAGATGGAAGGATCAATGCATGTCATTTACACAGGCCCTTGCCAGAGCTATGAAGTGAAGGGTCTCACACCTGCAACCACGTATTATTGTCGTGTACAGGTACGAAAAACCTCTTGTGTTAGGAAACAAATAAGCGAGTACATACAGTGGGAAGAAAACTTGAGTTCTGGATAAATGCAGTTACGTAGTGCCATTTATTAAGGCTTTTGTTCCCCCCCCAAGTCCCTTCTAACTACATGTATCTGGCAATAAGATACTGCATTAAATACCAGGTGTTTTGTCACATTTGCAATTTATTTGGGCTGTTTCCCATGCTTTTCCATGCTTGTGATGGCATGCAGAAGGAAGCATGGTCAATGTACTGAGTAGCAAAGTGTGGATTCAGTTAACAATCCATGGTGTCCCTTCCAGGCTGTGAACATTGCTGGGGTGGGGCTGTTTGGGGAGACTGGATTGGTGACAACCCCTGCGTCAGTGCCTGCGGCCGTGTCCGTACTGCAGCTGCTGGACGAAGACCAAATGGAAGTTCCTCTTCCTTTATCAACGTGCCTTGCAATTCAATGGGAAGAACCGTGTTGTCACGGAGCAGAGATCACTGGATATAATATAGAATATGGGGAAAAGCAGCTTGTAACTGTTGGAAGGAATACAAGCCACATTCTTGAGAATCTGCTGCCTGATACTCTCTACAGGTAATAATGACCAGTTCTCTTTTGAAGCCGCATCAGTAAGGTTTCTCATTCCCTAGCTTTGAGGGCAGTGTTTTTAAGCTTTGCAGTAACGTCATTCAGCTTACAGTGTATCTGCTTGGTTCTCTCTGCAACTCTGAACCAATCATGTCATCACATTGAGGCCTTAAGCTGTACCATCTACCAGGAAGAGTTGAGGTTGCTGCAGTAAGACTGCGGTTCGGTCTCAAAGCTGAGACTTTACTCCAGGCTTCTTTTAATTCCTAATTGCTTATTTGGTATGATTGGTACTTCACCAAAAGAGGGTGTGTGTGTGCAGAGGGGTAGAGCCCCTCTAGGCTGAATGTCACCTTGGAGAAGCTGGGTGCTTGCTTATGATGTAAAGTAAACCTGAACGATGCTGAGAAATGCTGAAGTTTCATTAGACTGAAATTGCAATATTGTCACTTGTTTTGAAATAGGCTGTTTTGAATTTCTAACTGCCTTTTAATTCCTTTATTGCTTGTAGTTATATTTGTTACAGATGTTGACTGATTACCTAGCATATTTCAGGGCCCAATGATAACCATAGCGATCTTCTTCTCATGTTTCTAGGGTGAGAATACAGGCCATAAACAGCTTTGGAGTTGGTCCTTTCAGTCATTCCATTAAAGCCAAAACGAAACCACTACCTCCAGACCCTCCTCACCTTGAATGTGTGGTCTTCAGCTACCAGAGCCTTAAACTTAAATGGGGTGAAGGTCCTAGCAGAGCTTTAATTACCAACCCTACACAGTTCAACTTGCAGATGGAGGACAGGTTTGGCAGGTGAGATACTCAGAGCACTGAGGGTATTCTTGTCTCATTAAACCTTTGTGTCAGGTTTGTTAAGGCCTCTTCAGTATTCTCACCTCTGTTTGCATTGGGTGTCCCAAATGTTCCTGCTTTGTTTGCATTTTGGCATCCCATCTTTCAACCATGGAAGTGCTGCTAATAGCTGCTGCACGTGTATGTACTTGTAAGATGTAAATCTCATTCACTGCTCAGATAATAGCACAGTACTGTTCTGTATGTCTTGGAAATTCTGAAATGAAATCCAGTTTGCACGCAGGCACACAGCTGTTCTTGACCTGCAATTACAAACCAACCTAGCTGGCACAGGTGCCCTCCTCTTGATTGAAGCCAAGAGTTTGGCTGTGTATTTTCTGTGGGGTGCTGTAGCTCAGTGCCCTGCCAGCTTAATGAATGCCTGGGTCTGGAAGTGGCATGGATGGGTGAGTGCTGCTGAGGAATGCACGTACTGCTGGTCACAGTAGCAGTGCTCAGCTGCCCGCTATGCACAGCATGTGTGATGCTGGGGCAGAAGGAATGCATTGTCAGCATTTTTGTGCCAACGTCACACATACGATTTAGTGATCCCCGAATACTTCTGACCTGTATGTATTGTGCTTTCTTTCCCAGGTTTGTTACGGTTTATAGTGGTCCATGTCATACATACAAAGTGCAGCGGCTCAGTGAATCCACCACGTACTATTTCAAAATCCAGGCATACAATGATGCTGGAGAGGGGGAGTTTTCTGACGTTTATGCTTTCACTACAACCAAGTCTCCCCCTGCATCTCTTAAAGGTGAGCATTACAGAGCTCTGTGAGCCATGTATGTGGATGCTAAAAACCCACTTTCCCAGTAAAATGGAACTTGTACAGACTAAAGGATTGTTTTAAGCAAGGAAACTGAATGTGAATGACTGTAACTGGTGATTTTGGCTTCTTCCTTCCAATTGGAAGAGGCAAGAATGCTCGCACAGACCCTTTTCTAAACTACCAACAAATTGCTTCTGTTGTAGCACCCAAAGCAAATCAGCTGGAAGAAAACACTTTCGAAATCACCTGGGAACCTTTACAGCCGATGAAAGGGGATTCCATTGTTTACATCCTTCAGCTTGCTGCTGGGAGAGAGTTTGATCAGGTACCTTCTGCTTCTTGAGGCTTTTTACTTACAAAAAAGGACTGACATTTTCTCTTCGATTGTTTGGGGTTTTTTTTTACAGATCTGATACCGTTTTAAATTCTTAAGTTATTCCAAAGCACATTGCAGTTCCCCTCCTTTGCTCAGCCCACGTGAGAGCAGTAGCTCTCCAAGTCGCAGGGGTAGTTTGAATGTTTCATGCCAGTTGTTTGCTGTTAATTGTGCTGCAGGGAAGGAGCATTACTACAGATGTGCATCCCTGCAGGGGAGGGAGGGTGGGCTTTTTGGAGTGCTGTTCTGGAGCCTAACACAGGTTGCACAACTGTATGTTTTCTTCAGCTTGTCGTTTTCGTCAGCAGGCAAATTCCAGCTGCTTCTGCTCTTCCTTTCAAGTAGGAGCACTTATGTGGAAATAATCTGCTAAGCAAATGTAACGGTTCAGATCTGTATTGACACTTTGCTTGTACTGGCAGAGCAAATGACTGCAAAGGCAGACTATAAGGCAAATCGTGTTCAGAGCGGTTCTCTTTCTTGTTGTGCTGACCAGGTATACAAGGGACCAGAGACTTCCTTCCGTCTCACAGGCCTGCAGACAAACTGTGAATACCGGATCAGAGTCTGCGCTGGCCGTCAGTCCCAGGATGCTGCTGGATCCCAAGAACTGTATGGACCTTACAGCCCCAGTGCGGTGTTCTCATCTCAGAAGCAGGAGCTGGAGTCGCAGAGTGCTGCCGTGCCCGCAGAGCTGGCAGACAGTAAGAAGAGGCTGCATGAGGAGCGCTTCATTGCCATCGTTCTGCTCTGCGGGTTTGCAGTGGTTGCTATTTTATTCGCTGTCGTTATTCAGTACTTTGTGATCAAGTAGACAAGAACCTACTCAGTGCTCAGCTTTTTGTACAGAAGCTATTTCGGGTATTTATGGTTAGTTCTAATTGAAATCCTAGCTGGAAATGCGTGCATACGCTCATTTCCGCCCTGCTGCTGGCTGACAGTGAGGCTGGGTCGGCAGATCCTTTCCAAATACTGAACACAGATTTCTTGTAGAAAGGGTAATCCTTTGTCCTCTGTAATCAGGGTTAGCTGTTAAGAAAACAGCACAAACTGCCTTATTGTGCACACCGATGTGCGTGTGCATGCTCTAGTCTCTCTGAATTCACACGAGGCCCTTTGGGCACTCAGAGAGAGACGGTGATATTGGAACGAGTCCTTTCCAAGCACAGCTAGAGCAGTGGTGGCCCATCAGGCATCGTCACAGTTTGGTATACGTGACATACAGCAGCACAAATGCTTAAGCTTAGAGCAGTACTGTATTGCAGAACATTACTAGAGCATACCACATTTAATATACCATAGAAGGAAAGCAGAATATTGACTTAGCGATATTACTACTTTACAGTTATTTTAACGTTTTGGATTCAGTAATAATCATTTCGAGCCTTTCAAGTAGCGGGTGCCAGCATTTGTAGGGTTTGAGTCGAGGTGCTTGGACACAATGTTAGCAGGATGCTGCGCCCACGCGGCAGCCGCGTTGGGATGTGACAGTGCAGGAAAGGCCCCTTTGCACTGCACGCTCATGAGCGCGGGGCTTCCTGCTGGTGGTGAGCAGCTGTTGGCCCAATCCACGTTTCACTCTCAGTGCCTGAGAGAAAAGTTAATTTCCTGTGCTTGGGATGAAATCTTTGCAGCGTTTCCAGTAAAGCACAGGTCTCGTCTTTAAGGAGAAAGAGTGCATTTATGATAAATGTTACACTATTTGGCTCAAACTGAGCAAATGTTTTTTGTACTATTATTAACCTAAAGAATAAAACTTCAGACTGCTTTTGGATGCCCTCCTTACGTAACCCAAACGATCAAATTGTATGTGGAAGAACTCTTTGTTTTTTTAAGCCAACATTTGTACAAGGTTTTATCCGACTTGCTATCCCGGTGGTAGCAGCTTCACATTCCGTTGTTTCCTAGTTGGGAATGCTCAGCCTGCTGTGAGCTCTGAGACGTGTCCTGTTTGTCAGGGGGATTCGGGGTGGGCACCGTGCGCTACGTCTGCCTGTTCTCGTTAGTTCCAGCTTGCGAATGCCTGCAGATGAATCCGACAGCTGCCTTCTCTGTGCCAAAGGGTTTGAAAGCCTGGGCTGGCGAGTTTAGAAAGCGTTGCAGAATGGGCCTTCCCAACAGCATGGGAGCGTGGCACAGGAAGGTGGAGGTAGCGTTATCACCATGTAACCCACCAGAACAAGGCACTTGTATGTGGGGTGCTGGATGTGCTGGTGCTGCAGGCGAAGGATTGCCAGTAATTCAATCACTTTAAGGGTCTTTATCCTATGGCAGTTGATGAATAATGTTGCGTTGTAGTTCGAGGCATTGTGTTGTATTTCAGATGTGGGAAACCTAAATTATGACGTAGTATCGCTTAAATACTCGTTAAAAGTAGATTTCTGGTGCAATCTGAGAATTAATCTTTGCAAAATGTACCCTTCCTTTTGTACTCTATTTATTTTGATTAAAAGTCCTGGAGGAGGAGAAAAAAAGAAAAAAAAATAGAAAAAAAAATGTATGTTTGAATGTATTTTGTTCTACTTGTAGCAGAACTTTAAGTTAATCATTTATTATATCATAGAAATCTCTCCATCCCTCCCTCCGCTTTTGGAAAGAGTTTTATACAGATCTTTGTGTCTTTAGTTAGCAGAAGAGTTTACAGTCTGTCTCTGTTCCTCTTTAGGGTCTACATTTAGCAAATCCAACCACCTCCAGCAAATCTCTGTTGCCAAAGGGTTATTTCTTCTTAACTCTTAGAGCAAAGTAAGTCTGTAGAGGTTAATTTGCAACGCGGTTCCTGATGATTCTAAAGAGGTAAATTAGGGTTGCAAAGTAAATAGTAACAAAGGGGCGACTCCTAAAGAAGTCCAAGTCCTTCTGTAATTGCCACAAAGTACTCAATGTTTCCAGATGTACCGCAATGCAGGCGGACATCAGCTCTTATCCATTCCAGAACCATGTACCCTTAGTGGCATTAATGTGTTAGGTATCTTTTTTTTCCTGTATTGTAATTTTGAGGTATCTCTATGTTAAAGCTGCCATGCATTGTATTACTAAATTGTAACTATCAAATAGATAATATATTTAATACAGCCAATAAATAATACGAATGTATTCAGATTTGACCGCGGGGTTTGTCGTGTGTTTGTTGTGGGATTTGCCCTTATCTGGGAGCAGTCACTTCTGTAGCATGTAATTGAAGTTGGAGAAATGTTTGCTACTCACTGAGCTGGATCTAAGCAGGTCTTTCTGGATGAAGTTACAGGTAGGTGTCCCAGGGGGCCACTGGGGTAGGAGGTGTGCCCTTACCCTGCCATGAAAGGTGCGTGTAGGCTTCATTTTGTTCCTTAATGTGTGGCTGTTTGTTCTGCCTTCAGGTCTCAGAGCCTTCAGGATACAGAAGTGCTGGGTACAGAACCTGGGCTCTGGGCTCCATGATGCGGAGGCATCCCATGCTGCCCATTGCACAGTGATCCATCCTTTCCCCCCCCCCAATATGCTTTAATGGTGCTGCCCTAAATCACACCCTTCACTCTGCCTTCCTCCTTACCCTGCAAAAAAAATAAAAATAAAAAAAAAATGCCTTCAGTCTCAGATAGGATAAAACAGTTCTTTGATAGTGGAAAATGAACAAGGCCATTTGGACCAGTCTCCCAGTTTTCCATCATTCTGTGTTTATGTAGGGCCTTTCCCACTTGAGCTCTTACCCAGCAGATGCCACGGGGTGATAAATTAATAGTGGCTGGATGAAGTTACGATGGGAAAGCCTTTATTTGAACATCAATCTTCAGAATGAGACAGCCTGACGTTGAGCCCTGATTTACTTTCCACTTCAGAAAAGATCAGAGATTGCGAGCTGGAAGCACCAGCGTGGGGAAGGCGAAGGGAAATGGGATCAGAGCCAGAGAAAACACAAGGGAAGCCTCCAGGGGGCAGCGGGTTAATGGCACTCAGCGCGGGGTCTGAGATGCTGCTCTCACTGCTGGGCTGGCAGCAGGGTGAGCCCAGCCAGGCTCAGGAATTCCTCCCTAACCCTGGATGAAGTGAAGTGAGATGCCGGGTACAAAAGAAACCTCACCTGTCCTCCCTGGAGCTGCACTCCTTGCAGCTCTCCTGTCTGAGACTATCCAAAACCCAGCGTTTTGCAGAGCCAAATGGTGTGGGATTTGGGCTTGAAAGGTCGGTGCTGAACAGTCACTGTGTTATGTTGACAGAGCTTTGCTTTTAATGTTAGCAGGATTTCTGCTGTCATGTCCAAGAGGTTGAAACACTGGCTGTGTTTTTCAAGAGATCTATGCACTGCAGTGCATCAAGGTAATGCAAGCTGTCTAGGTGTGAGGGCTTTGCTTTCTGCTGAACCTTAAGCACTTCTAATCAACGCCTGATGCTGTGCTGGTGGGGACTTAAACATCAGAGCTGGGGAGGGGGGGTGGGCTGCACAGTGTCTCAGTAGATTGCTCCCAGCCTTAGTTACCTCTGCTGAATGTCCCTGGTTCAGTGGTGGCAGTGGGAGGAGGCATTGCTCAGCCTGGCCACGCTGCGACCTGATTTCCTGTTTTCTAACTCTGAAAGAAACCTCAGTGTCTGGGCAGGGATGAGGAGCAACTGCTCCTTTATTTGGGCAGCAGGCGGAGCGCTCACGGAAAGTTGAGCACCAGCATTCATGGCACGGCCGGAGGACAGGAGCCGGGGAGGAAGCTGCCGTGGCCAAGGGCAGGGAGGGAGCCCCTGGGTCCAAAAGGGCCTTTAGCTGCTCTCTGAGGTAAACCCATACGAAGTGCCTCACCTCTTATAAAAGGCACTGCTGGCAAATGGCCTCCTGAGTCTCACCCTGATCCCCAGTCTGTGTTCTGTTCATGGAGGAAAAGCTCCCCTCCTGCACTAAGCGAAGACAAGGAGGAAAAAGTGGCTTTTGTTTGTTGTCTAAGGTCAGTGTCTGGAATTCATCCTCCGTTCCCTCCTTGCAGGATGTTTTTGTGTAAGATTCTATGACTCATGAAAGTCAAATGACTTGGACCAAAGCTCTGCGAGCGCTTCCAGCCAAAGAGCCCAGCAGCAGCACTTGGCTGTCGGCACGGCCAGCACCGCCACGTGCTGCTCACGGGGCCAACTCTGCCCTCTGCAGTGCTGTGCAGTGCTGTGCAGTGCAATGCTCTGCAGTGCTGTGCAGTGCAGTACAGTGCTGTGCAGTGCTGTGTAATGCTGTGCTGTGCTTTGCAGTGCTGTGCAATACTGTGCAATGCTCTGCAGTGCTGTGCAGTGCAGTACAGTGCTCTGCAGTGCTGTGCTGTGCTGTGCTGTGCAGTGCAGATCAGTACTGTGCGGTGCTGTGCAGTGCTGTGCAGTGCTGTGCAGTGCTGTGCAGTGCTGTGTAATGCTGTGCTGTGCTTTGCAGTGCTGTGCAATACTGTGCAATGCTCTGCAGTGCTGTGCAGTGCAGTACAGTGCTCTGCAGTGCTGTGCTGTGCTGTGCAGTGCAGATCAGTACTGTGCGGTGCTGTGCAGTGCTGTGCTGTGCAGTGCTGTACAATACTGTGCAATGCTGTGCAATGCTGTGCTGTGCAGTGCTGTGCAGTGCAGTGCTGTGAAGTGCTGTGCTGTGCAGTGCAGTACAGTGCTGTGCGGTGCTGTGCGGTGCTGTGCTGTGCTGTGCTGTGCAATGCTGTGCAATGCTGTGCAGTGTTGTGCTGTGCTGTGCAATGCTGTGCAGTGCCGTGCAATACTGTGCAATGCTGTGCAGTGTAGTGCTGTGCAGTGCTGTACAATACTGTGCAATGCTGTGCAATGCTGTGCAGTGCCGTGCAATACTGTGCAATGCTGTGCAGTGTAGTGCTGTGCAGTGCTGTGCTGTGCAGTGCTGTGCAATGCTGTGCAGTGCTGTGCCGTGCAGTGCTCTGCAATGCTGTGCTGTGCTGTGCTGTGCAATGCTGTGCTGTGCTGTGCTGTGCTGTGCAGTGCTGTGCAGTGCAGTGCTGTGCTGTGCTGTGCAGTGCTGTGCTGTGCAGTGCTGTACAATACTGTGCAGTGCTGTACAATACTGTGCAATGCTGTGCAGTGCTGTGCTGTGCAGTGCAGTGCTGTGCTGTGCAGTGCTGTGCTGTGAAGTGCTGTGCTGTGCAGTGCAGTACAGTGCTGTGCGGTGCTGTGCGGTGCTGTGCTGTGCAGTGCTGTGCTGTGCTGTGCGGTGCTGTGCTGTGCTGTGCTGTGCAATGCTGTGCAATGCTGTGCAGTGTTGTGCTGTGCTGTGCTGTGTCGTGCAGTGCTGTGCTGTGCTGTGTCGTGCAGTGCTGTGCTGTGCTGTGCTGTGCAGTGCTGTGCTGTGTGGTGCTGTGCAATGCTGTGCAGTGCTGTGCTGTGCAGTGTTGTGCTGTGAAGTGCTGTGCAATACTGTGCAATGCTGTGCAGTGCAGTGCTGTGCAGTGCAGTGCTGTGCAGTGCTGTGCAGTGCTGTGCTGTGCAGTGTTGTGCTGTGAAGTGCTGTGCAGTGCTGTGCTGTGCAGTGCTGTGTGGTGCTGTGCAGTGCTGTGCTGTGCAGTGCTGTGCAGTGCAGTGCTGTGCAGTGCTATGCAATACTGTGCAATGCTGTGCAGTGCTGTGCACCGATGTATTGATGCTAAATCACTAAATGCTACGTCTGCTGGAAAGACATTAACCTCCATCTGTTGCGATGTGGCCGCAGGCCCGGCTGGTCCCTCCCCCCATAACTAGGCCTCGTCTCCATGGCAACGCCTCCCGCACTTCCGGCCGCCGTGGCGGCGCTCTGACCCCCGGTAACGCGACGGAAGTGGCCGCCTCGGGGAGGCGGAAGCGATGGAGCCGGCCAAGATGGCGTCGCCCAAGAGCGCTCCTAAGGACGCGCAGGTAACGGAGCGGGACCGCGGGGCCGGAGCGGGCCGGGCCGAGGTGACTGTGCGTGTGTCCCGCAGGTGATGGCGCAGATCCTGAAGGACATGGGCATCACGGAGTACGAGCCGCGCGTCATCAACCAGATGCTGGAGTTCGCCTACAGTGAGCGCGGGGCGGGGCGGCCGGGCCCGGCCGTGCGGGGCGGGATCCCGCTCTGAGGCCCCTTGTTCCCGCAGGGTACGTGACCACCATCCTGGAGGACGCCAAGATTTACTCCAGCCACGCCAAGAAATCCAGCGTGGACGCGGACGACGTGAGGCTGGCGATCCAGTGCCGCACCGATCAGTCCTTCACGTCCCCGCCGCCCCGCGATGTGAGTCACGGCCGGGGGAGTTGGGGAGGGGGGACGAGTAACGTTGTAACGTTGTAACGCCGTGCGTTCAGTTCCTGTTGGACATCGCCAGGCAGAAGAACCAGACGCCGCTGCCGCTGATCAAACCTTACTCCGGGCCCAGGCTGCCCCCCGACAGATACTGCCTGACTGCGCCCAACTACCGCCTCAAGTCCCTGCAGAAGAAGGTGAGGCAGCAGTGCTGCACCGAGAGCACGCTGTGTTTGCTGGGAGTGATGCTGGCGTGGGCTGTTAGTGCTGCTTAAGGGGGCGTGCGATGGCTGCAGCTCCTCTCCCATGGAGACAGACTGAGCTTAAGGTTAGATTGCAGGTATCGACAAGGGATGTGGCTTGGTGCTGGGTGAGAGTAGAAGTCAGTGGTGGTTGGATGGTTGCAGTTATTCTTCCCTATGGAATCCAACCCCGCCGACCTGCTGGCAGATCAGCTCTGTGCAGGTCTTTGTCCACACCACAGACAGTCTGAGAACTTCAGTACTGGAACACAGATTGTGGCCTAACAAAGTATTGCTCTTTGTGGCTGTGTAGGGAGAACCACTTCCTACCTGCATGTGAAGAGCTGGTCATTCTGAATGCCATGTTAATCGGACTATTCTCTCTTGCCAGGTCACCTCCTCTGCAGGCAGGATCACAGTCCCTCGCCTGAGCGTTGGAGCTGTGAGCAGCAGGCCCAGCACTCCCACCTTAGGTAAGCAGCAGCTCAGTGAGGGTTTCCCATGGTGATTTTGTGAAGGAGAAAGTCTTGAGAGCTGTTTTTAAAGCATGCTGAGGGCGCTGGTAATGCTGGCTGCCATGCAGGCTTAGTGGTTATATGACACCTGAACTGACAGCATCCGAAAAACAAGTAAGTTTCTTTTCAAAGGGCTGTTGTTACCTTTGGTAAGTCCGTGTAACTCCTGGTCAGTGCGTTCCTGTGTGTTCTGACTGAGCTGTTTCCAATGTAGGAACACCTTCAGCACAAACAGTGTCTGTTTCAACTAAAGTGGGCACTCCGGTGTCGCTCACTGGGCAGAGGTTCACTGTGCAGATCCCTTCTTCTCAAGCAGCGGTCAAGGCAGGTAAGAGGCAAACTACCAAGCACCGGCCCCTCCGTTCTGCACAGCATCTTGGTGTTCCTTTGAGCAGAGAAGTTGATTTATAGTAATAACACGGGAAGTTATTTCACTGTATTCAACCAGAGCACACAGAGCTGCACAGATTTCCTGTACCCTTTCACTGTCCCTTCTCCATTCCCTCACAGTTCTGCTCTCTCCCCTTTACTTGCCCTGAGAGCTTCAGAGTGGAAATGGGGTTTCAAGTGTGGGGGAAAAGCATTTTCCAACGTGTTCAGTTCCCAATTGCTTTTCTTTCTTTCATCTTCGCAGCCACACCAACTACGCCAACAGTTCAGAATGTGCTAATTAACCCCTCGTTAATTGGACCAAAGAACATTCTGATTACTACAAACATGGTATCCTCACAGAATGCAGCGAATGAATCGAACCCCTTGAAAAGGAAGCATGAGGATGATGATGATTATGATAACTTGTGAGGAAGCTGCCCCAACCCTCCTGTTCTTCAGTGATTCATATTGAGTATGAAAGGGTCTTCCCCCCCCCAAGTGTTCTTTGTAAGCTATTCCATAGGATGCCGGGACTCTGTTAGTATGCAGTTGGGTGTACAGTGAGAAAGAGATAGGTGACCTGTGGAAAAACCAAGGAGCAGTTCCCATTTTCATCTGATCTTTGGTGGCTTTTGGACTTTATGGCAACATCTCTGCTGTTACCTTATGTCAAACGGAGGAGAGTCCATTTCCCTGCTGGATGCTCACAATACTGTTCTGTGCCAAAACCCCCACAATACGTAGAAAATGGGGTGGTAGAGAATACAGCAGCTAATGAATTTTGTATGAAATAATAGAAAATAAAATCCTAGATGAGGAGGGAAAGCATCTTTGCTACTTCTCTCCTCCCCCCCCCCCCCCCCCCCCCTTTAATGTATATAATGCTTCTAGGTTGCACAGGTTGCATACATTATTGTCCATGTGCTGGCCTAGTGCTCTCTTCAACAGGAGAAATGCAGACAGGAAGAGGTAACAGCTCCCTGCTCCCCCCTTCCTTGTTCTGTGTATTTCCATAGAGCTGCACTGGAAGATGCTTCTGTTGTGTGTCAAGGTCCCAGGAATGCTGTAATAAGCAAACAGAACGAGATCAACTTGTTTCACTGCGAGTAGTTAAAGGCTGAAGGAACCAAGTGGTTTCAGCAATGCATGTGTGCACACCCACCCCTCAGAGGCACACACAGGCTTTATACAGCCACATAAGTGTGTTCTAATGCAACTTGTATGTTATCAGAATGTGTGTACAGGGCTGTATCTCACACAGGAGTTTCACCTGTGCTGTTCACACCTGAATTGATTCTTTTTCCCCTCCTGCAGTCACCTTCCATAGACCAGCAGCCATGGAGCTGCTGTACAGTCAGGCTCAGGCACCCTTTCATATAAGTATGGAGTAGTAATAAGTGGCACCATGCAGTGCTTAATTGCAGTGGTTATAATTACAGACTGTGTTACACTCCGTATCACACATAATTATATGACATATACAATAAATACAGAATCAATTCTAGATATGTGTGTGTGAAAGCCCTCTCACCTTCTCTATAAATGCATGAGTACCTTTATGTGCTCTCTGCTGTCTCAGGTACTATTTCTCATACCTTCAATAGAAAGCATAGTGGATGGGCTGGCCCTGGCACACACATCACAGCAGGTAGGACAGTATCCCTGCAGCCACAGGCAGTGAGGTCCCAGCTATTTCACCTGCACAGAGATTTCTTTCCTTTGTTCCAGCTTCATTCTGCAGCGATGAACCAGGCCTGACTCACCCTGCACCTCCTTGCATGGTGGATGGGAAGCTTTGTGGGGTGATGGAGAGCAAAGGGAGATGCTTGCTCCCACCGATACCAATTTCACACCAAACAAACCATCCTCTCACCCTTTGATGTTTGCAAAGGCATGTCTGAACAGCTCCTGTGCTAAGAATCATGCTCAGCTTGCACCAAGCCAGGAGCCACAGCTCAGACTGCACCCAGCCTGAGAAAATAAACCTTACAGCTCAGGGAAGGCATGGTGCAAACACACCCATCCACACAGACTACAGCTCCTACTGTTATTGTTACCAACAGGAACCTTCTCTCCCATTACTGGTGTTCTCAGATGCTCCCACCTCTCTCTGTGCTGTAGGAAAGGAAGGCAGCATTACTGACCTACAGCTGACCTACTAACAGCACAGAACCCGCCAGCTCCATTCTGGGACCATTTATAACAAGAGATGCTACAAGGAAGGGCAGTTTCAGTATCATCTTTATTAAGTCAACAACAAGAAAATCTTAATATTAAATCAACAATAAGAAATTAAAAGCCAGTACAACATTACATACAGCTAGCAAGTTTCTAATTTAACCCACCAAGAACACACCAGTGCCTTCAGCAGGTCCAGGAACACGAGCATTTCTCCTCTGCTCGCTGCTTTAAGACTACAGATAGAGCCTCCTCGCCATCAGTGACCATTTGATTTCGTGTGGCAGCTCAGAATGGTTCCTCTAATCGTATTAGAAGCCAATGCGTACACTTCCAGTGCATACACAGAATTCTTTCAAGATGATGGATTAATCTGTACCTAACATGTTCACAGCTCTGCACAAGGAAGGCAGTTGTAAATGAGCAACCTGGATAAACCACCTACACTCTCTCTGCAGTTTCTGAAGACCGAAGTTTCTCACCATGGTCCCAGTAGAACATTCGAGCCCCACGTGTCAAAATACCATACATAGAATTGGACAGTATCTGATCCTAGTAGGAATTAGTGTTTGACTCCCTTGCTGATGCCAGCAGCTGTCAGGCAGGACAGTCCATGGGCCAATTCTGCAGCAGGAGTTTCCAATCCTTTTATCATTAAAAAACAACAAAGACACCAGCAGCCATAGTGTAAACAAGTGGAGCACAACCTCTGTTCCAGTTGAGGCCCATCATTTAAACTCCTCTTTGATCGGGGTACAACCTGCGAAGAAGCTGGTATTGCTATTGAGCATTCTCTTCTTTCTCTTAAATGGAAACTGGTTCTTCTGGGACTCCTCATCCCTCTCCTGCTTCCCTGTAGAAGTGCTGAGCTTCATGGACACATCTTGGTCTGTGATATCATTCAGGACCTACCAGGAAAGCACAGAAGGCAATTTTGGAGTTGGTCACAGCACTGAGGAAGCTGACCTGCGTGTGCTGGACTTTGGGGGGCGGCACATTACGTTCCCTGATCAGCATCAGAAAGTGCTTAAGTTATTTCCCAGTGTCAAAACTCTGAAGAACAGAGTGTAGAGCGTACACATGGGTAAACAATCCAGTTTACCTGAGGCAAAGCCCCAGCTGGCCAGGCAGAGCACATACCAACTTAAGAACGGTTACATTGGGACACAAACAGGACTTGGTCCTCACTCCTCAGTTCCCAGTCTCTTAATGCTGGAGAGGACAGCATGGCAATGTGAGTCTGCATAGGAGAGCTCAGCATGGCTGAACTCTGCTTCCTTTCATAGGAAGCCTGAGTGGCAGCTTTAATACTTTAATACAGAAACTTAAGAATTCAGCAGACTTAAAACTGAAATACAAACTGGCTCGACCCATTCCGTTTCTTAGTACACACTGACTTCCCCACATCCAACCCCTTCCCCCCTTCTTCCCCATTTAGGTCCATCACTGAAACTAACAGGCATTTCATGCACACTACAGCGTTTTGGTGCTCTCTCATAGAGAAAATAGTAATCATAATAATAAACTTTATCCAGTACCGTCATATTCGGAGGGACATAGACGGGCTTAAAGAAGGTCTCTCCTGCAGTCACATCAGGGAGGTCTTCCAGTTTGAAGGAACCTTCCGAGTCTTTTGTTTGGTCCTCACACATGGCGGCACCCTGAGGGGCAGCGGTCTTGTGAACATCACTGCACAACCCAGCCCTCCCTCCTCTGGCTGAGGAAATACTCCAGGTCCCCAGAGCCAGCTTCCCTCCACTCCCGAAGTCATTCATATTACAGAATGCAGATACACACACACACACAGAAGGGTTCAGCTGCTGCGCAAGATACGAGTCTTGTTTACTGGGAGTGAGATTAAAGAAAAAAAAAGACAAATAGTTTGTTCTCAGATTTGTGGCTTACAGCACAGGGTGGATTTAAGTGGCTTTGGATATTGCCCAGCTTTCTGTACACTGAGGTGTGAGAATCTCTGTTCTTCAGTGGAAGACTCTGAATTCCACCATGGATGAAACCACACATTACAGTAACATTTACAAAGGCCTCAGAAAGGTTCTGTAGGCTGCTACAGAAACTGCTCACCTATCCAGCCAACCTTGCTTTAACACACTGATTAGTTCCGGGCACAGGCAGCACTCACCTGAGGGCCAGGCTCTCTGTTTCTGCAATTGGTTGAGTCACAGTTGCAGCCCGCAGTGCAGCTCACCTTCTGCTTCCTGCAGCCACACTGCCTGTTCCCACATTGGCCCTTGCAGAAGCACTGAGAGAAGAGTTTTGTTGGACAAAAGGCTTCAGTATTTTATAGGCTGTATCTTGATTGCTACAGCTATCAACACCTGGAGCAATCTGAAGGACAGTAACCCCAAACTACCACAAACCTTTCATTATTTCATTGCTAGCCTCATCTTGGGAAAAATAATGTCCTCTTTTGGTCCTCAGTGTGGAAAATAAGAATCTTTGGTTCTTCAGTACTTGACTTGAAGTAACCCCAAAGGAATCCAGTTCCAGTTGAACAAGCTAACACACAGACACTAAGAGGCAAATCACTACCACTGCACCTGGGGCTCTTTACATGGTAGTGTCACAGTTCATCTATTTCATGGCATATCTGAGGAACATTCCCTTGCTAGCCTGGCTGCACGAAGCAATAGTAGGCTGCACAGCTCAGATGCTCCGCAGTGCAGACACTACAATGTCACTGCTTTGCTGTACGCATACTAGGGATGCTTATCTACCAGGGATGTGATTCTCTTGTAGAGAGCCAAGTGACCTTACCCCTGTCACACTCTTCTTTGCTTTTCTGACTGCTTTCACTGGAGCCCACTCTTCATCCTCCTCCTCTCCAGATTCTCCTGACTCAGAAAACCCCTCTTTCACTTCCATTTCTGGGGTTGGTTCACGTGGTTTTGCCACTGCTTGCCGACGAGTCTTTTGCTGCACACAGAAATCACATGGGTTGAAGTCTCAGAACACACACAAGTGGTTTTACACTTTAGTCCCACTACCACATCCACTGACAGCCCGGCAGGGCTACAGGGTTAGAGACCAATGATCACAGTGGTGAGGATTAAAAGCTCAATCAAACAGTCAGCTTCAACTGCTACAAAGTCTGTAAAAATATAGCTGAGAAATCAGAGAAGTTAACTGATTTATGTCAGTTTTGGCAAAAAAGCTTTGTATCATTTACTCCTCTCAGCACTAAGATTTGGACCTTTTGCAGGACCATGGTTAAATTTGCTACAACAGATGCCTCGCTCCATGGTTCAAAGACTGAAAGTGCAACAGAGAAAACAGCTGGATTACTAAGCAGCGTACAGTTGGAGCTTCTGTCCACTGGCAACTTGGACAAGCAGCAGTTTCTGTTAAGAAGGACTGAAGTCAGCTTTGTGAACTATGTTAACCCAGCTGCCAAGATGCTCTTACATCACTTATGTCTGTACAGATCTCTACCTGTTCAAGAATATCAATTTTCTGGGTAAGTTCTTGGTTCTTCTCCCTCATTTTCTCCAACTCTTCGTCCTGTTTGCAAGACAAAATGAAATCAACAGACTTACACACAGGGCTAAAACAGACGAATAGGAGTCTGGGAAAAGTTTTTGTGTTTCAGACTTGCAATGTCAGAGGGGTTTCTCAGACACTCTACAACAGGATATCAGCTCTGCATTCTAGGCCAGGTAACATTATCAACACAACAGAAAGAAGTCAATTCTCTTAAAGTGACCACTGAGGATCTAAAGCTTCCTCAGTTTCCAAGGCTTACTGGCAAACAAGGTGCACCTAAGACTAGCTTTTCTTCAATGCATCACCAAATAAGCCCTTCTGCAGGAAGCAAGAAGACAAGGTGCAGCTTGTACCATGCATGTATGATCAGGTTAAGGCTGTTCTACTTTAGATATCACAGTGGAGCTGTGCTGAGCAAACAATTTGTAATAGCACGTTGACTATCCTAACAAAAAGTGTTCTGAGCTCAGATGCCCTGCATGAGCTGGTCAGACGCTACTGACCTTAGAGAAATGCTGCTATTCAAGCTCTAGTAAGTTTGGTCATTCCTCTTATGTCTCCTCTTCCATTAAAATTAGAGTAACAGCATTAACCTTAGCTAGAAATGCAAATACCCTCAACATGTTAATTGCACTAAGGCTAATATTCCAGTTAGCAGGTGACCCTTGGGAGAAAAAAACAAAACAAAAAAACATATAAAGAAGACTACCTTAAACTTGAGCTCATCTTCCAGTCTTTTCTCTGATGCTTCTTTCTCCTGAACTTGACTGAGCAGACACAGAATCTATAAGCAAATACAAAAGACAAACAAGCATGAATTCCTAAAGCTAAGGCTGAGCTGCCAGGTGTCAAAGGCCTGGACAGAAAGATGCTCGCTGCTATTTCCAGTATTGCTCTGTCCTGATCTGCTTTATATCTTACCATGCACTCAAGTGCAATATCCTCACTTAGAGCACTGAAAAGTTACTTTATTGAATAACTTGCAAGAGACAGAAGATCTGAGTTTTTGTTACCTGTCTTGAAAGAGCCTACTAAGAAATTTTGATCATCTAGCAATAGATCAGCTTCAGCATGCCCAAATGCCTTGATCTAGAAGTAGATCTGGGAACCACTATGTTTATAGGGGCTCTCAAGACTTCTACTTCATGCTTTACCTCCTGCTTCTGTTGCTCCTGCAGCAGAATTTGTTTTTCTAATTCAGCCTCAACTTCTATTCCATGGCTTCGCTCTTCAAGCAGCAACTTATTCATGTCTGAAATACAGGCATCAGACAGCTGGTTGCTGCTCTCCAGTTTGCTTGCATGGACTTTGGAGGAAACCAGCTGAAAGACAAACGTAAGATGGTTGCGTGGTCCCACATTTCATAGTGTACTTGGGACAGAAGTAATGCAGTCTGAATGTGAAGCATTTCTGCTTAACAGCCAACCACTCTATGAAGCAAAATAGCCCCGTGAGCAACAAGGGGAATAGATGAAACATCCTGAGCTAGCAACTGAAAACCAGTATGGAAATGGAGAGCAGGTAAAAGGAAATATTATTATTAGCCAGTTCTAATCCTGTCCTGCTCAGTATTTAGGGAGAGAAGGAACCTCAAAAACAAATGCTCTCTCACATAACTACCTTCATTCTCTTCCTTCAGTCCCCCAAAACTGCATTTTGTTGAATGAGTTGTTTTTTCCCTGATTTAGTGTTAGCCCAATTCTTACTATCTTGTACTTCCAGTCTTGTTTAAGGTTCTACCATCCCAGCATTCTCTGTACTGCTTCCAGCCTGGTCTCAGATAACACTGCCCTTCACTCCATTCAGATTACTATCTATTCACATCCTTTCAATCCTGGCAAAGTAGACTTCACCACTAAAAAATAAGGGCTCTAAAATAAAAAGACTCTTGTTTACCTCCCCAAGGAGATACTTCACAGCGCGTCTAGCTTCTGGAACCGTCCCAATATTGTCGCAACATTGTTTCACACGATCACCATTGTCTGCATCTAAGAGCTTCTGCTGCAGGTCTGCTATTTGGGCACTCCTTTGGAAGAGCACAAGTATGCGAGGTCACAATGCAGGTGAGAACACAGCTTAAAAAACTTAACAAAACTTTAGACAAATTAGATGAAGTTCATACTTTGACTACACAGAAATGCAGACTACAGCTGCTACAAACTACACCAGGGATTCTCTCCTCCCAACTCATCCACTTAAAAGAAGTTTGCCACAGTCAAAAATGCTTGCAAACAGTGAGAAACAAAATCTCAGTGGCTGAGCAATATCCTCAAATACCTGCATTTTAAAAGAAAATTAAAGCAACAAAGATCTAGCTACTTTTTGTTTGATAGCTTCAAGCACTGACAGTGAAGATATTTAATTGCTTTTTTGTTTCACAGAACAGTTCCAGAGGTAAAGTAGAAAAAAAGTAACCTTAGGCTGTGGAAATCAGCTTTATAATACCACCTTACCTGAGGTCCATCTCAGTTTCTAGCCTTTCTATCTGCATTGATAAAGAAAAGTCCATCCCTGTTCCCCTCAAATCTCTGACGCTGTAGGTTCGCCTCTAGAGAATTGCAGCCAGACAGAAGAGAGCAACAGCTTTAGTAATGCATGCAAGGTTGAGCTTTCATTTATAGGCACTTCAGCAGAAAGTAGAGATACTATTGCAAAAGCCTCCAAGAATTTCTTGGAAGCTTAAATGCCATTATTCTTTTGCAACAGCAAAATCTTTGATAAGGGCTGTGACCAGCTCCTAAGCTCCAGATGCACTGCATTACATAGCAGGTTAAGTACATGTTTCCCAACACATAAGAGGACACTTAAGGTCACGCTGGACCAGGATCTGGGCAACCTGATCTATCTGTAAATGCCCCTGTGCATGGCAGGAGAGTTGGACTAGATAACTTCTAATGGTCCCTTCCCACTCAAGAGAGTCTATGGCATTAAGAACTTCTCTTCTAGAAAGGGAATCATCTCTAACCACCTTCTGAGGGAAATGTTCACACAGGAGTAAGCTATGGCTCTTGCTAATCAGCCATTAGTGTGGCACAGGCAATGTGGCATTTCCTTTTCTTACCCGGATCTTTGTGGGTAGGTTTTCCTCAGAGACTTGCATCTCTTTAAGCTGAAGGAGATCCTCTGCCAACATCTTCCTGTCCTCCAGCAGGCCTGCAAGGTGCTCGCGAGCCTCTTCAGTACTAACCAATACCTCTATTTCATTTGCCAGCCAGCTCTGGAGGAAAAACAGTACAGTGGTTGACATCAGTCTCAGCTTCAGGACCGGTTTCTTATCCAAAATGCTTTCACAGCTAAACCTCTGGATTAAGTTACCTCCTGAACAGTGAAGCAAGAAGCAGAGTCTCTGCTGGAATTTAGAAGAAAGGGGGGCCAGAGGGAGATAGTTAAATGTAGTGTGTAGGTGGGAAAAGGAATGATCTAGTTAGTTAGAGTAACAAGGAATGGAGACAGTGAGTCCGGAAGAGCAGGAAGGATGCAGATAAGGAGTGAGATCTCCCTGAGACACCTGGCGAGGAGGGGATTAGAAGTTTAAATATCAGGAGTTGCATCTCCCTGATAAGATGGGCGATAACAAGAGGGGGGTCTGCATGCTAAAGAACTATTGAATATGTATCAGAATTCTGAGAACTCATTGACTATGTATTAGATGTACCTACATCTATGCCACGATTTTACAAGTCGGGGTGCAAGTTTGGTTGAAGCTATCCCCCTTGCACCCAGCACTGCGCAACGCTGGAATAAACATACCTGCTTTATAACCAGTCTCTGGATTATAGAGTTTGATTCCACAAGTCATTTTGACACCCCAGATGGGACCCTCTCTGTTTGGCTGCAGGACCGGCTGAGAGGGGGGACACCTTTGGCGTGCCCCAAGATTTCTCAGGACTCCCTTCCCTCATCCAATCACTGTGGGAGCAGACAAGGACCCTCTATCGGCGGATAAGGTATGTTTAATGGGTACAGGGGAATCCGTAAGTCATGTGGAGACGTCCTATGCAGGAGATGTGAGCTGTTAAGCTCTCCCATTTGGTAAAGGGCCCGGGCGGTTGGTTGTGTAATCACGATCAGAGGCCGTTTAAATTGTGGGTTCAAGTCCCACTGAAGCAGTCTCTGAGCCATTTCAATTGTGGGTTTAAGTCCCACTGAAGCGGTCTGAGCTGTTCTAATTGTGGGTTTGGGTCCCACTAAGGCAGCTGTGGGTTCGAGTCCCACCAGGATTACTGTGCGTGCACAAGGAGAGCTATTTTTGCTCCCCTTAAGGGGTTGGTTGGTGACAAAAGTATAGTGGATACTCTGTCAATGTTAACCTGGGTTTTCCTAGCTGTACTAGCAGGAATTGTTGTGTATTTGGCCATTATTAACATCTCTTATTAGCGCTCGTTACTGTAAGTGTTGAACCAACAACTTTGATATTTTCTGAGAAATGTTGTACCTTAAACTGTGTAAAGACCGGTCTTGTGCAGCCTGTGTGAGTGTGTTTGTGAGTGAGATGCAGCTCAGGTGCGGGGCGAGTGTGGAGTCCTGACCCGCAGTTCTGTCCTTCTGCGAGGGAAACGGCTGGGACGGAGGAAGTGAAAGGCCTCTATGTTCTATATGTTACGATGTTGTTTTATTTGTTACGATGTTGTTGTATTTGTTACGATGTTTTTGTATTTGTTACGATGTTTTTGTATTTGTTACGATGTTTTTGTATTTGTTACGATGATTTTTGTCTTATTAATTGTTGTTAGTATTGTGGCAATTGTAACGCACATAATAGTGAAGTGAATATGGAGTCGGGTGGTGGAAAAGGCCCACAAAAAGGCAGACCACAATTATTACCGAGACCCTGTTGCTTTTGCTGTAGAGAATACCATGGTTTAAGTGATGATCCAGATTAGATCTGGATAATGATTAATTAAATGATCCAGATTAGAGAAATAATAGGGTTGTGTTACCTCCACTTTAATGTGTTAACTTTACGAAATTTGTTTTGAACCACTGTTCCCTCTCCTTGTGTGTATACGAATCAGTAGAAAACAGAGTAATGGGAACATAAGGGAAAGAGATACCTAAGAAAACTCCCTTAGGATTTATATTAGCATATCGGTGGAATATTGCTGGTAAACCGGGAGGGACTCTAAGCAAGAACACCCTCCTCAAATACTGTGATCATTGGTGGTTAGTGTATAAAAGTTGGAGGATGGGGAAAAATGATCCCCAAATCAGGAAAAAGGACATGGAAAATATGTTTAAATACTGTGTACAGATATGGCCTAGAGGGTCACTACAGGGAAAATCAATATTTTGGCAGAATATGCTGCCTGCTGGATACAAGAAATAAACCTGTTACCAGTAAAAAGAAAAAGGCCCGGACCAGGAAGGAGAGGAATTAGAAAAAGGAACTAATTAATGGGACCCTCCTGAGAATTCCCCCACATATAATCTCAATATAGCACAAAGGGAGACAGGCACTGACCCAGTAAGAGAAAAAGGTAAAGCACATAGGGTCATTTCACAGGAAGGGGGGCATGCTGGGCTCAGGAGAGAATTAAAACGATGTAATAGGGAGCACTTCCTGAGTTAGCAGAACTAGGTCTGCTGTTATTCCTTGGGATGTACAACCTGTTGCTACATACCTTCATTCGGGCATCAGCACCTTCCGTTCCCCGGTTCTGACCCTCCTTCCGTTTCTCTGCAACCTCCCGTTGCTTCTGCAGAGCATCCTTCAGGCGTTTGTTAGCAGCTGCAGCCTGCAGAAGGATTAACACAGAAGCAGAACACAGGTTACATCATTTAACATCTAACAGCTGAAAACATAAAGGTATTCACAGCATGAGCCAGGCACAGCGAGACAATGAGAAAGCAGGATAATAAAACTGACACAGCTTCAGATCTGAGCACAGATTGTAGAGTCCCTGACACGTTTTCATTTGCTACAAGTCTTGCTTCAAAGACAACTTGCTTCTAGGTCTGGAGGTTGAAGAAAACAACCAAAAAAAAAAATGGTTTCATGATTTATTTCTTCTTTTCAGGCATTGTGAAGGAATTCTGAACTGCAGCAATCCAGTGCATCCATCAAAGCTCACTGCGCACTTTCTAGCTTGGGGGTCTGCAACAAATTCTCCACAGCAACCTGATGCTCAGCAGGGGATAAATTATCCTTTAAAGGACTGGATTTAATCAGAATGCCTTGGGCTACAGGACAGAAGCACAGCATTGGTCTGCCCCTCTTCCTCCCTATTTACAAACCACCAAACTGCTTTTTGGACGTTTCTGCACATCCCATCACAACATCCTTGCAGACATTTAGGAACCAGCCAGCAGTTTCTAGCAGATAATGGCTCCTTACCTCTTCTGCTTTGCGCCGAAGAACTCTGGCCTGCTTCTCAAAGTCTCTCTCAAGCTTCAGTAGCTCGTATTGCCTTTTGCGATCCTGCAAACAAATACACCCAAGGTGCAGGAAGTAAAGTGTCATCTTAATAGCCATTGACTATTCCACACTTCTTGAAAGAGAACATATGCATCGCAGAACAACATACTTAAGTGCTTCATGACAGTGATTTCACTGATTATTACACGCTTAAGTCACGCCTTGTTGTTGAGAACAGCTGGCTGCCAGGCTTAGAATAGAAGGGCTTTCCACCAAAAAGGTTCAGAAGCCTGAAGGCTGCAAGAGACTGCAAATCACAAGCTGAAAATGTAGCATCCCTAAGCACTGGGGGAAAACTTTTTGTATTAAGATCTCCTGTGAGACTGGAAATCAAGTGGTACACATGTTTGCTCTTTATTACACTTAAATAGTACAAGCCAGATGGATTTAACTGACTCACTCTTTACCTGTAGACTGAATATTCCCTTGAAAGGTTGAATACTCCTGTTTTGTGGCCAAACTTTATGACTTTAAATACTTAAGAATATAAGTATCTTTATCTTTTGCTTTAGAGTTGAATGATGATGAGCCTGTTGATAGCTTCAAGGTCTCCAGACATAAGCAAGAGGCTCCTTTTACAACTGCTAAAAGGCGGCAACCACACAAACTGTCTTGTTATCTTCAAAGTATTCCCCAGAAGTTTGTCCAGATGCTTGTACATTAAGCAAAGCCTTACAGCAAAGGCATTCATTATTTGTTTCACTCCAAAGAGGTGCAGTTTGGAAGCTTGTTCTTTGCTCACCCGTTGTATCAGTTGGGTCACTTCCTTGTCCTTCTTTTGTTTCCACTGTCTGAATTTCTCAGCATCCTCTTTCATCTGGCGCATCAGCTGTACCCTTTGGTTTTTCATTTCCTAGAAAATACAGAGGGCTGGAAGGATTGGCCAATAATTAACTCTGGGTAGTTTCAACCTACATTTCCATGCTGTGGGTTGGTAGACACGGGTACCAGGAGTGGTGGTGGGCAGAAAGCATTATAATATGCTGCTCTCTTGGAGAACATGACTAAGGATGCTTTCAAAGTGCTAAAGCCCAGGAATTCATTTTCAAGCCATAAAGGGAAATAATAATAATAACAATCACATGCATGATGTGACATGGAAATCAAAGTGAAGTAACTTGACTAAGGCAGCAAAGTGTCAGAATCGGCAGAAGACACTTCTGGTTTCTTCTATTCCTCTAACTCACAGTAGTCATCTCCCTATTGCATTGCACCACCAATGGAAGTCACCTAGCCAAAAGAACTCTGCCAAAAGACTGGCATTTTCTGTTTTATTAGACTGAGAACACCACCAGCTTCTATCTGGAAGCCACTTTATCTAAACTGCGGCAAGGCTGAGAACTGCTAGTGTTGGTTACCCTGATCTCCTGGTTCAGTTTGGAGACTGTGTGTTCTGAGGATTCTTTCAACTTCAGGAGCTTTGCTTGTTCATTCAGCTTTTTCTTTAGCTCATTAATTTGCCCTTCCAACTCCTGAAGTCTTTTCCGACGCCGTTCACTCAGCCTGTAAAGAAGCCACACTTCAAAAACAGACTTCTGGTTTCCTCTGTTATTCTTAAACAAATGTTCTCCAAAATATTCTGGCAAACTGACTTTTTCCCCCCCGGAGCCTCAGAACATACCCTGCCAATGACATCTGCAGTGTTTCCAAGCACTCATTAGCATGTTGCACTACCACAGATTAGAGGTACGGTACTCTTAATCAAAAGAAGAGCTGTGTCTTATAGCTAAAGAGGCTCAGCATGAGGCTAAGATGATGAATTTTCTCAGATGCATTAACACAGATTTCAGTGCTATAAGCCATGCAGCTTGTGTAGTCACACTTACTTGGCTTGGTTGGCATCCTTCTTTGCCAAGCTCTGGATGAGCTCCTCCTTTTCTTTTTGCAAATTGCTGACTTCTGATTCCAGGTCCTTGATGTTTGTCTACAAAGACAGAAGCAGAAGCCTTCCAGAAACAACCTGAAAACCCCCCTTCCTAGAGACGAAGCTTTAAGACAGAACACCCTGGGGAACCATGTTTCTTCCCAACAGACTATAGGACATTCCCTAAAACCAGTACATCTGAAACTGTAGTCAGTGCACAAAGCCATTTTAACATCAACCAGAAGTTAAAAAATGAAGAGTTTCAGAGAGATCCCATCACAGCTTGTAATGAGGAAAGCCAGATCAGCAAGCTGCACTGATGTTTAATAATAAGTACTGCATGTTGGCTTAGAATAGACAAGTAAATGTTGAAGAAAAAGAAAAAAAACAAACCAGAATCCTATTTCACATTAAACAGACAGTGGCTAATTTATTTCTGGGAAAAGATCATCTTCTGCTGGACTGCTTGTAGATAATCAGACAAGATTTCTCCCCATTCTTTGCTGACCTATAGCCAACATCCTTCCGCGCCCAAGAGGGCAATGGCTAAAACTTAAGGAAAGAGACTCAACAAAAACATGCTCATGAAAGGGTAGATCTTCAATGTACAGTCAATACACTAATAATGAAAACAAAACTTATACACCCTTAAAGAAGCTATTTATGGAAGAATTTACCTGGAACTGGGACTGAATGGGCTCCAACTGACTCTCATCCTGCGAGATTTTTTTTGCAAGTGCTTCTTTCATAGCCAGGGCTTTATTCAGTTCAACCAGTTCTTTAGACATCTGTACTTGACGGAGGGCATGCTGCGTGCTAAAGTCACCGGAGGATCTCTTGGTAACCTGGTTTGCTTCTGTTTCCTGAAGAAGACACAGCAATGAGTTGGAATGGCCAACCTAAAGCTCTTTGACAACTCAATTAATTTCTGCAGAACAAATTCATTTTTGCGTTAAGAAAAACAGGTATTCATTAACGAGAACAGGTTACTGAACTTGAATTGAGTACATATGGATGTAAAAATGCAGCACGCACACAAAAGTGACACATTATCCACAATTACTTGAATGAGTAAACCAGCAAAAAGACAAATTAGGGAGGAGCAATAGAACAAGAATATGCCCCAGTTAAGACTAAGGACTCCCCTCACTTACACCAGTAGCACCCTGTTCTGGGCTTGCCATCTCTGCAGCAGCTTCCTCTGTGGCAGCACTTTCAGTCTATATAAAAAAAAAGGGAGACAGGAAAAAAAAAAAAAAAAAGGTATGATGTTAGAAAATTAAGATGAAGTTAATAGCAGCCTCTTGGTCTATAATAACAAAGTCAGTTACCCTCCTCTGCTCAAAAAGCTATTTCTGGGAAGATGTCATTGACTTCCTTCTTTTGTACAGTGAGCAGCCTCCTCCTCCTGAGGAGGCATTCTGCCCAGGTTCCCCAGACACTGCAGCCAGATCCTCACAAGAGCAAGGAATGTGGGGCAGGAGGGGAAATATCTAGTAAGGTAGTACAGAGAAGTTCTCAATTAGACAAAGATCTGGCAACCTCTATAAAACAACTCCAGGTTTCTGCAATTGGGGTTGCTCATTAAGCTACCAAATTTCTAATTCAGCTTTCAGTTTTTGGATTGGAAATCCACCCTGCTCTCCCCAGTCATCAGATTCTTTAATGGAGGCTCTGATCTCCCTCTACCCCCCTCCCATTCTGCCAGTACATGCAGACACTTGAGCACAAACGGCCCTTCTGCTGCATTAAAAGCACAGCACAGCAGCTTGTTTGGAAGTGGACATCTAGAGTCATTTAATAGTTTTAATAACTGGGCTCCTTAAGGGAGGTTTCTGCTGAGTAGAATCCACTGCACAGCAGGTTGACCAGCTGGGAACTGGGTTTTGTTAGTGAAGTTGCCTGGCATACAAACTTCTCTCCTTAATTTGGTCTTACCAGGAATTGAGTCAACAATTGCAGCAGATTATAGAGCACCTCCAAGTTTTCTTTCACTTCCTCATCTTCCACAGTCTCCACCATCTTCTGGAGGTCAAGCTTGAGCCTGCAAAGCAGACACAGGGATAGATCCACAAAAGTCTTACTTGGCAGGTTTATATCACACATACCAGTAAGTAACACGTTTCCCCATAGAACATGCAAATGAGATCTGGATCAACAAATCAATGGCATACTGTTTATCCCAACAAGGATACTTCCTCAGCACACGTAGGGTGTGGTAACAGACTTACGCAGCATGCCGCTGAAGTTGCTCTAGTCTGACACTCATCTTCTCACTTTCTTGCTCTTTCTAAGAGAAACCAGAATTACACTGAATTATAGGAAGCGCAATGTAAAAATAAGAAGCCAGAAGACAGACAACATATTTGTAGCAAAAGACATACACTGCCAGTCTGTGTCAAATCAAGACACTGAAATTTCTTCCAGTTACTTTGATTACCTTGTTTAGATCCGAAATCTATTTTGTCAGGTGTATACACTGCAATGAATTAACACAGAGGAAGGAAAAGCAGGAGAGAATGGGAGTTTAAAAGCATCTTTAAAGCATTAAAGCAGAGTTTCAAGAGTTCAGTTCTCTTCTTTTCCTGTAGTCTCCAGATCTTCAGGCCTTGGCAGACTCCAGAAGACTTTTGGTTCTGACTACCCAATAGCTAAAGATTGGAGATAAACGTGTGAAACTCTGAAGAGACTGCTAACATGTCATTAGTACAGGAGTTATTATTGATCAGCCTTCAGCTAAAGGGAAAAATCACACAAACAAAGGCTCATCCCACGAAATGGAGCCTTACCAGAATGAGCTTTTCCAGCATCTGTGCTGTCTGACCAACAGCTTCACTCAGCCCTCTGCTCAGCTTTTCAACCTCTTCCGTTAGAGACTGGTTCTTCTCCAACAGAGACTGCAAGTTCTCCGAAGGTGCCACGCTAAGGAAACATCAAGGAACCATTTTGCTCGTGAGTATGACTTCAGCAGAGGTTTTGTAATAGCACTGAAACTGCCTCCAAGCTTCTGAAATAACTTGCAGCAAATACAGGTTATAGCAGGTGGATAGAAAGACTGGAGGAAGACTAATCTGAATTCAAAGACTCTGAGGAATACAGGGTACTGAAAGCAGACATTCACAAGAAAAGAAAACACCCTTTTTAACATAGTAATGTAAACTGCATTAACTTGGGTTTTAAAATTCACTCAGGAGAAAACACCCACAACAGTCCAAGCTCCTCCTTTCGCTTTTGTGCTTTTACCAGCAGTAGAGATGGAGGTTCCTAATTTTAAGTGGTGAACAGGGGAGGAAGAAAGGAAGTACAGATGGACTTCAGAAAGGCATACAAAAGTACAGTGTGTGGTTTCTCTTTCTTTACCACACACTGATTCTGGCCATTGTTTACACTGAAATTTTATCTACAAATCTTACTTGATAGACTCTGGGAGAGTCCCTCCATGGGTCTGCAGCAGTAACACCTTCAGCTGTTGTACCTAGAAACATAAACAAATAGTGCTTGCAGGTCTCTCTTACTAGAAGGCTGAATATGTCCTGTCTCTTTGCCTGCTATTTACTGAGCCGATTACTAAAAGGATAGATCTGTTCTTGCTACATGAAGAAAGCAACCAGTACCTGCTGCTTTAGTTGAAGCACCTCTGCCGCCTGGGGATCAACGTTGACAATTGGTTTGTTTTTTATTTTTCTTGCCCTGTCAGCATAGCGTAGAGTGTTCAGAGTTTCTTCTAAGTTGGAATCTGCTGGGCTTACACAGGCTATCATTAGAGTGTGGCTGTTACCACCCAGAGAATCTGAGAAGGAAAACAGGAAATTATCAACGCTCTTAGAGAAAGCAAAAATAATTAGTGAATTCTTTCTTTTCGGTATTTTGTTATTTAAATTGCAGCTGTAGATCTAGTCTTTGTCATTATCTGCCCCTTACCTTGCAGTAATCTTGTTAACTTTGAGTCTCTGTAGGGGACATAACCACCCTTCCTATTTTCTTCACCAAGAGCACTAATAACATTCCCCAGGCAAAGGAGACCTCTGTTAATGTTGATACCTGTGCACAAACAGGTGATGGTGAGTGAAGCAACAGTAGCTACAAAGTACTCAGTTCCTGACTTTCCTACAAAGCATAAAGAGGTTTACTTCAAGAAGTGCATGCATTAAAAATATTCAAGAGTTATTTTGCTTTCCCTGACAAAGACTCAATTTATGAACTCTAATTTTAGAAGCCGAGTTATGCTCTCCTCCTACAGACCTTCTTTCAGCCGGTCTCCTTTAGCCTTGGTCTTCTTTTGCCTCTCAGATCCAGCCAGATCAACGAGGTGTAGTTTGGAGCTAAAACTGCTGTTCCTATGGCAGAAACAGACTGTCTTACTTGCTGAAGTAAACAAAGTTGGGAAAGAAGCGGTCCAGCAGCTACCACACTTGAGCTACAGGCCTCAGAAATATACCTGTTATCAGAGGCAGTTTAAATAAAAGAATAGCTCAGCTGAGCTACCAAGAGAATAGACTTTCACTAAGTATGGCTCCTGGCAGCTGTGGGACGACTTACTTATCATTTTTCTTTTTCTGGTCAATGGAAATGGTGAAGATCGCATGGGAACGTGAGGACTGGGAGTTCATTGCTGTGGCGGCCACAGTCCTGGAATTGTTCCCTTGTTCTAAGCAGGACACGGTATCTTGTGCACAGGTGACCCTTTTTTCTGTTAACCCTATTATCTGTATCCAGAAATAAAAAAAAAAAAAAAAAAAAGTATGATTTATCTTCTGCTTCCTCTTCACCTCTAACTTTCTACATCACAAAAGCTATCTTCAGTGTACGTGTGCATTCACAAGCACGTCAGCCTCACTTCAAGACAGAGGTTTGGTACAGAACCGCCGGAGAAAGTGATAGGGAAAATGGTAAAGTTCTCAGCCAATATGCTACTCATGTATTCCCTGTATAGCACTGAACCATGACCCATGTAGGGGTGTTAGACTATTGTGAAGTTATAAAACAGCAGAGGTAGACAATAATAGTGCTGACATTGCTATTTAGTAGTTAATAAGATAAAATGTATAGTTCAATCATAAGACAGATGGAGTGGACTGGTCTAGCTCGGATGGCTCGGATGAAAGAAGATAATGAATTTTTGGACAAGTTCAAAAGAAGAGCAACACATGAAGCATGAAGCCTGGGCCTAGGATGAAACACAGCGTTTTGGGAAAGAAAGACTGAACATATATTGATTAATCACAAGAATGAATAACATAAGTGATGTAATGTTTACCTAAACATATAAATATAGGACCTCTGTAAAGCTTGATGGTCTAGGAGTGACCCAAGCTCTGTATGCATGTTGCACTGAGCTTGTTAATAAAATCAGCCCTGGAGAACCCACGAGTTCGAGTCTCAACCTGGTTCCTTTCTGCAACAGAAAGTCTGCACCACTGATGTCTCATTACCTCTCACTCATCACATTTCTATATGCAAGTTTAACCCTACTGGTGTTACATTTTAAGTAAACATAAGGACCATCAACAGTTTGATTTTGAGAGGAAGGAGAAGCTGCAGTGATTTTGTATGCACTAATACAAAGTAGGGCTCAAACAGGTTGACTGTGGTTACACTGAAATATGTCCCCAAACACAGCCCCCAAACTGATTCTGACAGCCCAGCAGACCTTTATGCTTTGATTATCCTCTCGTATATTGATTTGAGGAGACCGTTCTCTCGATGAGCACAGGAGATCAAGAATTTCCTCATTGTAGATCTGAAAGCATCAGAACAGCAGTTGAAAATCAGCAGCTTTTAGAGAAAACAATGTGCACAAAGAAAGGTGTACAACTAGATTGAAATCAGGGCTAAACGCACGTGAGGGTGCACTCATCTTGCTTTTAGAGTACTCAGATAAGATCTCATGTAGTCAGATGTAGACCTGGACATACTAAAAACCCACTTTATATGCAGTTCGTACATTTCCAATAGTTTGAAAACCAAAACCACATTTACCTCCAAATAAGAGACTTTGAGGACGAATTCCCAGTCCTGCCTCTGCTCTTTCTCCATAAACAGCTGCGTGATTACACGAGGGATAACCCCCATGTTGGGATCGTGCTCCTGGCTGGCAGTATAAGTACCTCCCATAGAGTATGTTTTTCCAGACCCTGTCTGCCCATAGGCCAGGACAGTAGCATTGTATCCTGAGGGAACAAAGAATGCCCACATCAGGTGGTGAAGAAGAAACTAGAAGAAACTTTGACAAGAAAAGCAGCACTCCAGGAAATGCAACGTTGATTTATACAACGTGTATGCACAGATCACATTTAGCAACATTAAAAAATGGATTGAATGAAAAGAAAATAATAAGTACATCAGTACTTTAAAGACAAACAAACAGACAACTTGTTCTGCTGCTTCACTAGAGCCAGTGGGAGCTCTCTATCGTTCTAACTGCACTTCAGCGACAGCAACAATTAAGGATGTCTATGAACTAATGAATTCAAAGGACAAATGGGGATTGCTCTGAACAAAAAGAGACCTATGTTAAGTGTTAGGGGGGAATTCTCAGAGGCTGGTGAGAGCCAACTCTGCTCTCACCGTGGCCATAGATGGGTTCTGTACAGCCTGAACTGGGAGGCAACCAGTCTGCAGTGCAGAGCTTGGGGCTGGGTGAGCTTTAAGGGCCCCTCCTCACCCAGCCCTTCTGCGATTCGACCGTTCTATTCAATCAGGCAGAGTTCGGCCCTTCCGAACCGAAGCAAACAGCAGCGAACGGGGACTGAAGGCACCTCCCAGCCCCCCCCCCCATGTCAGCCCTACCTTTGAAGATGCCTTGTAAGAGCGGAGCGACGGCGGTGTTGAAGACCTCCTCCTGCTCAACCGCCGGGTCGAACACGTAGTCGAAAGTGAAGGCCTTGTCGCTCCCCACGATCACCTGCGGCTCCCCGGGCACGAAGCTCAGGCACATCTTGCAGCCCTCTCTCGTCTCCTTCGGCACCAGCGGGCGGCAGCGCAACGCCACCTTCACCGGAATCCCTTTCTCCTCTTCTTGCGCCATTTCGGGCCAACACAGAGCGGGACGAAAAACGCAGAAGAAGCTTGTGAGGCTCTCGGTGCAGCAGGCAAGGAGCGGCCCTAGAAGGCACGGAGCGGCCCTAGAAAGCGAGGAGAGGCCGGGAGCTGCCCGCAGCCCCGCACCGCGCTCAGAGCCGCCTCCCCTTGCAGTGCAGATGGCGGCTCCCCAACAGCCCGCTTTCAAACCTTGGCCGCGCTCGCTTCGCCAATCACGGAGCTCAACGTCATCACTGCGCGCCGCGCCGCGCGAGGGGAGGGGCCGAGGGAGGCCGGAAGGGCGCGGCGGGGCCGGTCGGCGGCATGGAGGGCCGGCTGCCGTACGATGACTTCCCGGTGGTGTTCCTGCCGCCCTACGAGAGCCCGCCCGCCTGGGTGCCGCCTCACGAGGTGAGGGAAGGCTCCGAGGGGGGGTTCCGGCGCGGTGGGGCTCGGTTGGGGGGCAGCGCCTCAGGCCCGCCGCTTTGTTTTGCAGAGGGTTTATCACCCCGACTACAACAACGAGCTCACCCAGTTCCTGCCCCGCACCGTCGTCCTTAAGAAGCCGCCCGGGGCTCAAGTGAGTGCTGCGGGACCACGCTGCGGCCCGGCCCGCGGCACTGTGCGCCTCCTTGTTCTCTTTGTATCGTGTTGAATTCACCTTGTCTTCCCCTAAATTGGTAAAGCTGTAAGGGCGTGATAAGCTGTGACTGAGTGCAAGAGAGTGACTCACCCTTCAAGAGCACGTAGAGGGTAACCCTGGGTGGTCAGTAGTGTGCTGGGCCCTGGGGGAGGTGAGTGGGATTACTACCCTGCTGTGTGTGGAGGGGGGAGGAAGCTGTAGGGTATGGTGATATCGTGTGAGAGGAGCACAAGGGAACAGCCCAGGGATGGGATTGCTGTCAAAGTGATGTTTCACTGCTGATCTGGTTTGTTTCATAGCTGGGCTTCAACATCCGGGGAGGAAAGGCCTCGCAGCTGGGGATCTTCATCTCTAAGGTGTGTTTGTGCTCTCCTTCCTCCTTTGTGTTCTGTCTGTTCCTTTGGGTGTTGCTGAGCCAGCAGGGTGTGTTTGGAGCCCGTCATCTGCCCTTATATGAATCTCCAGACTCAGAGGTGTAATCTGCCTCTTTCCAAGTAGCACACAGGCAATGCTGCACCCTTTGCTTACCCTTCCCTTGCCTATGGGGAACCCTACAGTCCCTCTTCTCCAAATGATCCCCACCCCATGTGAACACATTATGCAAGCACTCAGACCTGTGATACTGACCATAGAGTGTCAGCACTGTTGCATCTGCTCTGCCCTTTGCAGGTGATCCCTGACTCAGATGCACACAGAGCTGGGCTGCAGGAAGGAGATCAGGTGCTGTCTGTAAATGATGTGGATTTCCAGGACATCGAGCACAGCAAGGTGAGTACTCATGCTCCCCAGCATGTGCTCTCCTCCCAGGCAGGAAGAGGGGAAGTGCTGCATACACCTTCTCCTTCACCAGCTCAGCTGGGGGCACTGTGTAACTGATGCACCGCTGTTTCCCATCCTCCAAAACAGTTTGGGCATTGATCAACTCTTTCTACTTTCAGGCTGTGGAGATCCTGAAAACGGCCCGTGAAATCACCATGCGTGTGCGTTACTTCCCTTACAGTAAGTGCCTGCTAGCTCCAAATCTGGTCACCTAGCACCATTTCTCCTGGGTTAACAGTCTGCTCTGCATCCCTGCTGATCCACCTGGGCTTAGCAGTGATGAGTCTGAAAGCGTAGGTGTTGTCACACAAGTAGTCTTCAGCTGAGAAAACACTGGGCTTTGATTTGGGGATCAGAAAAGTTATCAAGTCAAAACAGCAGGGATTAACTTCAACTGATCAAGTATAGAAACTTGTAGAGCAGGACTTAAAAAAAAACAGTGCTAAAAGCCAAGCTGGTTCCTCATGGAACCTCATAAGAACCTGCTTATCCTTGAATAACACAGGAACTAGTTTTGTTGCTAGTGGACCTATTCTGATGGTAGATAGACACTGCCTGTGTTTTCAGTCCATCTCTATAAGTATATTTAAGTATTGCCAAGAGGGAAAAACTTTTTAGCTATTGATTTCTGAACCCATAATGTCCAGAAGTACTCAAAGGAAGAAAGGAGGAGCAAGGAAAAGTCAAATGAAGCCAAACAAGGATTCTTCATAAAATTGGAAACTGGCCCTTAAATTTTAAGTGTAGAAAAATAAGCAGCAAGGGAAGAGAGAACTTTAAAAACGAGCACTGAAATAACTTGAAACAACCAGCTGGGGTGCGCTGTTTTAAAACCAGCTGCTGTCTATGAAGGCAGCAGACACTGTTATCTATTAATGAAGTATAAGCAGAATTTGTTTTTCTTGTAATATTTTGGCTAGTTCCTTACCATCTGCAACTGCTCTTCTGTCACTTCAGCCTTGTGTTCTTTTTCTTGTACAGATTACCAGCGACAGAAAGAAAGAACTGTTCACTAAATGGCAGCTGTCTGCTGTGTCCTGTCTGGAGGAACTGTCCTGCAAGAAACTCTCCACTACCTTTCCTCAACATCTGAGATGACATATTAAGTTTCAGTTGTCACTGGAGGCACAACTGCGCAGGTATCAGCTCTGCTTCCTGCCTGAAGGAACACCATAGTCTGTTTAGCTGGAAGATGGATGGGGCCTCGGTCTGTTCTCCTGGAACTGGATGATGAAACAAGTTGGTGTCGCTGGCATGGAAGTGGGTACCAGGGGGCAGCTTGTCCTGCCAGAACTATGCTTCTATTCTAGTAGGATATAACTTAAAAGGAGTGCACTGCTGGTTCTGGATCCAGCCCATGTTGTTAGGATGTAATGCCAGGAGTGCCCGAGAACACTTTAGCAGAGCATGGCCTTCTCTAAGAGATCAATCTTTTCACTTCTCTGGTGATATGAAGTCTTTTCCTTCTCCACTATTCTACCTCTGCTTTACACTACTGGGTTTGCTTGGTACTCAAATAGGAGCAAAATCCAGTCAAACTCAATGCACAACTCTAGCTGCACTAGTCTGTCAAGGCATGTGCGTCCCTTGTTGCTGCTTACCCACCCCCAAGATACAGGACCAAGATGCTCAGAGCATGTTTTTAAACTGCAGTAACACATAGTCGGGTTCCCTCACGTGTAGTGCTTGCACTGTTAAAAGTTTCACTTGCTGAACTTGCTTCCTTCACTTGGCACAGCCCCATCCCTTTCAGGTGCTCCCTGCCCCTTTGAGGTAAACTCCCTTTTCCTCTGCCTTGGGTATCTTCTCTCCTGCTGGGACAGTTCACCCTCCTGCTGCTGAAATGGTGATATGGTAGCTGTTCTACTGAGAAGGGGGACAGAGCCCTGCTGTGCCTTGTGCTGGGAGGGCACGGATGAAAACACTACAGTTTATCAGCAAAGCTGGGCACAAACGTAGGATAGTATCATACTTTAAATGGTATTAGGACAGCCCTTGCTCTGGCTTTCTACACGGTGTTTTCCACTTACTGTAATAACTGAAATAATAAAACTAGTACAGCAACCTGACTTCATCTTATTCTCACTCAGGAGGTCTCTGAAGGGTTTGTTGCCACCTTCAGCGCTGCCCCGAGGAAATGCATGGCTCCAATTACCTTTACAGCCTGCAGGAAAAATGCAAGGAACCCATACCAGGTGCAGCCCTATTATAAGGGTGTTTTTCCTCTGACTGTGATGGAAGTCAGCCTGTGATTAGTTTGGAGTGGCACTTCAGTGCTGACAGAAAGAAAGGTTGCAATAGAAGGACTTGTCTCAAGGGAGGTGACACAGACAGCTAGGAGCAGCAGCTCTAATGCACTTCAGCTCTGCCTGCTGGATTTGCCTTAGCTGAAGTAGAATTAAAAATGCTAGGAAAGACTTCCAGACAAGTCACTTTTTTCTACCAGGGAAATAAGCATCCGGGCCTAACCACTTTAACACCCTGAGAGGTAAAGTCAGAGGTCTTCTATGGAGATGCAGAGCACGTATGCTTCCAGTCTCACACCAGCCTTACAAATAACACTCCATGCTGCTGTCTTCCCCTGGTGTTGTGTGTCTTGCCATTCCCTGTTTCCAAAGCCACCCCTGTGCTCTGCTTGGTAGAAAGCACAGCAAACAACTGCACCCATCAGGCTTCTGGCACAACCACACTGCCCAGGAGCAAAGAGGGCTTTGACCTCACTACACAGGACTGCAAATACAACTCCCACCTTTTCATCCTACTTCACAGCCTCACAGAAGCTCCAGAAAAATCAGCCCTGCCCGGGGCAGCTTCCTCTGCTAATACTCTGAATTGCTCAGGTGCTTCTGCAGCCCCCACAACTGGCTGTGGGCTAAACAAGGAAGCAGTGGATTCTTTTCAAGGACCATTCATGGGTTAAGCACCCTTAATGGACAGTGCAGTAGTATGGGTTGTACTTGTCACCACAGTTTATTTCATCATTCAGAGCTGGAGGGAAACACCAGGTAGTTATTGATTCCCTTTGGGAAAACAACAGCTCCAGCTACACAAGGTATTTCAGCCACTCACAGAACAGAGGCAAAGAGCAGTTTGTTAATGAGTAACTCACCATCTGGTAGAGCAGCCTGGCACGAGGCACTGCAGGTAACTTGACCTCTTGGAGCAGCAGGCCCAGAATAAGCTGTATTCTGTGAGGGCGGCTTTCACCTGAGAGACACATGGTATGAATTCTCCCAGAGCTTTACATTCCCAGGTGGGGACTGTCAGCCCTTGTGCCTTGCACTAAGCAGGGCCAGCAAGCCAGGAGCCACGCAGCTCATGAGCCGGTTCACGAGAAAAGGCTACAAACACAAGGATTTCTTCTTTAAGTAAAAAACTTTCTCCCATTGTTGTAAGTAAACCACTACACAAGCCTGGGCAACATCAGTTCTCCAAAGCACCACGGTCACTGCTCTCATCCTTCTCTTCAGCCAGGCTGCTCTCATCGATGTTCTCCAATGACGCAGCACGCTGCAGTGCCAGCTCTGACAGCGCCAGCACAGGAAGCTTGTTCTGCTCAGGGTACAGCCAGGGTTTCATGTTTACATTGTGCTGCTGCTTCCAGGCAGGGTACTGCACACAGGCCTTGTGCAGTTTCTTTAACATCTGATCAAAAGCAAGGAAGCAAATTAGGAAACATCTATGGCAGCTTATAAGAACTCTTGGCAATCTGGGCACTACTGACAGCTACTGCATTTCTTTTCTGGATGCAGAGGAGCTCAGGAAAGGCCAATTTTTAGCTCCCTTGCGGGACATCTAATTGCTCAGATCCCCTGATGACAGCTGCTTTAGTAAAGTGAAATCAAACTTCCTATACGCCATCAAGGCACAGAAATCCTCTGTGCCTGTCCTGTTCTGCTGCTTGGTTCAGGAACTCCAAAAGCTCCTGAGCTTTGAGATCCTGTTTAGATGTCACATGAACAGCAGAGGTGAGGGAGAACATTGCACAGGTGGAAACCGGAATAGTGGCATTATTCACCTTCCTCTGGCTTTGGATATGAATCAGCCAGCTGTCGGGACTGGTAAGGCTGACAGAATGCAGTGTCACACTGAGGAGAGCCACGATGCACATTCCTAGTGCAGCTCCACTGCCCAGGGACACCCCCTCTCTACAGCCCTTTGCTCCAGCCAATGCAGTGGGGTGGCTCTTGGCATACACACCATAGAAATGCTTCGCTTACCTGTGGCACCAGGTACTGCGAGGCTTTATTCACAACCCACTTTGGCAACGACCCTAATAAATGTTGGGGAGAAAACCAGAAGTTATTGTGCCAGAAAATGGCTTTATTTCTACCAAGTAACCAACAGCCCTGATAGCAAGCTGTGGCATTAGCATTAACCAGAGGGTCTGGAACAGAGTAGTGCCATGCAATGCAGATGCACTCCTGGCTTATGAGCCAGATTTCCACTGTGATCAGGATTTGCATCACCACACCACAAGCTCAGCAGCACCAGTTACCTTTTGGATCCACCTGAGCCAGGTAGGTGAGGCTGCAGCTGTTGGGCCCAGTTGAATGCACCAGGTATCCCGTTAGGAGACAGACCGCCCTTACCAGGTCCTTACGCGGAGGGTATTTCTGTGCAGACACAGCAGACAGTCAGATGCTGGCTTCCATGCGCCCTGCCCTCTCCCTCTCTCAGGTCTGGCACTAAATTCACAGAGCAACAACCAGGCTAGAACAGCTGCTTCCACCTGGGATCTCATCCAGGAACTAAGAAGCTAATTGCAACGAGCTCTGGGAGTTCCAGTTTACCCCCAGACATAGGTGGGATCCTGTAACAGGGCAGCATTGTAGTCCAGCCTACTCCTCACTCACCGGGTGTTTGACGGAGAAGTTGATAATAGTGTGATACCCATCCTCCACCTGCCAGGCTCGTAGCATCACCACATCCCTGTTCTTTAAGGGCTTTGGACATCGCCCTGGATGAGGAAAGGAGAAAGTTGCTTCCCCTGCCTAAGCACTGTGCAGGGACCAGGGAGCTCAGCAGCCCCTTGAGAGGCTCCTGCATTGCCCAAGCATCCTCCCAACCTTGCTTTGCTATCTCAGTATCTCCACGCAGCACCACTCCTCTCCCTTAGCAACCCAGCTCACACAGCAGCAGTTCTGAGCCGCACCCTGCACCCCAAATTATGTCCCTCCTGCCAGGCAGGCTGTGCACAGGGGTACCTTGCTGAACACAGACCAAGGCTTTGGTCAAAGAAGGCCAGCACCACCCCAGCCCTCAGCCCCCTGCACTCACAGGCGTAGTAGCCCACATCAGCGTTGACGGCCACCTGGGCTATGCCGTGCGTGTCGATGACGTTGGTGTCCCACTCCCAGCGATACTCGCTGTCGTGCAGCACGTCGTACATTGTTGCTGCTGGCACATCTGGGACATCGATGCGGCACTGCAGGGAGCACTGGGAGCTCAGAACAGGCTCTGAATCCAACCTCCCAGCCTGGTGCTACCCCCCCTGCCCTCACCTTGAGCTGGTGTATGGCACAGCCAGGCGGTGGCAGTTGGAGGCTGACAGCGAGCCCACCGCGGTCCTGCTGCCAGCTGCCATCCTGGCAACGCTGCCTGAAGGCACGGAAAGCAGCGGCATCGGGCACCTGTGCCCACTCCATGCAGCGCAGCAACAGGACAGTGCCTCCCAGCCCCGGTCTGACACCACCCCGGGGCCAGCCAGAGCAGCTCCCGCCCCCTGTTGCCACGTCAAAGCTGCCATTAGGACACTTGGCTTGCTGCTGAAGCAGGACAGAGGAAGTGTTGGTGAAATAACTTTATTTAGTGTGATACACGGCTGTGGTCAGACAGTCCATACTCATAGTAATAGTCACACTTACTTGGCTAACAGCTAGGAGACAGCAGGGCCAGACACACACTCAATATTATACACATCCATAGAGAAGACAGTGGGAAGTGAACTATTTTATTTCACTAGTTACCCCTCCCCCCATTACTTATGATCCCCCCCCTTCCTTCCCCCAGGCCCGTGACTCAGAACAATACAAGAGCAGGCACAGTGCACACCTGCCCATGAGAAGGGGACAGCAAAACCTGTTCTACAGCAGACACACACACACCAACAAATATCAGCAATTCCCACATGACAGGATTATGTACAGAGGAGAGGGCTGAGTTCCTGCTGGGGCTGGGCACAGAGGACTCAGCCACACCAGCTGGAACTGTGGGTAAGGGGTAGGGTCAATCCAGAATGAAATGGGGAAATGACATCCCAGCTTCCTCCTGCAGGCCAGCTCATGTGGAGGGGAAGGGACAAAGCTCTCTGAGAACAAGGGCAGCCACCTGCGGCTTGATCACCAGATGCCAGTAAGCCAATGTGACCAGGAAGCAGCCATGGCACTCTGACCACGTACTTCTCCAACAAGGCCACCAGCACCCACCCAGCCCAAGGCTGCCCCCTCCCCCCCATCCCCAGCCCACAGGTTTCAAAGTGCACACACTGTGTCAGTGACCGACAAGGCATCCTGCTAGGAGAGCTGCACTAACCCAAACACCACTGCCCCCGATCCTACCCTTAACACTGTGGCACGCTGTGCTCCTGCCCACCAGCATCTCACATGGCGATACACAGGCTGGGTGATGAAAGAACTGGTGAATGGCTTAGAACCACCTGGCTGTTCTATTCTCCTCTCTGTCAACAGATCTCCTGACTTCTGGATTGGTCAGATGGACACAAACACACAGACAAAAAATCACAATGAACATTCACAAAGATCTCTACTAACATCATTAGAAACCAAGGGTAGAGAGCTGAGGGAAAAACGAGGTATTTCCCAACCTCAGGCATCCAGAAGAGACAATACAATGTACTTCAACAGTACACACTGCCCCATTCACATATGATAACAAATCCCTCATAGCATTCCAAAAGCAGCAGGGTTCTAACTGCCACTCTCTGTGAGGCCACAACAAAAGCAGAAGCAGCCGTGTGTGATTTGATTAAGCAGCAACATAGATACAAAACCAGAACAGCTATCACTGGCCTTCAATTTGCTGTAGCCCACGAGCTCTCCAAGAAGCAGCTCCTACACTATGTGACTACAAACAGGAGGATGGAGACTAGGAAAGAAACCTAAACACCACACACAACTGCCAGGGCAGGTATTGCGCCTGCAGGGATGGGCTCCACAGAGCTGTTCACTTTCACTGTTGACAAATAGAACAAAGGTCCCTACAAACCACCCTGAGAATTTCTCCCCATGCAGCTTCATGCTGCAAAGCCTCTGTACCCATTTCCTTCTCCACATTTGACTTCCAACTCTCAACAAACACCAAAATCCTCCAGAAAGGAAGATACACTGTGGGGAGCGGTCTAAGGGATGTCTCTGCTACACAGATGGGAGCAATAAGGTCAAAGCTAACAGTCCCATGAGGGTGAGAATGAAGGGCAAAACCCAGAAGTCATGAGCAAGACTTAGCCAAGATCATCCATAGAAAGGAGAAACTGAAGAGCTAATACTGTGTGTGGTCCCCGCAGGAAGCAAAAGCCTAGAAACAAGATAACCTGTACTGTCTTAAAAGGCAAGGTCAAGTCAAACTGACTGGTGTAAAAGGAGCAGCCTTTAAACAGAGGAAGTAGGGATGCAGGACAGACATGGCTGGAGTGGACAGAGAGCGAGTTAATATGCAAGGCAGTAAAGGAATGTGGAAAACCCACCCCTAAGGTTTATTTTTCCTTCTCTCTAACTTGGTGGCTTTTCCATTGCATTCACATGATACATCTGAGCAGACAGGCTCAAGGTGGGAGAGGGGAGGAGAGGAAGAGAGAGAAAGAGAAGAGTGTAAAGGGCACCACGGTGCCAAAGTGCAACAACATAAAAAAATAAAATAAAAGACAGGACACTCATTCTGCACTCAAGGCTCATACCATGCAGTAAGAGGGGCGGCCAGGGCTTCTCCCCACCGTAAATAGGGAGATCGCTCGCTTAGTAGATTGTTTTTTCAGCCCAAAGTAGGGTTGCCTAGCCAATGAGCAGTGATGTTCTTCAGTGAGACTGGCCAGCTGGGGAATGTGCTGCTACAGAACGGGCCTGTTAGCAGGAGCAACCGCTCTCCGTTACTGGCTGCTCAGGAGGCTTCTCTAGTTTGATGTCAATCACTGCAGGAGGTAAGTTAAGGAAATCAATTGTCTCAAGGAAAATAAAAAAAAAGACCTAGAGGACACAATCAGTATCTTAAAGAGTTGTCAGCTCCCCCTCTTGGTAAGAGCAGAACACACTTACAAGTAGTTACATATATTTACACAGAGACCACAAGGAGGGGCCACACTGCATGGCTGCAGATAAGCACCACACTGCAGTTTACAGTCATGTATCTGAAAAACCCCAGTGAGGCCCATTCCCCAAACATGCCAAGAACTCATTAAGCCCAAACTCACAAAGCGTTAATTGCCAAATCCTATGATATTCACAAAATTATTGTCGAGAAAACAAGGATACTGTCTTCTTTGCTCTTCTCTGGTGTGCTGTCCATCCCAGGTAAGGCAGCAGCCACACGACGGAATAGCTGAAAAATAACAACAGGTGAGCTCCTCAGAAAGAAATCCATGTCAAAAACACACAAAACCCACTCCAACACTGCTCTGTGGCAGATCTGAGCATCGTACAGATTTGTTATGTGGGTATTCTAACAAGGAAAGCAACAGTCAAATGCCACAGGAGTTTTTTCCACAAACAATTTAACAAGCTTGCTTAAGGAAATGAAGCTACTGAATGCCTACCAAACAGGTGGCTTGATTTTACCTGCTTCTACTTGAGCTGAACATGGAGTTCTTTTCATTAGAAACTGCTCTCCCAGGGATGTATAACAACCCTCCCTGCATACAGGTGAGCACACTAGAGGCTACAATTTACTATTTCCAGCCTCAACTGCTTTTACACACAGCTACACTATGGTGCTTGGCTCAGGACCTCTAAGAAATCTTTAGTTAACTGAGAGCTTTGCTCCAGAAGTCTATGCAATAACCAAGGCTCTATAGCCAACCCTTTCAGTTCAGTCCTGCTGTAAAACAGTCACCTTTGAGCAGAGTGGCTAGCTTGGGTGAGCTGTATTTAAGCTATTAAGGATGTACACAGAGCTGGGAAGGACCAGCATATGCCCATAAAGACAGAAAATGCTTTAGCATCATTTTAAGCCAGTGCTTAGAGCTCCCCCTGCTGCCATTAATGAAGCAGCAAACAATACAGATGCTGCTAGACAGTCAGGTGAAAGATGCTGTGTAAAAACTTCTCATTTAAGGAACAAAAGGAATCAGCTGATAATGATTTTTTCTTGGCTGAGGTTCTCATCCACACCTCCAAAACATGTTACTTGGAAAAAAAAAAATCAAGCCACTGAGCATCAGCAAGGTGCTGCAGTTAGCTTCCCTCAACAGTTTTAGCTATAGAAGTTCTCTCTACAAACACCCTCATGTGAATAAAGCAACACTGAATTAGAACCTGAGATTGCAGCGGATTGTATCCAAAACAGCTACAGAAACAAAAGTCATCTCCTAATCCTATCACCAGGCTCTTCTTGCCAGCTGGTGTGCAACAAACTTAAGCAGGTATCCCAGCTGGCAGTTTCCCCAACGCCAATCATGCTTATGCTCTCTGCAGATCCTTCACCATAGCTCTAAGGTAACTGAACACTGGGACAGTGTTAGTATAGAGAATATGCCATAGAACAGAGACAGATGGAGTCTCTATTCTTTGGCATATTCAAAATCCAACTGGAGTCAGATCTGGGCAGCCTGCTTTAGCTGAATACAATTTAAGCATGAGGGCTGGTCTCCAGAGATCCCTTCCAACCACAATAATCTTATGATTTTTTCTGTTGTGGCTAATCAACAGAAGCCGAAACTTCCACTCTAAGCATCAGCACATGCTGTTGTCTTGACTGGTGTAAAAACTGATTTTAGAAAACAGTGTGTTCATGGTTAACAACAGCAAAGGGAATGGATAAAACGATATTTGACAGGCTGCACTAAGCACTGCCATTCTTATTCCTCAGCACCATCTTATTTTTAGATTCTCCTTTCTTTCAAGGGTTTCCTTAGCTTTAACAGGGATGTACTGATTTGACAGGAAGGAAGCTTTCACTAGACAAAGCAGTAGCAGTGATGACTGGGCAAGGAGCACTGCAGGGGCTGACAGTAAATACAAGCAAGTATCTGACAGAACATGAACCCTAAGCAGAAGCTTAATCCTCCCACAGAGCAAAAGGAAAAGTACAGATTTCATGCCTTGAGAACAGAAGATTGATCTACCTGTTTCACATTGTATCCAGTCTTTGCACTGGTCTCAATAAACATCACATTCAGCTCTTTGGCTCTCTGTTCCCCTTCTTCTGTAGTGATTTGCCTGGACAAAGGTGCAAACAGAAGCAAAAAGACAGAAAGGAAAAACAGACAAAAGGAATTAGAGATATCTGTGAGTGAGACACTTGTCATTGAAGGGTTGATTCACTGCCCATTGTGAGAGTGCAGGGTCCAAAACTGGACACCTCAGGACCTCCGGGTATTTAAGACCCCTGAGTTCTCCAGCTAAGAAGGAAACAACGTCAGATAAGTTATTCAGGGAACACCTGGACTTAAGACCATTACCGAGGGATGACTGGCACAGGATGAAGTTTTATGTAATACATTTGAGTCTCATTCACAGCATTCTCAAGGGAGAATCCCCATGAGCTGCACCTGCTGCATAAAGCTGTTTCCCAAAAGCCAACAGAAGGGAACTCCACAAGGTTACAGAAAGATATCAGAAAGGCTCCAGCAGCAGCTACAGCTTGTCTGCAAGCACCTGCAAATGCATCTCTGACCAATGCCCTGTACATACCTGTTTCACATTATATCCTGCTTTAGCACTGGTTTCAATATACATCATATTCAGTTCTTGGGCTTTTCTCTCACCCTCCTCTATAGAAACCTGTCTACAGCAATGAGAACAAATCACAGAAAAGAAAAAACCAAAACAAAGAAAAATAGTCCAAAACTGATAAAAAGAAAACTGCAGAAAAACCAACCACCAACTGAAGCAACATTAACAGGAAAGAAAAATTAACAGGCTCCAGCAAATAAAACCACTGCTATCCTGAGTTCAGCTTTTTGGCACCAGAACTCAACCTGAATCATCACTTGGTGTTACCACTGGGGGAAATGGGTTCCAATATGCTGCATACTACTTAAAAGGAAAAAATAACATGATAAGGTTCAGACTGATACTGCAGCTTCGTCCAGCATTATGAGGCCCAACATTTCAGCCTGCCACAAACCTAGCTTTTGTTTTATGGTTCTGGTCAAGACAACAGGGCTTCTTTTATTGATATCTGGATTTACATGCAATTGCAGATTCAGGCCTAGGCCAGGACTGCTGACACTTAATTAAACTTCTGATTTTCAACGCTACATGAACTCCAGCCATAACAATGTTTCAAACAAGTTATGGTTTCTATATTTGTATGGCAGAACTGAGCCAGCAGTCCTGCACATACTCTTGTGTACCACCAGAAAATAATACAAGGCAGGAATTACCCTACTGGGTTTTACAGTTCTATAAAAAATGGAAATTGATACAAAGTAGCCTCAAATCTCAACTCCAGATTATTCAATTAGGGAGCTACAATTACTTCCAGCTCCTGGGAGGGCATAAGGGATAGCAACTGGTCTGCATACAGAGCTGCATACAACCCCTGAGGTTTTGTTCAGATGTTTTTATGAGTTGAAATCAGAGGCCAGACCACTCTGAGTCCTTGCCACCTGGATTTCTTAATGTATGTCAGCTCTATACATCATCACATTTCTGAAGCTCGGGGCACCAAGTTTCCCCAACGTTTCTGAAGTGTAAGGCAAAAGTCACTGGCACTGGCCTCCAATGGAGCTGGGTAGAGTAAAATAATGGATAAAACGAAGGTGCGAAGGGAAGAGGAGGACATTTCCACAAGTAATATCAGTACAGAGCCCACGCAGCACTCAGGAAAATCTTAACTATCTTTTTCCCCCACTGACTCAAAACACACACGAGTTTTAGTACTATGCTTTTCCTGCTAGGCACAGCAAACTAAAAGCTAATAGCATGACTTGCACGGAGACAAAGGGCAAAATGCATCTCCTGATACCACTTTGTGCAGCCTGGGATGCTGGCTCTTGTCTCACACGAGTATTTGTACAATACCAAAAATACAAGGGGAGCAAAAAATAAGCAAAAGAACAACAACAACAAAAAAAAAAAAGCACAAAGAACAAAACTTAAGAGCACCCACTATACATGTATGTGTTAGTTTTAAGTTCAGGGATTGTCAGGAGCTGCACGGCTTACTCCATTTTCCTTCTGTCAACTAATAAAGCAGTTGACCAATTATTCCTAATGCATTAATAAAGGAAAATCTCTGAAAACATTAAATATGGTTTCTTCAATAATAAAGAGATGAATTTGAAATAGAAATGCAGAATGTGGCCCCCTGAAAAGCTATGATGGTGGTTGTCAGTTGAAGCAACATCACGGGGTTAAGAATTTTAAAGGCAAAACATTTTACAACATGCCCTAAGATGTGAAATCCATGGGATTTTAAGAGTCTAAGTCAGCCAGTTCCCTGCTTTTCCTGGTCAGGGCAGCCAGGCCACCTTTATTACCTCTTGTCTGCCAGATCAGTTTTGTTCCCCACCAACATGATGATGACGTCGCTTCCCCTCTCTGTCCGAACATCATCAATCCACTTGGAGGTTTGCTGGAAGGAATTCAAGTCTGTAAGGAAGAAACAAATGTGAATGCTAAGGATAAAACCACTTTTAATCAAGAAAGAACACTTATGAATCTGTGTATGCCTGTATCCAGGTGCTCTCCAAGTCTCCCCACATCACATATAAATGACCCACAAATTGTTTTCTGCCTGAACAGAAAAAGCAGCGGGGGGGGGGGGGGGGGGGGGGAGCATTTAATCATCTTTAAGCAGAACTTGTGGAAGCAGTTCTGCTCACATGCAGCATTTCAAATAATGAGACACCAAAGCATCACTCACTTGTAATGTCATAGACTACCACAGCAATAGTGGAGTCGCGGATGTAGCTGGGAATGAGACTGCGGAACCGCTCCTGGCCTGCTGTGTCCCAGAGCTGCAGCCGAACCTGCTGGTACCAGGCCAGGGAGAGCAGAGAGAATGCAGGAGAGAAAAGAAAGGAGGAAACTGTCCTTTAGAGAAAAGGCCATTTCTAGAACCAACTATATGCAGCTCAGTCTCTCTGAAGCTGATACTGACCTTGTAATGCAGCTCCAGACACCCACACACCACAGAATTGGGCTTTTCAGATTTTGATTGCAGATAACATGCTTTAATTACCTCCTTTGCTTGCCTAGAGATTTTCCTACTCCCATGGCCACCACATCCCAAAGAGCTCCACGTTACAGCTGCCACCTCCAGCCAATGCAGCTAGTGGCAGCTGGTACATAACAGAGCTACCTTCCTAGTCTACTCAGGCTTATTTATGGGACACATGCAAGGTCTCCATGGTTCTCCTTGCCCGCCATGACCCAATTAAAACTCTTTTGGCATTTACCACATGACAGACACGTAACTACCTTAAGTCTGACATTAAGTATTGCAACAGCATCCATTCTCCCAGCATTATGCAGCCAGAAGATGGTAATGGAGATTTTCATACAGTATCAGGGCAGCTGATAATTTAAGTTCCAGCAGAAGAAAAAGCAAATGCTACAATACAGGCTCCATGTGCCAGAAGGGCACTGGGCTCCTCCCTTGTAATAAGCACAAGAGTAAGAACCAAATGCTATAAGATACAGTTTGACCTCCAGAACCACAGTTATTTCCAAACACAAAGTTATTTCATGACAGCACTAGTATCTGGTTTGCTACCATCCTTTTCCCCTCTCTTAGCATGCATGCATATGTGGTGCGTGCACTCATAACCACCACTATACCCACGTGATGCTGGGACCAGCCTATTTGAAGCATCAAAAGCCAAAAAATGCCTGACTATCACAAGGAATGCTCAACAGAAGCTTTTAACAATTGGCAGCGATACCATCTCCTCCCATCTTATCACCCCATATAGTTAGCTGTACAAGCAGTGCCACGCTGCCAGAAAACCAGCACATTGCATTCTCAGCAGCCACAAGTTCCACAGGCAGGCAGATAGTGGATCCCAAATGAGTTACAGGAACTGGTAAAATGTGCTCACAAAGCCACTCATGCAGTGATGAGGGTTGGTGGCTCCTTGTGCATAGAAGGCTGCTTGATAAGGAGCTGGCAGGCTACAAGGAAGAATACAGTTTCTGAAGATCCAATGGTTGGTTTGTTTATAAGAATAACTTCAATAGATGCACAATGTCTTACCACAAGCCGATTAAACAAGACATATCTATATTAGAATGCCCATATGGTTGCCCGATGACTTCAGGAAGATTAGGGCTTATAGTTGAAGCATTCTCCTTCTGAAGGCAGCTTTTGTTACAGTAGCAAAAATCAAGGCTCTTAACTACCCTTGGAAATTCAGAGTGATGAGCTCCAAGCACTGGGACAATATCACACCACTGCTGGCAGATCAGACTGATAGCAATGACTGCTTCAGGCTCTGGGCTTTGAACTTCACAATGAGGTTCCTTATAGAATGTCCAAAACATCACCGCTACACCTACCAAATTCATCAAGGTGGTGATTTAAATGCTCCAGACTTCAGATTCACAATCAAAAAAGCAACTAAAGGTGCCCAGCTGGCCCTGATAATCTTGTAAAAAAACTAGTGGAGCCAGCAGTTCTTCCTGTGCTTGATAAGAGCATCCTGGCAGGTAGTTATACCTATGCCCCATGGACCTGTCCCTATTTTACACGACTGTAATCAGCATAAACTCAGAGAAGACTGAGGTTCCCAACTACAGCTGCTACTAAGGACAATACAAACAAACAGCTCTCCAGACTGGAAACTATTCCTTTAATCACCCCAGTCACCATTATCATGCCCTCAAGAGTACATAAGTGTATTCCTTCACTAACACAAGAAAACTAAAATCTTCTTAGTTGCTAAGAACAGAACAAAGAGCAGTAACAGGGAAAAAAATGATGTTATCTGAAAAGTTCAGACCATTACTGAGACACAATGAGATCAGTATCATTTAATTATTTTTGACATGTCTGCAAGTTGTTAACAGCAACCTGGACTGTGGCAAGATTGTTCCACCTGCCTGGGAAAACAGCCTCCTAAACCTGTCACAACAGCTGGGAGGAAAAGATGCCAGTCTATGCAGCCTGCCACTCTGCCTCATGTAAATCCATTCCCAGCATGTCATCATGTGCACATTTCAGCACCTCTCAAACCCCAAAAGATCAGCTTGAAAATATTTTGTACCAAACCAGAAATCCTCTCTAAGTACTTAAAGTTACAGAATTGAAACAGAGACAGTGTAATTATTTTTTGCTACGATTAACCTCATGTTCTGAGGGCAGTTTGTTATCATCCATTAAGCACTTCCATTTCCCAAAGTGAAAGAAACTCCTGATCCATAAAGACTCACAATAAAGTACTGTCTGTGACAGAAGGAAGGCAAGCCAAAGGATTGGTGGTTTTTTTGTGTAAATCTTTACTTCAGCTTAATTCAGGGGGTATGAATCCTGACCAGCTACTTATACTGCCACTGTAGCTTACTTAGCTGAAAAAGCCAGATCAAGTGGAAACAATAACAGAGTTATGATGAAATAAATATTTTTATATACTAGAATGCTCATGCCAAGAGCTATAGACCATTTCCATATAAACTAATTTATTCTTTAAAAATTGTGGTGAGAGGAATTCTCTCTGGTGACTCACGTGGATTGCCAGTTCTATTCTTCAGTGAAATGGGAGTCTTGAATACTCACAAGTCACCACATTGCTTCTATTTAAATGAGTGTTTTACCTAGTCTGGCAGTAATTCATTGGTTTGGCATCTGAAACTGTCACCTGTATTACCTCTCTACTTATCCAGAGTGGAGAAAACATATGAAGATTTGAAAAAACGAAACAAAGACAAAAACAAAACAGGAGGAAACCACAAAAACAACAGCAAAAACAACAACCAACCCACAAAAAAACAGAAAAGCCAAGAAGTTTCCTAAAGGCTACCAGTCACCTTCTATTGCAACCTGTGAAGTCCCACACAGTCATAAACCCTATTCACCTACCTGCCAATGCAGTTTTCTGTGTCATTTCAATAGTTTGATCTTTGAGCAGATGAGTCAAATGACTGCCCAGTTCTGATGTTATGAGATGGAGTTTGCATTGGTTTTGGGGTTCCCCTCAGCCCACAGAATGCCTGCAGTCCTGGGGCTGATGTTCTATCTTATCTACTTTAATTTACCACCACCACCTCCAAAGCATAAAAGGCACACGTTACAAGCAAGGCCTCTGCAGACACTCAGACTCAATACCTACTTGTAATGTCAAAGACAATGACAGCCACAGCAGAGTCACGGATGTAGCTGGGAATGAGGCTGCGGAACCTCTCCTGGCCGGCTGTATCCCACAGCTGCAGCCTGATCTGGGAAATGGAAAAGTGCAGGGGAGAGGGAAAGGAAAGAGCAGGAAAATGGGAAAACAAAACCAAAACTCAAGTGAAATAAAAAGAACAAAAACCGCAAGGCCAAAAAAAAGCAACAAAAGGAATGTTAAAATGGAACAGAACAGAAGCATGAAAAGAGCCAGCACTACATCTAACTGCAGTGACCTGACACAGCAGAGAAACTTCTCTCCCTCCACAAGACCATCAGCAACTTGCACACACATTCTTCCATTTCATGAGAAAACCAAGATACCCCTGAAACGCCTTCCTAACCTGTCCACTAAGGAGGGAAATATGCATACATACCTCAGCGCGTTCTGCCAGATGGGGACTCCAGTACACAAGCCATACAAGCAGACTGCAGCCTACAGCTAGCTAGATGTGGGCACTCCAAATACTAAGGAGTGTATTATCCAGATACAGTTTTGATTAACCCAATGGAAATTCTGATGTGAAGTGCTTAAGAACAGTAGTGGGGTACAATCCATTACTACAGGACATATTATCTGGCATAAAGACACATAGGTCTAAGCATAAGCTGCAGATGGAGGCTTCAAATTTTTCATTTCATATACAGCAGAAAGCAAGACACAGTATGAGCCACATCTGAGCAACCACTTTGTTGTTTGCCTTTTCCTAGCTTGATGTACTAGTATTTCTCCCTCCTCTGACTTACATCCAGCACTTCTCATTATTTTGACTGGATAATTAGGAGGGCTAACAGTATACCAGCCATTTCTCAAGATAGCAGAGATAGCATGGATGCACGGCACCGTGACCTACACAGCCATAAGAAACCCAAGACTACACTTGAGAACTACAGATCACTGCAAACAAGGCACAGGCATTCCACCTTGACTTAACAGGTGTCAAGCTGTGTTCCCAAGGCCTGCTAACAACACTGAAGAACATTCTCCAAGTAGTTCTCGCAAAGATTCAGCAAGGTCTTTTCTAACAAAAAATACAAAAGCAACTGAAGCAATATAAAAGACTTCCACTGCAGCAGTGACCCCTCCCCTCCCTCCTGCCAGAAGCTTTGTACTTCTTGGCCAGCAATAAAATGAGCAAAAAGGCAACTACTAGCAAAACATGAACAAAGGGGCAGATGCTGAAAGACAGGAGAGAGGTACAAGGGATCTCTTTGTGCAAAAGGAGTCTCGTGCAAGCTAAATTCAAAAATGCTCTATTAACAGAAAGTCAATGCTGTGTTACAAATAGAACCTTTCTGCAAAGAGGAACCATGCCACTATTGTTAATCCTAAACAACTTCAAAAGTTGGAACTGCTACCTGGGGTCTGTCCACACCCATTCACAATGACAATCCCTAGAGGCAGAGCTGTTCTGGGAGTGAACCATGCTAGTCAAACATAGAGCAGGCAGCTGTTCCCCCAGGATACAGACATTAGCTTGCTCCAATTTTTCATGAAAGGCTTAGGCTTAGTGCAAGAGGTCCTACATATTAGTGAGTACCAGAAAGAATACTGGGTCAATGATTTGATTCAACAAAGGCTGGCCCTCTGAAGGCTGCTGTGGGATTTCAGCAGCCGCTGGAGGACTGGCCAAGCAAACAGCAAGAATAGCAGCTGCTGCTGCAGTGACCAAAGTTGCCACACTATCACACAGATGCCTCACTTACCGTGCGATCCTCAAGATACATCGTTTTTGACAGGAAATCAATTCCAATGGTTGCCTGAAAAAAAGAAAAGCATTAGTAACTGCCTCCCAGTATCCGAAAATCAGATCTTTCCACACAATCTCTAAAAAATGTTCACTAACTTGTAATTCAGCTGTTGAAGTCAAAGGAGTTGATAAAAACAAAGCAATCTGGGTATCACCACTATCTTTATTTCACACCATTCTTCCAACACATCTCAACTCACAAGATCCTCCAAATTCTTATTTTACCTCCTTGACATTCATGCTTCTCAGCACAGATCGTATCTGTCCTGTCATCACCCTCTGCTTTACAGCAATACGTTCTGGTAAGATTTCTCCTATAAGAAATAACCAGAAGGTAGAGCAAAAAAATTGTGAGCAACTGTGCTGAAACCTAAAAAGTAACATTGATTCAGGGCTATCCAACAACTGAGAATGTCTTCCCTTTCAAGGACAATCAGAAGCTTCATCTCCCAAGCAGTTCTTTCTGTCTGCCTCCCTCCATTCACATTTCCATTGCTGCACAGACATTCCAGTATAGAAACACCCAAAGTAACTTACTAACAGGTGTTAAACATTTCCAGGCATTTAAATTAAGCAATCCTTGCCCATCACAACCCCAGGAAACAGGTTATTGTTATTAAACAGATTTTAACAATCTCCAGACTGAAACCCAGGCAGCATCATGTGTTCTGGAAGAATCCATTAGAACACAAACCACCTGACATCAGATCAAACCACAACTGTCCATTTCTGTAGCCAGTACTTCTTTTCTAGGAGCCCTATTTTCTGCAGCCAAGATATAGTTTACAACAAGATAAACCCTGTAGAGCACCTTACAAGAGTTAGGAACAAAACAAAAGCACACAAAGCACAAGTGGATCCAGTTTCACTAATTATCTTGACCTCAAGGAAACCATCTTCTCTTTTACCATCCAGCTTCAAATTATTCCAATTGAAACCAATAACTCTTTATAACTCTTTCTGGCCTGCATTAAACGAGGACACCACAGTCTCATCATCCTTAAAGATATTCAGTATTCCTTTGAAATACCATTAAGTCATTTTGTTTCAGCTAATTCTTCCCAAGATCTTTGCGCCTCCTACGCATCCTGAGCTTTTCAGTCTGAAGTCTCTCCATCCCCACTCTACTCTTTCCTTGCCAAAATTTCCCTTTTTCTATCTATAGTCTTTCAGCTAAAGAAAAAAAAAAAAAAAAAAAAGCAAACAAAAAAAAACATTTAAAAAAATAAAGAGAGAGAAAATATACCATGTTGACTTCTCGTGGGTCCATCCATGCACTCTGGACTCAACTACCCCTATTTTAACAGGTAGTCTATAAAGATTCCAGAGACCAAGAACTATCAGGATCACATGTGTACATTCTCTATTTCCTGATGCTCCATATTGACATTCACTCATCCTCACCATTGTCTTTTCTGTTCACCAATCTCATAAACTAACGTTTCTCTTTGCTTTTCTCAAAGTTCTCCAATACCCAAACAGGACCTAAACCTCGCTGCTCTTCTGTACACTGCACATCCTGACAGCACACTGGGACTTAATCCCAGTCTGATCTACATTTCAAATCACACTACAACCTCTGATGATACTGAATTGATACCTTGTGGAGATGTGTACAACAGGAATGCCTTTCAGTAGTGGAAAGTAGATGAAGGGTCTACCACGTACCTGGTAAGTATTGTCGAAACTGTCATACATAAACCTGGTGATCAGAGAGGTCTTCCCAACTATAAAAGAAGAGGACAAATTATCTTCAAAGAGCGGTGGAAAAACCTGCTGCTGAGGACTGACACACACACACTGACACCACTCATCACCAGAATGAAGCTGCCATCGTACAGCTAATCCCACCTATGAAATAACCAGCTAAGAAATTCATTCATAAGATAACAGGTGAGCGCTATGCTAAATGAATCTAAGAAAAAAAATTAATCACTGTGGAAACCTGGCCCTCGATTTAGGTGCATTATGATGAGTACAGCACAGAGCTGCCTGTTTGCTTTGAGCAAGCGGTAGGTCTGCTTTGTTATTCATATTCGGGCACTTATGTAACCACCAAGTCTAGGACTCCTAGATGCAAGTATCAAAAGCTGACACAGTGATGGCGTGGATGCTAATTAGCTGCTCCATAGAAAAGCAGCATTTAATACTGAGATCCCATCTCTATAATGTGGTTTTAGATATAAGGTAAAGTCTGATAGCTTGCTTAAAAAATATACATATCCAAATGTTACCAGGAGACAAGGTGCAGAACTGATAAGAATGAGAACCAAAGACCCTTGATTCTACAGGGAAGCTGCAAAAAACATGGATAGCGGAGAGGAAAGACAAGGGATAACCGGCTGCAGAAAGCAACGAAATGGTGAGCGCTACCAACGGGCAAAGCTAACACCTGTCAGCAGCAACATGGATCCTCCTGGAAACCCCTCCAAGACGCAGCAATGCTGTTGAGATGATAAATACGGGAGCGATAGAGGCAGAATACCCTCATTTCGAATACAATGGCGCAATTCTTCCACGCACCGTGAGGGAACGGGCACGATACAGACCCAGCGTCCCGGTGAAAGGAAGCCGACGGCAATGGGGGATGAAGCCGCCGCCTCAGGGGGCACCACACGGCAAAGCAATGCACGGCACGGCAATGCACGGCACAGCACCACACGGCACGGCAATGCACGGCACGGCACGGCACGGCACGGCAATGCACGGCAGACATTGCTGAGCCCTCCCACCCACCGACCAGCCCCGCCGTATTCGGTCCATCCCCCCCCCCCCCTCCGGCCGCCGCCCCGCCGGCCCCTCCCCGCCCCCCGCCCTACGGTAGCTCAGCACCAGGCCCAGCCCCCGCCCCGCTCACCGCTCTGCTCGCCCAAGAAGACGAGCTTGAACTTCCGCAGAGGGTTGCCGAACTCGCCGCCGCTGCCGGGGACGGACATGGCGGCGCGGAGAGGCCGAGCCGGAGCCGTGACTGAGGAGAAGGAGAGGCCGCCGAGCACACACCGCTACCACCACGCCGCGCGTCACTTCCGCCGCCGCGATGGCGTCACTTCCGCCGCCGCCTCGATGGCGTCACCGGCGCCGCCCTGCGCCCCCTAGCGGCGTGCGGCGGGCTCGAGCCTAACGTTATTACAGCCATCCAACAAAGCGGGTCTGTTTCCCGTTTCGTGTCGGTTTATTTATAAACACACCGAATACATATCGTAATTCAGCCCGGAGACAAACGACACAGCGCCCGGGGCCGCTGCTGGGCCGTGCGAGCGCCGGAGCTCCGCGCTCAGTGTGGGCGGTGGGGCCTAATAACAGCCCGAGTGCACCTATGGGGCAGGCAGGGGTCGGGGCAGGCAGGGGTTGGGGTGCTATCATGGTCTACATCCGCCGGTGCCTCCATTGCAGCAGCTCAGCTCTCCTCCTTCTCGCCCTCCTCCTTCTCATCCTCATCGTCTTTCTCTCCTTTGAGCTTCTGGCGAGCGAACTCCTCGATGACGATGTCCTCCTCGCTGCAAGGAGGGAGGTGTGATTAGAATGGTTAAATCCCACCCCAAATCCAGCTCCTGCTGCAGCAACCCTGCAGCTCCGCTGCTGGGCACAAACTGGGGTGGCTCAAGAGCTGGTGCTGGGCTCCAGGGGAGAGTCAGCAGCTTTGGGTGGTTTAATTCAAGGCAGCGTTTTACATTATCAAGGGGAAAAATGAGGGGAAAGGAGCTGAAGTGGTAAGGAAGAGATTAGTTACCTTCTTGCAAAAGACAAGTGGATGGCAGCAAGGGGGAGCCACAGAAGGAATAGATGGAAATGAAGAGTCAGCAAATGAAGAATCAGCAAAAGTGATTCCAAGAGTGTGTGAATAATGAACGACCTAGTGAAATCTACAGGGTGTTGTGGTGGGGGCAAACCAAGAAGTTTTCTTTACTGTAAGCCTCTGTGTCCTTGCTGAGCTGAGATAGTGCTGGCCTGCAGCATCAGAGCCCCACAGTTGCAGACTGAGTTCCCAGGCCCAGTACCCCCATGCTCGTGCCCCAGTGCAGCGTGTTACCAAACACAGAATGAGATCCTTGGGGCTGTGAGAGCTGTGGGACCAGCTGATAGCCATGGCTGCCAGGAATAGGCCTACAACCCCCAGCCTGTTGTGTGTGCCGCTGTAGGGGATGCCATGCTGTCTGCTGTGTTATATGCACAAGGCTTGCTGGTGTGGATGTTCTAATTCAAGAACACCCCCATCACCCAAAATGGAATGGAGCAGAACATTATCTGTGATGGGTTTATGTGATTTGTGTGTTGGATGAAATACAGTCTGAGGCTCTAAGTAAACTTACCTTGGTTTATCTGTGTAGTCCATTTATAAGCACAGCATGGGAAGGCAGGGATTGAAACAGAGATGTGTGCCAGTTAGTACAGAAATGACATTCAGCAGACATCTGAATCCTCAGGTGCTTTTCTGGACAGTCAGCTGTGGGTGGGTGGGTGGCAGCAGGGAGTGGAGCTGCTCCTCCTGCACACTGTCTGGTACTGAGCAGCGTGTGGCTGATGAGTCACACATGCCTCATTTTCTGGGGCACTTCATCCAACCATTGGGACTTCCCAGGGCCATCGGTCCTATCAGTTCCCCGCTGAACAGGAACTACCTTTTCTTCCCTGTTGTTTCTGCAGCATGTCAGGTGCTACTCACCGTCCGCAGGCTTTGGGTGCATCAGGATGATGGGCAGCTCAACGCCAACATCACTGGAAGGAGAAGCACTTCCTTCAGTGAACCCACCCAGTGCTGCACCATGCTGACCCTAGCTCCACACTGTGCTGGCATTGAGCACTGTGGGCAGCTCCCTCCTTACCTGGAAGTGAGATCCCCCAAGATGCTGTGGCCATGGAGAGAAGGGAAATTAATCAGCAAAGGAAGAAGAGAAGGGTGTCGGTCTTTTGCTTTGAAATCAAATGCTTTATAATCAGTGAAGGGCAGTAGTGATGGAGACAAAGGGGATGATGTGGACCTCAGCTGTCCCCACAGTCCTCGGAAATGGGTGGGGAGAAAGGAGCCCACAGCATGAGCTCCTTCTCATTGCATCCATCCCCTTGTCACCAGCCCAGTGGAACAAGGTCCCACGGCACGACCCAAGAGGGTCGTACCGCCACCCACCCCCACAGAGCTCACCCTCCTCGGGACACCACCAGGTTGACCTTCACTTTATAGGACACCAGGATCCCCAGCACCTCCTTGTCCATGCCAGGTCTCAGGCTAGGAGAGAGGCAGAGCAGAGCTGTGAGATGCAGCCAACCCCCCCCAGGCCACAGCTTCTGGGGGCCATTTGAGGTGCCTGAGCTGAGATTTGCTCCCAGTGCACCTCTGGTAGATGCAGAGGCTCTTACATGGTGGTGGAGGCCAGGTTGGTGTCCTCGTGCTTGAGCTTGCCATCAAGAGCCAGGCCTCGCTTCTCACGGTTGGCCGAGAGTGTGGGGGTGACAGAGTATGTTTTGGAGAAGGTGGAGTTGGCTGCCACATTCTCACTGGAAGGGTCAGGAGAGGAGAGCTCAGAGTGAGCACCCAGCACCCCCTGATGGGTGTTCAGCACCGCGCCAGTGTGATGCCCTTCCTGCCCCATCCTCCCCTCCCCGTGCAGCTGCCTGGGCTCATTTCCTCCTTTTCTTCCTTCCCACAACCACTTGGTTTTTTTTTTCTTCCTTCCCACCTTTGCTCTGTCACCCCTCAGGAGCACAGAGACCTCCTCTGACTGTGTCCGGGCTCAAGATGCAAAACGGGGAGAGGAAGAAGCCTGGGGACAGCTGTGCATGTTCCGCCAGGGACATCCCCAGGCTCAAGCTGGGGTCTCAGTGTCTGCAGCCTTCCCTCTCCTCTGCTTCCTCACATTTGCACTTCTAACCCTGATCTTGCTCAGTGGTAAAACCATCATCACCGCCTACTTCTCTTTCTCTCCCTCCCTGCTCTGTCTGCCAGCTCCTTTATACTCACTTGATCTCCTCCATGCACACAGTCTTCGAGTATTTATCCAGTGAATAGAGAACCACATCTGTGATCTGATCAACTGGAGGCAGACAGGAAGGAACAGCATTGGCATGGTGGCAGAGACCCAGGCCCACGTTCCCCATCTCCAACCTAAAGCAGTGGTGCTGGGGACAACTCCACTCACCTGCAATCTTAATTTTTTTCACGATCTTGTTGGTAGTGTTGTTGATATTGACGGTCACGTTGATGGGTTCTCCGTGGTAGAAGATCTGCAGTGATTGATTGAAGCTCAATCATGTGGCCAGCAAGTGGGATTGGGGACAAAGAATTCCTGGTCCCCATCACTGGGAACATGCAGGAGATGGGAACAGCCCTACACTGACCTCCTTTTCTAAGCTGGCCTCAAGGTGGAGGGGCTTGTCAGACATCATGAACTGCCGGGTGGTCTCTGACTTGGGCCCAGGGCCTGTCTTCATGGGTGCAAACTGGATCTTGCGGATGACGAGGCGCACTGAGTTCCTGCAGGGCGAAAAGCTGTCACCCCTTGGCTTCCCCCTTGGCCTCCCTGGGCACACATGGCTTGTCTATGGGGGAATCATATTTCCTCCATTCAAACAGTGCAGTCTACAAGCTGATCTTAGAATGGGGTAGGTGCAGGCATAGGCACTGTTTCCCTTTCTTCAGGCAGTGTCCCCAACCCAAACATGACACAGGCAGGCATTGCTGCCTCGGCCCAGCTCCTGAGGTGATCACCCCCAAATGGTACAGCTGTTCAGTTTCAGGGCAGTGGAAAAGGATGAGGGTCCCCCTCAAATACCGCTTGTGAATCTTCTCCTCCAGGTTTTCAGCACAAAACCCTTTGACCTCGAAGTCCACGCCGCAGGCCTGGGAGGACATGTTGGGTTACAAAGAGGCCCTGAGCTGCACAAGGTTCAGATTTGTTCCCCCCCCTTTCCCCACCACATCCCTACAGATCCCAGCCCTGCTTCCAGCTGTCCATCCCTTCCAACCTCTTCCCCATGAGTGAGAAACAGCCTGGGGATAGGCTGGAACAGCATCTGACCTTTCCCACATCATCTGGTCCTGGCTGGAGGGTGACCGAGCAGGGCAAGTTGGTGGCAACCTGGGCAGAACAGAGACAGAGAGAAGACAGAGAGCGTGCCCAAGAATGATCCCCATAGAGATGTGTGGTTGGGAAGCACCAACCCAATCCTACCTCAAAGGTGAAGGGGTAGGCGTTCTCGCCGAGCTTCTTCAGCAGCTTCTCCTGTAGAGTGGTGAGGGTCTTGGGCACCTGCTCAGGCACCGGTGGGAAGATCTGCGTGGTCAGGACATAGAGGTCCTTCCTGAAGGTCAGTCCAATGACATCCAGGTCATCTCGGCCGTAGCGAAAGGCGCACGTGAGAGTCACATACACTGGGGCATGGGGTGAGAATGGAGGGGTGTGAGGAGGGAAAGGCATGGGGGAAGGGTTGGGAAAGGAAGAAAGAAAGACAAGCTGTGTTTATAACTCGTTGACATTAAAAGCAGATCTCAGACACTGAGTATAAAGTTAACAAGATTCATCAGATCTCTTCGAGGTATGGCTACCTACAGGGCTTGTGTCCCTGCCCTGTGTAACATGGGTTATTGTGCCTTAATACCTTTTCTGTCCTTCAGGTACTCTGGGTCGATGAGGCAGACGCCATCTGCAAATAACAGGAGAGAAGGGGGTGGTGAACTGAGCATGCTGGTGTGAGGGAAGGTCTTCATGATGTTTAAGGCCACTCACTTCCCCCCACACCCTGGGGACCCCACTCACCCACAGAATCCACTGACTCCACGTGATCCACAAAGTCCCTCTTCCCCAAGTAGATGGAAAGCTGGAGGTGCCCATGGAAAATGGAAACAATGCATCAGGTTAGTGGGTGCTGAGCTCTGTGATGCTGCAGGTGTTTGGTGTGAAGGAGTGGGCATCCCATTGTAGGAATTGTGTGTGCTTTTTAGAACACTTGCTTTGAAAAGTGATCCCGGTGATGGCACCATAACAGGCACAGGGGAACCAGGAGGTTGCAAAGGGAATGGCAACCTAGGCTTCATCCCCTGCCCCCATACTGAGGGGAAGCCCCCACATGGGGCACCATCAGCTCACCCATGCTGGGGACAGACCCATACATGCCCAATAGACTCACCTTCCCATTGGGGCTGGTCTTCTTGAATACCCTGCAGGAAAAGCACACAGACAGTGGTGAGGCTGTGGGCAGCGCTGCCCCAGAGAGGAGCATCCTCAGGAGCTGTGCCCAGGCAGACAGATATGTCCCAGCCTTGGGATTCAGTGTCCCACGGGCTCACAGCTCAGACCATCAGCATGTGGCCTTCAACTTACTTTGATCCGTCTGCCATTGTAAGTCAGGTGCCACGCAGCCAGGAACCTGCAGGGAGAGATGGGGGAAATGCTGGAGGTGGGAACAGGAGACCTGTTGGCCATCACCAACAATAGGGACTCAATGGTTCTCATGCCACAGTACTGCAGGAGGGCAGTGGCCCTCCTGGGGTTTGGCACTGTGATCAGCATGACAGAAGGCTCAGCAGGGCTCAGATGCTCTATTTGCATCCAGGGCTGCCATGCTTGCTCAGGACCTTGTATAGTTGGGGGTACGCCCCAGTGGTGGAGCTCCTGGAGACTGCAGCTGCTGGAAATTTGCTGCCATCACCTACCAGGAGGAACATGCTCATTGTCCTCACTCATGAGAGAGTGAGGAAACCATGAGCAGGGGAGCCCAGAGCCATTCAGAGCCCCATCCCACACTCACCAACAGCCCCAGAGCCAGTAGTGGGACAGGACTGAGCTCCCCTCGGGGGCTGCTGCCTTTTGCTTGCTCAACCCCAGTGTCCAGAATTAAACTGCAAATATCTTGCTGATTGTTGGCTGATTTGTAGGGAGATCAGAAGGGATGAGCTCTGCTTCTTAAACTTAGGCAGCTCTGACATTAGCCGGGCTTAAGGGCAGGCAAGATTTTAAGCCCCAGGGGCGTGTGGGCAGAATCACCCCTTTATGTAACTGGTGATGGTGGAGAGAAGGGAAAAAGCAGAAGGGAGGGAGTGGAGGGAAGATGATGATGGGAAAACAAGGCATCAGTCCCATACATGGGTTCTGGGATGGCCTCATGTGGGCTGTGGGTCTTGGGCAATCCTCATCTACAGGGTTCCTTGGGAACAGCAGCACTGAGGGAGCAGGATTTGGGTGATGGGGAAAGGGAGGATGAAAGGAGAGAAAGGAGGGAAGAGCTGAAGCCTTCCTTTGTGTGCCAGAGCTCCAAGAGTGGGCACTGGGATCCCTGGCTTGGCCAAGCCCTCCTGTGCTAAGGGTGCCTACACCTACACTAAAACCCACCCAGCCCCAGCCATCCCTCCTTCCAGCCCCCACTCCAGCACTGACATCCCTGCCCATTCAGCACAGCAACACTCACCTGAGGTCAAATGCACGCTCTCCTCTTCCTCTCCTGCTTGTTCTGCTGCCACTGGCTCAGCACGGCTGCTCCCAGCTCTGTGGCCTCTTATAGCCACCTGCTCCCGCCCCGGATCTCGCCCACCAGGCTTTGGCTGGGGGTGCGCTGTGTGTGCGCACCATGGGAAAGGTATTTTGGGGCTGGAATCCTATTAGTTTCTTAACCAGGGAGATGCTTTCTGAGTAAGAGTGGGCTATAAATGGGGTGGTGACTGGAGCCCTGGGAAAGCAGATTATGGAGATTGGTAAAGCTTAGGGGTGAAGTGATGGTAATTGGGGTGGAAGTGCCTGGCAGGCAAGGTGCAGATCCTCACATGGTGGTTGATGGGGACAGCGGAAGGCAGGGAAGGGGCTGCCTGGTTGGGTTCCTCCCTTGTGTGCCCTGCAGGGCTGCCATGATGGGGCCAGGCACCTCCTAAATCCTGCTGTGGGTATGGGCCAGCTGTGCCACCTTGGAAAGGACCTTGAGCCCCTTGGACACTGGATCAGTCCCTGGGCAGAGAGTGGTGGGTGCATCCCTGCCCCCCTGGTCCTGCCCTCAGCACACAGACAGGTAGTGGAAGGAGAATAGGAACCCAAGGGAGGAGGCACAGGAACAGTGGAGATGGTGTGAACACACCCATGATGGCTGCTCCCTCACCATGCTTTGTCCTGTGGTCATTTCATAACGTTGCAGGCTGGCCTCACCTGACCTGGTCAATGTGTTGTTAATTCAGGATGCACATCTGCAAATAAGAGAACTGTGAAGACATCAAGTGGGTCCATGTTGGCAACAGCCATCCTGCAGCGTGGGGACATGCACACAGGCGGTGAGGATGGAATACCCCACCACCACCCCACTGAGCACACAGCAGTGCGGGGCTGTGGCTGCCAGCACGTGCTGACAGGGGCTGGGACTTGTGATCTCTTTAATTGCATGCACAGAGCTGCTTACGCTGCAGATTAGCAGGCACTATTTCTACCAAGGGCAGGGGCCACGTGAACTGTGACCTTCCCAGTGGTGGAGGTCTGGGTGCAGCCCCACCTGGGTGGCTACTCGTCTCAGTGTGGCTGCAGCATGGGCGATGGGACACTGGGCTCTGCAGCCACCCTGTCCCTGAGTGTTGCCTTTCTCCTATTTGATGAACATCACAAAGCCTTACCTGTGGGTCCCCATGCTGCGTGCAGCTCCACTCGTGCACACAGGATGATCTGATGGGTGCAGACAGACAAACAGCAATGATATCCCAAAGCCTCTGGCAGTGCTGTGCCTTCCTGCCCTGAGCTGGATTAGGCACTGTGGTCAGCACTAATCCTGCCTGCCGCCAGACCCACAGCCACGGGAATGGTTAAGTAACAGCCTGGAGCTGCACTGGTGGGAGAGGGTCTCCAGGTGGTAGAGTCCTTGGTCACTGCTCCATGCCATGCAGCTGCCCTTGGGATGGGCTGAGGGATGGGAATGCCACTGGCCTACAGTTGCCAGCCCCAAACCAGGTGGTAGCCACTTGAGTTGGCCAGGTTCCTCCTGAGCTCCAGGAGCTCAAGGGGATACCTTGGAGAGGTTAGTGCAGAGGGTGGTGGGGACATCCTTGTGCCTGGTGCTGCTTGCTGCAGGGTGTGCCCACGTGCCAGTCTTGTAAACTGCCCGGAGTAAATCGTGCAAAGAGCAGGGAGGAGCCAGGCTGGCGTGGGTGGTGAAGCCCCCATTCTGTCTCTCCTGCAGCAGATGGTGGCTGCAGCTTGTCTGTAATTAACAGTGCTGTGGTGCTAATCACCCTAACACAGCCCTGTTGGCAGCTGCCCTGCACAGCTCCTGGCACGTGGGGTCTGCTTACTGCATGGCACAAGGGGCAAAACCTCAGTGTGATGGTCCCCGTGCCCTTCCTGAGCCTCTCACATCCCTTTTCTCTGAAGCTGGGACACCCCCAAGCAGAGTTAATGAATGCAGCAGTGGATTCCTACATTTCTCATCCACCCAGTGCCCACATTATCACCATCTCTGCATGGCTGGAGCTCAGCCCCACATTGCAGCAGTATCCCCATCACTGCCAGCTCTGGTGCAGTGCAGTGATGCCATGCAGCTCTCCATCCCCTCTGCTGGGTACAACTGAGGGGTGGGACTCTGGGCTTGGATGGGAGCAGGGTGGTGGTGGGACCCCTGTGCTTGGGAAGCCCCCATTGTTCTCAGTGCCCTGCATGGCTGCTGGCTTACCCCTGTGAGCAGGGCTAGAGTGGGAGGAGGAGCAAGGAGGCTGTCCCAGATGTGGAGTGTGCAGAGCATAAAGGAGGAAGAGTGTGGGCAAGCACAGCAGTGCAGAGCGGGGACGGCGAGCCGTGGGCCTGGCTGCAGGGGACGGGCAGTGGGGGCACAGGGTGTGCAGTGTCATGTCTGCGAGGGACGGTGAGTACCTCTGGTGACATACGGGGTTCCATGTGCCACTGGGATGCCTGTGTGGCCTCATGTTCCTGGTGCAGCAGGGCAGGATGCTGGTGGGGTGATGCTGCCGTGGGTCCCTGATCTGCCTCTCTCTGCCCCCCTGCACACTGCAGACTGCAGCCACCCATGATGCGGAGCACCCAGACCCCCAGCTTCACCCCACGGCCCTCCCAGATCCACTCCTGCTGCACTGCCCAGCTGGGGGGATCAATGTGGGGCACCCTATGAGCAGGAGCTGCACATCACCCGTCGGGACCCCCAGCCTCTGGGCTCCCACCTTCACCTTCCTTGGCAATCAGCCCATGTGGAGTGGGGGACACAACGCAGTGCAGCTGACATTGTGCCACCCATAAGAATGGCAGCAGCAAGCTGGTACCACCAGGACATCAGCAGGGTGGTGGCTGAAGATCTGCTGGCCAAGGCTGGGCGGGATGGCTGCTTCCTGGTGCGGGACAGTGAGTCCATTGCAGGGGCGTACGCCCTGTGCCTCCTGTGAGTTCTACCTTATTTCTGCTCTTTGCTTCTTTCTTGTCCCCAGTCCGTGCAGCAGGGTGGGGGGATGGTGCAGCATGACAGCAAGGCAAGGTTGGGGCTGCAAATCATTCAACAGCAAAAAGGATGTGTGCAGGGTGCAGCAACCACTTCTGCTTTGCACAGCTGTCTGTGATGGTGCTTTTTTGATGATGCCCAGCTCAGTCTGGGGCGGGGGGCCCTGTGTAGCTCCCACCCCACATCCATGGAGCATCATGCTGTGCCCTGTGGGGCTGCTCACATTCAGGTGCATCTGGGTGCCTGGCTGGCCCCTGCGTGGGGTGAAGGAAGCAGCCAGCACAGCCCTCTCTGTGTGAATACAAACATCACCTCTGTGTTCAACCTCTGTCGCGCCAGCATCCGGACCACAGGTCCTGCTGTTAACTTCTCAGCTGCCAGTTTGAGCAGCCCCAGCACCTTCAGGTGCTGCTGGTGGAGGCGTGGGGTTGGGGCTGGGGTGGATCATCCCTACAACTGAGGGACATACTGCTCAGATGCGCTGCAAATGTATGGGCAGTGCTTCTGTGGGTTTGGATGGATGCCCCCTGGTTCCCTGTGGCTTTCCTGGCCAGGTGCATGGTACAAAAGGGAAACACATGATGCTGGGGAGCATGGGGCACGGGGCACCCTGGGACAGGCACAAGGCAACAGCTTCATTACCCAAAGCAGGAGCTCAGTTCCTCTGCCTGCAGAGTGCACATGGTGCAGATGCTCTGCTCTCCCGTAGGTTCCAGCGGCACGTCCACACCTACCGCATCCTGCCCAACAGTGAAGGGCTGCTCTCTGTCCAGGTGGGTGCGGGAAGCAGTGCTCAGGGAAGGGGGCATTCACCCCCACCTCCAACTTCTGCACAGCACACAGCGAGGTGCAGCCTGCAGCTTCTTGCACGTAGCGGGCGGTGTGGTTTGCTTTTTGCATAAGTGCAGCAGCACAGGATGTGTGAGCTTTGCACAGACCCTTTCTGCAGCGCAGCCGCCTGGGAACGATGCCACACGGGTATCCCCACGGCCACCCACTGCTGCTGCATCTGGGGGAGGCTTAGTGAAAATGTTGTCCCCTCTCTGTCACTATCCCTGCTGTGAGACTGTGCAGAGCATCCCCCCGCCGCCCACCCTAGCTATGAACCTGGCTGGAGGTGTTTGGCTTGTGGATGGGGGGATACGGTGGCCACCATCTTCTCTGCCCCCCAGAGCATTCAGGGCATTCAGGCCAAGTGCTTCCGGAGCCTCCCTGAGCTGATCAGTGCCTACCAGCAGCCCAACAATGGGTTGGTGACACCTCTGCTCTACCCTGTGCACCGGCTCCGGGAAGCAGCCAATGAAGACTCTGGTGAGAGCATGGGGGCAAAGGGTTGGGGCTGCCGGCAGAGAGGTGATGGTGCTGAGCTGGGATCTGTGCCCGCAGATGGGGAGGATGGAAGAGGTGGCCATGTGGGCAGCGTGGTGCCCACCAGGGTTAATGGGGGGAGCACAGGGCCTGGTGCTCCCCCCACCCATCCCCACATCTCACAGCAGCTGCAGCTGAGGCTTCAGGAGCAGGTTCATAGCAGGTAACGTGCTCCTCAGGGGCAATGGGGTGGGCACAGCATAGCAGGGTGGAGGTGGCACATCCCAAGAACACAAGACCAAGGGTATGTTCTAATGGGTGGCTGCCCACACCCAGCCCTGCTCATGCTGGAGCTGGAGAAGGGCACAAAATGCCTTTCCCTGTGGTTTCCAAATCCTGAGTGCCGTGCCCATGGCTGGCACCTCTCTGAGCCCGGGCACCTCCGCTCCCAGCCACTGCCCCTCCTTGCAGCCCATCCAGTGACTTCATGGGCTTCATGGCTGACTACCTGGCACAGCACCTGCCACTGGACCTGGCTACACTGTGCAGTGGGCACCCGCAGCTGCGCCATCTCAGTGCTGCTCTTGTCACTGCCTGCCAGGCACTGCACAGGTGAGTGGCACATGGGGATGGCAGGAGGAGGGCAGGGCTGAGGGGCCATCTGCTTGTCCCTGTCCCTGTGCATCTCCAGCCCTCGTGTTCCTTTGTCTCTCTGCAGTGAGATTGACTTCACGCTGGCAGGGCTGGAGACCCTGGCCAGAGTGTTTGAACCCCCCGTGTCCCCACGCAGTCCGGCCAGGGACCAGGTGAGTGCCATGGGCTCATCCCACTGCAGGGGGTATGGGTGGTTTTGGTGCCTGAGGCTGCTGCAGGCCCTGTGGTGCTCTCTGAGCACAGAGGAGTGGATGAAGTCCCCACTGGGGACAAGGAGTTATGTGTTCTCAGTGCAGGAGGGGGGAGTGGGTCCCTGCCTTGGGCACATCCTGAACACAGCAGCAGCACCAGTCCTCCTCCCCAGGGTTTTCTGGCCAGCAATCCTGACCTGGAGCTGCTCCTCAGCAAGATCTCAGCTGTCAACCACTTGCTGTCATCACTGGAGAAGAAGGTGCCCACATGCTGCCAGCTCCTTGCTGTGCTTGGCCAACTCCTCAGCTAATTAATCCCTCCAGCAACTTGCTGCTCAGCTGCACAGCCATGCACCCTCAGCCTCTCCCTGTGCTCAGGGCCCCTTTCTCCATACTCCCAGTGACAGCATCTCCCCAATCTGGGCACCTCAGCCACACCCAGGCTGTCACCCACCACATCCCCATCTCTCTCTCCTCCTGCTGGCAGGTGCTGATGTCAGTGCATGACACGGTGTCATGGCACAACGTGGAACTGCCCAGCCCTGCAGCCCTGCCTCCAGACACCAAGTCCATGGCCACACAGTGCTTCGAGGTGGGGATAGGGCACACAGTGTGGCCATGGTGTCTTTGTCACCTATGGGTGGGGGCTGGCCCAGGAACCCCCTGTCCATGCTGCAGGTGAAGGTGGGCAAGTCCCAGCGCACAGCCTTGATGGTGGATGTGGAGGAGGGCACAGTGACCATCACCAAGAGGGGCAGTGGGTCCCCAGAGGAGGTCATCCCACAGGACAAAAGTAAGGGGCTGCTGCCCCCAGTTCTCTACATGCGGCATTTGCTGGGCTGGGCCTGACTCCATGGGGTGGGCTGCATGCCGAGCTCTGCCCCATGCCATGTGCCATGGGACAGGGGGTCCTCCTGCACTTCTCATGCCCCACATTTAGTCCTGCAGCTGATCAAGTACCAGAGCATGCAGAGCAAGGTGAGGCTGGTGTACAACCGTGACATGCAGAGGAGCCTGAGCAAGGACATTGTCTTCCCCAGTGCAAAGGTGTGCAACATGGATGGCTCTGTGGGGGGATGCCCCCAGACCCTCACCCCCCACCCCCTCAGGGATGCAGTTTTGGGAATACAGAGCCATTCTTTAGCCATGCAGGGAATAGGTGCTCTTGAGGTCAAGGCCAGCCCTCTGTCAGCTCTGACACCTGGGTGCTGTTGTCTCCCTGACCCCGTCTGCCTTTGAGGCTTCAGTGCTCCCCTACACCTGGGTCCACCCCCTGAAACCCCCAACCCCCTGTATGTGCCCTGAGCCCCCTGTGTTGCCCCCAGAAGCGAGAAGCCTTTTGCCAGCTGCTGCAGCTGATGAAGATCCAACACTCCAACCTGGATGAACCTGACCTCATCTCGGTTTATGTTGGGACATGGAACATGGGTAAGGGACCTGGATGAGGTCCTGTCATCTAGGGGGATCTTCACAGCCCACTGCAAACCTGGGACACTTGGGAAGGGTCTGCAGGGAGCTGCCTTAGGATGGGCAATGTGTGAGTTGGTCTTCAGTGGGAGGGAAGACCCCATTATGGACATTTGGGATTTGGAGCTTTCTTGCCCCATTGCTGTTGGAGACATGAATCCCTGGAGGGCTTCACAGGTCTGAGATGTGCATGGGTGTGATGCTTCCCATCCCCAGAGGGTATTGGGGTGAAGGAGGGTGCGAGGCAGTCACCCACTGTGCCCATCCCCAGGCAGCACACCACCACCCCGCTCCCTCGCCTCCTGGCTGACCTCGAGGGGCTTGGGACACACACAGGACGAGACCACCACCTGCATCCCGCATGACATCTACGTCATCGGCACACAGGAGAACTCCCTGGGTGACCGCGAGTGGGTTGAGTTCCTGCGTGCATCCCTGAAGACGCTGATGGCCATTGACTACCAAGTGGTAAACAGCCAACTTCTGGGGATGCTTTGGCTTCCTGTGTTGTGGGGGTGGGCGGGCTGACTGTCCCATCCCACAGGTGGCCCTGCAGAGTCTCTGGAGCATCAAGATGGTGGTGCTGGTGAAGCCAGAGCACAAGCGGCGCATCAGCCATGTCCACACCTCCAGCGTCAAAACAGGGATTGCCAACACTCTGGGTAGGGAAGAGATGGGGATACTGAGCTGGGGCAGCTGCCCCATGGCACTTCTGTGCCCCCTGAGCTCTATGTCCCCACAGGGAACAAGGGGGCTGTGGGTGTCTCCTTTCTTTTCAATGGGACATCCTTTGGTTTTGTCAACTGCCACCTGGCCTCGGGCAGCGAGAAGACCCACAGGTGATGGGGACACCATGGGGTGGGCAGGTGCCACCTCAGGGGCAAGGGGTGACCCCACGATATCCTCCTCTGCATGGCACAGGAGGAACCAGAACTACAGTGACATCCTGCGCTCGCTGGCACTGGGTGACAAACGGCTCGGTGCCTTCGACCTCACACTGCGCTTCACCCACCTCTTCTGGTTCGGGGATCTCAACTACCGCCTAAACATGGATGTGCAGGTGTGTGTCCATGGGGAGCTGGGCTCAGGGTGCCAGGACCAGTGCTGACTGCTCCTCCTGTGCCTGCTCAGGATGTCCTGACCCATGTCACTAAGAAGGAGTTTGACATCCTCCTTGCCATGGACCAACTCAACCTGGAGCGGGAGAAGAACAAGGTGTTCCTGCAGTTCCGTGAGTGCGGGTTTGCTGAGCTGCTTGCTGCCTGCCCCAGTGGCACCCAGGGGCCTCCAGCTCTCTGCCAGTGCCATCTCTAGCACTGTGTCCCTGCACGGCTCTGTGCAAGGTGCCAAAAGCCTGGGGGAAAGTCATGTGCATCATGAGCCTCTCCTGGGCAGCGTCCCCACAGCTTGGGGCATGGGGACACTCAGAGCCTGACCGCATAGGAGCAGTTTGCACCTCTGGGGATGGTCAGAGATACTGGCCTCGTGTCACCTGTGTGTGTGTGTGTTTGTTCCCAGGTGAGGGTGACATCTCCTTCCCACCCACCTACCGGTATGAGCGGGGCTCCCGGGACAACTACATGTGGCAGAAGTTCAAGACCACAGGGGTGAGTTCCTACACGTGGACACAGATGGGGCGTAGGGACAGCAGAATGGATGGTGCTGGACAGGGTGCTCAGCCCTCCCCTGAGAGAAGGTGAAGTTTTAGGGCTGCTCTTTGCTTTTTTTTTTCTTTTTTTTTTTGGGGGGGTTGTGAGGAAGAAGCAGGGCTGGGAAAAAGAATCCTGAACCTAAAAGGACACCTATAGTGGCTCTTTTCCCCTTCCTAGATGAGGATCAATGTCCCCTCATGGTGTGACCGCATCCTCTGGAAGTCTCTCCCAGAGACCCACCTGGTCTGCAGCTCCTATGGTGAGTGGCACCTGGGGATGGGGCTGAGCCTGGTGCAGTCCTATGGCTCTGGCAGCCCACCAGCTGCCTCTCCCCCTGCCAGGCTGTACTGATGACATCGTCACCAGTGACCACTCGCCCGTCTTTGCCACCTTTGAGGTGGGTGTGACATCGCAGTTTGTGCCCAAGAAGGGTAAGGACAAGAGGATGGGGTCTGTCCCCACTAGGACTTGGCCCCCATTGAGAACCCTCATGTCCTGCAGCTCCTGGCACTGGTCCTGAGCCCCTGGCCTGCATTGAATGGGACAGTATCGAGGTGATTGTCAAAACTGCCAGCCGCAGCAAGTGCTACATCGAGTTCCACTCCTACTGCCTGGAGGGTGAGGTGTCCTGGGGCTGCAGTGCAGGGCAGGGGGGGTCAGTGCCTGGCATGGGGCTGGAGCTGTCCCCATGGGGCTGGAGCTGTCCCCATAGGGCTGGAACTGTCCCCATGGGGCTGGAGCTGACCCCATGGCTCTTCCCTGGCAGAGGCACAGCGCAGTGGGGAGAACACCTCGCAGAGCTGCGACATCCCCGGCTTCCTCAGGATGTGCTGGTCAGCAAAGCAGCTGCCCGTGGTATGCACAGCGGGGAGGGCTCAGCATCCTCCCATCTCATTCCCACCCCTCCCACCTTGCATGGTGTGACCACCCCTGAGGACAGAGGTAAACTTTACAACCCTGCCCCTATCACTTTGTGCAGCTGAACCCCATCCTGCCCGACCTGGAGTACCTGGGTGACCAGCACCTGCTCCTCAGTATCAAGGGCATGGAGAGCTGCGAGTCATACGGTGCGCATGGGATGGGGACACAAGCAGGGTGCTGCTGGGTGTGGGGCTCACTGTACTTCATGTGCAGGCGAGTGCTGCATCGCGATGCGGTCGATGATTGACAGCATGGCCCAGAAGTTTGAGACCTTCCTCTTCCACCATGGCGAGGAGACAGGCTCCATGAGGGGCTGGATGAAGGTCCGTGTCCCCAAGGACAGGCACAGCACCCGCGAAAGGCTCTATGGTAAGGTGCCACCGTGTCATCCCACTGCTGCCATGAGCCCGCATGGGGAGAAGTGACACATCCGTGCTCTGCAGAGTGGATCAGCTTTGAGGAGGAGGAGGAGGAGGAGGATGCTCCAGCAGAGGACTCCACGCTGTACCCTAAGCCACTCCTCAGGTACCCTCTCAGGCTGGGGACCATCCCCATGCCCCATCCCCAGGTGATGCTGAACCTGGTGATTCTGTGCCCTGCAGGAGCCGTCCCTGCAGCTTCCCAGAGGCGACCAGCAGCTACACCAACCCAGCCTACTTCATCTTCGAGGGACTGCCTGCCACGTGGGCATTGGGTGCTGACATACAGGAGGACAGCCCCATGCGGGGTCCCCCCCAGGCACAGGCCCCTTTGCCTTCACCTTGCAGGTCCCTGCTGAGCCCTCCTGGTGTGGGCAGGCAGAAGCGCCCCAAGTCAGCTGTCCTGGTGAGGGATGTGCCAGAGGGGGGTGACTGCTCGCTGACAATGCTGCACATGGCCACCTCCCCGAACCACCTGGACCGCATGGCCCCCAGGGGTGAAGGGGGCAGCCACCAAATGCTGCTGGACCAGAGCCACAGTGCCCCTCAGCCACCCCCACCGCGCTACCGGGAGGTGCCGGGGCGTGGGATGAGTGCTCACCAGCATGGCCACCACAAAGAGGTACAACCATGGGATGTGCTTTTGGCTACAGGGCCATCCCCAGAAGCAGGATGCTGACCCTTTGTAGAGCTGCCAATGGGGCATGGAATGCTGGAGGGGTGGCAGTGCTGGGGCACCCAGTTCATGCAGGGTGGGGCCACCAAGGTGGGCATTTCTGCTGTCACAGGGCTGAAGCCTTCCCTTGTTCTTCTTTCCCCAGTGGTGCTGTGACAAGTCCTGCAGTGCTGGCACTGGACCAGACCATGTTGGAGTGCAGCAGCATGAGGAAGGGCTGTGTGCACATGGCTGGAACAGCGCTGAGGTCTTCAGGTACCCCCCAGCCCTGGAGCTGGCAGCAGCAGGCACAGAGCAGGGCAGCACTTGTATCCCCAGGGTCCCCAGTAGAGCCCTGTGCCTGAGGGAGGATGAGAGGTGAACCCCTCCAGGCAGGGTGCAGGAGGCTGGGGAGATAGACCCAGTGTGTGTCCCCAGATCTTCGTGGACACCCTGGGGTCCCCACTTAGTGGCTTCCTGGCACAGTGTCTCTTTTGCTGCATGTGCAGTGATGGCACTGAGCAAGACATGATGGGAGCTGGGGTGCTCAGCCCTGCACACATCCCTGCACCGTGGCAAAGTGCATAGGAGCCCCTTGGGGAGCCGGCAGCACTGAGCCCACCCCAAACCCAACACCTAAGCCTGAACATATGGGACTGGAGATGTCCCAAGGTTGATCCCTTGCCAGCACTGTTGGCATCTCACCTGGCCACTGCCAGCACCCAGATACGGACCTGGCCAAGCAAGAAGTGACTGCTGCACCTCTGCTGGGAAGTCTTTCCTGAGACTTCCTGAGACTGTTCCTATGGACATTATATGGATGCTCTTGGGGTTTCTCTGTATGTCACCATCCTCCCTCCCCAAAGCAATGCAAAGACCATGCTGAGCCCTACAAGCAGGGAGGAGGACACAGGACACATTGAGGCCCCTCAGGACATTGGGACCACTGGATGTTTGGACCTTGATGACCTGAATGCCCATGAGCCTTCAGCCTCAGCCTGGCTGGGGCCGAGTTCCCCAGGGAGCAGCTGCTCCTTGAGGCTGAGTCCTATGGGGTGCACCACACCGTTGTCTCCCAGAATAAAGTTTGGAGGAGGCTGAAGTGTGCGCGTACACACAGTGATGACAGCCGTCTGCTCTGCCAAGCCATGGGGAGCCCCGGCACGCATCTGCGTGCTGCCGAACCGCAGGCACTGCGCGGCCCCGCTGCTGCTGCCCGCTTTAGGGACACGATGCCCGGGCCGGCCTCAAGGTGGCAGTGGCCGCCTTTCTCCCCAGGAGAGCCTCGCAGGGCTGCGATACCATCCTGTCCCCGAAGGAGAGAGGCCGGAGTCCGCAGGGCTGAGGGTGCGTGGTCCCCACGGGAGAAGGGTTGCGGCTGGTTCCCATCAGCAAGGCGCCGTGATCCCAGTGGGTGAGAGCACTTGGTCCCCACGGACAAATGGGACGTGGTCCCCGTGAGTGGCAGACCACGGTCGCTGTAGGTGTAGGGCTGAGGTCCCCAGTAACCAAGGGGGAAGCACACACACCTCACCTCTTGGGGGCTGCATCCAGTGCAAGGGCTGCATGGGCGAGGGGCAGGACAGGACGGGAGCGCAGCAGTGCTAAACGCAGCAGTGCTAAGCCCCGCAGCAGCCCCGCGGGGCAGGCAGGGACGCTGGCACAGCGGGTAGTGAACCGCGGGTTCCTGCCCCCGCCTCCGCCCACCTCCAGCCCTGCCTCTCCCAGGCACTTTGCTCCCAGCGTGGGAGAGCACGAGCGAGCACGACACGGCCCGGCCCGGCACAGCGGTATGGCTCTGGGCCCTATGGGGAACAGGTGATCCCTGGGGGTGCCTCGCAGATGAGAGTCACCCCATCCTTGGAGCGCAGGTAAGGTGGGGATCTTGGGAAGGGCAGCAGCTGGGATGATCCCACTGCAGTGGTGCCATGGCTATACAAACCTAGCCAGGCTTGGGAGTGCTGGACATGCTGATTTGGTGCTGAGAGAAATGGCAGTGACATCCTGGGGATGCAGGATTTGGGGGGGCAGGGGGGGAGGCGTCAGCCCATCCCTAAATATCCTCTTCCAATCACACCACTGTGATCCTCTATCACCAAAAACCTTTGTATGTCATAGGGCAGCCACCTCTTCTCTTTCATCTTCCTCTTCACCCCCCCAAATGCCATCTTCTTTGAAGACAAAGCTGGCCCTGGGGCTGCTGCAGCTCTGCTTGGTGCTGCAAACCTGGTGAGTTGGAAGAGCTGGAGCAGCCCCCTTGAGGGTGAAAAAGCTGTCACCTTCATCCTGCTGAGACCTGAGGGCACATGGGTACAGGTGGGCTGCAGTGGGGTATTGCACAGCCCCAGCCCCACTGCCAGCCCCACGGAGGACACAGCTCTGGCAAGCTGAAAGAGAACTCAGAGAAATCAGGTCACGCTCCCCTGGTGCCAGGGCTTTGGCTGGGCTCACCACGTGGTGATTAGGGACAAGGGTCCTTCTGCAGGATGTTTGGCACAATTTCTCCTTGTTTTGCAATTTTCAAGGGCTTAAGAGAGAAGAAAAGCCCTGTGTTTTCCCTGAGCCCCTTTGGCTCACCCACCCCTCTGTAGTTCCCCTCTGCGGTTTGTTCCATGTCCCATCTCCAAAGAGCAGCACACGTTCCAGATATGTGCCCTGAGGTTGCCCCCAGCCCTCTTTCTGTCTCTGGCCATCTTCCCTGTGTGCCACCAGCTGCACCTCCAGCAATGGGAAAGCTTCATTCCCACACCACAGCCCTGTGCATCCACAAAACAGGCAGGCAGGACTGAACATCACTTCCCCCAGGCAGAGGTTCAGATCCTCACCGTTGCAGGTAGTCCCTCCAGAAAAGTGCACAGAGAAAGCAATGGCTGGAAGAACCTCACTGGGGCTGTGCTCGAGGAACAAGAACAGCAGTGACGTGTCCTCAGGGTGGATGGGCGTAAATCAGAGCCCTTTAAACCACTGCCTTTGATTGTGACTAAGATGAGGAAGTAGGAAACCTCGACTGCTGAGATCAAGATTGTCAGATGCCATCTTCTTTTGCGTTTCTGTTTGTCAGTGGTTTTCCTGAAGGCAGCTTGCGCAGGAGCAGCCAAATCAGCTGCTGCATGCAGCCGGCCTCAGGCTTCACCTGTCTTATCACCTGCCCTCTGCACTGAGCCAGCTGGCACCGCATTTTCTTTGTGCATTTCTTCCATCAGGTGTCATATTTTTTTAAATGAGATTATTCAGATCATCTTCATTTGTTGGCAGCTTCGCAGAGATCAGCTGTGGTGGCCTCAACCTGCAGCAGCACTGCTCTTATACAGCTTTGTGCTGTGCTGCTCTGCCCTCTGCCATCCTCAGAGGGTGGGAGAGGAGAACGGACCCTCTGGATCCTGCTGCCCCCATTGGTATTCCCAGTCCCTACAAGGATAGCAGAGCGAGGTCCTGCTGTTAATGTTTGATCAGGGCCTGCCTCTTGCTCTCTGAACTCATCCTGTCATTAAGCTGTCCACAGCAGAAAGGGGTGGTGGGTTCGGGCCCAAAGCTGCACTCAGCCCAGAACTCAAACAAATTGCTGGGCTGTGTGCTGAGCAGGGGGTGGTCCTGGTGCCCTTTGTTAGTTTATGATCATCTCTGCAAACAGTGGGGTGTCTCTGTGGGACGATGACTTAACAGAGCCACAGATGCACCCTGGGGAGATCCCTGCCAGCTGTGCTCACTGCAAAGGAAAGCGATAAAGGGGGTGGGGGGAACAGGAAGGAGGAGGGGAACAGCTTTCTGCTCATCTTTCCTGAACCAGCATCCTGCAGCACCTCCCTGAGCTGAGCTCTTCTCCATCCCAGTGCCACCACCCCCTGGGACCAGCACTGCCTTCCGTGAGCCCTCCCCACTGCCAGCAGTCCACAGTGATTGAGGGGCTTTTAGCACAGCCACCCCCTGCTCAGGGCAGCTCCAGGGAAGCTGCCCCATGTCTGTTGGAGCAGCGGGCACTGAACTTTAGACATCTCCAGAGGCGAGTGCAGCCGTTTTACAGCTTGCCCTCACTTTTCACCCCCGGGGACCAATTTGCTGGGATGATGAGAATCCTGGTCTTTGATCTGAACAATGCGCAAAGAGGGAAATGTCCTGATGGCTTCTAACTCGCGCTGTGTCGGGCTGGGGCTTGGCATGGGAACAGTTCCTCTCTGTGCAGATGAACTCATTGCTCTCCTGGGGAGGAGAGTTGGCAGCTGGAGGCCCCTCGCTCCCAGGAATGCTCTCCCAAAGGCTCCTCCAACAGCCCCCCGAGGATTTCTCAGGGCCATCGTACCCCTCCAGACAATCCTTTCTTCTCCTCCTGCCTTTCTTCTGGGGAGGATCCCTCTGGGACCAGCGGCATTGTCACGGTGGTGCCAATTAGGCTGAGCCGGCTTCCAAGAGGCTGCGCTGGCACCACACGGGGGCTGCTGTTGCTGATCAAGGTTTCATTGTTCGCTACGCCGCGGGTCTGCTGGCTGGCCCTGGGCACCCTGCCCGGCTCCACGCGGTGTCACGGCACGCTGCTCCGAGCCACAATCCGCGGGTGTCACTGGGAGGGCTCTGGAGGGGAGGACATGTCAAGACTAAACCCAAGAGCTGAGCAAAAACAGAGAAGCATCAAAGTGGCCGGAGCTCCTGGAGGGGGGGGAAAAAATCTTGCATCTTTGGCCGCCTGCCCCGCTTTGTGCCTGACAATGGTCAGGATCAACAGCTAATGTGTTTTTATTAACTGCTCCCGCAGCTCTGGCTGGGAGAACATGGACGCTCCGGTGAGGATGTTCTCACTTGCCCCGTGGACGCCGACGCCAACCCCCTGGCTGGGAGGGAATACAACTGCTGCGGCAGAGGCAAAGTGTGTCTTCAACGAGGAGTTCAAGTTCATCCTGCTGCCCATCTCCTACGGCATCGTCTTTGTGGTGGGTCTGCCCCTCAACTCCTGGGCCATGTGGATTTTTGTCTCCAGGATGAGGCCCTGGAACGCCACCACCACCTACATGTTCAACCTGGCCATCTCTGACACGCTCTATGTCTTCTCCCTCCCCACCCTGGTCTACTACTATGCTGACCGCAACAACTGGCCCTTCGGGAAAGCGTTCTGCAAGATCGTGCGCTTCCTCTTCTATGCCAACCTCTACAGCAGCATCCTCTTCCTGACGTGCATCAGTGTCCACCGCTATCTGGGCATCTGCCACCCCATCCGCTCCCTCAAGTGGGTGAAGACCAAACATGCACGACTCATCTGCGTTGGCGTCTGGCTGGTTGTCACCATCTGCCTCATCCCCAACCTCATCTTTGTCACCACCAGCTCCAAGGACAACAGTACTCTGTGCCATGACACCACCAAGCCCGAGGAGTTTGACCATTACGTGCACTACAGCTCCTCTGTCATGGCCCTCCTCTTCGGTATTCCCTTCCTGGTGATTGTTGTATGCTACTGCCTGATGGCCAAGAGGCTCTGCAAGCCCAGCTTCCCCAGCCCTGGCCCTCGTATGCCCTCCTACAAGAAGCGCTCCATCAAGATGATCATCATCGTGCTCACTGTCTTTGCCATTTGCTTTGTGCCCTTCCACATCACTCGGACCCTCTACTACACCTCTCGCTACTTCCAAGCTGACTGTCAGACCCTCAACATCATCAACTTCACCTACAAGATCACGCGGCCCTTGGCCAGCATCAACAGCTGTCTGGACCCCATCCTGTACTTCATGGCTGGGGACAAGTACCGGGGACGGCTGCGCCGGGGGGCAGCCCAGCGGCCCCGGCCTGTGCCCACTTCCCTGCTGACCCTGGTGTCCCCCTCTGTGGACAGCAGCATGGTTGGCAGCTGCTGCAACAGCGAGAGTCGAGGGACAGGGTGGAACAGAGGTGGGCAATGAGAAGCAAAAAAGTGTGACACAGCACGGAATCCCTGGTTCCACAAACCTGTCTGAAGCATTGACGGTGGATCTGAGGGCAGGCGGCCATGGGGTGCATCCCTGGTCACTATGACAAGACATTTGTCCCTCCTCAGGCATGCACAGAGTGCTTGACCAGAGTACAGTGAACGATCTGATGTTAGGGACAGTGGAGGAGCAGCCCCGTGTCAGTAGGTGGTGACACGTGGGGATAGCAGGAATGCTGGTTGTGGTCCTGGCCAGGGCCTCTACTGAGACTGCCACTCAGTCCAGTGCTGCCAGCACTGAGGGCTCAGCCTCCTGCTGCAATGCCCTGCACTGTCCTCAGGGTGGGGACACTTGGGGGATGGGCATGGAGCCACATTTCAGAGATGCCCTCCAAAGCATCATCCTGGGGGAGGCAGTGAGGGGCTGTATTGCTTATGGACCTCAATAAATCACCTTCCCATTCTCCACATGCCAAACTGATCCTCCCTGTATCAGAAGAAAGAGGGATTATATACATGTGGTGAGGGGACAGCAGTGTGGCCCCTTCATACTATGGCAAAATGTGGGGCCAGACTGGGGCCATGGTCTGAGAGGTGACACCAGGATGACAAGAGATGGGTGGTGAAGGCCTGCAGGAGAATCTGACTTTATGGGTGTTTGCTCTTCAAATGTTTACCCAGAGTTATGTTTAACTGAGGATCTGCGTAAAGACGGGCAGCCTGGAGATGCTTATCAGTTGCATCCCATGCCAGCCCACAATGGGATGGGGCTAAATGGGGCTGTCCGTGCCCCTCAGTGCACTCCCAGCCCATGCCTGGGGAATGAGATCCCAGAGCACCCCAGTGCCACCAAACCCCACCCCCAAATCCCCATGCTGTGGAGCAGATCTGGCACTGCAAAGCACACTCAGGACACGGTGAAGGGTTGGAAATTTGTATGAGAGATATCACCCAGCAACCACATCGAGGCCACTGTGACTGGTTCCCATGCCTGAGCATCCCTCCCCTTGTTACAAGGGGAACACCTTCCCAGCCCAGCCATGGAGAAGCAAACCTATGACCTCCCTCCTCTTCCTCATGACACCCCACGCCCTCCCTCTGCTCACAGTCACTGTATGGGACTGTGCCCATCACTGCAGTCCTAGGGGCGGCACCTCTGGGGCCTCCGCCAGCCATTGGGTGCCACGGGAGGAAGAGGAGGAGGGGGAGCAGCAGGGCCTCATCAGCCACACATCCTCATACCCACAGCACTCACACGATGCGCAGCTCATCCCCTTCTGACAGCCCATACTTGGTCTTGTTGTCATTGAAGAGCTTAAGCAGGGAGCGCACGTACATGCCATGGTACAGATCCACCACCTCGTTGCTTGGCTCCTCGATCTTGGGCACCGTCACTGGCTCCCCAACTGCAGGAAGGGAACCCATCACCATCAACCCAGCATCATAAAGACACCTTCCTCTTCCCCAGAGATCCCTTGTAGCCGCTCACCCACAGTGGTGATGGGCCGGGCGTAGGGCAGGAAGCCCCGAGAGTGCACCGAGGTGAGGCCACGGCCATAGAAGACACAGGGAGCAAAACCCATCATCTTCTGGAAGCGCTGCTGCACAGCCCGCATCCAGCTGCCCTCCTCAAACACCACCTGGCGGAACAGATCGTTCTCTCCAAAGGAGAAGGAGGGCACAAGGAAGGCGCTGCAGAGGGCACACGGTGGCATTGAGGGGGTGTGCCGGGACACCCCATACCCCTCACCCGGTGCCCTCCTGGTGCTCCCACACTCACCCGTGCTGCAGGGCCATGCGGACAAAGCCCTTACGGTTCTTCAGGATGAGTGTGGTGACACCAGGGCTGCAGGAGAGCGACTCAGCTGCCCCACCGATGACGATGGCCACAGCGTTGCCAGTGCCGTTCTTGGAGAGCACGTGGCTGATGGCACGGCGTGTCACCGGGCACAGGCCTATGGCAGGAGCAGCACAGTCTGTAGGGAGCTGGGGGGGGAACCGTGCAAAGGACCCCACTAGGAACTGTGTCTGGGGGGGATAGAGCAGGGGGGACAGCGGGGCTGTAAATGAGACGTGAGCAAGGTGCATACAGAGCGCAGGAGCTCAGACAGTGCAAAAAGGGTGTGCACAGGGTGCAAGCGAGATGTGCAGGGGGTCAAATGAGTGCAAAAATCTGGGCACGGGTGCAAGCAGGGCGTGCAGAGCATGCAAGCAAGGTGCACACAGGTGTGCGCAGGGTGCAGGCAGGGTGTGCACAAGGTGCAAACAGCACAGATCAGGATGTGAGCAGGATGTAAGTGAGGTGGGCAGATGGTGCAAACAACACAAGAGGAGGTAAGCACAGGATGCACACAGGTGCAATCAGAATGCAACCAAGATGTGCAGGAGGTGTAAATACTGTGAAAAAGTTGCGTGCATGATGCAAACAAGGTGTGCAAAGGGTGCAGGCAGACTCAGTGCTCCCTGGGAGCACAGCCACTGGGCACAGCCAGGGACCAGAGGTCATGGCTGGGAGCAAGGATGCAGGCACTGGCCCCCCACCCGGACCACCACCCCACTGACCTCCACTCATAAGGTACTCCCTGAAGAGGGGCAGGCGGAAGTTGCCAGCCAGCGTGGTGAGGAAGGGCCGGATGCCTGGGAACAACTCGGAGAAGCCGGTGGAGCCGGTGATGAAGTTGCAGAAGGCGCCGACACAGAGGATGCCGTGGGGGTGGGAACCAATGATGTAATTGTGGCTGGGGGACAGGTCATGCGTCTTCACCAACTGCAGGGACAGAGGGCTGTGGGCACAGAGGGGACTGACAGTGCTCTGTGGTAGCAGTGTGTGCTGCAGGCAGGGCTTGGGAACACCCAGAATAACAGCATTGCTCCCGCCTGGCCCATAGCAAGGGGAACTGCCTGGAGAGCCCAGCAGATCCTTTGAGATGGTGCCACAGCTATTTGTATGATCACCCCCACCCCATACCCTGCCCCACACCTTCACAGGGAAATAGTCCCGAAAATGCCTCCAAACGGACCATCTCCTCAGGCATGCCAGCCTCCTGCCACCTGCAAATGGGACAGGAACAGGGTGAGGAGAGCCCATCCCAACACACAGAGGGCTGCATCCTTCTTGCTGCCATTTGTACGTAGAAGGAGGAAGATGTGGCATTGTCTTGGGCAGACCCAGAGAAACGGAGTGCCCATAGGATGCCTCATTCCATCCCATCCCATTGTACCTTTCTCTGGTGTGTCCCAATCAAAGATGACCCAGGCCAGGTAGAGAGCGGAGATGGGCCAGAAGCGGGTAAACACCAGGTAGATGAGCAGCACCAGGGTGACAGGGCCTGTGGGATGGGGTGGGTGAGTGAGCGCACGCCCGGCCCTACAGCCCCCAAAACTCCACTCACCCAGCAGCAGGAAGCTGAGCACCCACTGGAGCACGGCGAGGAGCTGCAGCCAGGCACGGACATCCCGCTGTGAGGGCCATGGCACAGCCAGCATCGTGCGCAGGGCAGCATGGAGGCTGGCACGGCTGCCTGCAAGGACACAGACATGGTGGGCTCAGCATTCCCATCCATCAATGCTAGGAGTAGCCCTGTTTGGCTGTTGCCAACAGGGTTGGATAGGCTGAGGATGCTCGATGTCTGCCCCCTGGCAGTGCCAAGGACAGCGGTAGGGATGGCTGTCCCCATTGTCCCTGAAGGGACGGTCTGTTCTCGCTCCCCACTGCTGGATCTGGTGAACCATTAACTATCCCAGACAGTGCCAGGATCCAAACTCCACACGTAGCCCCATCCCTCCTCCCCAAAATGGGCCTGAGCCATCGGCCAAAGGTCTGAGACCCAGCAGGGCCTGTGAAAACAACCTGAAATCTACAGTGAGAGAGATGTGCAGGGGAGAGGGGATGGAGCTGCTCCCATTGAGGACCAGCAGCAGTCCAGGGGGGGAGCTCAGCTCTTCCCACCTCAATCTAAACCAGGAACAGCACAATTGGGAAGAACAGTGCTGGAACCACCCTGGCAGAAGGATTCTGCCCCCTTCCCCCTCAGTGCTGTCCCTACTCCAAGCACCCCCCGAGCTCTGCCACATTCCCAGAAATCATCCAGCCCCGTGGCTCTCAGCTTTCCCAACGCCTGCTGACTTTTCCAGCGGAGACACACAGCCCATCTGCGCCTACCCCTAAGTTGCTTTTTTTAGCTCTTTTTACAGCCCCTTGAGCACTCTGTTGGTTTCCAGACTTCACAATGAAAACCATCAGCAGAGCGATGGGCGATGCCCAGTGCTGTGCCCACGCTGCTCCCCAGTCGGGTGGTGGGAGCCTCCCCTGAGGAGCTCAGCCCCTGCAGCTCCAGGCAGCATGGAGATGAGAGCAGAATTGGCATCACTTTGCAGCATCTCACAGGAGGAGCGTTTCCTAACGCCTGGTCAGCATTAACTTAAGAAATCCCATTCCTGTTGAGCAACTTTATGTTTTCCTCTGGTGCCGCTAACCCCAAATCGCTCCCAACACCTCCCTTTCCCCTGAGCAGTCTTAAAGCAAACAGACAATAGTGACAGCAAACACTAATTGCCCGAGCCCATACAGCGCCGGAGAGTTAGGAACCATTCAAACATTCGGATGTTCCTTACCACTCAGATTTTGGGAACAGGCTGCAATGATTGTCTTCATGGTGGCAGGGAGCTCTGCTCTGGAGCTTGGCTCAGCGGGTTAAAAGGCAGGTTTGGAAATCCTGGGCGGCGATTGATCGCTCAGTGACCGCCCTGGCCGATGTGAGGGGGACGCACAGAGAGGAGCAGGGCCAGGATGGGTGCTGGAGCTCCTTGTGATAAGTCACACTGAGTAACAACTCCTCCTTGTCAGCACTGGCAGCTGTTGCCACCCAGGAATGGCACTGTGGGTATTCACAGCCCACTGTCCTGCTCTGCCGGTGTGATCCCTTGGAGAGCAGCCTGAAAATATCACCCTGATGTTTGGTGGGGTGGATGCAGCCACAGACTCGTGGTCCCCTCCTCAACAAACCAGGAGGATGGCCAGGGTGGTGCCTGGCACCCAAACTTCTCCCACTGGAAGAAGCCTTCATGCTGGTCCTGGCTTGCTGAAGGAAGACTGGAAAGACTGGGTGCAACTTAACAAAATGAATATGGGAAAGGTTCTCTTCCAAACACACCAAGAAAGGAGGAAACAAAAGCAGCATGGAAGCAGCCCAGAGAGTGGGCTTCAGGCCAGCTGTGAAAGGGACAGAAAACCTGCAGGACCTCATCCAATGGAGCCATGTCTTTCCAGAAGGACTTGCCAGGGGCAGCAGGCTGACAGCAGCACAGGAAAGGAGTTCATTCATACTCAAGATTGCAAGCATTGTTGAAGAGGGAATGAAAAAAACAAGCTTTGAAAGGTACAGAACCCACAGAAATCCATTATCTGTTCTGGTAAATCACAGAAACAACATCTGGAAAAAGAGGGAACTGGAACTATTGCAGACTACACGCAGCCTCACAGCATACACTGCGAAGAGAAGCAGAGATTGCTATGTCTAAGCCATCATGCAGCCCAGATAGCTGCTCAGGTGTGCATGAATCGTGCTCATAAGAACAAAAGAAGAGCTGAATCCTTCTCAAATCCTATTGTTTCTAAAAGTGAGGGAGCAGCCTGCTACTGAAACCCCTGCCGAGGCAAAAGGAAAGTCTGAAACTGCTCTGGGAAACATGCTACCACAGCAGCAGCAATGGTGCTTAGTTGGGCTGGGGGGGGGAGTTTAATCCTGACATTTGCAGCATACTTTGCATTTTTAACCTTGATGGCAGCTGCTGGCACACAGCTGGTAAGGCCAGAGCTCCCAATAGCTTTAGAGAAATCCAGATCCTTCAGAGCTATTCTGTAAGCAGATTTCAGAGCACGCTGACCACCAGTACACTACTCCTTTGAATACAGTACTTTGTCCCAGCACTGGCCTTTAAAACACTCCATTAGGGGGTCCTGACTGCACTCACTATACATATATATGTATACTACAGCTGCACAGACTCCACATTACACTAGGCAAAAGGACAAATGTTCATATAAAGGCAGTTGTACTATGTGTACTATCAGCACTTCAACACACTGCCCTGGGAACACCTGATCTACTTAACACAAAATACCTACACATCAGCCTGCCCACCTGGGGAGGAATGGAGTGATGAGGCAGTGGAAAGGGCCAACAGTACCCCTGGCCAAAATAACTGTCCAGCGGATGGTTCCCACCTCTGACTTCCTTTGCTGCTGACACACATGCTCTGGAAGAGACCAGGATGAAAAGCAAGAAATTTTCACAGGGAGAACTAGGCAACACAAGAGATTTTATTTTGTTTAAAATATAGAGGGGAAAAAAATAAATACATCCACCGACAGTACAAAGAGCGGTTTCCAAACTCAGGTATCTTTTCTTCCAAGGACTTCCTCTGACTGGGAGGGCAGAGGCAGCCTGATCCATCGTGCAGTGCCCGCTGTCAGGAGCCACCCTGTGGTGTCACTGCACAGGACAGGTACACTCAGCCTGACATTTCATGTAAACCAAAGCAAATTGTCACGTTTACTCCTCTGACTCCAGTGACTCCCAGAGAAGTCAAAGATACCTCGGCATATGTACAGTGTATTCTTACATCTGCGAGACATAGGCAGCTCTTACAGGATTTCCAGGCCCTGTTCTCCTTGCTGCTGGAGCATCAGCCCATGTTCTGCCGGTTGCCATAGCCTCTTGGGTGTGTATCTTTCCAGTCATCCCAGTCCCGAGCTTTTTGAAGAGCTTCCTCATCATCCTCCTCCTTTATTTTCTCCTGCTGCTCCTTCTGCAGCTCTTTATCATTTGTGTCTGCTGCTAAAGGCCAAGAACAAGAGTGAGGCACAGCACAACACTGGAATTTTACCACTCAATCTCACAACTCCCCTGCAGGAATCAGCCTGGACAGAAAGCAGGAATTGCCACAGAACAGCTTTAGCAACCCATTTATTCTCAAACCTAGTGGAGAAAGCTAGAGGGTGTTTTACACCCTGAATACATTCCTGTTCACCCTCCGCCTCAAGAGAGTTACCAAATTCTCCATTCCCATTTTTGCTCTTTTCTGCCTCACCTGGTGGCCTCTGAGGTGCACTCTGACCAAGCGCTGCTTCTTCCCTTCTCTTCTGATCATACCAATCATTTACAGTCATAGTTGGCAGGCCAGGATATCCAGCACCAAACACTCTACAGGAAGAGAGAGACGGTCAAAGAATGTTCTCAGTGACTGAATGGAATGCATGGAACTACTCTGTACCCCAACTGGTATTGATAGTTGAGATACTGAAATATGCCAACAACAGAAGAAATTAGAGAAAGTGGAAGAAATGCATCAGAAGTTTCCCCATCCCTCAACCCAGATGTATAACACATGCAATCCTGGTGTGACATGCTGCCTGAAGACAACAACTGCTTCTCTGTATTTAAAGAAGTATCTTAGACTCACTGTGAAAGCACAGCACCGCATCACACTGTGTTTAAATAGTCAAAAACCAACATACTTAGCCTGAACTGCATCCCGGGTAAGAATGAAAGGTTTCAATGGAGTCCTGACTTGTCGAGAAGGACTGTGTGGTGGTGCTGAAGACTGAAATGGCAAACAAGAGTCAGAAAACAATCATGTAGATAGGAGTGCTCTTCCTTGCCTCCCACCCCAAGCAAGTTACTAAGGGTCTTGTAGAAAAGAAATGCCTCTGCTGTCAGTGCAACATCCCAAGTTGGACAATTCAGCCCTTAATCCAGTTTAAAACATGAACTCCATCTGTGAGCTTCCACAAATCACTTCTCTTTGTGCCTTTGTTATACTCATTCTGATCAAAGCAGAAAGTCAATAGAGCTAAACCAGATCAGCTCAGATCAAAGCATGAAATATAGCTTATTTTTTCCATGGATCAAACACAGTACATTATGAAGCAAATCAAGCTCATCATTCACGAAGATATCACCCAGGGCACTACAAAACAGCAGAGCTCTGCAATAAAGAATTGCACAAACCAGCTGTACCAACAAAGCTAGACTATGGTACACTTAAGCACGTTATGATTCTTTAATTCTAGACAGACATTTGAGGTGAGTAGCATGAAGTGCAGAAAAACTGTTGTACACACGACTTGCAGGTCCCTAAGCAGCTTTCCTCACATGGAATGAACACGTTGTACTCTAACATCAGGATTCTCTGTAAGCTCAGAAGGGCAGTCCTCAAATAAAATAAAAGCCAGGAAGGCCTTGTTTTAATTAAAAAAATGTATTTATTTTTTTAAAGGTCTGACACAACCCAGCCAAGTGGAAAAAAGCCTCTGTGTGCAGACCAGCTATGCTCTGATATTCAGTGCTCCAGCATTTAACGAGCCATGACTGTCTAGGATATGTGGCAGCACCAGACAGGCACTAATGCAAAAATCAGCCCACTGGCCATTCAGAATTAAACCAAGCCCCATCCATTAATGTTGTGCATGAGCTAAGACTCGAATCTGCAATCCAAAACTTAGGAAACTCTGATGAATTCCTCCAAGGTTCATTTACTCACAACAGTTTTTATCATGAGATCTAACTACACAGAGTTTGCAGGACCTGCAGATCAAGAGAGATTTTATACCTGTTTCATTGCATCTCTGCTCTTCAAGATGACCATTTCCTGGTCAATGCTCTCTATTTCCTCAAAGCTGATGTTGATCCATTTCTGGGCCTGCAGTAGATACAGCTCCCGTACTTGCTCCTCATCTGCCTGCCCACTCTCCACAAAGGTTCTCAAAGAGGCCAACTTGTTCTCCAGTTCTTTTTTCTGCTTATATCTGGCTCAAAGAGAAATGAATAATTAGTTAATTTCAATAAACTTCCTCCAGCACAGCCCACTGTGTCTTCCAAAATAAACTATTTCTTGAATTTGAATAACATTTAGAGAGCTAACTCCTGTCCCAAACAAACTGCTTTTCACAGAAGGGCCAGTTGCTGATCACTGCTCATTAGGATAAACAAATCCCAGCTATTCATAAAGAACCCCATATAGTACTGAGAGTAGGACCCACTCATATAACAACGGACTAACAGCCTCAAAGAGCTAAAGCAACGACTTGCAGGAGCGCAGCAGCAGATCGTACCAGCTGTTGTTTCCTGATGACCTCTAAAGAAGCACAAGTTAGAGGCAGAACACCGAGCATGAGGATGTAAACCCACTTCAGTGTGACTGACAACAGAAGTCCTTGATAAATGCAAACTACAGAAACCAGAAGAATTCCACCGTGCTTACAAAGGTTTTGAAAATGCATGACCATACCTGCATTCCTGCAGCATCCAGACCTTCTCCACCCACCTTCCCCATTCTGCCCTACTCTCAACTCCAAATTGGACGCTTCAATGGATTTTTACCATTCTTCGTAAGAGGTTAAAAGGACAACTGAGCACATTACCAATTTCTATCTCAGATGGTTACATGCCTGCAGATGAGCTTTTTACTATACTTTTGGCTTTATGGATTTTTTTGGTCTATTTAAGAGAAGCAGGGGGCAGGGAGGGGACTACCTATCTAACACGCTTCCAGGGCAAATCCTTAAGTTACAGCATCACTAAAGGACAAACAGTAAGAACCAAAGATTAGCAGCCTATGGGAGCTGAAAGGACACAGAGCCTATGAGCTGTTCTATAAAATGCTCCACAGAAAACCCCCAAAACCACATTTTAAGAAGCTGAGCACCTTCCTGCCCAACCCTGAGCTGCAGGGAGGTAAAGCAAACCACCCCTCTCTGGCCTGTCTGCAGCAGGATAAACTTCCTTTAGTTAACTACTGACAATGGCAACTGGGACAGCACAGCTCTGGAGCCCATGTGATGACACAGGCCTCCAGGAACTTTTGTCCCTGCAGCCTCTGCTGTTGTAATTGCAATGTCTCATCCTTCAAGCAAGCCAAGCACAAACCTGCTCACAGCAGGGCTTAGGGCAGCCACCTCCCATCTGCTGCAAGTGGGGTCAGCTGTGGTGGAGCTCAGCAGGAGCTGCACACACACAAGCGCCCACACCGAGCAGCCCGTACTGGAAGGGCTCTGCTGCGAACAGCACCACACGACGGCTGTGTTGGAAGAGCCCTCAAAGCCCAGCCAGCCCCAGGCCCGTGGGTCTGACCTCTCGATCTTGGCCTGCCGGTTGGAGGCCATGGCCAGCAGGCTGCGCTGGGCGGCGCTCCCGGCCTCGTCGTCCTCCCGGGGGGCGGCGGGGGGCGGCCTCGCGCCGCTCAGCCCGTACGAACGGCACAGCTCCAGGAAGCGGCAGAAGTGCAGCCGGGCGCTCTCCAGGTGCTCCCGCCGCCGGCTCGGCTCCACCTGCCGCAACGTCATGGCGCCCAGCAGCGCGGGCACCAGCAGGTACTTGAGGTCGGCCGAGGTGATCTCCTCCAGCTCCTCGTTCTCGCTGCAAAGGGACACATCGGCCTCAGCCCCGCACAGCGCTGCGCCCGCGACCCCGGCCCCGCCGCCTCACCTGAACAGCTCCAGCTCTTCCACCATGGCGGCCGCCCGCTGCAGCGCGCCCAGCCCCTGCCGCACCTTGGCCTGCACGGACGGAGCCCCGGAGGACGGCTCGGTGCTGGCTTCCACCTCCTCCAGCAGCCGCCAGCCCGTCTCCAGCAGCTCCGGCAGCCGCGGGCCCTCGCCCGACGCCTCCGCCATGCTGGGTCGGGGAGGAACCACCTGCCCGTGCGCTTCCGGCAACTGCGGCAACGCCCCTTCCACCATCTTGGTGAGGGCGGAGCCGCCATGTTGGTGCTGGTGGGGCCGCCATCTTGGTGAGGGCCTATCTGGTGCACTCCAGACGTGGCAACAGCTGCCCCTGATTCACAGCCTGGTGTATTTTGTAGTAACACGAGATAACGTCTCACCCTAATTCAGCCCAGATTGCCCCGAGCCCACACCCCCCCCCCCGGTTCCCACTTACTTGACAGTTGCTCCAGTATCCACCCTTTTGCTGCTTTTGCTGCCATTTGTTCAGTGGTGTGTCTCCCTCTGTTATCTCCGTGAATGTCCATTAATTACATAAGAAACACAGCAGAAGGCCAGAGTTTGTCCACACAGCACAATGCAGCACTCCACAGCAGGAACCAAGCTGGAACTGAATGTGTTCACTCCAGAGTCAGAAATAGTCACTGCAATCAATATTGCCTTGCCATACCCAACCAATAATGATAATGAGCCACCATGCCCGAGGACCCCATGCCGGTAGCCCTGCAGAGCTCAGCTCCTTCAGTTGGGAGCAGTCAGCAGTGTTTTGCTCATGCTGCACCAGAGGGAGCCAAGCCATCACTGTGACACCCGCACACCAGGCAGCATTGCTGCCATGGGTCCCTCCAGGGGCCCCCAAATTACACAGAATCACAGAATTGTCAAGGTTGGAAAAGACCTAGAAGATCATCCAGTCCAACCATCATCAATACTTCCCAGCTAAATCATATCACTCAACACATCATCCAAATGTTTCTTGAATACTCCCATGGTCAGTGACTCCACCACCTCCCTGGGCAGTGCATTACAGTGCCTCACCACCCTTTCCAAGAAGTAATATTTCCTAATGTCCAGCCTGAATCTGCCTTAGTGCAGCTTGAAACCATTCCCTCTAGTTCTATCACTGTCTACACGAGAGAAGAGGCCGATCCCAGCTCACTACAACCTCCCTTCAGGAAGTTATAGAGAGCAATAAAGTCTCCCCTGAGCCTCCTCTTCTCCAGGCTGAACAATCCCAGCTCCCTCAGCCGCTCCTCATAAGGCCTGTGCTCCAGACCTCTCACCAGCTTTGTAGCCCTCCTCTGAACGCGTTCCAGGGCCTCAATGTCTTCCTTGCAGTGAGGGGCCCAAAACTGAACACAGTACTCGAGGTGCGGCCGCACCAATGCTGAATCCCTGTTCCTGCTAGTAACACTGTTTTTGATGCAAGCCAGGATGCCGTTGGCCTTCTTGGCCACCCGGGCACACTGTTGGCTCACGTTCAGCCGAGCATCAATCAGTACCCCCAGGTCCGTTTCCTCAACACAGTCCTCCAGCCATTCTGCCCCAAGCCTATAGTGCTGCCTGGGGTTGTTGTGGCCAAAGTGCAGGACCCGGCATTTGGTCTTGTTGAACCTCATCCCATTGGCTTCAGCCCAGCTCTCCAGCCTGTCCAGATCCCTCTGCAGGGCCTTGCTACCCCCAGGCAGATCGACACTCCTCACCAATTTGGTGCCATCTGTGAACTTACTGAGGGTGCATTCAATGCCCTCATCCAGGTCATCAATAAAGATACTGAGGAGGACAGGCCCCAGCACCGACCCCTGGGGAACACCACTTGTGACTTGTCTCCAACTGGATTTAACTCCATTCATCACCACTCTCTGAGCCCGACCCTCCAGCCAGCTCCTTACCCAGCTGAGAGCATACCCATCCAAGCCATGGGCTGCCAGCTTCTGCAGGAGAATAGCATGGGCGACAGTGTCGAAGGCTTTGCTGAAGTCTAAGTAGACCACATCAACAGCCTTTCCTTCATCCATCAGGTCACAGGATCATAGAAGGAGATCAGGTTGGTCAAGCAGGACCTGCCCTTCACGAACCCATGCTGGCTAGGTCTGATCTCCTGGTCATCCCACACCTGCTGCGTCATCTCCCTCAAGACAATCCGTTCCATTAACTTCCCTGGCACCGAGGTCAGGCTAACAGGCCTGTAGTTCCCCAGATCCTCCTTACAACCTTTCTTGTAAATGGGAGTCATGCTGGCAAGCCTCCAGTCTTCTGGGACCTCACCTGTTAACAAGGAGCGCTGAAAGGTGATGGAAAGCGGCTCAGTGATCACCTCTGCCAGTTCCCTCAGCACTCTCGGGTGAATCTCATCCGGACCCATGGACTTGTGGCAGTCCAGTTGGAGTAGTAATTCCCTGACCGCTTCTTCCAGAATCACAGGGGGTTCAGTCTGCTCCCCAGCCAAGACTACCAAGTCAGAGTGTGGGGAGCCCTGGGAATAACCGAGATGACTTTTAAAGACAGATGTAAAGAAGGCATTCAGAACTTCTGCCTTTTCCTTATCGTCTGTGATCACATTCCCAGCCTCGTCCAGCAAAGAGTGAATATTCTCCTTTGTCCTCCTCTTACTGTTAATGTATTTGTAAAAGAGTTTCTTGTTTGTTTTTACCTCAGCAGCCAGCTTAGATTCAAGCTGGGCTTTTGCCTCTCTGATTTTCCCTCTACGCATCCTAACAACCTCTTTGTAGTCGTTCCGAGTTGCTCTTCCCTCCTTCCACAGGCAGTAGATTCTCTTTATTTCCCCGCAACCTTAAGAACAGCTCCCAGTTCATCCATGTCCGTCTTCTTCCCCACCAGCTCATTTTGCGGCTCAGGGGGACCACCCACTCCTGTGCCTTTAAGATTTCCTTCTCTAAGAGCGACCAGCCATTTTGGACCCCTTTGTTCGCTAAGACTGAACGCCAAGGGACTGCCCCTACTAGTCTTCTGAACAAATCAAAGTCTGCTCTCTGAAAGTCTAAGGTAGCAGTTTTGCTATTCTCCCTCCAGGCTCCACCATGAATCGAGAACTCTACCATTTCATGGTCACTCTGTCCAAGACGGCCCCCAACCTCCACATCTCCCAGCAGACCTTCCCTGTTTGTGAACAGCAGGTCTAGTGGGGCGGCTCCTCTTGTGGGCTCTCTCACAAGCTGCTTTAGGAAGTTATCCTTCATGCATTCCAGGAACCTCCTAGATTGCTTCTTCTCTACCGTGCTGTACTCCCAGCATATTTCAGGGAAGTTAAAGTCACCCATGAGGACAAGGGCTGGTGATCATGCAGCTCCTGCCAGCTGCTTATAGAACAGCTCATCTGCCTCTTCATCCTGGTTTGGCAGTCTATAACAGACGCTCACCAGGATATCTGCCTTGTCAGCCCTTCCTCTGATCTTTACCCATAGGGATTCAACCACATCATCCCCAGTTGCAAGCTCTGCAGCATGAAAGCATTCCCTGACATAGAGAGCCACACCGCCACCTCTCCTTCCACTCCTATCCTTCCTGAAGAGTTTGTAGGCATCCATTGCAGCACTTCAGTCATGGGAGCAATCCCACCACGTTTCCGTTATGGCAACTAGGTCATAGTTTACCTGCCTCACAGTGGCTTCCAATTCTTCTTGTTTGTTGCTGCGTGCATTGGTATAGGCACACCTCAGCCAGGCCCCTCGCCTCGCTCCTAATCTCAATACCACTTCCTCAGGCTTATCCCTAGAAGACCTGGCTTTACCTCCTTCCCCTTTCATAGTCATCCTCCTCCATCACGAAGGCACAAGACCATGGGTTCTTACAAGCACGTCCCTCTTCCTGCAAGCACTGGGCACCGACTTTGTGTTAGCGACCCCAGTTACACACCCATCCCCCTTCATGCCTAATTTAAAGATCTCTGAATGAATCTGGGGGCTTTAAATTACTGCTACCACAGAAATGTCTGGTGAGAAAGGCAGCATGTCCTGCCCCAGGTACAGGGATGGTGCTTCACGTGGTCCTCTATTGCTCTTGAAGAAGGCTTGGTGGCACCTGGGGATGTCAAGGCTGGGACACACTGTGGGCTTGTTCTGCACATAACCATCACTGCACAGCCTGGGATGGGAATGTGACAGAGCATCCAATGGGCACTTGGCAGCACAGTGCTGTGTGTTGCTATTTAGGTGCAGTGCCTACTGCCATTTCTTCTCCATGTGTTCTTTTCTTCTGTTGGCTCCTGAGTCTCTCATGTACCCCTGAAATTAAAGCAGGCATATGACAGATAAGGGTTAAAGCTGGACTTTCATAAGCACAGAAACACAATACAAGTCATTGACCTAGATGTGAAAAATTTATATGGCGTGACAATAATTTAGGGCAGGCTGGAAGCACTCAGTTTCCACAGATGAGTCAGTCTACGATTGGCTCTGTTTGCTTTCTTCGTGCATACATGAGATAGCTTGATAAGAAGTTAATCATAAAAGCTGATGAGTTGTGGGTTTAGGATCCTGTATGCTGTGTCCTGAGTGCATCTCAGTGGTTGTACTGCTCTGTCATCCTCCCTCTGCATGACCATTGTTGGACTGAAAACGCAGACATCAGTGGTGTGAGCTATGTCAACAGCTTAACACATCATTCTGTGGTATTCCTGCACACCAGACAGGAAGTAAAGAACAGCGTCCAGCGGTGGGGGAGCTAATTAATGTAATAACTGGAAGTAGAATAGGGCAAGGAATCTACAGCCGTTTGTTGCTCACTAGCAGAAGATACTGTGAAATCCCCAGCAACTACAGCTAGTTAACTTTCATTAGAAAGGCAGCGATGCACTTGCTATAGCATCTTTCACCTTTGTGTTCATTTGTTAAAGCCGTCTATCACATCATCACCCTCCCCAAGGTTCTAAATTTCAACAACATTTTGAGGACCAGAGCAATGCAGGAGTGAACTCCTTCAGCTTTGTGTTATCAAGATAGCTTCTAAGCAGTTCAGAGATCACATTGCATGTAGGATCTCTCTGTTAAAGATTAAACATCTCCTTTGGGCACTCTTCTTGGAGGCCTTCACCCCTCAGAACAAGCCAGACAGGTTCACAAGGAGCTATCTGCTTGCTCTCCAAATAGCTGTGCAGAGGCTGATGATGGAGCACCAGACCTCAGCCTGCTTCCCCTCCCTATAAAGTCAGGAAGGAGGAAGTGGTCAGTTTTGACACAGACTATCAGTAGCAGCACAGGACTGGCCTCGAGCAGCACATTATCACTGCTCACCATGCAAGCTGGACTGAGAGAGCAGGAAATCTATATAAAATCCTGTTTCCTCCAAGATGGAGAAGGAAGAGCCAAGTGGGCAGTGCTAGCAGTTAATTACACCTAGTTTTCTCTGCTGTCCCATCTGGTCAAGAACAGGCTTCACTTACACTACAGAGAATGAAGTCAATAAGGGATAGTGACCAAAATTGCCCGAGGTCTGTCTACTCTCCAACCTCAATGTAACAAATTGCATGTACCCTTGCATGTTATTCTCTTACAGGCTGTCACAGGCTGTGGGGCTTTTTTGAGCTGCCTCTTCCAATTACAGAGGTAGTGTTCTCAACACAAGGGAAAAACAAATGATTCTTTGGCAGGTGTAATTACCCAGAAAGACTGTAGGGATGGTGGCTGTGGTTATTCCTGCTATATGTGAAAAGGGAGAACGTCCCAGCTTTGACAAGTAGGACTGATCTCTCCTGCTCTCCCATTCTATTGTGTGTCCCGGTGTGGTAGGCTTTCAGCATAAAGACAGTATCTAGGCCTTGCCACAGGTTCTGGATGGCTCTTATGTTTCTCAGGCATGAAGCACACCCTCGTGCTTTCCACTATACACATAGCAAACTTGGGACTGCTGTGATGTATCGCAGTTACGGCATATGTGGAAAAGGTATGCACAGCCAGAGGGCCCACCTGGTGCTCCCCAAGAGCACCAGCACATTACAAGTGCTTCCAGCCACCCTGGAAGGTGTCAGAGCTTCTGCTGTCCCCTACAGCATGACACACACCAGTAATGCTCCAGCCAGACAGAAGCACGCCTAGAAATCCCTTGCTCCACTGCACAGAGGTCAAGGCTGACACACATGCAAACTGAGAAAGTCCTCAAAATGTCTGGCTGCACTCCTAGGGCATGCCTGGAAAAGCCCCATAGCATAGAGACCCTGTGGAGTTCACCTGCTTCTGCTCTGTAGAGGAGGCTGTTCTGCAGCCCTCATTCTGCCTTATCTCACTTTCTGACTGACTTCAGAAGCAGTTTCTCCTCAGATAAACAGAAGGAGGGTGGTACTATTTTATCATTCAACAAGAGGACCATGGCACCTTCTCTGTACTGGCAGAAAGGCAGCTGGAAAAGGCCACAGAGTACAGGAATAGAAGTAGGTAGCATCCAAGCTCTCTGACACATTGGTTTTGCTCTGGAGAGCAACAAGCAAGCACCAAGGGAGATTTTAACTTTGGAGTAATGATGTAATGGGATGATAATAGCAGGATGGCAAAGCCTTTGTTTACAGCAAATGAGAATGAGCCCATATGCAGCAGCTTAACTTTGGAAGGGCTCAGGTAGGCAGGAATCTTCAGCAAGAGAAGCCCTCATTCATTTCCACTGCCAACCATTAAATGAGGTCTTTCATCACTCAGGCACATTTGCATGCATCTGAGCTCCCCTGGGTTGACCCTGCATTCCCACCAGGTGCTCCATCACTGTTTCAGGTCATAACTTAGCATTTTCACTTCAGGAATGCTGTTCTCTGTAGAAGCCTTTTGCATCTGGGAATTGCAGCAACTGCAACTTGGTGAACTGAGGGGTGCAGAGCTGGGAGGGTTTCTAGCCTGCTAAACCTAAAGAATCACAGAATCACAGAATTACCCGGGTTGGAAGGGACCTCAAGGATCATGTAGTTCCAACCCCCCTGCCTAGCAGGGCCAGAAGGGATAGAAGTCTCCTTCCTCTCTGAATCCAGCACAGCTGTTTATACAGCTGCCCTTTAAGCTATGCTCAAGGGCCCCCAGACTGCAGACCAGTTCCCCCTCTGGTCTTATGTCTGTTACTCACATACATCTCTCACTTGAAGATCACCACAAGGACAATCCCTGTTCATTACTTGTCATCCTCAGGACTTCATGACATTGCTGAACACCCTAGAAATAAAGGAGAACGAAGAGGCAAGGGTTTTTCCTTAAATACATGTCTTCAGTCCTGTTTGTATCTGGTGTGATACTGTAAGTACCAAAGGTCAAGGTAACATTTCCCAGATCCTTACAACAGAACAGGCATTGATCAACTGTTGAGCCCCAAACAGTGACCTCAGATATGCCTTCCCCTTATTTTGGTTCAGCCATCTACGGGGCCAGCAGAAAGTAGGAGCTGTGCTGGTGCAGATGGAGGTCTTCAAGCACTCTCCTTTCAGAGCTGCAGAGAAGAAATATCCCAAAGAAAGATCAAAGGCAGTGCTATTCTTCCCCCATAGATTTTACTTATTTACCAACAGCTTGTTGCCCTTACTTGGACTGTCCCCCTAGAATTAGTTAAGCAGCATCCTTAACCAGCAGGGAACAGTCATATTCACACCTGGTTTATCCTTTTCAAACACAAAAGCTAAGCAGTAACAGAGAAGAGGCTTTTCAAAGCAAACCCTTTACCTGATTCTCATCACACTGCATGCAGAGAGATGGCTTTCTTCTGTGCATGAGCTAAAATCAGAGCCATTTCTCCCCCGTCAATTCACAGCACAGCAAAACAAAGAACTTCTGCCATGACCATAAAGCATTCAACTCCAGGAGTCTCATTTCCAGAGACAGATAAACAAAAAGCTACAAGACGGGGAAAATGGGTAATGACAGAGAATTCAAAGAGGTAGATCTGTCACATTAGCAGTGAGCCCAATGAGGGTTCATTGAAGCAGAGGGTAATGACAGCAGCCTGCTACAGCGTGGAGAGGACTGATGGTGAAAACGGAGCAAAAGAAATAAGGGAGGATGGTGTCTGAAGGGCTGCAAAGCCACAATCCTTACAGAGTATCAGGGACTCTGCTGCCACTGTTGTCCAGCTAATTCAGGTCATGAAGGGGCACATTCTGCACCCTGAGGCGTTTATTATGGAAGTGAAGTTGTAGGCAGATAAGGCAAAGGCCTCCTTCACTGATTCCTTTGGCAGCGTCAAACTGATGGGTACTGGAAGCCACCCGAGGGTGAAGTCAGGGTTCAAGTTTTCCCATCCTTTACCTTGGAGGGCGCCTGTGCTGGCCTGGGGAAACAGGGCTGTGTGCCCTTATCAGCCTTCTGCTGGCTTTCCTGCCCTAGCAACGTTAGAGAGAGAGAAAACACAGCCAACAGACCGTGGGGCCAAGCAGATGGTTTATTCCTTCTGGATTCCTTGCAGGACTTTGTGTTGGCTCCCAGTCCTGAGGAAACTCTTCCAGCCCAGCAGATCACACAAGGCTGGAAATTCCAGCTGCAAACTCAGATTGCAGCACTTCCCATTCTAAATGCTGTTACAGAACTGCCATCACCACACAGCAGCCCCTCCTGCCAGCCTGACCCCTTTGCACCCTTCAGCTAATTACAGCACTTCCCCATCTCCTGCAGGACATAGATAGAGCTCAGCATCCCATTGCCCCTCCAGCGCTTCCCTGCTGGGCCTACAGAGAGAATGCAAGCAACAAGAGGAGAGGGCTCTGCATATCCCGCCCTTGACCCTGCCTTTTCCCAGGCAGAAATTCAAACAGGACCTCTCTAGGAGGGGATCAGGACATCTCCCCAGGGCGCTCCTAGCTATTGTGGCTCCTCTCCTCCACCCCAGGCAACGTGTGTTTGCAGTTACCAAATGCAAATCACATTTCCCACCCTCCTGGCAGAATCTCTCCCTTCACAGTATCCTTCCCCTCTTTTCTTCTCCCCAGCTCGTTTTGCAATGCTCTGAGGAGTTCACAACCCCTCCCAGTTCCACCTCCCTGTGATCTTGCAATGTGTGGGGATAGCAATGAGGAAGGTATTTAAGCAATTCTCCTAATTAAGTACCTGCATCACCTCTGTACTCAGCCCGGCCCTGGGCATGGGGTTGGGTTGCAGCTGAAGCCTCCCTTTCTGAGGAATGCTGGTGACTAACTCCTAATTGCATTTTAAAAGACAGACTGGAGATAGCTCCTTGGCCCTCACAGCTATGACGGAAGCCTGCCAGCTGTGGCCTTCCTGTAGCTCTGGGAAGGCTGTATGTCAGTAGCCAGACGGAGTCAATGCTGCATTAACAACTGATAATGATGGTTAACTCACTTGGTTAGCTATGTGAGCATATGCCTCACCCCCTGAGGATTTGAGCTTCCAACTCCCAGCCTTGTTTCAAGCCACCTTGGACTCTCATCAGCCCTTACTCATTGTTAATAGAGAAACCTGGAGCACATTAAATGGATGGGATGGTTTACAACAAAAGCTTATGAATTGATTCTGTGACCCAGCTGAGGCTGTTAAAAATGAATGAATATGGAAATGAGTAATCTTACAGCTGGACTCAGGACTGAGCACAGCCAGCTCTATTCAATGCAAACCACAAATTACACAAGGCGCACGCAAGGCTGCCAGAGCCTCCAGGTTGTGGTGGGAGCTGCAGGAAGCTGCCCTGGGGTCTCAGGCATATCTACCTGTGCTCCTTGTGCTGTGGGTTCTCAGCACACACACTTTTAAGTTCATCCCTTCCCTATAAAAGCTGCACGAACTGGAATCTCGTCCTATGAAAGCGCTTCTTCAGCTCTCCTGCTAGAAGCTGTCATGGCAACGGAAGGAAGAAAAAGGCAAATCAGGACCCCATCCATGATGCACACTGCATCCCAACCCACATACATGAGGATCAGAAAATGTGCCCCAGCTACCTCTGTTTCCAGCTACCAGAACCTTATGTGTTGTGCTTCACCCTCTGCTTCCAGCCTTGTTCTCTCTGGGGCCAACTGAATGCCAAGGGGATGGTGGGAGGAGGTGACATGTAGGTCTGTCACGAAGGCATGGTATGGTACATTTATGTAAGCAACACACACCAGAATCTTACTTACACTGAGTCTAAAGAGTTAAGCTTATTTCCTCAGGACCCTGAAGTCCTGTCCTCTCTCCAGGCCACTGCCAACACACCTGGGGTCAGGAAGTAGAAAGAGCAGCTGAAGTGTCAGTGATCTGAAAGCAAGGGCAGGAAGGACACTACATATTGAATGGGCTTCCACTTCCAAGGTGAATGCAGGGGGCAGAGCTTTAGTGCTGCTGTGGTTGCCCTGTGAGCGTGTGGCTGAGGTGCAGTCCTGCCATTCTGCCCTACTCAGGACTGCTCCTGCCTGCAGACCCGTGTTCTGCCATCAGCCACGGCTCAAGTCTTGTCACTGTGAGACCTGCAGCCATCTTCATGTGGGTCATAGAGGAGAGCAATGAGTTCTGTCTCCTGGAGCCATAACTGACTCTGCCTCTGCTCTTTATTTCAGATGCTGCAAAAAGCACTGGAACAGCGTTTGCCCATGAGGAGGAACATTTAGTGGTGTTGGGTGAACCCACAGCTGAAACCTGGCCCCAGGGAATCTGCCAGGACCCCCTCACCCTCAGCAGCTTTTTTCCCCTGTAGCCTTCCCCCATGGACAACTCTTTACCCATCTTCTCATCCATCACTCCTGGCTTTCACGCCACTGTCAAAAGCCTCCTGCAAAAGGACAATGACAGTGCAGTGTCCCCATTCACCCCTGGAGAACATGGCCGAGTGATAAATGGTTGTCCCCAGCTGGAGACAGAGGGCTAGATGCGGATCAGCTTCAGGAGGGCAGCTCTTTGTCTTGCTCTGGAGAGGCAGGGCAGAGGTTGTCCTCTGGTTTGAGGCTTCCCATCAACACCCAGTTTGAGGTCTTCTGTTGTAGTTCCAGAGTCCAGGCTTGCAGCATAAACCCCTTCAGAGCACTGCTTGCAGATGGTGCACACTGGAGGACAAGTCCTGCTGCCTGCTGTGATACCCTACTCTATTTACAGACATATCTCTCCACCAGCCGCCTGCATCTCTTGCACACCACGTAGCAGCACCAGCGGTACTTGCAGTGACACCTCTCCACCACCTCCTCCATGTAAGCATTGTAGCCACGGCCGCAGCACAGCAGGTTGCAGCCATCGCTGTCCGCAGACGTCTTGTTGCACTGCCTGCCAAGGGGGGATGCACAGGTCAGAGAGAGGCAGTGCCTCCCACCCACAGTGCTGGTGCACACCTAGGTGGCTCTCAGAGCGTATTTGCAGCAGGTCCTTACCTATCCTGTGTGCCCACAGACCCCAGGTGGACATTGGGCATGCAGTAGTCGGGGGAGTTGATCAGGTAAACCAGGTCTGTCTCTCTCACCACCCTGATGCCCGTTTCTGTGGGCTTCAGCTGCTTCCTGTGCCCCACAAGGCGGTGGCTCACTCTGATGGCAGCCAGGTACTTGGATTTGAGCTCGGAGGCAATTTTACCCAGACTCAGCAGTGCCTTCCAACAGGTCTTCACTGAACAGGAGCCTGAAACACCGTGACATTTGCAGTTGGTGTGCAGGGAATTGCTCAGCACCTGCAGAGGGTGGAAATAAGACTTTAGTGGCTGCTCCTGGTTCCCACTCTGCTTAGCAAGAACATCAGTGGTCAGTTTCAAGGGATGGTGTAGCTTGTAGCGGGATGGCAGCTTGCCCAGCTCTCATAAAGGCTCAGGAAGACTGTGTCCTCCTCTGGAGCCTACCTCCTTACTCCAGGCACCTCTACACCCTGCATCACAGAATCAATGAATCACTGAGGTTGGAAAGGCCCTCTGAACACCCCCATGCCCATCACCTCATCCCTCAGTGATGCATCCCCATGGTTCTGGGACACCTCTGGGGATGGTGACCCCACTGCTCCCTGTGCAGCTGTGCTGAGCATCACTGCTCTTTCCAAGAAGAAAATTTCCCTAATATCCAACCTCATCGTGCCATGGGCCATACCCACCTGCCTGCCTGCCATGTTGTTGTGCTGATTCATGGCCCTGAGAGCCCGCAGTCCCAGCTTGCTGGATTTTAGGGGGTTGTCAGTAAAAGCAGCACCAAGCTGGAGGCCATAGTGCAGGTTGTCCCCGCAGCCACCCCATCTGAAGTCTGGCCCGAGGACCTCAGAGGGGACAGAGCCACAGGAGCAGAGTGGCAGTAACCCTGAGGCACAGGCTTGGGCAATGGAGTGTGCAATGGTGACGGCAGAGAGTGCGTGGACAAAGGCAGATTCCCTGGTCCCTGGAAAGAAAGGGGGAGATGTCTCATCTCCTGTAGATGGAAAGGCACAGGATTAACATCAGCAAGTTGTCTCTTCTTTACCTTTCAGCAAGTCAGGACCAAAGCTGGGGGCACGCTGGATGGACGAGCAGTTCCACCTCATGCCTGCAAAGGTCTTCTGGCAGATGCTCTTGGTCTCGCTGGCAGCCTGAACGATGCTGTGCATGACCTCCAGGTTCCTGCGGCACATCTGGACCTGGTCAGGCACAAGCCCGGCCAGCAGCCGGCAGTGGTGGCTTCTGTCCCAGGCCACTCTGCTGCCGTTCTCTGCCAATGCTCTGTTGAGAGAGGTTGGGTTATGAGGAGACCATGGGCACAGGGACGGGGATGAGCAGATGGGGGTGATGGGCACTGGGATGGGAATGAAAGGTTGGGGTCTGCAGGCATCAGGATGGGGACCCAGGGAATGGGAGACAGGGGCAGACCCTGGGGGACCTGCTGCTGGGGACACCCAAGGGATCCTCCTCCTATCCCCCAGCTGCTCTCCACTACTCACAGCCATTGGATGGCCGTGGTGAGCCCCAGCTGGCAGAGCAGCATGGCAGCAGTGGGCACAGCAAGGTGGCCCATGGCTGGGGATGGGACAGGGAGCGGGGCTGTGAGCTGGGCCTCTGCTCCCTTTATACCCTCTGGCCTCCGTCCTGCCCACTGGGGAGGAGAACAAAGGCAGTTTTGGTGCCATTCACAGCTCACAGCTGTTGGGGGAGGATGGAGTGGCCACCCCCACTGCCTGGCTTTGGTCTCCAGCCTGGGTGCTCCTGGAGTGGGGTCTCACTGGTCAGGCACTCCACTACTGCTGTAGTTATCCCTGAAACAGCTGCTCCTTAGGGAGCACAGAGCAGCTTGGTGCAAGAGTATATCACCTTCAGCCTCTCAAGGAGAGCCATTTGTTTGCAAAGCAAACACTCACTCCTTTTCTCAGTGGAACAAACTTGTCCCCCATAGGCAGGAGATGCAGGTTAGTGGGAATCAGACAGCGATGACATTAGCAAGGGACAGAAGGGATGGCAAGGAGTGATAATGAATTTTGGATTATTTTTTTTTTTCTTTATTTTTTGTTTTGCTTGCTGACAGCTCCTCCTAAACAGGACACAGCCAGCTTCCCAACCAGCCGGGCCCTGGAAACCTTCCAGCCTGGTGCTGTAGGCTGCTGGGTCTGCCTTACAGCAGGCAGAGGGGATGCGCTGCAGGGCAGCAGCTGGGCTCATGTCTGGGACTTCTTTGGAATTGTTCTTTCTCCCTTGTTGTGCCACTTCCCTTCTAGCAGGAGGTGCTTTCCCTTTGCTAGATGCCGCTGCTGTCTGGTGAGCACCCCCTGACCTCCCACTGACTCGCTGTCATGTGAACCAGAGCTGGGTTGCACAGTGTGAATGGCTGACGTCCCCAGAGTGCTCTATTGGGATGGAAAGGCTGTGTTGTGTCCTGCTAGGAAAAGGCCGAGATCACTCCCAAATCCTGAGCTAAGTACAAAGGGCTGAACAAAAAGAGTAAAAGAGAAAGGCACAGAGACACTGCCCAGCACAGCCTCCATGTCAGAGCAGGGAAGCACTGCAGGGCCAGGGGCATTTCCTCAGTGGCAATCTGTGAATCCCACCCACCTCTGCCACAGTCCCCCTGTAGCCCCTGGTGTGATGGGGTTGCCATATAGACAGCACTGCACATGAGGGTCTCTGGAAGTCCCTGATATTTTTTGTCTTCCCACCTCCACACCACAGCTTTTGCAGATCCTTCTCTTACCTTGGCTGGAACCAGATGCAGTGTCCACACTTCTCCCTCCCGTGAACCCAAATGGGCCTTTCACTCCAACCCCAAATATTCTGGTGTCGTGGTCTTTTTCTCCCCATAAAATCCCCTTTTTTCAACCTTAAGGGATGGAGAATTGCCTTGTGCCTGGAGGGGGACATCGGGGGGAAATCTGAGCAGCTTCTGGAGGAATAAGGAGTTTTCTGAGGAGGAAAAGCAGCTTTTTGTCAGCACTGGGAGGTGCTCGGGTGCTTTCTGTGCACCACGTGCTCAACCTGCAGCATCGCACCAAGCATATGGGGCAGCAATCACCCAGAAAGGCCATCAGGTGCCCCTCACAAACACCTGTCAGCACAGCTGGTGCCGCGATGGGATTTGGGCAGTTGGGGCGGGATGGGGGCAAAGGGTGATCCCAATGGGGGGCTCAGTGCCAGCCCCAGCCAGAGGGAGCACATTGCCACCTTCCGGCCAATGGCTTTGCTGTCTGGGCCACCCCTTCCCCTCGGGGTCTCTGCCTTCTCCCTTCTTTGGGGCCAGCAGGTCCCACCCTCAGCACTGTGCTTTGTGCCCCCATTGGCTGTGTCGCTGCCAGGAAAACTCCTCGGGGTGAGGATGGTGTCATGGTCTGGGATCTGGAGGGGTGACAGGTGGCAGTGGGACGACATCAGTTGGGACCATGAGCACCCATGTCTGACATCATCCTCCTCCCTCCCACTCGCTGCTTCCTACCAGGTGATTTCTACCAACCTCTCTTCACAGAAGTTTTGCAATGACTGAGTAGTAGGAAAGAAAGGATTCCTTTTAAAGCCAAAGCCACCCTTCATTTGATGTCACTTCCTCTTTCTAACCTCATCCATGAAGTGAGCACAGGGCAAGTGCTAAAAATGCCTCTTCCACTTCCATGTGGGGCTGCCTGGAGGCAGGAGGAGGTGAGGAAGGGGATTCCCAGCTTGGGAGAGGCGTCACCTGCTCTGCCTGGGAGACAGTGCAGTGATGCAGAGCCGGGGACAGGTATGGTGTGAGAGCAGAGGGAGGACCACCTGTGAAGTGTGGCCTCCTCTCCAGCCCCCATGGCCACCTCTGTCATGTCTTGAGGTGTGGGTAGTACCAGAGGTGCCCCAGTGGTGGTGGTGACAAACCACCTCCTTCCTCTTTCCGAGGTGTCGGTGACCTCAGCACAGGACAGATGCTCACATGGCTGTGGGAGGCAGTGACCTTCTGAGGTGCCCATCAGCTGAGCTGTGGGAACACTGACACACAGTGATGGTCTGTCCTCTCTTCCCGTGGCACTCACTGGGCCAGTGGCACCTTACAGCTGGGGACAGAGACCACTGGCATGCAGCTGCCGTGGGTGTGAGCTCAAAGGGAACAGAGCATGTGGGGACATTGCCATGGGGTGACTGACAGAAGTGTCCCAGCACAGACCGGGCTCTGCTGCACACCCTGTCCCCAGGGCACCAGGACAGAAGGCAGTGGGATGGGGGCACCCAGCTGCAGAACAGCTGTCTGCATCCGCATGGCTGCCCCTGAGAACAAGGCGGGGGATGCCTGGGCACTGCCCTCCCTCTGTGCTCACTGCCAGCTGCTCTGTGGCTGCAGGAGGGCGGTGCAGGTCCCTGTCTGGCCAGAGCCCCAGCAAGGACGAAAAGAGTGTCATGCATGACACGCTTGACCTCACCAACGAGGCAGGAGTGGCTGTCAGGGGTGGCACTGAGTCACGCAGCCGAGGCAGTGGTACAAAGTGATAATGGGAAGCAGAGGTGGCACCATCCTGTGGGAGGGAGGGCACCGGGCAGAGGTCCTGGAGGACATGCAGATGGGGATGGGATGGGGAAGAGGCAGTGCCAGCAGCCCTGGTCCCATGCTGAAGCCACAGTGCAAACACACAGCTGCTGGAAACAGAAATCCCACCTGCCTGCAGTACAGGGGTGATGGCTTGAAGATCATCACCAGCAAAAACTCAAAAGGACAGACAGCTCCAGCAGCAGCTCTGCTATCATGGCTATGCATGGCTGTGTGTCTTGGGTGCAACACAGAGTGTGAGCATAGCAGCCCCAAGTGTGTGCTGTCCTACAGCAGAGCTGGGGGACGTGTGGGCTGAGCTGTGCCCATCAGGGGGGCAGCACGAGGGGGGCTCTGCCCACTGCATCCCACAGCTCCCAGCCAGGATCCTGATCCCATGGAGAAAAGGGGATAAAGCTCAGCTGTGCCTCAACTCGAGTTAGTTGCAGGCAAGGTGATTTCCACACGAGTTCGCAGAGCAGCTAGTTGGGAACTTCTGATAAAATCTGTTTTACTTTGAAAACAGAGTGATTCAGTGACGTGTGAAAGGTTTCCACTGGAAGGAATCAGTTTTGCTGGATTTCTCAGCTGATTCTCTAGAAAATCCATAAAGGTTGGGGTCTGTCAGCCACAGCGCTCCTCCCAGACCAGGGGTTGCACTGTCTCACAGCTGGGCACAGATCACTGCACTTTGACACAGTCATTTCAGTTGTTCAGCACCAACGTCCTTCAGATCTCTCAGCCTCATTTTCAACTCAGAGAAAGCTCCTAACACCAAAACCACGGGGCTCTCCTGGGAGCAACCCATGGGACACAGCCCAGAGCGCTGCCTTTTGGATCAGGCACAGATGCAGAGGACTGTTTCCCTGGATTGATTTCCACACCTCAGCCCCTCTTTGCCTTTCCGTGGTGGCTCTCCTTGATTTCTCAGCCCCATGGCAAAGCCAGCACTCATCTGCTGCCCTGTTCATCCCTTGCTGACCCTATGGGTGCCAGCTGAGAGCCAGGCTGTTGAACTCACGGTGGTGGCACCACGCTCTCGGCTGCAGGGACAATCCCCTTCCTATGAGCAGAGGGCAGAACCTCTCCTGACACTACTTGTGGCCCTGTGGATGTGGCACCTTCCTCCCTGCAAAGAATGGGCTGCAGGGACCCAGCTCTGCCTGGTGCCTGCCCAGCACTGGGTGTGTGCGATCACATCTGCAGAACACACAGCATATTGGCAGAGGTGCCTCCCTATCATACTAATGAGGTGCCCCCCCATCATACTACTAGTATTATTGACAACACAGATGTTCTCTTGGCTATACTTTAGTGTCACTGTGCGCTGGCCCCCCCTCAGCCTCTCTCTCTGTTTGGGGCTGGGGGTGCAGGACGCCCACCCTGTTGCCCCGCAGCCAGCACAACCCGCAGCCCGCACACAGCAGGACACCTAGCAAGGCTGCCAGCACCAGCACCAATTTGCCATCCCAGGGCTGCGGGCATGGCCACGGCGGGCGGCTGCTGAGTGGTGCTGTCCTGTTTGTGATGCTGTGGTGGATGCAGCATGCGCGGTGCAAGTCAGGCAGTTGCACACCAGCTGCCTGCAGCTCATCCAGCCAGCCCAGCTCGCAGCAGTGGAAGGGGTTCCCTGCTAGGCACAGTGCCTGCAGGCTGCGGGTCCACCTCATCAGTGCCTGCTTAGGCAGCGCTGGCAGCTTGTTGCCACTGACATCCAGGGTTTGCAGCGGGGAGCAGAACAAACCCATGGGCAGAAGGCTTAGATTGTTGTCTGAGAGGTCCAACACCCTGAGCTCATCCAGGCAGGGGATCTCAGCCCTGCTGTTGTCCATGTGGTTCCCCTGCAGCCAGAGCTGTTGCAGGGAGTGCTCCAGACCCTCCAGCACCGCCCACGGTACAGCCAGGCCCCGGTTCTCAGACAGGTCCAAGGAGAGCAGTGGGGTCTGGCTGAAGGTGCGGGGCAGCAGCTGGGTGAGGCTGTTCCTGCGAAGGCTGAGGTGCTGCAGGTGGGGGATGCTGTGGAAGGCAGTGCAGGGTTCTGCCCCTGGAGAGTCCCCTCCTGAAGTGCTGCCCATGTCACTCCCGCAGGGTTGAAGGCTGTTGGAGCCCAGGTCAATGGCTTCCAGTTGGGGCAGGACATCAAAGAACCAATGGGGCAGAGCACGGATGGCATTGCCATGGAGATCCATGGAATGCACAGAGAGCGCTGTGTCCTCCTGCCACACAGCTGTGCCATTCCTGTCCCCATCCCCGTCCCTAGTCACCAGCTCCATGGTGATATCCTGGAGGCAGTTCATGGCCACACTGAGAGTGAGCAGGGAGTGCATGGCACGGAAGAACAGCAGTGGGAGCAGCTGCAGGCAGTTGTAGCTGAGGTCCAGCTTGGCCAGGCGGGTCAGGCTGGCTGCGGTGCCCAGTGAGGTGTTGAAGCTCGCCATCTCCTCATAGCGCAGCACAAACTGTGCTGGGTGGTGTGAGCTGGGGTCCAGTGAAGTGATAGCATTGTGGGAGAGGTTGAGGTGCACGAGGTGATGTGCAGCTGGGAGCTGTGGGAAGAAGAGCAGCCGGTTGTGGCTCAGGTCAAGCACCTGGAGCAGGTAGGGCCCCTGTCCCTCCTCCCAGCCAAAAATCTCCAGGGCATTGTGGCTCAGGTTTAGCACTTGCAGCTGCCGCAGGCTGAAGCTGGAGAGGCAGTGCAGGGAGTTCAGGGCCAGGCTGAGCACCGCCAGCTCCCGCAGTGCCTCGAACACTCCCTCCTCGATGTCCATGATGTAGTTGTTGCTGAGGTCCAGCTCACTCAGCTGCGGGGAGCCCTGGAAGATGCCTGCTGGCAGCTGGCTCAGCCTGTTCCCGGACAGGTGCAGTGCCCGCAGTGCAGTGAGGCCACTCAGGAAGCCCCCCACCATGTGGTTCTCCAAGCCATTGGCTGATAGGTCCAGCATCTCTGTACCTCGCAGTGCACTGAAAGCCATTGCATTGTCCCGGTAGTTTTGGTGCAGGCGGTTGGAACCCAGCAGCAGTGTGTGCAGCTGGGGCAGCCGGGCCAGCACTGGCCCTGAGATGGCCTCCAGGAGGTTGGAGCACAGGTCCAGGTGCTCGAGCTGCCCCAGTGCAGGCAGGTGGCTCTCTGACAGGTTCTGCAGGAGGTTGTGGGACAGATCGAGGTGCTTCACTCCTTGGGGAAGACTTTCAGGAAAGCTGTGCAGCTCAGCAGCCCTGCAGGACACCTTTGTGAGACTCTACAGAGAAATGGGGAAAGCCATCAGAACCAGACGGCACAGCTCCAGCCAGCAGAGCTGCCCTTTGCCATCTGCTCTGCACCTACAGTGGGAAGGGGCAAAGCCACCCGAAGCTGCTCAGGAGACCAGCAGCTTCTGCACAGGGTGGGCTGTCAGCTGTGAAGGATCTTGCTCTTTGCATCTGTTTTTCTGCATGGTTCAATGTACTGGTTTGGGTGCAGGTCATCACCAGCATTCTTTAGCCTTAAGCCCTGGGGGATAAACTAGGGAGAGGAAGGCAATGTCTGCCTGATGGTGCTCCTGGAGATGTGAGAAGCCCCACATTCTGGCCCTATAGGCTGTTCTTTCATGCAGTGAGTGAAAAGTTAATGGCATCACTAACAGCGCCGCTCTGCAGAGCATCCCTGTCCCATCCTATCCCCTGGAACTGTTCTCACTGGTCTGAAAGGTGCCACTGATGGGCAGCAGCTGGAAAAGGCTATGGGCAAACAGCTTGAAGCCAGGAGAGCAGAGGGGAGCAGGAAGGTGGGGAGACAGGTTTGGGTAGAAGTGGAGGCTGGATGAGGTAAGTGCTGTGGGGGAGAGGCATGTGAGACCTCCCTTTGCTGCAGAGAGGGATGGGTGCTGTGACAGCCTCAGGAAGCAGCAGCCTTACCTGCTGGCATGGTGGAGGCCTGAGCTTTGCCTCCCCACCAGCCTGGGCCCTGAGAATGGCCGGCAGCAGGCAGAGCAGCAGGCATCCTGCCCCAGGGACACTCCGCATGGTGGCACCGCCAGCCCTGCTCGCAGCTCCACTGCTCTGCTCCAGCCCCTGCCCAGAGCCCCATAAATAGGCTGTGGCATGGATGGGGGAAGGAGATAGCGAGAGGGGACGTCAGCAACTGAGGAAGTGGGAAAGGAGTAGTATAGGACCATAGAGGGGAAAAACAATGCACAAAGCCACAAGGAAGGGAAAGAGAAACTACTGGAGTGAGGGGAGGCAGCACTGCACGAGGGCTCAGGTGATCCCCTGAAACCACCATGGAATTGAAGTATCAGGAAGGAATGCTGTGCTTGGGAGAGCAGAGGGCTCTACAGGAGTTCCCCACATAGGGCTGCTCTTCCCTGCTCTGTGCCAGGGTTGTGCCCAAAATCTGGACACCCCACCTCCCACTGTGGACCCCAGGACCACAGGTGAGGAACAAACCCCCCTCCTGTGCACCCTGAGACACAACTGCTGTGCTCTCACAGCTCAGCCCTTGGGTGGGTGGGGGCAGAAAGCAAAGCTCTGGGTGGGAGCCCAGGTGGATGCAGCCCTTCCCTTGTTCCCAGCAGCGACACAGTGCTGGGCTCCTCACTGCCACATCCCCAATGGGCCTAGAAGAGAGCTGCTATGTGTCAGCCCAGCTAGGGGCTGGCTCCATTCTGAATGCAGCAGTAGACTGGTTGCTCTGTTGCTAGATGTGCCTGGCAGAATGATAGATAATAATAACATTTCTCCCCGCTTGCATATTCCATATATACATGATTATATCTAAAGACACAGCAGCCAGACTTTTCCTGGGGTTGCCCTTCGCCAGCTCACACCAGCATTTTGTTGCCTCTGGGCTGTGGTTCCTCCTGGACAGACAGGCAGTGGCTCTGGACCCACGCAGTGCTGGGAGCTGAGCCCTCCCCACCGCCCACAGTGGATGCACTCAGGCCAAGGGCAGCTGCAGCAGAACAACCCTGGATTGTTCTCAGCACACATCTGTCCAGATGTGGAACCAGGCAGCTCCACCTGGGAGCCACCGGCCTCTAGCTGAACCCAAATGTCCTCATCCCTCCGCACCGCATGGCCTGGGGAGCCCCAGCCATCACCCAATCCCTGGGTACAGGTCTGCAGAGTACACAGGAAGGAAGAAATCCGCCAAAAGCCCCTGATCAAAGGCAGGGACTGCTGCGGAGAACCCCCGGCCATTTGCATTCTGTGCCTGTGAACTCCCCATGTCCTGTCCCTTCTATTTTGGGGCACTGCTTTAGGGCAGAGCCTGCCCCACTCCTGTGCAGGGAGGTGTCTGAGCCAGGGCTGCCAAAAAACAGGGCCCAGCCCCTCCGTGCCCACCACCCAGATGATATCCACAGACACCCAGAGATCAGGAAAAAGCTTTATTTGCAAAGAAAATATTGACAATTTACATAAACTTACATCCTAATTTATATACATTATGTATATTTTATATACAGATAGTGTCTTGAATAAAGATGTCGAAGCACAAAACAGCATTGGTATATCTCTGTGCAGCTCAGATAAATGGGAATGGAATTGTGCATCTTTTTCCACAACTCCCTTCCCATTCCTTTTTGGTTGGGGGAGTGAGGAGGGGCTTCTTTCCACCCCTGGAAGTGATGAGGATGGGCATTGCGTGGGGCCAGGCCAGAGGCTGCAGTACCCACACACAGCTGTGCCTGGACAGGGGAGAGCCCAAGAAATGGGACAAGCCCCTGTGGGAGGGGCTCACCCTGCAGTGCTGAGTGCTGGGACCGCTGCCTTATTGTTCCCATGCTCTGAGCTGGGACAGCACCTCTGGATTTCATGGGGCTGTGGAAAGAGCTCACCTGAGAGCAGCCCTTGGGTAAGCACCTGCCCTGGACCTCTCAGCCTGGGAACTATAACAGGTCTTTTCTAACACCCAGTGCTGAGAGGACAATGATGCAGCAGTGATGGGTTGCTGGTGATGGCAGCAGCCTCTCAGCCCCCCACACCGGGGGAGGAAGGCACTGGAGGAAGCACAGCCAGCATGTGTGGGTGCAGAGCCATGACCTAATGGGCGTGCTGAGGAGCATCCCTCCTTCCAAAGGCACCCTGAACACAAAAGCAGAGCTGGCTTCCATAGGGGCTGTCTCTGTACTGAGGATCTTAGGAGGGAGAAGGGTTTCAGAGGCTGAGTTAAGATACCAATTGGCTGCTTGCTACATTTATGCAACTGGAGTCCAGCCGAAAGCTGAGCAGCAGAACTGAAGCTCGTGGGTGAGGGTGAGCTGAAGGACTGCCGGGAGTTCTGGAGGAGAGACAGCAGAGGGAAGGATGGAGCGAGGCCCTGTTCCTGCTGGAGCTTACAACTTTCCATACACATGAACCCCCTTCCAGCTGTCCTGAGCTGCTTCCAGGCCCTTTGGCTCCAATGACATAAACATGTAGAGGCACCAGAGGCAGTGGCATGAAGCAGTATCAAACAGAAGCAGCTGTACTACAGCCTGGGTAGCCGTGCCACAATACTGTATCCATGAGAACATGCTGCTGCAGCAGCTGAAGGGTTTCAAATACAAAGGACTCCACAGCTGCCAGGCATGGAGCAGCAGGAAGGATGGCCACCTGCAGCCACCAGCAAACACCTCCTGCTGCCCACGAAGGAGTGCAGCCTCCTCCTGCCCTGCTCCCTGCACATGTGCCAAGTGGATCATGGCAGCAGTGCTGGGGTGCTCACAGCAAAAGGGATTCTCCCTTTGCCTCCTCTTGCTCACAGGCACATTCAGAAGTGAACCACAGCTCCTGCCAGCAGGGGATGAGGAATGCCAGCGACATCCATCGCACTCTCCCAAGCCATCACATTATTTATGCTTGCCCCTAAGCCTCGCTGCTCAGACTGTATTCTAAAGCAATCCTGTTAATGATTTGCTTCATGTTCTCACTATAAGCAGTTGTCCCGATTCATTCTTGTCAGAGGAACATGTCCTTCTTAATCCATTCTAAAGGAAATAAACCACAAAGCTGCTTCAGTGCCCCTAAGGCTCTCGCTAGCCCAACATGTTAAGGCTAGAAAGGAGGAGAACATATTGAAAAAGAAATAGCAGGCAATTTTTCATGCAGTTATTTTATAAACTGCACGCCTCCTGTGAATAGCGAGGCTGAAGCCAAAGCTGGGTGCCCCCAAGAAATATTTATCTCCCAATAACTGCAATACTTGGCAAGTGAGATCACTCGCTACGGCCTTGAAAAGCAGCGGAGCCAGCACTGTGGGCATGCGGACCCTGCAGGGGCACAGCGATGCTGGCTGACACTGCAGGTGAGCAGTGCTGGGGCAGACCTGGCTGTCACCTGGACCTCGGCTCCCCATCCAGCTGTTTGTGTTTGCCACAAGGGCTGAAATCTCACTGCCCTCTCTGCTTAGTGAAAGCCGCTGACCCAAGGACACAACCAGGCGTGCACCATGGCGCGGCACAACGGGGCAATTAGCGCTCCGGCCTCCTCCTCAGTTCCAGCACAACTTCCAGCTTCAGATCTCACCACCAGATGAGGGGAGGTGACGGGAGAGAGTTGCTCAAGAAGCCAAAAGAAACAATAGCGTCCTCGCTTTGCTATTAGTCACCAGAAATCGAGTTAGGACTAGACCCAGCAGGGCTCAGAGCAAAGAAAAGCGGTGACTTCATGCTAGACCAGGCTTTTTAAATCCACATTTTTGCTAGAGACTCCATCACCGCTCATTGGAGCATTTTAGGTTGGAGGGTGCCAACAGGGCCAGGGTGTGGGGAGGAAGGATGAAAACCACATCTAAGAGTGGGGCAGCTGCTATTAAAACAGAAAAAAATAATTTCCTGTTGGAATATTTTTATTCTTAAACATGACAAACTTCTTCAGAGCGTTCTCACAAGTACTTGTGTCTGTTCTGTGTGCCTCTGGGAAGCCTGTAGAAGAGTGTTCTGGTTTGCAAAATATCAATTCAAAAGACACATATTAAAAAAGCCCAACCCCCAAACAAAAACCACCGACAGCTGTGACAGCAGCAGTGGGTGATGGCAGCCCCCCATGGGGCAGCACACAGCTCCGGGGTAACAGGAGGAGCTGGAAGTAGCAGATGCTCTGGAACCAGAACTGTCTTTATCTTTGGGACTTCGTGATTTCTGGAATGCAGAGGCAGTTCTCCATGTGCTAAGCCTGCTCTGTTAAGCATCCACCTTCCCCTCCACCATACTCTGTTCTCTGCAGCCTGCTTCCCAGCTCTGCCTGAGGCATTTTGCTCTCCTTTCTCCCACTCCTGAGGATGAATGTAAACACCACTGACTCTCACCCACCTCCTCTCACGCCGTGCACCGCTCCAGTTAGAACTGAGAAGGCAGGAAAGCAGAAACCCCAATCCTTGCTCTCATCAGCGGGCAGAAGCAGGAGTGCCAGGTAGGGCTGCCTGGCAGGGTTCTCTCCTGCTCCTGCCTGGGATGATGCTTGTGCTAGTGCAACATAAAAGCAGAGACCCACGTCACTCCCAACAAGCCCCATGTGAAGATCACAGAGCAGAATATCAGTGCAGTAATACTTGAAATACTGAGACAAGGCGGACACAACAGCCCTTCTTCCTCACCACACTTTTTCAGCTAGCTTTTTTGATCCAAGTCTCCGTGCAAGTCACAGAAGACATTGTGCTTCCTGCATTCACATATAGGAATAAATAGCTCTGGATCAGTTTTCCTTATGGCCGGATTACAGAACCCCCTGAAATACTGATACGCTTATGAACAGCAGCACGGTGCAGTTCTGTGAGTCTCCTTGGATGTGCCAAGTTCATCTAGGATGCTGGAGCATCTCCTAGGCGGATGGCCCCAAAGAAAGTTGTGTGCTTGCTCATGTTGATGGAGATGTCAGCGTGGACCATTTTCACAGCAATCTTCTGCCTGGCTTTGAGGAGGCAGACCCCGGCTGTATAGCAGGTATTGAAGTTGGTCTTGCCGGTCTCAATACTCCGAGTGCATTGCAGAAAGGGTTTTTCATCCACCACCACCTCATAGCTGGCAAAATCTGTGAAGTTTATGTAGTATACCTGATGTGAAGCAGGAAGAAGAAAGATTATTAGGCAGTGTGTTTGTGAAGCAGGAACAAGCCCACATTCCTCTCGGTGCATACGCGTACTCCCTCTGCTAACGACCCTCTCCTCAGCCCCCAGCCACACACATTCGTGGGAGGCTGATTTGTCTGAAAGACCCTGAAGCCAATGAGACATAAGGAAACTCTGTATTTCACTTCATCCTAACAAAAGCATGCAAGTGCCTGTGAATCCAAGCATCTCTACGGCTGAGCTAGGAAGCCTCATGCCAGACCCTGCCATTATAGGGAACGTACAAACCTGTGGAGGCCTAGTTACAGCAAACTGAGAACAAATCTATCTGCCACAAACAGCATTTCATCCAACAAACAAACAGAGTTGTTAACTGAAGTCCTCTTGCACTTACCTGGCAAGTCCTGCTTTCTGGGTCCCATGAGCCTCCTTAAGGGTTGACATCAACAGTGCCCTAAGATGTACTGGGAGCTGCCTTCATTGTAACTGGACTTGTGGTGCTCTCAAAGGCATGAGCTGTTACAGGGAAGACACTGTCCCAACCTCCACAGCTTGGAAGCAAATGGCCTCATAGTATCTGCACTGATTTAACTCTTATATCTGGTGACAAAGCCCCCAGGACTGTGCTGTAACTTAACCATCTCACATGTACTGAGTCTGAAGAACTCCAGGGTGCCTGAGAAAGGCCTGCACAGAGATATATCCATCCCCAGGGAGCTGCTTCTTCCTGATAGAAGGAAACTACTCAGTTTGGATGCGTCTTCCAGTTCTTCTTAGCCTACACTGTGTGACCACAGAAGCTAAGCAAGGCCGAGTCCCCTTTTTTCCTTGATGGACTACAAATGACAATGGCTTTGGTGGTCAGCAGTTAGCACAAAGCACTTGGGAAACAATTACACTTTGGCCCAGGCAGAGTCATTTTCCTTGTCACCATCCAAACCGGGCACATGACCATGCCCAAAGAAGAGCCCTGTCTAACCTGACATCCACAGCCCATCCTGCCTGGTACCATCCCAGTGGGGCTGCCCCCTGAATGCAGCCAAATTGTGAGCAGGACTGCTGAGATCTGTCCCACAGCCTGGACAGGTTTCCAGCCCACAGGCTGCTGTGGAAGTGTGGCAGTTCCTGCTCCATGTCAGAGACTTTGCAAGAAATGAGCAGCACTGTACTAAATGACAGCACACCCCCTGCTTTTTTTCTTTCTTTTTGAATGGGAAAATTATAGAAATTATGTCTTAATTAGCTCTATCCTAAATCGTAACACAAGCAATTGTTACTTTGTTCAGTCCTTTCTACACAAGCAGGTCTGTACACCCATCAATGGTGCCAGCTAACGCAGGCGCTGTGCCATCCTGCTGCACAGCAAGGCTGCTGGTGCACAGCATCAATCTGAAGCTACACACAGAATGTGGATGCAAAATGGAATTACCTGGGCTGGAAGTCCTATGCTTAAAAAGAGAGCCACAGTTGCCCAAACATCCCAAGTCGTGAGGGTTTTTGGCATGACATCCCTCGTAAAGCACAGAGCCCAGCTTCCTGCTGGGACTCTTGTTCTGCAATAAGGTTTAGATTTGCGGGTGAGTGACTGCACAGACAATGTGGAGGGAAAGAAATAGAAGGCATTGGTGGCACATGGGATTTGGTTGGGCTTCTGTGCATGTGTCACAGTAACTAGGCTCTTGCAGCTGGTGTGATGGCAGAACGTGTGACCTCGCGCTTCCCAACACTATTAACTTCTTCCTCTGACACACATCTCCTAGAGCACAAAGTGGTTAAAAGCACATACAAGTTCTTGGCATTCTCTAGTTGTCTGGAGCCCTCTCGTGGTTCATGCAAGGCTTCCATTGGAACACAAGAATAGGAGTTAGGCCTAGGACCGTACTCACTTCTACCTGACTATAGATGAAGTATGTGCCGTCCACCAGTACCTCCAGCTCCCCACTGCGGGCATGCAGCTTAAACACCTTGGGGTTCATAGTGATGCGAGACCAGTCATTGAGGACTCCACCTGAAAGATCTCAGTATGAGAAAACGGCAGTCACTCAGTACCCGTCAGAATGAGAAGCGCAAGAGCACACAAATACAGTCACATTGCAACGTTTCCCACACAGCCACTGACACAGCCCCCCATGGGAAGGTCAGGAGAACTCAGTAAGAAAACCCCAGAGTTAAGCACAGTGTTGTGTTAGCTCTGGCTCCTTCCCACGGCAGCAGTTCTACCTGCACTATCTCTTGCTGCAGTTTGAATGGGACACCCACTTTGTTCTGTGCGCACAGGATGAGCGGTCCATATCTCCGCTCCCTTTTGGCTTTCTCATTTCTCATCCTCAAAATGCAGTGCACAGCCCTTAGTATGCTCATCCCCAGAGCTGGGTGCAGACCCACTTGTCTTTTCCTGATGCAAGCAACCAAGTACCCAGCTGATTCCCAGCTCCCGTAAGATATTCTCATCAGAAGTGAGTGCCACCATCCCTGCTGCACAGCAAGGACACTCTGGTACACAGAGACCAGTGCCAGTATTTCCAAACTATTTGCTGTGTTTTCTAAACCAGGCAAAGGTGAGAACAGTGATCCCTGCCCTTATGGGAATGGGACTATACGTGGCAAACCTGCCTGCATGAAATGGCATCACATCCCACCACATTAACCTGGGTTGAGATCCTCAGTACAATTAGGTGTTTGTAGACCCACTGCCCACTCCTCTGTCACTGGGGCCAATGGGATAACTGCTGAGAGCATCAGTAGACACATCCCAAGGACATGCTCTGCTACATGCTGAGGACAGCCTGCAGTCTGCAGGTTGTATCAAATGCAATCTTTCCCCTCCCAGCTCCTTCATCTGCTGTTCTGCTCCTTGCCTCCAGCTGTGAGCCTGCCAGGCTGTGCTTTCTGCTCTCTGTCAGCTGGACAGCATTAATGTCAGAGTGCCCGAGGAAGGCAGGCTCAGCACAGCAGATTGTTCCCAAGCAGCAGGGAAGGACAGTTACAGGGTAATTCCCACTCTTAGAGAGCAGTGTATGCTCTGTAAACATAGAAGGGTCCCATTAATAATGGAATAATTGCCTTTTAAATGTAAGTGCGACAGCATCTTTTCCCCCGTGCTGTTGTTAGAAACAGCAGATTTCCTTTTTGCTGCTGGGAGCTTCCCCCCACTCTGCTACAGTGAACACATTCAGCTTGAAGAGCACTCCCCTACTTGTGAGAAATGTCATCTCCCACAGCTCACTCCTGGTGAGAGATAAACCAGGGGAGGAAGGAAAAGAGCAATGAAGTGCTGGTGGATGTGAGATGGCTCAGCAGGACTTAGGGTGGGTAGGGTTGGGTAGGGATGCTCAGGGGCTGCATGCTTTGTGCCTGCAGCATGGCAAGGCAGGAGCTGGTGGTAGTGCACCTCTGTGTGCTCGCAGCTCCCACTTTAGCTGTGCTTTCTCCTGATATGAATTAATGGGGAAAATGGAGAAAAAACACAGGCTAATGGGGCTGAGGTGGGAAAAGGATACACTGCAGGCTTAGAATACAAGGAGAAAACAGACTGGGAAAGGAGGTTACCAGTGGGGGACTCAGGAAAACTGATGACTTTAGAACAGGTGGGAGGAGGTCAAGGGGAAGTGAGATCCAGTGAGCCAAAACTACTGAGAGATGCACAGAGACAAACTGGGGGATGAATCTGACTGCAGGAGAAATGGGAGGACACTGAGCAGTGGGCTCCTCTGTGGGGTTTGGGCAATGGGAATGAGCCTGTCATGGTCAGCCAACACTGACCCACATCACAGGGAGGTCTTAGCTCCACACGTACTCCCAGGGCTGCAGGATGGGCCCAGTAAGTGCCAATAGCATGAGATCCTTACCATTCTTCACTTGGATGGCTGAGCCTTGGCCTTGAAGGTGGACCACAGCTGGCTGCAAACGAGATTACAGGGATTAAAAGCTGGTCAGAAACACTATGTCATTTTACAGCAATGGGGCAAAGCTCCACAGCTCTGAGGTCATTATTGCTTTCCACAAACACAAAAGAGCAGAGTGGCCAAGAACAGCATCAGCACTGCACAAGGAGCGAGAAACCCAAGGCAGATTAACACAGCCTGCTTCTGAGCAACGCGAAGAGTCAGCTCAGCTGGTCCTTTTTGGGGTAGCTACAGCTCAGCACACACAGGAAGGGTGGGATTTACATGTTAGTAAACACAGCAGATAACATTAGTCAACAAAGCTGGTAGCTGGGAAGGAGGCCAACCAACCTGGGTGTCTCGGGAGCCGGCCTTGTCTGTGGCACCTGCAAAATGCAATTCACATCGTTGCAGAGTAAGCCTGAAAGAGCTGCAGTAACTATTCCTTCAGAGAAACCTCTTATCCCCATGACAAGCATAAAAGGCATGTTTTTAGCAGGAGGACACTGGCAGCTGTATGGGGTATAGCTCCGTGTCAGAAAGCACTGAAATATGGCCTCGTCTTGCTTTTTTTTCCTGTCTTAATCCTGTATTTCTGCCCAGCATCACTGAAGCATCCCCACATCACTCAACCAGCTTGCACTGGAAGGACAAATTGCAGTGCTCTGCTCCTGGCAGCAGTGGCAATGGAGGCTCTGGGATGCAGACATCATCTGCTGCACTCGTGCTCTGTGCTGAAACCTCTCTTCTTTGAGAGCCAAAGCTCTATGAGAAAGGAGATGCTTGTGGGCACCATGCTGCAGCACTAAGGACCTTGTTCTGCTGCTGGCCTGTGCTTCTGAGAGAGACTGATGTCAGCTAAGCTTCCCCTTGAGAGCTGTGTGAGATGTGGGGTGACAGCCCTGGTTTCTCTGAAGAAGCATTTTCTAATAGGAGTGCTCACCTGAGGGGCCCTGCAGCCCTGGGGGTCCCTGAGGGCCAGGTGGGCCTGGGGGGCCGGGTGGTCCCATCACAGTGGTCCCAGGAATCCCAGGGATGCCGGGAATGCCAGGGGGGCCCTGGGGCCCGGGGGGGCCTGGTGGTCCTTGGGGACCGTTGGGTCCTGGAGGACCAGCCTTCTTACCTGGAAAACACAAGGCCAAGCATCAGCACACAGCATCATTCATGTTGGAAGAGCCCTCTCTGATCCCAACACCACCCAGCCCACCCCACAGTACCCATCACCAACATCCCTCAGTGCCATATCCTCATGGCTCTGGAACACCTCTGGGCAGGAAACCCACTGCTCCCTGGGCAGCCTGTGTTGGTACATCACCACAGGTCATCCCCTGAAGTGCAATTACACCTAAACAAGGAACATACCTCCAGGGCTACATGAGGGATGGAGCACCTGCCCCAGGGATGTGACAGGGGCTTTCTGATTGAAAACAGTTGCAATCTTTCACACCTGCTGTATGCTGATGCATTATATATAAGCCTCCTACATCACATCAAAGCATACCACAAGAAGTTTCAGTTCACATAGAACTGGAGAGATATAACCTGGTACACTGTGTGGCCATGAGCCAGGGATGAGGGACAGCTGTGCTGCTCAGCACCTCATGGCCCTTCTCACATTGCTGCTCCCTGCACACAACTCACCTCCAGCCCTGCACAGAATTCTAGGGCTAAAGGAAGAAGAATGTCACCTTCTGAAGCAGAGAAGTAAGTTAAACTAGCAATGCATAACCAAAATAATATGGCAGTGATTCCAATATCCCATAAAAACCTGCAATATTTCTGCCCAGATCAGCAGCTGTGCCCTCACACTGAGCTGGCCATGCACCAGGCTGCCTCTACACCAGCAATGCTCCACCTCAGGATGGTGACAGCTCTTGGAAATGAGCAGCTCTAATCCCAGCCCTCACCAATGTCCCCTAAAGAACACTGCAAGTTCCTCTCCTTCAACCTGGATGATACTGAGGAAGGCTCACAGGTGGGGCCAGCAGTCTCAGGGCTGGCTCCCCATCTTTCTTTCCCTTGGGGAGACATGTGACAGCTGTTTTATCCAATCCATCTCAGAAGTGGGGTCTGCAGCTCAGTGTGCTGCTCGTTCAGCAGCAGAACAACCACACATCGCCCTGAAGCTGCACAGGGATGCACATTCTGGGCATTCTTGCTCCTTTGAGCAATTTCAACTACCCCTCTGTTGTAATGGAATCCTGCTCAGTAATGTCACAAGGCAGAAAGTGGTTATTCACTAAAACATAAAGCTCGATTCATCTTCCAACTGAGGACACCACTGCTGGGCGGGCTGCAGCACAGAGCAAGGGGTGCACTGCAGGGCTCAGCGCCCACACACATTTCCACTGGGTGGATATACAGGAGTGAGATGCTGCTGCTGCTGCTGCTTCCCCTTTCTCCTCTTTGAACTTCTCTTAGAGCCCCTCAGTGGGGCAGAGCTGCTGATGGAGGCCCCGTTCCCAGGAGCCACATGCACTGTGCAGGCAGCACAATCCAAGCACAGCACAGTCAGTGTGTGCTTTCCCTAATTGCCATTTACCAAACAATAAGCTCTAACTCTGAAAAATGAAAATAAATTAAAAGAAATGTGACAACACCATAACACGAAAATATTCTACGCAGCACTGCAGCTGTATGTAATACAACACTGCAAGATCCCTCAGCTGCTCCAGGATTGCACGAATACCGCAGGCATCATTTGCTGTTAGCTCAGCTGATTTAAGCAGGGTTTAGGGTTTCAGAGCTCTGTTAGGACAAACTTTGTGAACATGAAATGTGATGCAGCTCTAGAGCACAAACAACAGCCCAAGCTTCTGAACGCTGCAGCCATCAGTTGTGAGGCTGCATGCAAGGAGCAAGAGCAGACTGCTGTGCTGTGCAGGGGCTGCAGCAGCTCAGTGCCTGGGCCATGCAGCAGGGCAGTGTGGGATCCGGGGTGTCCCATCCCCAGGTGCTGTCACAGACCCAGCTGGGTGCAGCCCTGCGTCAGCAGTGAGCACTGAGTGCTGCGGAGATGTCTGGGGGAGCCCCTGGTTTGCGCACAGCTCACACTTCCTGCTGCCTACAGGGCAATGTGGGTGCTCTGGTGGGTGCAAGGGGCAGAGAGGGGCCAATGGCTGCACTCCGCTAAACCATGGCTGTTGCTTGGTTTTGAGAACAAGCCTACAAAGCAACCCAGATCTTTGGGTTGTGTTCTCGTAGCAGATCAATATATGGCTGTTGTGTGTGCCAAGGAGCCAAGCGCAAGCAGGGATGGCACCAGATACCTGACAAAGCATGGAATCATATGCCCAAAACAATCCACCTCCCCAATCTGCAATTTGTGAAGTAAGAGCACAATGCAAACAGCTCAAGGAACACGGTGAGAAAGCTGGGCAACACCTGCAGGCTGACCCACACTCAGCATGGAAACATAAGACAGTACTTCTGCATTTGGTGCACAACCAGAAGCTGCAGAGTATGTTCAGAGAGAATCTGAAGGTCTGAAGGAGGCCCCAAGCAGCAGCGAGACCCACAGCAGAGCAGAGGGAAGCTGGAGCTGCAGAGAGCAGGCAGCTCACCAGAGCTGGCACACGGCAGCACAGCTGTTTGTTATGGGAATTACTTTTATACAATGCAATTAAGTTCCCTTCACTTTCAAAGATGACTTTGGTAAGTGTCTCCATCCCCACAGCGCTGCTGGGGGATGCAGCTGTGCCACAGCAATGCTGGAGGCACGGAGAGCAGCCCCAGAGTGCTGCACTGGATGCTGTGCCCACTGCTGGGATGTGAATGAATGGTTTTCCCACTTATGTCAGTTAGAGAACCTGTAGCCAGAGCAATAACACAGGTGCACCAAGCAGTAACTGAAGTCCAATTAAATTAAAGATCAAACTTACCCTTTTTCTTGTTTTTAACTGAGCTTGGACCTACAAGGAAAAAAAAAAGAGAGACAGTAAGATTCAGTGATCATTTAATCCTAAAAAACCCCCACTGCCACCCATAGCACTTGGGAAGGGCGTTCTCTCTGGAACAAAACTGGGAACAGAAGTGGTCAGCCAAGGCTGAGAGCCCCAGCTCCATGCAGGATGCTCTGTGCACACCTCTGTGCACAGCTCTGCTCTCTGCTCCCAGCCCAGCTGCAGCACTGCCCAACTTCTGCACACAGATGTGCTGCATGTACCATGTGCTGCCAATGCAATAGGGCACACTGTCCTTTTGGGCAGCAGAAATCCTAAGCCTCATCACAATCCCTGCAACACAGAATGCTGTGCACAGTGCAGCCACTGCTGGGAGGTTGCGCAGAGCCCTGCTGCTTTGGTGGCACAGCAAATGTCTCGGGGAAGACAGGTTGGGAAGGGAACCCAGCTCAGCTCCTGGCTGAAACACTCTTAGAGAAGCTGAGAAAGGGCACAATTCTTGAGCATGAGTGTGAAACACACCCCACTGCTTTCCCCACAGTTAATGATGGATGAGAACGAGACCCCCAGGTGCCACCCTGCCATGTGCCTGCCAAAACCCAGAAACCCAAGCACGTGCATTATGCTGTAGGAAATGTACCGTATTATCTGACTTATTACCTCTATTGATTTGCTCTTTTAAAAACCTATTTCTTATTTACAAATATACACCCTCCTATCAGCCCGGCAGAGACGAGCTGCCAGGCACCACACCTGGTGGCCACTGCCATGCTGCCCACGCCTGCCAAGCACCATAACACCATGCTCAGGGAAAGCAAACACTGCAGGGGACATCACCCAGAGAACAACCTGGGGCGGGCAGCACGAGGCGAGCACTGTGTATGTGTCTCTCCAGACCTCAGAGTCACGAGAGTTTATTTCATGTTATATATATCACACCATTAGCGCCATAACCAGAGTGAAAGTACAAATAGCTGCGGCGAGCCAAACACATTGGGGATGGATGGAACCAATTAGCTTCAAAGATGAATGGGAGGAATGAGAACCACATGCGATGTGGATGTTCGCAGTCTATATTACAACACACACATCTGTTCCAGGCACGGCAGAGAGAGATGTTACGGCTGTGCAAGTGAATCTTTCGACAAACACAAAAATACTTCTGACATGAAAAAAAACACAATATTATTAGCCCTGGGAGCTTCTGAGCCTCTGGGGTTTGCATCTGTTCGTCTCCCAACAGGGAGGGATGGATAGTTTAATTGCACCGGGAGCCATGGGGCTCATGGGATGCACCAGCAGCCAAAGCTTTGCTTGGTTTTGCTCAGAACTCGTTGGATAGCTCGGAACTGAATGTGATGCAGTAACAGTCTCTCACTGTGTTGGGGAAGCACAATTCCACCCCAATACCTGCCACAGCAAGGGGCTCTTCTGCATTTGTATTTGCACCCGACTTCCGCTCTGAGTCCTCATAACCCCACTTACATTCCCCCCGGCAAGCTTTCTGTTCATGCTCAGGGCCAAACCAAATTGAGGGAAGTTTATCCTCCCCTCTGTTTCCCTTCAGCTGAAATGACATTTGCTCTTATGCTGCGACCCTTCCTCAAAAAGAGCTCACAGTTCTGTGGAACCCTCTGCTTCAGCAAAGCTGTCAAGGAGCACCAAGACTGAGAAGAGGGGCAGCAGGGGGAAGGCCTTGAAGGACACAGCAGGGAGCACGGGATGGGGTTCACACATACAGGATGCACAGTCCTACAAATGACCCACATACATGGAATGAAGATTGTTGCTGCATGGTGAGCTCCTCTTTACAGGCCTGAGTTCAAATGAGAGCATTTTGTAGACAGGCTCATGCCCGAAAGCAACCAAGCTGGAAATGAGGGTGCTATTCCTAACCTCCAGGAGGAGCAGCACGGGGCTGGAGGTGTCTGCTGGCTCAGTGTGAGCCCTCAGCCCCATGGGGCACTACCAGAAAGGCTCAACAATTCATCAGTCCTTTTGGAGATAATACTTCCCCCTATGGGCACTGCAGGCTGCTAGCACAGCACCATGAAGCAGGCTGCTAACCTGTCTCAAAGCACCGAAGCCAGCTAGCTGAGCTGCTTCTACCACTCATAATATCCTTCATCATCCCCAACCTAAACATGACCCCCACCCTGCAGAGAGTTGGTACAGTGGGGCAAACATGGGAAGGGGTCTGGGGCAGCAGCAGCAGAATCCCTGCAGCCGCTTCCCAACACCAAGGGAGGGATCTGCAGCAGGTGGGCCACTGCTGTGCAGGGCAGCACCTGTGGCCATGCAGAGGGCACTGCACAGTGCTGCAGGGATGAGGTCGGCCCCAACATCTGCTGTATAACCACCACGAGCTGCAGAGAAACCAGATGGTGATGCAACTTGAGGATATTACACATGACATGTTTTTGCTTATAAAGATTAAGAGAGTTTACTTTTTTCCCCCCTTGATTTTACTTTCTGCGTGCTACACGCTGCTATGATTTGCTATAAATACAAAAATACCCCAAACTTCTTTAGGTCATGTGCCGATATAAATAGCATATTTAAAATAACAAAAAACACAAACCAACCTGTGTTCACTTATTAGCTGTGTGTGTGGATTAACGAGAAATAGCTTGAATTCTTTCAATACGGTTCGAACTGGTCTTACAGACAGGGACAGATCTTTGTAATTACGCTGGTTTGATGTATAACCTGCAAAACGCCATTGCAGAAAGCTGTCCCAAGGAAGGCTGCTGAGCCACTCTCACCCTGGAGACAGGCAGAACCAGACCCCAAACCCAGCGATTCCCTGTCCATCTATGCAGACACTTCCAGCACAGTTGCAATCTGAAGATGAGAACAGAAGCAGGAGCTCAATGTGACTTTATCCAGCAGGCACATCTTCCCAACATTGTGCACTCCCCAAAACCTGCAGCCTTGTCTTTGAAGCGGGAGCTTCTGGCTGTGGTTGCAAAAGGAATGCCAGGTTTAACAACCGCCGCTCTTAACAGCGATGGGAATTTGTGCAAAGCACTTTTCCAAACCCTGGTAGCCATCTGGTTTAACAAAGAGATCGTTTGCTGGATCCCAGAGGGAGCACTGAATGCTGCCTGACTCCACCAGAGGCCCCTGGAGAAGGGATGGTTCGCAGAACCCAATGTGCCTACCTGGCCATGGTAGGGAAAGCATCACTAGAGAAGCAACCAATGGGAATCTGGGTGCTGGTCAAAGTCCTTCTGCCACTTAAGGTGTCCCAAAGAGAAGGCTGTGGCAGTTGGTATAACCTTACCATGGTGGGCACTGTCATTTCAAAGCAGGTTAAGACCAGAAGGAACCATGATGATGACCAAGGATTAATGAACCTCCCATCGAGCCCTGTATCTCTGTCTTACTAATGCTGGGGGGAGTGGGTAAGAGATCAAGAAAAGCTCAAGTGTTACTCCAGGGATAAAGTTTTCAAGCAATGAGAAACGTATGACATGCTTTGATATGCTGTCCCAGTGGATGTGATGGAAAGGTCCAATTCAACCTCTCCAGCTCCACCATTTCATTTGCAGAATGGGTGCACCGTTGTTCCCTCCACTCAGGGGGCTATGAGATATGTGAGGCTTTTCAAACATTTCTGAGTGCAGTGTTATTAATGCCAGACTATGGTGGAGCTGGAGAAAGAAGGATGTTAGCTCCCAACACATGCTTAATCCAGAACACGTGGGTTTGGGAAGGTTTTGAACCAATATGTTTTCAACATTTTCAGGAAATTTGGTCTAGCCAGATGAAAGCTTCTTGGACTCTGCTGAAATATCAGCAATACAAATACTGAAGCAGGATGAATTTTCCCCTTCCCCTAAAAAGAAAGTGCTTCTTCACCAATTCCAAAGAGCCAGGCAGCAGCTCCCGAGGAGCAGCTCTTATTTGCTATTATCACTCCAGAAAATAGAATGAATTATAGATGTAGGAAAACATCCAAGACGTAAAACATATCATGCACCGCTCCAAACGTCTGGTATGCTTTGGGAGAGTTGGGTTTTGGGGGTGGGAAGAGGAAGGGCAGTCTCCTGCTGAGAGCAGAGGAAAGATGCTGTCAGCAATGGCAGGAGGAATAGGGGTGAACCCAAGCGTGGGATGGGACGTCCCAGGTACAAGGCCTGGAGTAACTTCAGTAAATGCAAATATACTGAATATACTACAGAATGGAAAGGGGAGCTCATTGTACCAAGTGGGAGAAAAGGATGAAATGGTGCTGTTTGATGTATAAGCATGCAGGGCAGAGCCCTGGGCCATTCAGTTATTCTCAGTCGCCATTGTTGCCTCTCCCTGCTTTTGTTCCAGTTCTTTTTTTAAACTCTTCCAAACTCATGCATGGACACGGTCACCCTTCATTGTCCTGTTCTTCTCACGCCTTTGAGATGCTCCATGATGGCCCCCCACACACCACAGACCCCGTGTCCTACACTTCAGAGGGTCTTTGCTTACAAGACAGTGGCACCCCAGCCATGCTCTACAGCCACACACTGCCCAGTGTCCAGCCCAGGCTCAGCCCCAAGTCAGAGCTGCCACAGCTCCGATCCCCCACCACTGTGCTGAACTGAACTAACACTCAAAACCAGTTTCCTCAAGATGATGAGGATTGTGCAGCTCTCCGTGCTCTTTCGAGTCACTCCCTCGGCTCCAACCACTTTTGAGGCCATTCTTCATCTCCCTAGAGGACTTTTCCCACGTCTCCACACATCTCCAGGGGAAGTATGCCACATTGAGGTCTCCCCTGGCACTTCTGGGTCACTGCATGCTCGGCCACGAGGCTTTGAGAAGAGCTTCTGCACTAACGCCAAAGACTGAAGATCATTTATCTGCTGGCGAATTCGGTACGAGAGCAGCTTTCTGCTGCCTCACTGCTCTCCTCTGAGCAATCTATCAGAGGACAAACCCACATCCATGTGCCATCCAGATGATCGTTCTTCTCCGGGAGCCCCATGGGTAGCAGCCTGCTCCCTCCCTGCTGCTCTGAGCCCATGCACTGCTGTGGGAGCAGCCCCAGCTCCTTGCTGCTGCTCTTGTGCTTCCTGGAGCCACACTGTGCTCCTCCTCAGACAGCCTTGGGCTGCATGACAGCTCATCACCTCGCAGGTTTGTTGTTGTCATCATTGTTTTTCTCTCCTACCAGTGCTTCGGAGAGATTTCTGCCTGGTTTGATGATTAAGAAAGCAAGGCTCTCCACAATGGGAATAACTTGGTTGAGCTCATGAGTGAAAGGCAAGAATGCAGAGATGGTGGCTAACAGCGACAGGCAGCTGTGATGCACTTTACAATGGTCTTTAGTCAGATTAAAAGGGAAAAAAATCATCAGAGTTGCTCAGATGAGCCAAAGTGAAGGAGTACAACAGACAGACCTAAGAGAGCAGCAGGCACAGTGTGTGTCACATTTCCAAGGTGTAAGCATCCCAATGCAGCAACAGTCCCAGCAAGCAGCTTACAGGCAGCTCCCGACTGTCCCTTCTGGCTGCGGTAACCCACCAAGTACTTTGCAACAGCCCTTGAAACCATGCTGGGAGAACAGCTGAAACTCAAATGTTTCATCACACCAGAGGTTCTCATTTTCACCACTGCCTCAAAAAACAGAAGAACTTCAGCAAACTGAAGTGTTGAAGGATTTGAGGCAAGAAAAGCCCCAGGGCCGGCTGGGAGAGGTGGCAGTGTGCTCATCCCTTACAGCTCTGTGTGCACCTACAGCATAGATACAACCCGCTGTCAGCACAAGGGGCTGTGCTGGTTCCTGACCCCATCCAGGTGTGAGCAAAGCGCAGTGCTCACCAACACAGCCACCGTCCTGCTCCCAATTAGCTGCAGAGCCACTGCTGCTGGCTGCAGTGCTGTGCTGACTTCTCAAAAAAACACCAAACCAATCACACATAAATCTCCGCCCTTCGTAGCTCCACTCCCACATCATCAGTCCCAGCCAAGTTCCTGGGGCTCACAGCAAAACCTGCCGTCAGATTTCATTTCTCCACACTCTTGCTGGCTATGGAAGAATATGATGTGCTTTTGTTTCCCTTCGGGCACCGCGGGTGGATTCCAAGAGCTGGATCCTCGCAGCAGAGCTGACAAACAGCATTACTATTTCCAATTCGAGGATCTCAAAGTTGCTTTTTGGCTGGCTGGCCAGCCTCTCAATGCTTATTATCTATAGACCGCTGCACCCTATTGCTTACTTTATCAATACCACATATTTGAATGCAACTATTTAAAGCGTGGTATTACAGCTGCGCTTTTATTTTGTTTGTTTTATTCGGTTGTTGTTTAACACAAAACATTCTGACATTTTAAGTCACATCCCACTAAGATAAACAAGTAACATATGTCCTGAATTCCAGCAGAAGCGATTCCCCAGCGGTGCTGCAGTAAGGTTGGAGCTGAGAGGAAGGAAGATGCTCTGCACTGGGTTATTTCCAATGCACTCTAAGACAGCCAGCCCTGAGAAACCAGTGCAGGTAGGAGGAAACCCACCCAACTCTCTTCTGTCTGCACAAGCTGCCATGATTCTACTTCCTCCTGCCTTCAATCTAATCGCATTGAAAACCTCTGCAGTGTTCTGAGCTGTTGTGATCTGGGGCTCTGTTGCTGAAGATAAACGTGTGTGCATGCACACATGCTCAGATAGGGAGTAATCTGAAAAGGAGCTGCAAGAAACCCAAGGGAGAGGCAGAGCCCACTTTTTGGGAAGCCTACACCTTTTGCAAGACCCCACTGACAGCATTCTGGCCCAGCACAGTACTGCCTGGCTCTGCCAGCCCGACTCCATCCATTCACATCACTGCAGACAGATGAATGAACACTGAACCGAGCCCTGCTCACATTAACAGCACCAGCTACGAACCCAACAATGTTGCTATACATCACGGCTAACAAAGCCCTAATGAAAACATGGAATTGTCGTGCCTCATTCACAACTTTTTCCCCAAAGAGCTCCTCACTGGTGCTGCTCTGCAGCTTTGTGCAGCTTTTCCTTTTTTATGGTGAATGTATCTGGTCTCGTATAACCGAGAGGGTTTTTAACGAGCGCACAGACAGGCCACAACTGAAGGCAGCTCCACAATTCCATCGCCAGAGCTGCAGCTCTGCGTTTGGCTATTCAGTCCCACCCTGGATGCCATAGAATGACGGAATGGCTCAGGCTGGAAAGGACCTCAAGGATAAGCAAGTGCCAACTCTCTGTTGTAGGCAGGGCTGCCAGATCAAGCACGGAGCTGCCAGATCAAGTACTATTCTGCCCCAAATCTGCAGAAGGCAGAGGTGCAGTCGCCAAGCAGACCCTGAGCAGCATCCTCGGCCATTTGGAGGGGCATGCACTCAACAGGCAGCTCTTACAGCAGCACAGCTCGGTGACCAGATGGACCACAACATGTGCTGAGCACCGTCTGCCTGCAGAGTGCTGCAGGGCCATGGCCAGCGAGCAGTGCGTGCACAGAAATCAAAGCTCAGCTGCAAACACTTCCCAAGGACAGACAATAGAGCCTCTGGCACACTGTGGGAAAGGAATCACCAACCACCAGTCCAAGTCAGCATTTACAATGCCTGGTACGTGGCATCCACGGTCCAGATGCACACATAGCTCAGATGCAATCACATTCCCACCCTGCTGTAACATCTGTTCTCATTAGCCCAGGCCATGCTTTGTAACAGAAGAAACTGAGATTCTCGAAAGTCAGCATTTGACCAGAGGCGTTATGAAAAGCCCTAGTTTTCACAAGTGGAGTTCATATGGAGTCAACCAATTACTTCTAATGATATTGGTCCCTGCTCAACACGCAGCTTTAATAGAAGTTTCAAAGATTGGTTTGAGTTCCAGCACAGCCTGCTGCAGCACACGGCACTGGGTTAGCACCAAGGATCCAGCAGGACAGGACTGAAACCCACCCACAAGCTGAATCAGCACAAGGACCTCAAAGCATGGCCTGGATGGAGGTCAGAGCGCAGAACTCTCTCTCAAGCCTTCCAAGTTTACTCTGCATCTCAGAATCTTTCTGTCATGTCCTCCTACCTTACCCACACCAGACGGGATGAACGGGAAGGGATCAGAGCAGGAGGATACACACACACAGAGCTGCACCCCATCACAGCTTTAGGAATATTGAAGAAGCAAGGCTTCTTTTGGAACACTGCAGGTCACAGCTGGAAGGGATGCTATCAGGGTAGCCACACACCATCAGAGTTCAATGAGCAGTTCTTGGCTCCACTGGTTTGCAGACCCCAGTTCCTCCTCGCCGTCCAATGCAGAACACCCACACCCAAACACCACTAAGGCACACAATGCACCTCCCTGCTGCATAAAGTGATTCCAAACCCTTTGAGCTGAGATAACATGGAGGCTTAAGCCATGATGTCAGCATCTCTGCACTCCCAGAGTCACATGGAGCATCCCTGAGATGATTCCTCTGCTGTACGACAGCCAGGGCTGCCCATGAGTACCCAAAAGAAGCTTCAGCAAAGGTCGTTAATGACCATCCACTGCAGTGGATTTGGCCTCAAAGCAGTTTCAGAACTAGAGTAATTTCAGAAGAACTGAGCTCCAAGCAGTCTGAGCCAAGGATGAGCTAAAAACGTTTCTGCTGTCTGTGCTCTGCCTTACATGTCACACCTGGAGCAAGAGGATCCCTTGAACACAACTTCCACCTCTGTTTGTTTGCAGCAACGGGTCGGTGTTTGTCTGCCACTGCTGCAAGAGAGCTGAGAACCACCACCTGGATGTCACTCTGAATGTTCCAACAGCTGTTAAGCTTCTCTGGATGTGTCTCTGTGGAAACAGCAATCAGAAGCCAACACAGACACCAGGCTGTGGTCTACAACCAGATTACTGTGTTTGTACCCATGAATCCTCCTGGCAGAGCAGTGACTGAACTGTGTGAGCCATACAGGTAGAGTGCCTCATTACAACAAGGACAGGTATACCATAGGCAAGGGGCTGTAAGGGAGCTGTGGGCTCAGTTTTAATCACGGTAATAGAAAGTACCGCCAGTGTCAGCATGGGGAGGTGATGGTCCTCACATGCGAGGACTCGACATCTGTTCTGGTGTGTCTCAGCTCCTCCTGGTTTGGGGGAAATCACAGAGAAATTTGGGGGCGAAGAGCAAGTGTGTTCCGGTGAGCCTTCTTCTGGGACCGTCTCCTCCACTCCAGTATCCAGGAAATGCTCTTTGTTTATGGAGTGCTCATCACCATGGTTTCCGAGCACAATAAAGCTCTACCGCCCTTCATCCATCTGTGTTTCTGAGAATTCCTGGGCTGCAGGGAATTGCACGGGGCCGGCACAAAGGAACTGATTGTTCTGGGCTCTGCAGTTGAAGGGCTGTATCGTCCCCTTCCAAAGGAGAGGAAGCGAGCAGGAAAAGTCCCTTTGTGACCCCTCTGCACAACAGAGCACTGCGCCACGCACCGATCTGTGCCGTAACCCGGGGAAGGGTGGGCACCCTGCTGACCCTGTGCTGTGCAGCCCTGGGTGTGAGGGCAACAGCCAAAGAGTCCTAGGTATTTCCATTCCAGCAAAACCCACCACTGAAACCAATGAGCGCTCATTGAGGACTTTCTCCAGCGGCAATGAGTGCCAAAGCAGTAGGAACCAAAGTGTTGTCAGCTAAGGACAGTGCCTCAGCTGCCATGCTCCCCATCAAAGAGCAGGGAACAATCAGCTGTGTTTCTCACCAAGAACATTAGGAACAAACCTAGGAAAGGGATAAAGAAAACAAAGAAAGGCCAACCCCAAACCAAACAGCAGAAACCAGGCAAACCAGGAAAGCAGCACCGCAGGGATCTCACTGGGAACAGAGATGAAAGTAGGAGAAAAAGAAACTAGTTTTCTGTTAGGGTTTGTTTTCTTTTTTAAGCAGTGTTTTTAAAAGAGTCCTATTGACATCTGCTTTGTAAATGTTCTGTCATTATTTATAACCTCAAGATCACGGAATTGTCTCTGTACTTACAACCATGCTACTCCCATATTCTGGCTTTGTTAGCAAAGAGCCAGCAGCACTTTTACTGCAGCGCTGGGAATAGAGATCTAACATTTCATACACAGTTTATTTAAAAGTGGACTAATTTAACATTCTTGATGGTTCCTTTTAGCACAACTGTTGCTAATTACCAGCTCCAGAATGATTTGTCCATCTGGGAGCTGCAGCAGTTCCACAGCAGCATAAACACACCAAGATGGAAAGGACAGAGGGCAAAAGAGGAGAGGAGATGTTGCAGAGGGATTGGGGGGGGGGGGAGCAGGCTAAGGCAGGTGGAGTTGGTACCATAGGGTGCTGTGAGGAGAGCAGTGTGCTCCTTGAAGAGCACAGAGAAGCAGCTGCAGATCTCAGAGGTGTAAGCTTGGTTTTAGCAGCACGTGGATGGGCACCAGGCTCGTGGCATTGCAAGACAGCCCCATGGCAGCCTCCTCCCTAATCCTCCTCCTCCCAGGACACGATCCTGGCTTTGTTCAGGTGCTTCCGGGGCACCAACCAACATTAAGCCAATGTATTCATCAGCCACGAGCATCCCAACCTCCGAGCATCCCAACCTCCTGCCCCAAGGAAGGGATGGGACAAACTCTGACCCCTTCTCCTAACGCTCTGCTCACTGTCAAAGCCTTGGAAGCTCATTTTCCTAAAGAAAAAGAACAACTTTGAGGAAAGGAGCCACATTCTCTGTGGTATCACATCCCATGTTCCCATCTCCCAGCCCAGCGCAGTGCTGGTGCAGTCGGAAGGGCAGCAGCTGTGTGCGACCCTGCCCAGTGCTTTGGGCTGCACGTGGCAATGGGCTCAGAGGGTCCCCAGATCAATTCCAGACAAGGCCTCAATGGAAGGCACACCCCCTTCCTCCTGGGATCTGTGGTGCATCCACTTATATCTTCTGGGGGCTGTTTGGAGACCAAATGTTTGACCAGCTTTGCAAAACTCAAGGATTAAACGGTGTTATCAACACCATATCGGTGTCATTGGTTTGTACATATATATTTTTAATGAGCTGTTTTCCTTCTGTGAAAAACAGATTCCTGCATGCAAACCTAAAACAAACCCCAGCAATCACATGGGATAGAAAGCAGTTTTGTTTGTTTATTGACTTCAGGGCTGTTAGCAGAACAGTCCCTTCACTGGCAGCTGACAATTGTTAAATACCTCTCTACCCAATAAAACTGCAATAGCCAAACAGTGGGTAATTGCTTGCCAACATAACCCCTCCTGCTAAGCTCACCAGGACACAACCCATCGCACTGGCAATTCTGCCCATCCCCATCACCTCACACAGTCAAAGAATAACTTCCAAACAGACACGGTAGGAGCATGCTGCACTGCAGGGATGGCTGAGCCCTGCAGCACACGGAGCTCAGCACACGTGTCAAGGCTGTAGCAGTGCTATGGAAAGGGGCACGCTTGCAATTTGGCACAACAGTGAGGGAAAAGCCCCCATCAGCCCAGTGGCTTTCAGCAGCTCCTGCTCACTGCACAGCTCTCTGCACATCTGTCAGCATGAAGTTGGCGTTCTGACAGCCTTGTGGACCAGACTCATCCTCCCAGACATCTGCTGGCAGCGCCGTGCATGGAGCTCCCATAGAGTGGAAGCTGCTCCTGCATCACCCCATGTCCCATGCACCAGCCCAGCTCCATTGCAGATGTCAGCCATAGGCTCCACCGCCTGGGGCTTCCCAGGTTAAAGATTAAACGTGTGCTTTCAAAGATAAACATATGCTTTGAAGCCACCTGAGATCCTCCAGCATGCTTGAAACCCCATTAGAGCACAGCTAACGTTCTGTGATGCAGATGTTTGCAGTCATTTGATAGACAGTGAAGAGCTACTTGATGATCAGACCAACAGAGCAACAGATATGGGCATACATGTACAAACAGTTACCTGGAATGAGCACAGAGCCTCAACTAATGTGGAAGAATTAAGGCCAAAGCTACCCAGTAGCACTACTTTGCACTAGTTCACTAGGCCTATGGATGTAGAAATAAGGACTCCTGGAATTAACACCCTGGAAGGCAAGCAGAATTATGCAGAAACTACTATACACCATAAATGCTGTTTGTTTTCTCCTTTACAAACAGAACTCTGCATATAACAATGATAAGAAGGAAAAGGTCCTTCTGCTCAGTGGTTAGGAGACAACAAGGAGCACAGCAGGACTCACCATCTGGCCCCTCGCTGCCCTTACTCCTCTTGTTCCGGCGGACACGTCTGCCTTCTCCAACATGCAGCTTTTCTTCGGGGTGAAAGAAGTTCAGCAAGGCCAGCTGCAAGACAAGGACAAAGTTAAGGCTGCTGGCAGAGCCCAGGCACATCGATGCACAGCACAAGGCAGAGGATGAAGCTGGGCATTTCCCAACAGTGTTGAGCTGCACCAGAAGAGTTACTTCTGTTCTCTATTTGGTAATCCAGTAAAAACCACCTTGCTGCCCACATCCAACACACGGATCATGGAGGGTCGAGCTGGAAATAAGCAAAAGCCCCGAAAGCTGATGCAATCACTTTTAATTATCCTCTGCAAAACTTGCTCAATCCTGGAGCTCTCACCAGTATTGCTCACTGCCAGTAAGTTTTCCTCTCTCGAGCTCCCTTCTGTAAGACTCATTAGCTACTGAGATTCAGAGGTCTTCAGGGACCTTTAAATCCAATTCAGCATACCACATCATTAACACTTTAAACCTAGAGCAAGTACATCGTTATAACACGGCTTTTGCCAAGAGGGAAACATTTCTCTGCAGCTTCCTCCTATTGGTGAACACTCACTGCCCTCGGAATGCTGTGATGATTAGCAGTGCACAGCCTGGGAGCCCAGCAGCACAGCCACGGCAGCAGCCCATTGCTGGGGGCATTCCCCCATGTACTCCTGCTCCTTCAGAACAGGAGACTGCATGTCAAGGATGGGGGTGTGAGCAACCTGGTCTAAATGGAGGTGCCCCTACCTATAGCAGGGAGTTGGAACTGGGTGATCTTAAAGGCCCCTTCCAACCCAGAACATCCTGTGATTCCGTGGCAGCCACCTCCTCCTGCCCGCACTGCACCACTGGTGACCTGGATGGGGTTTTCTTCCTCACACTGAAGGAACTTGGTTGCATGTACCAATTCATAACAACACACCCACACCAAAAGCACAAGTGCCCATCTAAGGAAAGAACGAAGAGCTTTCCAAAAGCAGCACCAAAGGTTATCAGTACAGAGAACTAAACCCAGCACATCATAAGCAGCCTTTAAATAGCAGGGAAGAACCAACTCCTTTCACATACGAGCAGTTACAAGGGCAGTGTATGAAGCTATGGGACATAAAAGCCTCTACCAGGGCCAGTTTGGTACCCCTGCTGTCTACACAGGGCTGTGTGTAGCACACTGTGCCCAACCAGATACAAGAGCAAAGAAAGGAAAAACAGTGATTGTAAAACCCATTCAGAGCTTTCATTGTCTGACTCCTTTCCCCTCTTCTGTAAGCATGTGATCTCCAGGGAACAACACACAAAAGGGGACTGAAGGACAAGGAGGTGGAATAGCTAACCCTGCAGACCCCTCTCACCTCACTGTACAAAGTGAATCTTAGGAAAATAACAGAACTTCTTGCTTATGGAAGTGATGGCAACCGCAGCAGCTGTGAGCAGTCTGAGAACAGTTCCAAGGAAAGAAAGCTGTCTGACTGCAGCCCTCCACGCTTGGACTGCAAATGGACAAAACTGGTGTGGGGGGAAAACGACACGCAAAGGAGTCTGGCCTAGGGACTGCTTCTGCAACATTTATTAATGCAAACAGCAGCACTGAGCCAATGGGAAAGGACATACAGGGGCTCAGAAAGGTTTTTCCTTGGGATGGAGGAGGAACATCAGCACTGCTTCCAGGAGAGGGTCACATTGGACATTAGGAACAATTTCTTCTCCCTAGTGCAGTCGGGCTCTCCAGTGAAAAGTGGGGTTATCGTCCCAGCCCTGGGGATGTGGGCATGGACGTAGTGGGGGGGGGGGGGGGTTGGGATCTGAAAGGTCTTTTTCCAGTGATGCTGTCATTGTACGGAGCTGTGCTCCCAGCAGTAGGCACAGGATAGCACAGCCAGAAAAGCACCAAAAAAAGCTGCCCAGGGCAATGCCCCCCACTGCCCCTACCCAGCCATAGAGGTCTCAGACACAGAACTCACACCCACACGGGTGGAAATAGCACTTGGGTCCAGCACAGCTGTGTGGGGCTGAAGAGCCAGGGATGCTCCTCCCATCCACCGCCCCTGAGATGTGACTAACAGCAGCACACAGCTTGTGGGTCTGCAGCTCTCAGATTGGCCGTTAGGCTGCACATTGCCTCAAGTTAACCTCACCTACCCTCTTGTTTTCCACTTGTCTCCAACAACAGAGGCTGTGCCAGCAGAACGTGCAGGTGTTTGCCACCCAGCTTGCAAAACACAGAGCAGCCAGGGGGACAGATGCAGGGAGAGACATCATCTCTGGGCAGAACACTCACTAAGACGGCATCACAGCACAGATGTACTGCAAAGAACCCTTCCCACCGTGAGCAATGAGGATCGAATCATAGAATATCCAGTGTTGGAAGGGACCCACAAGGATCAGAGTCCAACCCTTGGCTTCACACAGGACCACCCAAAAAATAGACTGAGGCAGCCCCGCAAACACACCTGCAGCCAAAGCAGCAGCAGCTCCTGCTGTACTTTCACTATAGCTATGCACAAAGCTGGAACAACCAGCACTCCCATCCTAAGGTCTTAAATTGCCAACACCGTGTAAACTCATTATGACTCCCTACGTTTAATCACAAAGATCTCTATAGGACATTGAAAGGTCAAACAGCAAAGAGAGGAAAAACCCCCAGGGGAAAACATACCTCAAAATAACCTGTGGAACAATAGGCCAAAGCATGCCTTGCTGCAATGAATCAGTTATACCTTGCTTTCTGTCAGCAGAATAAAGCAAACACAAAAGGCGTGCACACAAAAGCACTTGGTTTGCTCTGCAGCAACATGCAGAACCTCTCTGGAAACACCAAACAATAACACTCTCGAATGCCATGAGAACACAATAGGAATTACCAAAATAAGGTCGCCTGCAGTTACTCAGAAGCCAGTCTGGTTTGTAAGAAGGGACTCTGCAAAAGGAAGAATAAAGACATTTTATTGTATATTATATATATATATATATATGCATATATATATATAAATACATTTTAAAGGTATCATAAAATAGGAAGCTTTCTTCAGGATATGAGACCCAGATGGAGCGTAGATAGGGCTGGATACACAAACTCCAAGCAATAAGAAAAAGGAAAGCTTTGCTGGGATATATAAACAATAGCAAAGGTTTGGGGGTTTAATTGCACCCCTCTGCAACACCTGCAGCCTTTGGCAATGCAGCACATCAGAACAAAGACCTGCTGGGCACCACGATCCAAAGGGTCAAACTGCTCCCAAGGGGGAAGCTGTGACCACCCTACGTGGTTGTATGTGTGTTATATGCACTGTAGGAGGAGTGTCTTTCCCTGAGCAATGAGTGATGCAGTGTCACGGTGCCCACCAGTCCCACTGCATCCTTCAGACCTCCGACCCAACTTCACAGAAGGCACAAAGCCGTCCTCATCGTTATTACCAAACGCTGCCCTTCACATTCAATTCATGCTTCCGTTCGCAGCTTTGCAGATCATCAGCGTGAGAGGACAGGGAGCCAAACGGAGCCCCTCGGAGCCGTTCCCTGCGAGCACTTTTTGGCTCCCGAGGTCAGCAGGCACAGCCTGCGGTTCCAGCAGCAGCAAGTCCCTGAATCGCAGCCCATTGTCCTACAGCAGGAATTCGCCCGTGGTGACACGTGGTGTCAAATCCAAAGATTATTTATTTTCAAACAGGCTGGAAAAAAAAACAAACCAGCAGTTCGGGGAGAAGCTTCAACATATTTTCAGCCTTTTTGTTTTTTTTGGTCATCGTGACTTGTTCTTATAAAAATGCACGGAGCGAAAGAGTAAACAATTCGCATTTCAACATGACAAAACACGACAAGAATTTACACACGCCGCGTTTGTGAGCCGAGGATCTGAATGCGAAGTTCCTGAAACGTGAGCTCTGCTGGGAGCCAACGCCTGGGCACAGCAGCACCGAGCTGAGCTGCCATCAGCCCACAGCTGCACTCTGCACACTGAGTAATGCTGGGGGCTCAGATCCTTCCCCGTGGGGTCCCTGAGGGGCTGCCCCCATCCCTGGAGGTGCCCAAGGCTATGGCTGCATGCTTGGAACCCTGAGAGCCGCCAGCCCACTGCAGGGATGGGAATGAATAAATGAATGGGCTTTGGGGTCCCATCCCAAGTTAGCCATTCTGTGTGTGTGTCTCAACCATCACCCTCTCCCTGCCTACCCCCCTTCCCCACCCCCGAACTCTTCTCGCCCTATTGCTCCATCTCTCAGCACTCCCTGCCATCCTTTCCCCCCTATGGCAGCTGGATTCCTCATGCCAGCTATTCACACTGCTGCCTGAGGTCCCACAGGCGCACAACAGTGGCTCTGAATTGGTAAGAGGGAAAAAGGCAAAGAAAAACACAATTCCCCCTCATTCTAATAGTAATAAGTATCCTCACTGAGGTCGTTAGACTGGACAGTCATCTTTATATGCTTTTACCTCCCAGAGCCAGGAGGCAAAGAAATTCTGCAGCCTCCATTACACAGAATCACAGAATAAGCAGGGACATTTCCTACACGTTTTGAAAGGAGCCAGGAATTACAGAACAGCCTGGGATGCGAAGGCCCACAGTGCTCATCCAGTTCCAACCACCTGCTGTGTGCAGGATCACCAGCCACCAGCCCAGGCTGCCCAGAGCCACATCCAGCCTGGCCTTGAATGCCTGCAGGGATGGGGCATCCACAGCCTCCTTGGAGCTGCACTCTACGATCCCTGTGGGTCCCTTCCACTTGGAAGAGTGGAGACACTCCATGACCTCTTCAGGAGATGAAAGCTCCAGAGATGCCACTGAGCTCAGACCGAATGATATGGGCAGGCTGTGCTGAATGAGGATGAGGAATGGAGCCTCACAGCTCAGCACCGTGCAATCACAGCGTTAAACAAGAACCCAGCGAGCCCTGCTCTTGTGTCTTCGAGGCACTGCAGTAATATAAAGTGATTAGACAACAATAAAAGAGGGAGGGAGCATATTTTCCTAAGATTTTATTGGTATTTTAACTTCATTACTTGAGAAAGCCACTGTGTTTTTCAGTGCAGAGCATTCCATCCAATTGCCAGTTATCAGTTTAAGCCTCGTTACCAACCAGCGTGCGCACACACAATTAATGGTCATTAGAGGTTACAACGCAGCTCGTAAACTCTCCTGGAGAGCTGAGCCAGGACTGAGCAGCCTGACCCGTCTCCTCCTCAGGAAAGCACTTACTGCACAGTGAGGGGATTGTGTGCCAGGAACCTGCTTGGAGCAGAGGGTCATCCCCCAAAGGGATCCCAACTCCACTCCACTTCATAGATGGCTTAAGTTGGAAGGGACATTAAAGATCTTTCCAACCTGCTGCCATGGGCTGGCTGTCACCCACCAGATCAGGCTGCCCAAGGCCACATCCAACCTGGCCTTGAATGCCTGCAGGGATGGGGCACCCACAGCTCTCTGAGCAGAAACAACCACAAGCATCTTCAAATCAAAAGCACTTCCCCTACACAGTGCAGTACTGACTCATGGTGCTTTCACAGCTATCTCAGCTCTGGACAGCTAATCAAGCAACTCCTGCACATCCCATAAATTTAGCTGAGTTTAATGTGCAATGTCCCAAGTATTTATATTTCTACCATTAACTCATTTCTACTTTTCAAACACAGCTAAACTGCTCGTGGTTAATGGCACACTCACGTTACAGAAGGAAGAACAGATGAATGCCTTCTGTGTGACTCAGAGCTGCTCATCCACCCTATCATGCTGCAGAACCCCTCAATAATGGCATGGTGGAGATGGAGCAGGGGAAGATGCTTCCATACCATGCACTGGACATGCCCAGTGGTTTGCATGTTAATCACAGACCACAGAGCGTGATTTCTTAGCAGCTTGTGTGAGATATTTCAAGCTGAACACCAGCAAATGGGACTTGGCCTCCGCTGGCTTGGGGAAGAAGTCCAACCCTCCTCCTGTGATGGCTCCTTCTTGGCCTGGGGGTATACAGCTATGACTGCTTGTCCATACCAACAGTTGTTTTTACACAGCTTCAGCCCAGAGGGAGACCAAAACCCGTACAGAAGCCTCAACATTGTAATCACGAGCTCCACAGACACTGTTGAAGGGAACAGACCTTGAGAGCTGCCAAGAAACAGGCCTATGCCAGCCACAGAGAACAAGAGCTCCCAGTGCTGCAGGTCCCAAGTCCTGCCCTTGTCTGGTGGTGAGGTTATGGTGGCTGTGACCATGAGCACTCCATCCCCACAGGGCTAGGAGCTGCTCTGGTTGGCATCTCCATCACTGCCTCTCGTGCTCAGTGCAGGCTGGCCATGCACATGTGCTGATGCTCCAGCCCCACAGCACACTGCAATGGTCGGCTTCTTCAATTGACTGCACCTGTTGGCACGGGAAGGGAAAGCTAAAAACACAACCCAGATGTTGGGGGAGAATGAGGTCAAAGCTGAGTTTAACACCGCGCAGGAAGACACCTGTGCTGAATTTCTTAATGGTAGCGGCACTAAGAGGTTCCTGCTGCAGTCTCCCCTCTGTGGTCAGGCAGACCTGCAGAAACCCAACCCTGCTTTGGGAACACGCTGGTAAAAGGGCTGAGAAGTATCAGTGTCAGTGCAAGGTACGGGCCTTAAATCAGTTCCTTTCCTCTCCCAAGGAAATCAGATTTAGCTGTGAACCAGCGCCAGACAGAGATCTGTTGTCTATTAGCATGAATTCTCAGTTTTTCACATTTTAATTAGCCTTCATAGTCTTTTTCAGTCCCATTTTGAGCCAGCTGGGCTGTGCCCCCCTCCATATGGAGGTCACAGTTTCTCCTCTCGCGTATCAATAGCAATGCTTTCCTCATCCTCCCACCAAAAGCCCTCGCAGGCTGCAGAGCACAGCGCAGTGCCACCAACCCAACACCACGCAGACCTTCCCCATTCTGCCTTCCTCCAGCTGCACTCTGCTCCCACCTCTCCACCACCTGCAGCCCCAGCACAGCCCGGAGCCACATCAGCTCCTCACAAACTTTGGACACCTTCAATGTTTTCACATCTCTTTTTTCTGCTGTCAACTTCCCCCCACCCCCACCCTCCCCCCCTTCACCATGAAAGAAAACCAAGCACACTGTATGTGTGACTCCCACCAAACAGCCCAGCCAGCAGCAGCACAGCAGCTGGGGCTGCCATCAGTCTCACTGGCACCATTGCCCATGCATTTCCAATGCATTGGGATGACTGCAGAGCCACGGGTGCTGGCTGCTGCTTCCAACCCCCAAGGGACACACAGCAGCTCAGCACATCCTTTCAATCCTTTATGAGCCACCTATTTCAGTAGGGAAGGTGAACACCCACTCCCACAGGACCGCAGGGTATCATGGTGCGAGGCAGTGACTGCCAGTTTAATTCCATCAAATTAACCTGCTAAATAAATCATGCTTTGTTGCCTAATTAGTCAGATCCATTGCAATTACTGTCAAAAGAGACTTACAGCTGCATGCAAACATAACCGAGAGCTCTGAAAGTGCTCACACTGCCATGGGGCACCACAGTGCCAACAAAGTGAATCCCCCAGCACAAACTGCAGTGCTTTGGAAGCAAAAGGTCTCATGCTTTTGGCAGCTCTCACACCACAGGGCTGAGTTTTGTGCATCACAGAGAGGAGGGGGAAAGCACTTCCCAGTGGGAAGATGTGGGGAGGATGACCAGTTGGAGGACTGAGAAGCACCCGGCACAAGCTCAGCTGGGGTATGGGACTGGGGAAGGTCCCTCGAGGCCCTTCTCTTGAAAGCAGAGAGCTCCAAGGTTCTCCTCAGCACACGGCACCTGGGAAACCAATTACCTCATTTTCAGATCAAGGCAATTCTTGCCAAAAATCCAAACGAAGCTGTGTTTGTTTGGTTTCCCCGGCTGCCTGCGCCCTGCTGGAAGGAGCGATGTCCTAGAGCACACCAGACCTCAGCACGAGGGGGAATCCAGCATCCCCTTAGCATGGCCCTTTGCCAACCTGAGGCCATGCTGTTGAGACCTGCTGGTTCAGGAGGGGTTGGGGTGGCTGAGGGCACCCAGGTGGTCACTGTGTCCTGCCCAGAGACATGGCCCTGTGCACATATGGGCTGGGAAAGGAAAGGAGATCTTGTATGACACCATGGAACCCATGGGAAAAGAGTAAGGAATCCTTTGGGGACTTTAACTCATCCACACCTCAATTTTCCATACAACATGCAATCCATTATGACTTGTGATGGTACACAGTTGGCCCCAGGCATCCACAGTGTGCAGAAGCTGAGCCCCACGGCTGCCCTGTGACTGCTGCATAAGCCCCACCTGTGTCTGTAAGCAGAAAAACATTCCCCATTCACTCTCCATGTGAAGGCCAAGGAGTGCTGTAATCAGGAGAAAAGAGCCTCCCACAGCCCAGCAGCCTGGGCAGCAGACACCAGAGCACTAGCAAGTGCAACTTGGAGCTAACAGAGGATCTGCATTCTCCTCTGAGCTAATAAAGCTCACGTACGAGGCTCAATCTCCGGCTGTGAGCAAGAGACGCAGCAAAGCTATACAAGAAAGGAGAGGCGTTGGTTCGTTCTGCTTTCTGCAAGCCAAGCCTTTCTGCTTCCAGCTTTGATGTGCTGAAACAGAGCGAGCATGCCTTCTAAAGAGGCGAGATGAGCAGCAGAAAGATGCTGTGCACAATGCATCGGCGCAGCTTTCACGACACCGGGGCTGCGGGACGTCAGGCCGGCCAGATGTTCCCATCTCGTGTGCCAGCCCAGCTGCGGCACAGCTGCCGGGAGCTGCTCCCAGGTCTGCACTTTGGGATGCAGACACACAGTGCCTTTGTAGGGTCCTGAGAGTTTGTCAAAGCTAATTTAGATATCGGGGTGTGATGCTGAGCTTGCAAAGGGGCTTCTGCCTCCTTAGGAGCTGCTTTCTCCAGCGCAGCAAAGCGAGGCACAGAAAGGTTAAGTGACTTGTTGAAGGTCAAAAAAGAAAAGAAAAAACAAATCAGGAAATAAAACTTTCACAAACACTGCCTGTGCCAAATTCCTCAAACAGCAACTAAACAGGCTCACATCAACTGCACGCTGGCTCTGGAGCCTTCTGCAATAGAACTTCCCCAGCTCAACCCCAGCACAGCACCCCACAGCTGCTCCTCCAGCATCACCCCTCACATTGCTCCCTCCCAGGAAGCCTCATCCTGCTGCTCTCTTTTTAACAATACATTTTATCATTCTCCTTTTTTCCTTTTTACCCAGCAAACTGCTAGGAAGCAGACATGGTAGAAGCAAGTGCTGCTTTATCAGCGTGTGTTCTGGCAGCTGTGAGGCCTCCTAGATATCTAAATGTATCTTTGTACCTATCCATACACACACACAGATGCATCTCATGTATGTATACATAGGCATGCACCTCAGTGTAGCATGCATGATATAGAGGTCTCATCCAGGCACTCCGCATGCCTTTGCTTAATGAGAAACACTGCTGCAGCAAAGGAAAATAGGAAAAAAAGCCCTCACTCCTGCAGCCAGGGAGAATTTTCCTGCTTTTCTGGGTGAGACCAACAGCTCCATGGCTTGGGGCTGAGTGTAAGAAAAGTTACTGTGTAAAGACAGGATTTTGTAACTGCTCCCAGTGTCATCCCAGGTCACCTCCTGGCCATGGTGGGGACGTGGAACCGAGCAGAGCCTGGGGCAACATGCAGCCCTACCTGCAGTGGGGACAGCCCGCAGCCCCACACCCCCCAGCATGGCCATGGGTGGGCAATGTGAGCCAAGGGGGTCCCAGAGACCTTAACAGGCTGGAAACTGAAGGAGGATGGAAACTGTTTACTTTTTGCCAGGAAAAAGTATCAAATGTATCCTCACAGGGTGTTTTTTGTTTTTTGTTTTTTTTTTTTTTGTTTTTTTTTTTTTTTTTTTTCAGGCAGCTTTGCTTGGGTTTGTTTGTTTCTGAAACTGACTTTCCACATCATCCTAAACAGACAAACAAAGAGGGAGGGCACACTGACCAGATACCAAAACAAAGGAATTCTCTGGGCAGGTTTCACTACAAGCTCAGCCTGCCATAGCCTTTATTTTCCCCTGGCATACATCAGACAGCACCCAGTACAGGTGGGGCACTCCATGGCCACAGCACCATCCCAGCAGCATCAGCTGGGCAGCACCCTGGGCAGCCAGTCTGCTTACACACACTGCAGTTAGATGATCTCCGTGCCATGAGGTTTTATTCCCTCGACCCCTTGGAGCAGCCAGACTGGGAAAGACTCCCAAATGAAAGGAATGTTTTACCAGAACTGTACATAAACGAGCAGCAGAGGAGGCGAGATGCTGCTGGGAACTACAAAAGGCCACTGAAAAGATAGATAAAGCAGAAAGATGTCTCAGACAGTTGTGCTGGGACGCGACCCCACACCCGCTGGGAAGGACCCAATGCAGCCCAAAGTGTGCATTTACCACTTTGAAGGGAGCAGAGCAGAAAAACTCTGCCTCCAGAAAATGAAATCCCAGCTCCAGCAACACTGGATGCAAAGTGAAAACTGCACTCAAGCCAGCAATGGGGTTTGCTGCGTGTGCTGACATTTGGGGGGGGGGGGTTAGGGGGTGTTGGGTGGCTTCTTCTATGGGGGCAACCCAAGGACATGAGATGTTCAACTCCCAAGCACTACATGCATACCCTGGGGAAGCCCACAATGGACATCCAAGACAGAGAAACCTGCAGCATTTCATTGGGCAACCAGAACTATTTGGAACATCACTGGAACATGTATGCCCAAACCCACATGCTAAGATCTTCTGAATCTGGAGGTGAGAAACACTTCTGGTGTTATCAGTAACACAAAGATCTGATGCTGAATAACCAAATGGACACACTCAGTCTGCATTACACCATAAGGTCTAGTTCTTAGCACAGTTTTCCCCTCAAAATCCCCCTTTATCACATCATTTTGGGTCCACAGAGTCACACTGTAATAACCTAAGTCCTCAATAAGCAACATCCCCTGCCAGCAGGAGGCTCTCAGGAGCTTCTCCATGGCAGCAGGGGCAGAGCAAGGCAGATATCTGGCTCAAATGCTTGGGCCCCAGCAGTCATCCTCTCAACTCTGCATCCTGAAGCTGGTGTTAGAGCAGGGCTGCTGGGCAGCTCCATCTGCTGCAGGTCAGGTGAGATCTACATGTTGGTATTAGCCCTAGTTCCTGGCCCTCCTCAGCATCTCATGCACAGAGAGCAATTTGCATCTGCTTGAGACTTCTTTTTGTTGTTGTTTCTTTTTGCATTAGCAAACTGAAGATCTGTTGTGTGGAGACGGACATGCAGGCAGTGTGAGAAATGAGCCTCTTGTGCTAGATCTCATTGTCCTCACTCCAAAGAAAGAAAAACCCACAGAGTAGCAAAGAATAGAAACTACCCAGAAAAGAGCCTCATAAAACAGACTGTTTTGGAATGGCACCGATATTTATATTTGTTGGCAGCTATGGCAGCAATAGCTACACCTCCAGGACCACCACCCTGAACCACCTTCTCCCACAGGTTCACCTGGGGGGGCTGTGCCCCACAAGGAACTAAGCCTGGCATTGCCCTACCTGTTAATTAAGAGCCCATTGACTTTTCATGGGATTTTATAACCCAAGCATGTTGGAAACATGTTTTTCACACAGAGGGTGGTGACGCACTGTTCACAGGTTGCCCAAGGAGGCTGTGGATGCCCCATCCCTGCAGGCATTCAAGGCCAGGCTGGATGTGGCTCTGGGCAGCCTGGGCTGCTGGTTGGTGACCCTGCACACAGCAGGGGGTTGGAGCTGGATGAGCACTGTGGGCCTTTGCAACCCAGGCCATTCTAGGATTCTATGTTCTATGAAAAGCTGTACTTGTAAGCACAGCCCTAAAGAGCTGACTGCTTGTGGTACAAAACAACATGCACCAAGAGACAGCCAGACCACACTATGGGTATGTAAGTACTTCCCATTAATCAGAATAAGCAAAAATTGACATTAAATACTGTTATAATTACCAGAGAAGACAACAAAGGCATTTGAAAACTTAGGAAAATCAGCTTAAAGCAAACAAGGAGAAGGAAAGGCAATAACTTCAGCTGCTCAGGATGGATTTTGTCCCTGCTCCAGTGCCTCCTCTTGAAGTCAATAAGGAGAAGGAAGGCACAGGAGCCTCATGATCCAAGGACCTTCTGCAGCTGCAGTACACTCCCCTGGCAGCAGCTCCCAGCAGTGGGCTGCTGTCAGCTCTGTAAGCGCAGAGGCTGTGAGGCAGCACTCAGTCCCTCATGCTCATCTTCCTCCCCAGAATCCCACAACATCCATCTTCCAAAGACATTTAGAACAAGCACTGAAGCACTCAACAAAGTAAACATTTACCCAGACGGGGGTTAACCTCTGCCAAGTGTAACTGTGCTTCTTCCCATGAACTCAGCACGTCAACACCTCACTGCCGAGCTCAGCCAACACTTAATTTGAATCACATCCCTCAGAAGTAAGCGACCTACAGGTGCCCTGTGCAAGAATGGGGTCACTGAGGAGTTACAAGGGCAGCTTTAACACACAGGGACACTTCTGGATGCTCAGGAATCCAAACACAACCTAAGCCAGATGTCAGGAGGCACAATACAAGAGCTCTGCGATGCTGGACACAAACAGCTCACCATTGCTGGTCACTAAGAGGAGCAATTCTGCTGTAGAAGGTACATCAGAACAGCACGGTGAGTTCTGGCCCAGCGATGGTACAGAGCCACATGGTCTCCATGGATAGGCAAAGCAAGCTGTGGGTGCTGAGATGGTGCAGAGGTACAGTGCCATCAGCAGCACAAACAGTGCTATACCCAGACTGGCAGGAGAACCTCGAAGATGGGCACTATGGGCATGGAAATGCAGCAAAATGAACAGTCCCCACTGCCTCGTTACCAGGATCAGACATTTACTGTTTGGATGGGAGAGCAGAAGTCAGACATCGCAACACAGTACGGTCAGAAGAAACAAAATCCCTCTTTCAGCTTTGCTAGTTGGAGGGGAAGAGAAGCAGCAAAAGAACATCTGAATAAGATGAAGCATGTGCTGCGTCCCAGCAGCACAATCATACAACCAAAATAATGTCAGCTAACTACTGACACACCCAGCACGCCCAGATGCACAGACCAGCCCACACCTCCTGAACTCACCCCACTTCTGAGATGCTGTCAGTTTTCCATTAACAAAGAGAGAAGGGATTTATAAAACAGCTGTTTCTGTGCAGACTTGATACCCAGCAGCATGTCCCAACACCTACCCCTTTGGTCTCAGCTTATCTGTTCATCCACACACCCTTCTGTGGCTCTCTGTCAAACACCTGAGCGTTGACACATCCTGTTCTGCAGAATTATGCAAAATGGAAAGCCACAAAGGTTGGGCTGCACATGTTTCTGTGGATTAGCTGCTCTCCTCCTAGCCAGGAGCAGCGCTGTAATTCCCTTATGTGAGAATTAAGCAGAAGGCCAAATGAAAGGCAGCAACAGTTGAAAGCAGCACAGCAAACTGTTGCTGCTCTCGCCCTGTGACTGAGGGGATGTACAGAGCTTCTCAATTTGGAAATGCTTAGCTTGGAGTGAAAGAGCAAGCAACCCCATTTCACTCCTGGATAACAGAATAGAAGGAGCAGAAGGCAATGACTGGAGCTGCTCTTCCACTGTGCTCTAATTCAGCACTGCCAAGCCTGGTCCAGACATGCAAGAAGGGCTGCCTGCCCCACTGCAGGCACTGCTGGGGGTTCGGGCACAAGAGGGTGCCTTGATCCCCCTCTGCTTCTCAAAAAGCCGTCAGGTTTGAGGACTCCCATCCACGTGCATGGTCAGCTTGTAAAGAGTGAACACCCTGAAGAGCTGGTGGCTGCAGAAGATGCTATGGGATCCGTGTGAGGCTGCCTGTGGTCCAAAGATTGCAGCCTGAGCCAAAACAACAGCAAAAGAAAGCAACATAGAAACTCCCCCGAAAGCCCAGCAAACCACCAGCAGGACCTGACCAAAGCCTTCCCAGAGCTCAGGCTTCCCAACAGCGATGCTGCTAAATGAAGTCTGAGCACCTCACTGTGAACGCAGAGCTCTGATGTACTCCATCAGCTGCTCGTGCAACCCAAACCTGTAGTTCAATATTTTTCAGACTCCCTGAAACCTGATGATCAAGCTGCACTTCCCCCAACCCCACAGCTCTCTTTAGCAACTGATTCAGAGGCTGAAACATCAAAATCCAGAACATGGCCCTGAAAAACAAAAGCAAACCCAACCAGCTAAAAAAAGCTCTAATTGCTCCTCACAATCAGCATGTAGGACATTACAGATCCATCTTCACACTGAGAAAGGCACCATGCTTCCTGGCAGAATGACAATCCACCACTCCTTCCAATTTACCCCATTGAAACCACTTGTTCCAAAGCAATCTTTACTTTCTGTAGCTCTATTACTCAGAGCCTCTGTATTTCCCAGGTGAAGGAAGCGTAATGCTAAAATGGGATGATAACAGCAGGGTGGCAAACTCTACAGTAAATGAGAATGAGCCCAAATGCAGCAGCAACAGATACAGAAATGAAGGGAAAGAGCTACTTACCTTTGGAAGGGCTCAGGTAGGCAGGGATCTCCAGCAAGAGATGCCCTCACCTCCACTGCCAACCCTTAAATGAGGGCTGGGAAGGGGTGGATCCTGGACCCATGCCTTCCAGTCACTCAGGCACATTGCATGCACCTGAGCTCCCTTGGGTTGGCCCTGCCTTCCCACCAGGTGCTCCATCACTGCTTCAGGCTCTGAATTAGTATCGCCACTACAGCAGGAGGGCTCTGTCACTTGGGTAAATCACAGACTGGGGAGTGATGCAACCAGTGCTCTGAGCAGCATTAGTGCAGTGCACACATGGGCTGGAGATGTGCTCAGCCAGCACGGAATCACATAGGGTGCAAGAGAATTTAATCTGGAGCAAGAGCAGCACATAAACAGTGCCTACGCAAGCAGAGAGCCATGGAGAGAAAAAAGAAGACAGGTTGCAGAGAGGCTGGCAGGGTTTGAAAGAGCTTTTGTATGAGCTGACAGTCTGCTCAGATGAACACAGATAACACACCAACACTTGGACTTTTAAAGAGCTGCTGCTTGGGAAACAGCAAGAAGCAGAGCAGCAGTGCAAGAGGGCCCTGATAATGAAGTTACTGCATGAGAAGTGACAGCGCACCCACCCTGCAGTGCATGGGTCCAAGGGATGCTGCAAACTCCCAGCAGCATCCAGGGCTACCAAACTGCCACGGAGGCGGAGCAGCCACGGAGCTTTATCAGTGCAAAGATTCCCATCCTAACCACCCATGAGTCGTTGGCACAAACCTCACCTTTCCCTCCTTGTAGAGCATCGGGTATAAACCCACTGCCAAACCCACTCCTGCAGCAACACACCATGCAGCAGGCCTTGAACACACACTGCCTGGTCACAGTCACAGACCCACTGAGTCCTTCAGGATGGAGAAGTCATCTCCAAGCCCACTCAGCCCACCATCTCCAACACCACATCCCTCAGTGCTGCATCCCTGCAGCGCTGCTGGGTGACCCCACTGCTCCCTGCGCAGCTAGTGCTGATATCTGATCAGTCTTCTGGAACAGGAATTGCTCCTATCACCCAACCTGGCTGTGTTCCCCATGGCTGCAAATCCTCCTCCAAAAGCAAACCCTCCATTCAACTCAACCCCTCAGAGGACTCCAAGACAGTGCCACGCTCACATACTCCAACTTTTGATTGGATTTGGACTAGCACAAGGACTGCCAGACAGCCCCAAAGGAGCACACACCATCTCATGGTCCTATGGCAGCACACGGACAGCTGATGGCCTCATCCCATACACACAAATCAGTTTCAACCATGCAAATCGCAGCCACAAAACAACAAAAAGACAATTCAAAACAACAGAAGAGAATTTCAACGTGACCAAGAGACCATTTTTTGCCCACCATATAAATCAGGGCATAAACGTGTTGGTTGGATGACTCCATTAACAGATGGAAGCCCCTCCGGGTCCAAAGCCACCTCTGCCATGTGTTTTTTTCATTACATCCCTCAATCTGAGCAGAGAGTGCTCCATAAATTTAATTAGACCTAATCACTTTCTTGCCAAAGGAGAAAAGCGAACCAAAGGTTTATATTCTAATGCTATTGCTTGCAATGCCTGTAAATCTAATTTCTATCTGTGCTTTTGTTTAAACATTTTACAGCATTAATTACAACAAGCGATGCAAATTAGTTTTCCAGCGTAATAAAAAACCTGTTGTGATGGGCAGTAAATAGCCCTGAGCTATAAACTCTCTGGGATGCTGCAGAAGTGCGTGCTCTGACTCACAGGTTCAGATCAGAATCCTCACCCTGAAGGCAGAGCTCACAATTGCATCTGTGAGTGCTCTGACGCACAGCACCGCATTCTTTCCGAAGGAAGATCCTGGAGCAAAGCAAGGTCTGAAGTGGCAGAAATGAGCTGAGGACCAAAACATCTGAGCACTGCAGGGCTCGAGCTGAGCTGTTACAGACAGGTACCTGTGACCAACGAAATACTGAGCTCGGTGCAAACAAATGACCTCTTTGTTCCAGTGATGGACATCCTCCAAGCCACACAGCCCCCATCTTTCTCAGGGGGTGCCAAACAGTACCTATGGGACAAGCTCAGCACCTCAGTGGCCATGTGGCTGCATGCTGCATCCCACCCTGACTGCTCACCGGGCTCCAGCTGCTACATGGGATTTTCAGGATGTCTGCTCCATCCTTCCTTGTGATTCAAAAGCAAGAAGCAGCTCAGCTGCCAACACACTTGCAACCCTAACATCCCACTACACACATCCAGGGAAGCTGAAGGCTTTCGGTGTGTCACAGGTGATGGCTGCTCTCATCTGCTTATGTGTGCTCCTGCCCATGACCACGGCACCTCACAAGAGCTTTTCCTGTCCCGTCCTGCAGAATGGGACCAGCTCCAACCCTCCCAGCACAGCCCATGGAGAACAGGGGTAATACTGCCTCAGCCAGAGGACAGTCCCTTGGTTGTGGATGGCTTCCCCAGAAGAAGGAACATGGGGACCTTCCATTGCCTTGCTGATGGCTCCCAGCAGCCACGTACCAGTGAGAGCCTCTAAAATCAATTTCTGCTGCATGGAGCTACTAAGGCTGTGTTTGAAGTACCAGCTTGGCAAGAACACTGAGCTTCAACAGCTACCTCTTGATCCTAAGGGGTGCAAATGATAGCGACTCAGTGACCTCATAAGTTAATATATGGATTTAAAAGAAAAGCAGGCAGTCAGGTGTTTTCTCTGCAATTGGCCTTCCAACCCTTGTCTATAGGCAGGAACAGCCAGCCAGATTCACAAGGGCTGGGAGAGGGGGCATGGCTTCACAGCATGCTGGACTGTGTTTCAAGTGATCTGGTTTCAATACACTGGCTTGGTTACAAGCCCATGGCACAGCCTTAGGCACCTGGGGCTTCTCCACATCTATGTTACCTGCTGACAAATGGGGGTAAAGCTTTCCCAAACCCAACACAATCCTCCAGTCCCACAGAGCTCCTGCAGAGATGATGTCCATCTACATCACATGAGGGCCCAACACCAAAAGCAAAGCTGAATTTGCAGCTAACAACAAAGAGTCCTGACCAGATTCTTTAGGTATACAAAGTAATTAGAACATGCAAGAAAGAGGAACAATCCAACTTGGAGAAGAGACCTCAGGGAAAAAAATCAACATTCAAAAGTGAAATGGCACAGAAAAAAAGCAGAGTTTGGCTTTGTGAAGCTGCAGAGGCACTGTGAAGGGACGAAGAAGGCTGGACACAAACCAAGTGATGCCTCTATCTCGTGGTTCTGGAAACATAAGTCTCATTTATTCTTCCTGGAAAAGTATGGGCAATGGGAGAGAGGGCTGGCAGGTTTGCTCTATTAGAAGAGAATGGCACAACACAGTCGAGAAGGAATTTTCCATTCAGAATTAATTTGTTTTCATTAACACCCAATTCCATTGCTCACTATTAGAAGAAAAGCTCTTTTGTTAAAACTTATAGGGGCTGAAAAGGCCAATGAAGGGCTGAAAATGCTCCTCCCAGTAAGAGTGGATTTGCTACATGAGATTTCCCCGCAGAAATAAGTAATATCAGGCTTCATGTTCCTGGTATTTCCAAGGTTAGAAAGTAGGAAGGACACTTGGAAGCAGAGTTCGGTCTCTTCCCTCCACAAATAGCTCTGTTCTTTTGATTTCATGGCCTCATGCATTTCATCTCCTGCTCTACAATCCAAGCAAAGTGGTGAAGGTCAACTCCGGAAGGTTGGGCAGGAAGGTCTGAGAAACAAATAGAAGTTCAGCACAGGAATTCCTGATGCCTCAGGGAAAGATGCAGCCAGGAAGGGGCAGGTGTCCCCACCAACAGGCTCCTTTGGTAACTGGGGACAGCAACCAGTATGTAAAACAATGAGCATCGCCCAACTATGGTGCAGGAGCAAGGAATGAAGCAGAGCAAAACCACCCCGGAAATGAACAGAAAGAAGATTCTGTCCTTCTCTACAAGAAACACGCCAAAAAGCAAAATAAAATGGATAAGCTGGGATAGCCCAAAAGATAAAGAAAAAAAGTAACAGGATGAGCCACTCTGCGCTGCAATTTCTCTTCAGATTTGATGGAAAACTGTGGGAAACCCACAATTAATTCCATACATTCACTCCTGATAAAGACATTTCAGCAAGCAGAGCATTTCAGATGGGAACATTGTGCAGAACTGAAGGACAGGGCTCTACAACACTGTGGGGAGCCCCAGGCATGGCATGGCCACCAGCTTGGCCACTTCCAGGTGCCGTGATGTTCTCTTATGGGAGAAACCAGCAAATGATATGAACAGAGCTGCCACTGGTCACTCTGTGCCCATCTCAGCCACGGCAACATGGCAGGACCCCAATGGCTTTGCACAGGGATGAGGTGCTGTTCCCCACAGCCATTCTATGATGCTTTGCCACTGGAACACAATGCAGAAGGAAGAGGGCTCTCCCCCCTAGCAATGCTGCTGAGCAAAGACAGAAACATATATGAAACATTTCCTGGAGCTGCCGTGGGGACACAAAGCTTTGCTGGAGAACGTTTCCACATCACCCACAGCTACATGCATCAGCACAGCCTGGGTTCGGCTGGAGCCCAATGCAAGCAGGCACGGGGCTGAGCACAGCATGGGGAGGGGGCCCGGCCCCACCTGCCCTGCACGGCCCAAGCTGCTCTTTGTTAGCTTTTATTACTTATTTCTTTACTATGCTTACAGTTGTATGCTGTTCCAAAGTTGCCCCGTTTCATGTCATTGTTTGTTGCTGTGTTTGAAAGTTGGCACATATTTGTTCAATTTAAGATTTATTTGCGCTATTTGTTGAATAAAGATTATTCTTGCTAAAAGCTAAATAAAGTTTCATAAAAACTCACACATCCCCATAAACAAAATACAATGTCCTTTCCAAAAAATGGTTGCACAAAACATTTCAAAATCACTCCGTTCATTATACAATAAATCCACACACAAAATAACAAGCCCTTGCCAGAATACATCATAAAACCTCATTACAACACTTTCAGACCCGAGCTTCAAAGCGAGGACACAAAGCCTCCCTGAACCCCTGGCCTCGACAGCTGCCAACCTAACAGCTCTGCAGGGCATCCCAAGAGCCCCCGCACCCATGGGTGAGGGCTGGGGAACAGATGGGCACCGTGGGACCCCCACCTCCGCCCCAGGCACAGCGCGGCTGCACCACAGGGATGCTCTCCCAGGGACCGAGCATCAAATGAAAGCAATCCCAAACCACGGCAACAACAGAAGGCAAGCAGTGCTTCCAAAAGCATCAGGAGGAGTCAGCACAATTGCCATGCGGGCCCTGAAAGCACAGCTCCAGTCCTCATTAAAGCAGCAGCCTCCAGATTGCATCAGCTGTGATGCGCGCAGGGAGCAGCGCATGGACGGCCAGGTTGATGGTGGTCAGAGCGTGGCTGAGTTTTGGTAAACCATTAAGGAAGTTAAAAGTATTCTAAACATGTGATGGGTCTGAGGACAAAAGCTGGGCTGTGATACACCAAGGGAAGCCCAGCCATGCAGAAGTATTGTCCATGCCCTTTCAGACCTGCTGGTGTCCTACAGTGCTTCCTGCAGAGCAAAGCGAGGCACCCACCTGGGGCAGCACACAGCCAGCAGCCCTGAACAGGGCACCCCTACCTTCTGCATGGACAGGAATAGGGGTATTTCCCATCCTGATGCCCCAAGTGCCCCGATCACACCCAGCCTAAGCCCAATTGAACCTGAATGTGGATGAGGTGGAGGGGTTTTTCTGGATTTAGTGCCACAAGAGCACAGTGCTTCCTCAAAAGACAAGCACCGTGCAATAGCTCTACAGATGCACTTCCCTGTGTGCTTCTGATCAACAGCTGTCCACAGGCAATCCAGTGTTTGCTCAAGAAGAGCAGAGAGAAGCCTTCAGCAAATATCAGGCTGGGACAGAGCACGGCAGCTGAGGGCAGTGCTGCTGTGTGCCATGGCTGAGCAGGGGAAACACAACACCACCAGGAAAACCCTGCTGGAAAGTATGGGGCTGTGGGATGACTTTTCAAGAAACAGGGAAGCTGAGCTGGCTGTGCTACCCAAACATCAAAGTGGAAACTAAAGGAAAAGCAAAGACCAGGATACAGAGATGCCCTTCTGCAAACACAGGTGCATGCATCCCACAGCACCAGCACGAGCCCTTGTGCTGACCAAGGGTTGCTCCCAGTGCTTTCAAGGGACAAACACGGCCAGGTGACAAAGCACAGAGCGTGGTCACCCACATTAGGGAGCAGAGATTTGCCTTCCAGATTTGCCATTTCATGCACTGAGCACAGCAAGTGGGATGAACTCATCGTGGTTTCCCAACCCCAGCTCTGCAAGCTACTGGCAATGCAAATTACAAGTGGTTATGCAAATAAAACTGGACCCAGGCAAGAGAAACACGCTGGCTCTCAGAGCCCCATCTGCATCCCAGCACGGATCTCAATGAACTTTAAAATGCTTATTGTCACCACAATGGGCAATATTATATTCGAGTTTGGATCTGTTCCTTCAGAGCATTAGCTCCCATTTGTAGATATTTTTAGATTTTCCTATCCCACTCCTCATTATGAAACGCTGAGCTGCAGATTGATTTATTTCTTAAAAGCAAGTTGCTGTTTTCCCAATAACAGATTTAACAAATTTGTTCCACCTGTTCGGTTATGCTTCCAATGTCTTTTTTGTGGTTTCATTGAAGTTTTTTTTTTAATCCAAACCTCAAAGACTCCAAACTCGGCATTAAAAGACGAGCTCAGCATCACCACCACCACTCGCAATTCAAACGCTGCTCCAAATTACTGCAAGCTTTCATTTGTAAGTCGATACAGACAGCGAGATTATTAAGCTTAATGGCTGCGGGCACCAACACGTGTTCTGCTGAGGACGTTCTCCTACTGTAATGCCCACCTCTGCTGCACTGCTCCACATCACCCTGTCTAACCCCAGCACTGTCAGCAGGGGATTCCAACGTATTTAAGCCCTTTATGTGATAACCAGACCCCAAGTGGACACTTGTTAACTATCATGTTTAATAAACAACCACCCCTCCCCCCCCCCCCAAACAATTTGTTTTAATTAAAAATTCTAACGCAGAGGATTCTCTGCTATCAGTGTCGCAGGGAAGAGCTTCAGATTACAAGAAATAGCACAAAATTAGAAGGGGCTTTGAACCTTAAATTCTTCAACACCCAGGACCCGCTCTGGCTGTGGGTGGGAAGCAGCACATTTCCTGTGTCAGCTGCATGGTCCCGTCCTACAGAACACCTCCAGTACCAGCACAGAGGGAAGATACTCGGCATTATCAGAGCAGCTTTAATTGCCATCAGCAGCTCTGCTTGGAGGGATGGGTGCCATCCAACCACAGTTCCCTCCCATCATAGCTGTGCTTCTAAGAGTCATCAGCCCAGGCAGCTCTGGGCTCTGAAGCTAAGGATGGTGTGGACCAGCCAGAAGGGTATGGGATTTGTGGGGGGCACAGTGGCCACCCAGCCCTGGCTGTGGGTCAATGCACTCTGAGATTACACCCCAGATTTCCCCCCCCAGATGCTCACAGGATGTATCCTTGCTCCCGAACCACCACAGTGGCATTGGCTGGTTTGATTCTAAGTTGTTGGTTTGGGCCAATTCAGTCACTAGAGCACAAAAAACAGAGTTCTGTCACTCGATAAGAGAATAACGGTTCATTAAGCAGTTCATTCCCTTAAAAGAATAACCCACTCATGTGTGACACTCAATTGAAAGGGACCATTTAAAAATGACCACAGAAGAATCACTCTGCCAGCAAGTATTCCGTGCTTGTTTTCTCTTAGCACAGAACTGGGAAACAGCAAATAATCACCGAAGGGATCCTCACAGCGGGCAGCACACACAGCATCAGGCTTCAAACCAGCTGGCAGGAAGACTTAAAGCAATCAGCTCTATGCATCTGACTTTTACCTACAGTAATGCCTGAGGCTCTGAATGATGGAAACAGTGCTCCACAGGCCAAACACAGGAGCACTGTGCTCCTCCAACATCAAGCACTGCAGCCCAGCACCAACTGCTCCCACTAAGCCCAGGGTGCAGCACTGGTGGCTGTGAATCTGGATGGATGCTGTCCCACCAGGGTGTAGGAGAATCCAGACAGCAGGAGAGGGAGATGCTGCTGCAGATACACAACATGCACTTGCTTTCATCCCACAGTGGAAGGGGGAGATGCTTGTCCTGCTGTTAGCGCTGGCTGACAGCCATACAGCTCTGGCTCTCCACAGGAGGATGCTGGAAGGTGCACTGCTGCCCAGCATGTCACATTGAGCTCCTTGCCAGAAAAGCCCAGCTGTTCTGGCCTCCTGCAGAGGCAGCAGTCTGCATGTATGAACAGACACCTCTCCCTTTGCACAGACAACAGCCATGCAGAGCACAAGCTCTCATGTAGATGAAGAGCACTCAGCCCAACCCAGACCAACCAGCTGCCTTTTATCTCTGAGGCAGATGTACACAGAACTATTAATGAACACCATGACAGAGCATCCATCCAGCCTGCAGATTACCTTTGGAAGGCCTCAGGTATGCAGAGATCTCCAGCAAGATGCCATTACCTCCACTGCCAACCCTTAAATTAGGGATGGGAAGGGGTGCATCCTGGCTCCATCCCTCAATGTGTTCAGGTACACTGCACGCACCTGAGCTGGGCCTGCCTTCCCAACAGGTGCTCCATCACTGCTGCAGGCCATGAAATAGCATTTCTGCTACACCCCTGCATTCTGCTCTTCCTCACAAGGCCTTCCCTAAAGTACAGCAACAACTCCAACTCAGCCTGGGGAATGCAGTGAGTACTTGTGAAGATGTCATATCCAAACCCTGAATGCTAACATCATCATTTGTGCCCCAGCTAGAAAGAAAGGCATGGACACGACCCTAAGGTAACATCCCCTATTGCAAAGCATTCGCGCCTGTAAGTCACAACTGGAGAACCACGCTTCGTAGGCTCCTCTTCGTACAACAACCCTCCAAGCCCATCCTTAGAAACTCATGGTACTGCACATGGTGCTGCACACGGCAGTGCTACACCAGCATCCCAGGTGTACTCTGGGCCAACTTCAACATCAGCAGATCTCTCTATCACAAAAGGTAATAGTGAAAAGGGGCACAGCTGGATCAGAATTCATGCTGCTGCTTCATAGTCTGAAAGATTAATGCTGACTTTGCATGGGACATTTCTTACAAAGGCAGTTTTGCTTCATTCCGCAAGCAAGTTTGGCTTTTTTTTCTCCCCTTCCCCTCCATATGAACCATCTAAGCACACTTGGCCTCATTTTAATTAATGATTAAGTGCCAAGGAGTCAAACAAAGAGCAAAGTAATTTGTTATCTCCAAGGCATCTGCTCACAAAACCTGCAATGTTTGCTGCTGCTGCTGTTCTTGGGATTTGGGGTTTTGGAGAAAGCACAGCTAAATGCTAACAAGATTGCAAGGTAAGTATGTCAACCTCTCCTTTCAGTCGTAGCCCTGGGGCGTCATTTCTGTTCACAGCATAAAAATCTGTGCTATTTGCCAGATTTGATGGAGCAGACAGATCCAGCAGGAGATACCCGTCCTTGCTCTTGTAGGCCAAGAGCAGGAACGTTTAACCATTGAGTCCCCGGCTCAGGCGAGTCAATGGGAGGCGATGCAGCAATGCTAGGCTGAGAGCTGAGCGACCACACACCTTCCCTGAGCACCCCCAGCAACCATCACTATCAAAGTTAGCACCTCAGGCACTACACCACCGCTTTCTGAAGGGCAGACTGGCAGGCGAGGGAGGAAGGAGTTGACAGCTCTTTGCTGTATCGAGCGTAATTCTCCTTGGCAAACTCAGCCTGTTGTGAGAAATGTGCGCCAGACACTTGGATCAGCAGAGCAGAGCCTGCAGGAGCAACGCTTTGTATTTAACACTTGAAGACCTCGACTTCCGAGATCTTATCCCACCGCTCCATACCGGCAAATGCACGAAGGCAGCACATATGGAACTGACTAAAGCTCTTGATGCAGTGCCTATAAATTGTCCAAGCTCCGCAGCCGCACATCAGAGTGCTAACAACGACTGTGCAGTACACATTTGTTTGAAGTTGGAGCCTGCTTTTATTACAGGCGTGCTGCTTTCGGCTTCAGAGCTGCTCATGGGCTGCTGCTCCCTGCTACGTGACTCTGACAGCGGCTGCAGCATTTGGAGATAGCGTGAGGCTGAGGGAGCACAGCACGGCACCCTGCTACAGGCACCTGACTTGGGGGCATCTGGCAGCCTGCTTCGGGGTGCTAAGCAGCCAGCCTTAGTACACGAGGCACCTGGCACAGCACACTGCCAGCCTTGGTGCCGGTGCAGATGTTGATGGGTAAGGGACAGGACAGAGCTGCTCCACACCTTACAAATATGGCACCCAGACAAGCCCTGAGCTCACCAGGAGCCCACACAGCACTTCTGACAGTAAGAGGATTGGTGTTTCCCACTGCCTGCTGTCCCACCAGACCTAAAGCCAAGTGTGGATGAGCAGGATTGGTGCTGAGTTCCCAAAGCCCTCATTGCCCAACTGCTGAAGGCTGCACAGGGCATCATCTCTGCTTTCAAAGCCTCCTCGGTGCACTCAGCTGCATTGTCAATATACCTGAAGCAAGCTGTAATTAAACTGTTGTAAGGCTGGTACCTCTGGCAGCATCACTGCAAAGCCTCCTGGCTATCAGCAAGGACAGTTTGGTTCAGATGTTCCCTTTGGTTTGGGGAATGATTTCTTTTGTTTAGATATTTCATCTCTGCTTATATGCCTTTGCTTTTCCTTCTTTTTCCAATTGAGATGTCACAGCAGTCACTACAACATGATGCAATCTGTCTGCAAGAACGGGCTCAGATTTAATCACAGAATCACAGAATTATCAAGGTTGGAAAAGAGCTAGAAGATCATCTAGTCCAACCATTACCAATACTTCCTGGCTAAATCATATTCCTCAGTGCCACATCCAAGCGTTTCTTGAACACTCCCATGGTCGGTGACTCCACCACCTCCCTGGGCAGTGCATTCCAGTGCCTGACTACTCTTTCCAAAAAGTAATACTTCCTAATGTCCAGCCTGAATCTCCCCTGACGCAGCTTAAAATCATTCCCTCTAGTTCTATCACTAATTACACGAGAGAAGAGGCCAACCCCCAGCTCACTACAACCCCCCTTCAGGAAGTTATAGAGAGCTATAAGGTCTCCCCTGAGCCTCCTCTTCTCCAGGCTGAACAATCTCAGCTCCCTCAGCCGCTCCTCATACGGCCTGTGCTCCAGACCCCTCACCAGCTTTGTAGCCCTCCTCTGAACGCGTTCCAGGGCCTCAATGTCTTCCTTGCAGTGAGGGGCCCAAAAAAATAAAAACTCAAAAAAAAAGACTTAAGCAGCACCCTTAACAATGACAGACTGCTACAACACTGCAGTGCTTCCCCGCACACCCATGCTGACTCCTAGTGGCTCCAGTAGCACCCAGGGGCCCTGAAATGCAGTGTGTGCCACAACCAGCTCCCACCCCACTGCACCCTCCTCTCCAGCTGCAGGTGAGTACAGCTGTCACCCACTCGCAGCATTGGACAACACTCTATCACACAGCATTCACTTTTATGGCTGCTTCCCTGCGGTTCCTGTGTTCAGATGCTGCCTCTGATAATATAGCACCTGCAAGTTAATCCTGCTGCTTGGGTCTGAATGAGCTCCTTTGCACCCAACCAGCTCACCTTTCCTCTTATTACTGAATACAGTGATTTTCAGTCATAAAAATTGAGTCAGCACTCAGGGTGGAGGAAACAAATGCTACTGAAAGTGCTGAGAAATGGCCCTGTGGCTGTGTGCTCTGCTGCGTCACAAGGAAGTCACCATCAGCCACATGTGCGACTGCTGGGACCAGTCCCAATGCAGGGAGCTGAAGCCCCAAAGCAGCAGCCATGGACAAAGAAACCAAGGAAGAAAAGATGCTTACCTTTGGTGCAGGTAGGCAGGGATCTCCAGCAAGATACCCTTACATCTGCTGCCAACCCTTGAATGAGGGCTGGAAAGGGGTGGATCCCGGCTTCATCCCTTCCACCACTCAGGTACATTGCATGCAGCTGAGCTCCCCTGGGCCAGCCCTGCCTTCCCACCAGGTGCTCCATCACTGCTTCAGGCTGTGACTTAGCATTTCTGCTACACGTGGTTCTGATAAGGAGATGCAGAACTCACTGACGGATGAGGACAGACACCCTTATGCTCCATCTGTTGCTTGCAGATGAGAAAGGCTCCTCCACACCTTCAACCCAACTGCCAGGGTAGTGGAGCAGGCAGTCCTGATGTCCCCCCATGGCCACTGCTCAGGGGCAGCACTGGACTAATTAAGTTCATTACCACTAAAAAGGCACTAACAGCTGCACTTAGAAACTATTTTCCTTGTGTGTTTCCACCGTGCTGCCTCCATACAGCACACCAATGGCAAACCTGCAATTCACATTCCAGTCTCGTTTTTCTGCCTTTGTGGGAAGGATCAAGAGCTAAGGCTTTCCAGACAGAAACAGCCCTTCCTAACTCTGGTAACCCCAAGATCCCAAATCCTCCCGTCCAACTGGAAGGAGGCAACGGGTCAAATGCACTGACAGCCAGAATCCTGAAAGAGCAGTAAAATCTTTATAAATGGGAACTGTGTTTTCATCTCAGTCACAGTGGGACAGTGCAGCATTAGCTCAAGGAAATCAGCTGTAAAGGCTTTACCCTGTTCTCCTGTCCCATGGGAAACTGAGCAAACCCCAAAGCTGATGTGTGAGGTGAAAGAAAACTGCTTCACAACTGCATCCCGAGTCAGAAGCACAGGATACCCCGAGCTAGAAGGGACCCCCCTGCAGCACCCTGTGCTGGTTTAACAGCCCTGGCACTACCAGGGCTTCCTTTGTGTGATCCCCACCCTCAGCACCATACCCCCAAACTCAGAGGCTCAGTAGGCAGGGATGCCCCATTGGGCCTTTCCCCAATCTCTGGAGGTGTGTTTGACTTTGAGCCACAGTTTAAGCAACAATCACATTGTCTCCATCCCTTGTTATGTGCCTCCGGAGAGATTTAAGGCACAGAGGTGAATGAATGGCAGCAATGGGATGAATGGGCGCCGAACAAAGGCTGCAGCAGTGATGTATGGGGACCAGCACCCATCACCCGGGGCACGTTTGGCATTTAATGCTGTTTGACTGATGGGCTGAGGCTTTGGGAGCTACTGGCACAGTCTGTTGAGAAGGGGGTAGGAACAGCAAAGAGAAGTTGCAAGCTGACATTCGTTATCACTTCTGTGGCTCGGTCCATCATCATCTTTGCCTGAATCTAATCCAAATCAAGGCTACGTCTCCTGTACTCTTGCCATACCGCAGAGCACCTGGTACCAGCCACTGCTAAGCACCAAAGTACTGCAAGGCCACACTGCTGCAAAACCACACACATCACAGCACGCAGTGCGCACCACCGCAAAGCCATGCAAGGCACCACTGCACCCCACAAAGCCATCAGCACCATGCAGTGCCCACAGTGCCACACAACACAGCACCTGCGGTGACATCACAACAAGCTATGCCTGTTGCTGCAGAGCCATGCAACACCACTGCAAAGCCATCAACACCATGTAATGCACCCTGCTGCAAAGCCATGCCACACAACGTCACCTCATGGCAACGCCATTCAGCACACCCTGCTGCAAAGCCATGCAATGTCACGCACTGTCAAAGACATGCCACACCATGCAACATACGCTGCTGCAAGGGCATGCAACGCAACAGTGCTCTGTGCAATGCCCACTGCTGCAAAGCTAGGCAGCACTGTGCCTCCTGCACAGGTGAGCTCCTCACACTGAGCTCTTCTGCCCAAGCAGAAGGCATGGGGGACACTGAGCACAGTTTTGCACAGAACCCTCTCTGCTACACAAAGACAGGAGGCACTGCATAGGGCCAAATCCTTGCAGACCCACGCATCACTCCCAGGTGCTGGTCCATTCCTCTCATGGCACGAGCCATTGCTGAGGAAGTGCAGAGCAACCGCAGAAGGAGGAGCTGCAGCTGAGGTGCAGCCTGAGCCAGCGATGCTGGCACTTGCCATTTGGAACGCATTAGAGCACTGGCATTTCATCAATACAATCTTGCATATTTAGTACTTTGCACTTACAACAGAATTTTATTTGGCCTTATGGAAAGAGCTCATTTTAATATGCACACATCTGCTAGTAATTATTTGTTATAGTAGCGCTCAGGCCCAACTGGCATCAGCACCATCAGCACACAAAAACAGTTCGTTTCCCCAAGTGTTTAACAAGAGAGCACTTACAACTGCAGCATGTAAAGTCTAGGCAGGAGCTTTATTTTCCTAACCTATAAAGACAGTTAACTATTTCCAAATTACATCCAAATCTCGCTGCAATTTGTATCTGTGCACACTGAGCTCTGACAGATCCCAGTGCTGAGATGCACAGAGCCCATTCACTGCTTTGCACTCACATGCAGGTCACCTTCTGCAGCCAGAAAACCTCCAGAAATAACATCCTCTTAAAGTGTTGAAAGACATTAAAACACCAAGTCATTAACATATAATAAGGCAGGATTGGGAGCTTCGCATGCTCTGAACTTTTCAGGGTTTGGCTTCGAGTCAAGAAAAATATATGGGATTAGTATAAGAGCAAAATTAGGATGGCGTGCAGCTTAATTAGCACTACAAGATACTACATGCGTACGGAGGAGCAGAGATGATTTATAGTATTATGCAGTAAGAAAAATCACATTAAGAGGTTAAAAATCCCATTGGACTGATGGAGCACTTGGTGCCGTGACTCCCCCATGCTCACATGCTTTCCGTACCCCTGGTGCAAGGGCTAATGAGCAGGTAACATAAAGCATAGACCTCTGTGCAACCCACTGGGTGCAGGGAGAGATCAAGGCACTGCAAAAGCCCTCTCTGATCCCACCCCACCATGCCCATCCTCACATCCCTTATAGTGCCACATCCCCACAGTTCTGGGACACCCCTGGGAATGGTGACCCTACTGCTCCGTGTGCAGCAGTGCTGTGCACCACTCTTTTTGAGAAGAAATTGTTCCTACCACCACCCCACTTGAGATGGAACCAAAGCAGCACCACCGATGCCTACAGATGAATTGGGTGATTCCTGCCTCCCCTGCAGCTCTCCTCCAATGCTGTGCACTATCTGCTCTTTAAAGAAATGGAGCGCATGGATCGGCGCCAGATTTCACACAGAATATCCCTAGGCTTAGGAGCACAAATATGTTTCCTATTTGCTATCTCTTTATGAGCCCCCCAGGCACATGGCCCCAAAGACCAACACAGCCTCAGCAACTCTAAGCACTGCACAGCAGAGCCCCAGTTTGGATGACAAAGCATAGCACAGAGGATGAGCACCACGGAGACGCCCCCAGCAGGACATGTCCCACGGCTGTGGTTCAGCTCTCTGTGCACCCATCACACTGTGGGGATGGGAGTTGGGATGTATCAGAGGAGGAGCAATTTTGCTTTTGGGGGATGCTTTGGAGGCAGTTTAATGGCGGTTGGGTCACCAGCTGCAGCCAACCAACAGCTTGAGAAATAAACCCTTCTGTGTACAGGCTCCATACTTTGAGGGCGCCCATAGGCCCCATAGCTCTGCAATCAGTAAATGGGGGAGAGTCCAAGTATGCTGGAGCTGTATGCTGAACTCAACCCTGCATGCTCCCTGTGCTTACAGCAGCACATGCAGCTCATGGGCACCATCCTGGCCTCACACTGCCCATGCCTCACCTGGTGTGCTGATCTTCAGCCATCAGCAGCAGCACAGCACTGCTTGCCCCAAACTGATGACATTATTGAGAGAAGCAGATTGCAGGAGGGCAGTGTGCAGAGACAGTGCTGTATAGGGGTGCTGCGAGCTGCTGGGAGGCACAGCACCAACTGAGGGATGCACTGAGCACTGGAGCAAATGCAAAGCCTTATTTGAGCACCTAACAAGGGATGGGCTGGGGCCTGCTGCCTGCTAGGAGCAATGCTCACAGCAGAGTTTCCCTCCATTAAGGTAGCTCTCCAACCTGCTGAGCACAGCTGAGGATACTCATCTCCATTAGAGGAGCTCCAGACCTCCTGCCCCACCACCCTGTCAGGCTGCACCCTCCCCATCGCAGCCCACAAGTGCCATCCTGCAGTCAGAGCATCGTGTTGGATGCTCAGTGCTGTAAGGCCACTGCAACACTCAAACCGAGCAGCAATAACTTTCTGCAAACAGAGCATGATCTGGGTTAGACACAAACTGCTTCAATCCCTGCTGCCCACTCTGTGCCACAATGCCAGGACCCAAGGGAGTGCCCAATGGTAGTGCTTGCCCTGCCAGGGCTGCATCCATCCCGTGCGGGGCTCCCCAGCACCACCAACAGCCCCAACTCAGCCAATTAACGCAGCGTTAACAAACTTTTAACCCGGAGGCCAAACTGCTGACGCAACGCCCCGCAGCTTCTGGGACAAAGATGTGAAGCACAATGCCTCAACCTCTGCCATGAAAAATTGCCCTTGTATCCTAAATTAGTTACATATTTGAATACCCTGTAAGATAGGGAAGCAGAGCGCTATCCGGCTGCCAAATCTCGCTCCTGTCATGAGGTCATGGCTGGCACAGAGCCCAGCACAGCTCCTGCCAAAATCCCAGCGCTGACCATCACGGCCGCCCTCCTCCTCCATGGGTCAGCGGGGAGAAAATAAAACAAAGGGGTCAGCGAGGGGAAGGGCTTCCCACAGCCTGTGTCACCACTCCCATACAGCACAGTGAACGGGGAGGGAGGACCCAGGCTGCAGCCCTGCAGTGTCACCGTCACAGCCCCAATCCGTGCCGGGTGCTGCAAGCTGATGCCTCAGGACACATCTGTGCGCAGTGAGGCTGCAGGGGCTGGGAGCTGCTGGCAGCACATGGAGGAGTTTTACACCGTCATTAACTTCTTCTTAAGGCAGGCTGTTTGCAAACACCTTGTTTCACTGCGGCCATCCGGAAATGGATGTATAAATGAAACGCTGCAGCATTGAGGGTTGGGTTTTTTTGGTTTTTTTGGTTTTTTTTTTTTTTTTTTTCCCAGCAAAGGCAAAGAGAAAGAGCAGAGAAATGCTCCAAATAGGACGAGCTGCATGGCTGCATGCTGTCAGAGCACGCTGCGGTGCCAGCAGCTCCCTGTCCATCGTGCCAAGCCTTCTACTCATGGGAGCAGGGAACTTTCTCTTGCAACCAACCGCTGCAGTCCGGCCAAAAAGCTCTCAGCAGGCACACAGCAAACCAAGGACCACGCAGACCCTTCCCTGGAGCACGGCAGCTGTGCAGAGCAGCGTTTAGATATCAGCACAAACTCAGAGACTGATTATCTCAGGCTGGAACTTACGCATGCCTCAGCTGTGTGCTCTGCTATTCCGTGACCCAGCGCTCTGCAGCCCGAGCACATTTCACGTGACAACACACAGACGGAGCTCCGGCCATGTGCAGCCACAGGGCAATCCCAAACTCAACCACAACACCGAGCAGCTCTCTCCCTTCATCCTGACACTGCTCAGACACACAGGGCAGGGGGATGCCTGGATAACCCGACTTCCCCCAATCCAATTCCTGCTCACTCTTCGTTACCAGAAGCCAGAGAACCCAAACAGCACCGGGAGCAGCACCCGGTGGTCGAGCAGGAGAACGAGACTCCAAACCCACGGGTTATCCCAGCTGTCCCCGTGCAGTCTCCGCGCACTGACGGCCCTCGGCACACGCAGGGCTCTGCCCGCAGACCCCCCAACTTCTCGTGCATCCCGCAGGCTCCGAAAGGCCCTTTGGGTGCGAGCGGGGAGATCCCCCCCATCGCCAAACTACGCCGGGGAGAAGAGCCGACACTGCAGCCACCTCGGGCGCAGGAGCCGGGCGGTGCGGGGCTGCCCTCGCGTGCGTCGCAGAGCGCAGAGCACAGCGGGCAGCACCCGCGGCGCCTCCATCCGCAGCGCCGCCCGCAGCAGGTGTAGCGTAACGCGGAGCATCCGCACCCGCCGCGGGGCCCCACGGACAGCAGAGCGGAGCGCGGGGCCGCCGCCAATGCAGCCCGGCGACGGCGCGAGCTCCGAGGGAGGCGCTCCGGGCTCCCCCCACCCCGCGGCGCTGCCCGGCCCGCACCCACCTGCTGCCGCCGTTCGCCGCTCTCCGCGGGGCGCTGCGGGCGGACGGCGGGCGGAGCTCCGGGAGCCGCGGCCGCCGCCGTTCCGTCGCGTCTCGGCGGGGCCGCGGGTTGAGGGCCGCGGTCGCGGCGGAGCTCGGAGCGCAGCTCCAGGTAGCAGCCGAGGGTGAGGACGTGCAGAGCCAGCGAGAGGGCGAAGAAGCCGAGGAAGAGGCGCCAGCTCCCGGCGCCGACACAGGAGCAGCCGCCGCGGGCCGCCTCCCCCCTGCGCTCCGCACCCATGGCCGCGGGACGGAGCGGCGGCGGCTCCGTTACTGCTCCATGCTCGGCCGGGGAGCGACGGGGCGACGGGGGCAGAGCGGCCGGGGCCGCCCCACCGCCACGCCAGGGGGCGGGGAACGGAGCGGGGCGGGGATTGCGGGCGGCACCGAGCGGGGAGGGGGGCGGGGAATGGGCGGGGGCCGGGGATGGGAGATGTGGACCGGGAGGGGGGGAGCGGGGAAGGAAAGGAAAATGGGAAGAGAAATGAGGAAAGGGAAGAGAAATGGGATAGAGAAGGGGAAATGGGAAAGGGAAAAAGGTGGGGAAGGGGAAAGGGAAATGGGATAGGAAAGGAAAGGGATGGGAAGAAAAAAGAACGAAAAGGAATGGGGAAAGGGAAAGGGAAGGGAATGGGAAAAGGAAAAGAAATGGGAAGAAAAAAAGAGAAGGGAAAAAGGAAGGAGATGTAAGGAGATGTAGAAGGGAAACTGGAAAATGAAAGGGGAGGAAAATAGTAAGAGAAAAGGGAAGAGAAGGGAAATGGGAAGGGAAAAGAGAAAGGAAGAGGGAAAGCGAAAAGAAAAGGGGAGTAGTGGAATGGAATAGCAGCCTAGAATGGAATGGAAGATTAAATAATGGGTTGGAATGGAACTGAATAGAGTGGGGTGGAATAGAACAGAAGAGTTCATTTGGAAGGGACCTACAAGGATTACTAAGCTGCAGTTCAGGGCTGACCAAAAGTTAAAGCATAAAACAGTCCGTTACCCAAGTGCCTCTTGAGCGCTGGCAGCAAAAGTACTGGAGGCAGAGGTGTGGGGGTTTGGAAGGGAAGGCTTTGAGATAGCAGATCTGAGCAGGGAGGCTTGGGGGGAGCAGTGGGTTGATGTGCTGGGAACGCAGGGTTGGGGGAGCTGCCAGCTGCTCACAGGGATTAGCACAAGGGCACATCTGCAGAACATCCCAAGGCAGAAGAAAGATAGAAAGAATAGCATGAGATCAGCTCGGTCATCTCGGAGACAATGAGGAACACGCACAGAAAGTATAAATCAGGGCCCTTCCTGATGGAGAATAATAGCATGGGGGTGTGGGGACAGAGCTGCAGGGAGCGGGGCTGTGGGGGGCGGGCAGTGGAAGGAGCAATAGGGAAGGGATGGGGTAGAGAGGTGTCACCAACAGCAAAGAACAAGGGAGGTGTCACTGTGTGTGACATGGCAGGGGCAGCAGGTGAAGGGGCCCTCTGGGCAAGGAGTTGAAGGAGACTGAAGGTTTGGGGCAATTCTAACAAGAAATGGAATTGTTTATAAATTGGTGTTTAGACATCTGCTAACATCAGCAGCAGGTGAGATGAGGAAAAAGGAACGAAGCACATCCCTCAGTGCCACATCCCCATGGTTCTGGAGCACCTCTGGGGTGGTGACCCCACCACTCCATGGGCAGCTGTGCCAATGCACCACTGCTCTTTTGAAGAAGAAATTTCTCCTGATGCTCAACCTGAAAAGAAAGCTCAGAGGGAAATTGGCACTGTGAGCACTTTTGCCAATGGCAATGTTTTGTGTGAATCCTTAGGGGATGTCTCTGGGAATTGGTGGGATAAAGCATTAGCAGTGGTCTTAGCAAATCAGAGAGGTGCCCTATGCAAAATAGGGTGCCAGCAGAAATCTGCTGTGACACCGAATGGGACAACCCTGAGTCCCCGTGGCACAGGGGGAGGGGAGCTGCGGGACCCCCCAGCACAGCAGCAGCAGGGGGCTGCCCCCCACAGAGCAGGGCAGGGGGACGTGAGGCTTTGAGAATGCCTTGCAAGCACTGGGATGGAGCGTGGGGCACATGGGGGGTCTCCAGCACTCCGTATTTCATAGGCTGGGGCCATAAAGAACACAGTTTGTGCTGCCTTTGGGGAGCAGGATGAACTAGATGACCTCTTTGTACTCCTTCCTAGACTTATTTTTCTGCTATAGGGATTATTATTATTATTTTGCCTTTAAGTTCTGTGTCATAGTCATGGAATTATATGAGAGTCTCTGTTTTCATTTAAGAGAGAAATGTTTCCCTAATATTTGTATAGAAAAACTGGAAGCATTAACCAGCACCAACCCTGACAGCTCCATAGCAAAAAGCAAATAAAAGCCTATGGACTCTCTTAGTACACAACACTGCCATTATTTTAGGGACATCTGTAATTATTTGCACACTCAGGGTTGGTCCTGTTTTTCAAGATGGAGATCCAAGTTATTTACAAACACTGACTTCTTCAGGCTGGCAGTAGCCTGGCTCTGTTTTCAAGGGTAATTCATGTTCCTTTTAGGATGAATTGTAGAGGTTAAGTGATTCCTCAAACACTTTGTACTTAGGGCCTGCTTATGGGTCTCCATCCATCCATGAACCATCCAGAAGAGCTGAGTTGGCCGCCTCTGTTGGGATCTCATTGGGTTAACACATCAGATCCTCAGAATGAAGCACCAGGGAGCTCTTCCTATAAAATCCCACCAGTCAATGAGAAATCCCATTTGCTGACACAGTGAATGTGCCACCCCAGACCTGAGAGGTGAGACCTCACGCGTTGACCATGCAGCTTTGTAGGGAGCAGTTCTTAATGAGAAAGCAGCATTACTGCACAAGGAGGAGGTCCCTCCACCTAGATTTTGCCTCTATCTGCTGGAATCAATCGGGCCCAGCTGCCCTTGCTTTGTTTCCCTTTGAACAACAGGGAGAAATCCAGGGAAAATGGAGACATCCCAGAAATAAAGGCACTGCTCCTTGCAGCCCACATACCCCAGGGGATGGCTGGGGGCTGTGGAGGGGGGAACACAGAGCCTTTGGCTTTTCCTCCTGGCTCCCAGCATGCCATTACTCCCAGCACCACCACACCAGAGCTGCTGTGTCCCAGCAGAGCTCAGAAAACAGCCGAGAGGAGGAACCTGCAGCAGCTCATCACTTCAGGTCTCCTTTCTTTGGCAAAGCCCTCAGCACAACAGGGGCACCGTAGGTGCAGTGCCAGCAGTTTGCATATTTGGGAGATTAAGTGAATCTCTTCAAGGCACGCTGCAAATAAGCCTTGAGCCCATTTCCCATTTACGTTTTGGCACCAGCTGTTGTATCTGCTGCAGCAGCAGAGTGGATTTTTACATGCGTGACCTAAAAGCTTTGGAATTCATGACTTTCCTTTGAGGAAAACTCGGCTAAACTGCAGGAAAGCCATGTCCTCTGCTCACACAGTGATGTTAGCAACCCTAATAGAACGCAGCCTCCTGGATGCTGAGATCACGGCGTGCAAGGAGTGTGTCCTCAGATGTGTCTGTAAGCCTGCAGGACAAAGCATCCTGACCTTCTGAAAGCCTCCATTTGCCTCTGCAGTCAAGGCTGCCGTTTCTCATGTTATCTGCTTCATTTAAGGCTGTACTCTCAGCCACTGTGGGCTCTGCCCGCTGTGACAGAGGCTGTGCCCATCTGAGCAGCGCATCTGCACGGGGAGAGCAGCTGTGGGGATTCCTGCTTTCACCAAATTGTGCCATTAACATCGGCAGCTGCAGAGCTGACCACTCCTTTCCTTGAGCCCACAGTCACTGGTGGTCACTGCAAAGCAGTGCAAAGCTGAGCCCTGGGACTGCCATAGGTGGGATGTGCACGGCAGAGCTGGAGCAGAGAGCGCAGTGATGGTGACAGCGCAGCACCCCCTGCAATTCCAGCCTGAGCCATCTGCTCTGCCATGTGCTGAGTGTCACTCGAGGGCTCGGTTTGCATCTTGAGATGTGGGGAAAGGAAAAGCAAAAGCAACCATTCTTTGTGGACAGTGTTTCTGAGCTGCACGAGCCATTATCAACACGCAATAACAACAACAAAAGAGTCAGGTCTGCTTGCACCAAAATCAGTGCATGGACTGGCAATGCTTATTTCCACAGCCTTCCCCCAGCCCTCCTGCCTACGAAGGACTGCCAGCAGAGCTCTCCTTCCCACACACCTGGCTTCACATTAGGATGAGAGCTCAGCCGGAGCTGCACTCCCATCCCAGAGCACACGGGGAGGAGGTCTGGCCACAGAGCTCTCAGTTCAGCCTAAACACGGCTCCTTCTGCAGAGGGCGACTGGGACGTTGCTCTCGTTTCTGTCGTATGTTTATTTATATGTTATTTGGTGATAATGAAAAGCAAATGTTCGGAATCTATTCAGTTCTTCAGCTTTTATAGACTCATTGTCTTTATTTTTTCAACTGTGCAGCCGTCTCTCAGCCTCCCCCTCCCTCGGCCGCACGGAACTGCAGCCGGTGACCAACATCAGCTGTTCTCTTACTCATCCTGGCTGCAGCAGTGATATTCCACTCTGAGTTATACAACGCCTGCTGCTCACCCCCAGCCCTGGGCTCCCGACCACGGGATGCTGCTGAGTATCAGCCTGGAGGGCTGGCACTGGGATCCAGTTTTGGGAATGGAGGTGATAGGATCTTTGCCTGGAGGAGTGTAGGTCTGCGCTGTGTGCAAGGCACGCTTTGGGGAGCCCACAGCCTGCTCTGCTCCCTGCTCAGTCCCCAGCAGTCCATGTGAGAGCAGCTCAGCACACAGCTCTGTGCTTAGATGAAGGGCTGAGGGATGGATGGGCTCTCCCTCCCCTGTCCATTGCCACAGCTCTGGGCTGGTTGCAGGAGAGCCATCTCTCAGCCTCTGGGATGGAGGTCCCCAGGTGCACCTTCACCCCACAAAGCTGAGGAGCTCCTTCCAAGTAGGATCTCCCTGCACACAGCACTCAGGCTGGAGCTCGCATTGCGGTTTCCTCTGCAAATGGTTTTGGTCATTTGATGTTTGTTAACACAAGCTGCAGGTTATCTCTTTGGAGGAACAATCTTAGTTAAATTATTCCCCACACAACGTGGCCTCTAAAGGCACAGGAGGGTTGAAACATGCACACGCCACAGGGTGCAGGGTTTCCAGGGCACTTCTAGGACACATCCTGGTGCACCCCTCACAGCTGAAGGTTGGAAGCGAACTCACAACCCAGGTGCATCTGTGCACCAAGCACAGCGCTGCAGCCTTACTGCTAGATGAGACAATAAGAACCTCAGCAAGGCAGCTGACCTCGGGCACCAAAGAACTGCAGCTGGGATAATTCCTGCTGTGAGGCAGCTCAGGATGATGACCCAAAGCATTGCCTTTGCAGAGGGCAAATCCCAAGCTGCCTTTTGCTCACCTTATGGTCACACCAGGCTCCAGGCTGAGGGACCCCCCTGAGGGCAAGAGGCTCCTGGCTGAAGCCAGGCACAGTGATTTGCAGCCTCAGGACCTGCAGCGTGTGACAGCAATAACCCAGGGAAGGAAAGCCCGAATGCTTGTTCTTAGATGCGTCCCAACAGCCACAGATTTATGCGAGGAGAAAGATCACAGGGCTCAGACGTAATATCCCGTGGTAACATGGCCTTAAAGCAGCAATTTCCTCTTCAGACTCCGTGTTGGATCAGAGTTTGATGAGGGACACTTGGATGACTGGTGGGGGATTTGGAAGGAGGCGGCAGCCATTTGTTACGGCACACAGCACTCACAATTAAACCCGCTTATTACCGAGGCATATTTCAAGCAGCCAACAGATAGGGCTGTAATGAGAGCCATTCGTCTCCACCTCCCATTGCACGGCCGCAGCTCCCTGTTCCCAGCGTTGGGGAGCGCTGTGCTGGAGCAGCCAACACAAACATGTGTGTTTCATCTCAGAATAAATAAAAAAAGAAACAAAAAAAAATTAAATGATTGAAAAAAAAAATAGCAAACCATGTAATTTCTGTAATGAGTAATTCATTTGTGACTTGAAATGAAATGCTTTTGGATGCGAAGGCTGGCTTCACGGGATCAATTGGATGAAGACATCTGCTTCGTTTCAAGGAGATCTGAAGAGGTAAAACTTGACAGCTCTTTGTTTAAATCTTCGCTATCTCCTTTGTATATCTAAATTATGTTTATTGATATACAATGTTGACGTTTCTGTAATACTTTTAAGTCTCGTAACCTTCTGTTTCAAATTCACAGTCTTCTACCACTTAAGCTATTATTATTTTTACCAGTCCCAAGGGTGTGCTCCGGCCTCTTTGGTACAAATTAGAACGGCTTTTATGAAAAAAATAATAGTAATAACATTAAAAAGAAAACCTTAGAGTTCATATAAAGAGGTGCTCGTTGGCTTCCCGTCTGCACCACAGCCAATGCCAATGCAGTAACAGCTCTGCACGTGGGCTCACCCCAAGCACAGCTTCTGGATCTGGCACTTCCACAAGGCTTGTTTGTCATGAGGAACAGCAGCCATTCCCCCAGCAGGAAAGAAAAGCCAAATGCTGACAGGCTGATGGATGCCCACATGTCAGGGGATGGCTGGCAGCAGAACGCTCCTCCCTGCTCATGGCGGGGCTACCTGCAGCCTCCCTGTGGTGGAAAAACAAGAGCAGGAATGCTCCTGGGGAGGGTGGAGCACCAGTGGGTTTTGCAAGGAGAGATGCTCCTGGGATGGGAGCATCATTTCATAGTGATGCATGAAAGAGACTGCTGGGGGCAGGGAAGGAAAGGTGTAAACAGGGTGTAAGCAGGTGATGTGCCTGGCATGACACAAAGACACCCCTCCCATATGCAGGGTTGGCATACTGCAACTCCTCTTATCCTGTTCAGGCCTTGTCTGGGTTGTTCACAGTGAAGATGGTTTTGTTGTGGTTCAGTATCCTTTGGATTTAGCAGATCAGAGAGGCTCTGTGATCCTTTGTAGCACATCACCTTCCCCTCAAAGGGAAGAACACCTCCTGCACACTTCTCCCTGCAGGACGCTGCCCCAGGGCAGTGTGAGGGATGGATGGGTCACCCAGCACCAAGCATTGGGCACCCAGTGGCACACCAGGCATCCTAGGCATGGACACCACTCCTCCAACACCACCAAGTTCACCTCCAGAATCTCATTCTGAGCTCTCACCTTCAGCTGAAGGCTCTCCATCACCCTCACCAAGAGCGAGCTTCTCAGTGTGCCACGGCTTACATAGGAAGGAATAGCAGTTTGCTGAGGATGGCAACAAGAGGCAGATCTTCCCTGGTTGGAGCTGTGCTGCAAAAGGGAAGGCTCCTTCAGGCCCAAGAAAGCAGAGTTAATTCAGATAAAGGTGAATTAAAGGCATTGATGTTCCCTTCACTGAGAACATGGATGCGATGGAGACATCCCTCAGCTCCCAAAAATCAAACAGGATGCTGAGTGCCACACGCAGTGCTGGGCAATGAGCTAAAACAAAGCAGAGCCCAGGAAGGAAGAGCAGAGCAAAGCCCTGTCTGGATCAGAGCATCTCACAAGGATCCACCTACAGACCATCCAGGCAGCGCCTGCTCCGCTATGGCAAAGGGGGCTGCTAATGCAGAATAAATTGTGAGCTCTTACTTCACACAAGCTTTAGACAAAGAAGAGAACAAAGGAGTCCTCCAGGCAAAAGTTGTGGGAAATTACGATCATTAATAATTTCTTCAGCTCCAGCTACAAGAGTCTCATCGGTCTGGTCCTCTGAGGAGGCACCGCACCAACTTTCCAGTCACAGAACCCATCACTCAACACCAGGTACCTGTTTGATCCCCCCACAGAAACCAACAAGAGATCAAGAGGAACCAATGAAGGGCTCATCCCAGCAGCAAGCCACGCTGCTCTGGACAGCGTTGGTACACAGATGGCCTGGAACAGCCATGGGCTCCCTGCTCGGTGGAGAGCAACAAGGAGTGCAGGGAAGGTCACAAGCATCACTTTGGGATTCTCCATCTCGTGTCCAAGTATCGGTGTCAAAGATGGAGCCCACAGTGACACACAGCCCAGTTCTCACAACTTGGAGTGGCTGCACATGCAGAACACAAAGCAGCTCCAGGAGCTTAGAAGTGGTTCGGGGGTGGAACCGTGAAGTTGGCATGATGATGCCCGTGCTTGAAGACCGCTCTGCTTTCTTTCAAGGCTTCTTTTCGACGAAGAGGAGGGCCAAGCCCCCCACCCCGTTATGCCACGCGTCCTGCGCAGGTGGGACCTACGGGCGGCGCGGTGCTGCCCCCTGGCGGCCAGGCGTGGTACTGCACATCCTGAGTGCGCCCGCACAGCCCCGCACCATCCCCGAGCTGCTGCGTAAGGTTGCGGCAATCCCTCTGCTCGGCCCGCAAATCCCATTAAGCGCACGTTGGCGCTTCAGGGGCTGCACTGCGGTGTGACTGTCCGGAGATGGGGCTCAAAGGAACGGCGAGCTGAGCTGGGGAATCGGGGAAAGGTCCTGTCCCAGAGGGCAGTGGGCACGGCACAGCCCCTAGAGCAGCAGGCACAGGACAGAGCTGCCAGAGCTCAGGGAGGGCTGGGACACCGCTCTCTGCCGTAGGGTTTGGGTGGCGTTGCATGGAGACAAGGGTTGGACTCTGATCCCTGTACAAACCTTCCAGTTTGGGACATTCCATGTTCTTCTGACTCATGTGGTGGCACATGGCCTGAAGGAAGTGCTGACTCTTAGCTCATCTCCCAAGAAGCACAATGCATTGCATCCTCAGCCTATTTACTGCACCTGAGAGCTGCTCTGGACATAGACCCCTGAGTATGCTTTGCTGTGAGTCTAAGCATGGTTGCCTCTACACAAGTGATGGGAGAACCCCTGCTGCTGTCAGCCATGCTTCATCTCCAGAAGCTCCTACACACTTCTCCTGAATGCTGTTTCAATTTGGCCTCATTTTTATGTCAGGGGTACCAGTACGTGGGGATCCAGGTTACAGTTCTGACCTCCTACAGGAGGGAGCTCTAGGAAAAGTGATATAGCCCACTCTTACCCAATTTGTGCGTAGAGTTCCACCCCTTTCTGAACATCTGATTGGTTCCAGGCACCAGACAGCAGCGGGGTCTTCACCAGGTGGCAAGTGACCACATCCTTACCTGGCCAAGGAGATGGGGGATGTGGATCATTCTGGTCTATGTGGGCTCCCACACAGCCTGTGCCAGCAGCACAGTCTAGGGCTCACACAAGGCTCCTCAGTTCCTCCTCATTAAGGAGGAAGGTATAGGGTGGGGTGAGGGAATCCAAGTGCACAGGGAGAGTTGTATCTACACGCATCTGCTTCCCAGGTTCTTGGTAAGATCAAAGCAATGAGCCCAAAACAAACCAGAGTAATGGACTTTAGGACAAAAGACCCACCACACTGTGTCACACCACCAATGCTCCCATGTGACACCCCACCAAAGCCATGAGGTTACCTGGGAACTCCAAACAGAACTCACACACATATTGCTTCTGAAGTGTCCTCCCAGAGAACTGCAGATGGTTTGCTTCCTTCAAACCAAAGGGCATGGAGGTGCCCCCAGCAGCACATTTATGTGGTAAGGTTCATTGCTGGCAATTGCTGTCTAGCTGAGGGAGGGAGGGAGGTTTTACACACCTGTGCCCACTGCTGCCACCAGCACTGTGCAGCAGGTCAGGGGCTCTCCAGCTGCCTGCCATGGGAGCAGTACAGTGCCAGCCCCATTCAGCTGCCCATGCCCCCACTTTTCCCCATCTTCTTCTCCAGCACCCTATGGTTGTCTTCTACACCGATCATCCCTTTATCCTCAGTTTCCCCCTCCTTGCTCTCATCTCCCCATCTTCTTCCCAATCTGAGAGCTCACGGCTCAGGGTGGGGACGGCCAAAGTATAACTTCATTGCTTTGCAGCCGGGCACGCAGAGCTCCGTTTGGAGCGGAGAGCCCCGGCTCTGCTGCATGCCGAGATCTGTCGTCCAGATGAATTAATTCCAGATTACATGTGGGTGTGGGCTTCAGCCGGGCAAAGTTTGGATACCCTGGCTTAGTCACTGCTCCATGATGAATCTCTTGGTGACAGTCCTTGCCCCTATTGTTCTGAGGTGAGCCCCGTGGCAAGAAATGCGAAGGCGAGAAACAAAAGAATACAAAGGAAGGTTACGAAAGCGGACCCGGCGATGCAGCGCGCCGTGCCCCGCTCCGCCTGCAGTCACGGCCGGAGCGCAGCGCGGACCTGCGAGCCCCGAGCGAGGCACAAGAGAGCGGGAGGGGATCGTCAACTCTTAACATTTTATTTCCGTACTGGGTTAAACAAGGAGCGGAGCAAACCTCTGCCCCGGATACAACAGAACTGAAAGCATTACAGGTACAGAGACTATTGAACACAGAGAGTAGTAGGATAATATCTTTAATACAACGGAATTATAGCATGGTTTTGTGTCGGTTTTGTCGGTTGGTTTTGTAATTTTTTTTTTTGTCGTTTTTTCTTTTTTTTTTCTTTCTTTTTTTTTTTTGTTGGTTTTTTTGTTTGTTTGTTTGTTTTAATCGTTTATTTTTTGTCAAACCGGTTTGGAAAATAAATGTAATAGGAACTAGTGCAAAAAAGTTCTAAACATGAAGCACAGTGTATAAAATGGCATAAGAAAACTGTCCCCTCGAGGACACAGTCACTTTCTTATGACAGAGGGGAGAAAGAGAAACAGAAGGGGGGTGGGAACAGAGGGAGGGACGGAGGGGAGGCAGAGGACGAAAGCTGGAAAGAAAGAGAAAACCGGGCGGGGGGGATTAGAAAGAGTACTTTGACTTCAGCAGTATGGTTGGTTCACCTCGCAGCGCTGAGTTGGGCCCCGTGCAGGTTGAGGCCCTGCACCCACCGACAGCTCCAAGCGAGTGAGAAGGGTTCGGTCACCATCAGCCCTCCCCCCATGGGCCACCCCCACCCCCTCCGGGCTCTCCCCTTTGCCCCCTTAGGTTGTTCTTTGCTGGAATCCTGTGTTTGCTTTTCCCAGTGCGTGCCCTGCGGTGTCCTTGCCAGATCCACTGGTCTAATTCCTTCCAAATTTAAACTCCCATGAACATGTGCTCTGGTTTGAGGGCTTCCCATCAGTGCTGGCTCAGTGCTCTGCAGGCCAGGAGGAGCTGGGATGCAATGGGTTGGGAAAGAACAGAGTGTGGTGGGAGGGATGGCTGCGGGCAGCCAACAGCCACCAGGGACTGCAGTGGTGTCCGCAATAGGAGCATCTCTGCAGCCACAGGTGAGATGCCAGGTCTGCAGCTCTGGGGGTGGAGGGAGGAAAGAAAGATGGGAGAAAGCAAGGAAGGAAGGAAAAAGAGAAGAAAGGAGGAACAAAGGCAGGAAGGAACAGAGGAAAGAAAGATGGGAGGAAGCAAGGAAGGAAGGAAAAAGGAAGAGAAGAAAGGAGGAATAAAGGCAGGAAGGAACAGAGGAAGGGAGGAAGAAGGAAGGAAGAGAGGAAGAAGGAAAAGATGAAGGGTAGGAGGAAGGAAGAAAGGAAGAATAGAAGGAAAATGGGAAGAAGAGGAAGAAGGAAGGAAGACAGGAAGGAACAAAAGAAGGAAGGACGGGAGGAAGAAGGAAGGAAAAGAGGAAGAAGGAAGAGAGGAAGGGCTGGAGGAAAAAAAGGAAGGAAAGGAGGAAAGAAGAGGGAAGGAAAGAAGTCAGGGAGGGAAGGGAGAAAAGAAGGAAGAGAGGAAGGGAAGGAGAGGAGGAAGAAGGAAGGAAGGGAGAAAGAAAAAAGAAGAAAGATGGGAAGAAGGAAGGAAGGAAAGAAGGAAAAAGGGAGGAAGAAGGAAGGAATAGAGGAGGAAGAGAGGAAGGGTTGGAGGAAGCAAAGAAGTAAAGGAGTAAGGGAGGCAGGAAAGAAGGTAGGAAGAAAGCAAGGAAGGAAAAAGAGGAAAGGAGGAAGGAAGGAAGGAAGGAAGGAAGGAAGGAAGGAAGGAAGGAAGGAAGGAAGGAAGGAAGGAAGGAAGGAAGGAAGGAAGGAAGGAAGGAAGGAAGGAAGGAAGGAAGGAAGGAAGGAAGGAAGGAAGGAAGGAAGGAAGGAAGGAAGGAAGGAAGGAAGGAAGGAAGGAAGGAAGGAAGGAAGGAAGGAAGGAAGGAAGGAAGGAAGGAAGGAAGGAAGGAAGGAAGGAAGGAAGGAAGCTCTCCAGTTTGATTTCACCACAGCGCTGTTCAGCCCACTGCCCCCGAGAAACGGCTGGGTGCTATTTTGAGCTGGTTGGAATTCCTCACAAATTGCTATTCTCTCCGAATGCACCGCCACCAGCTCGAACCACGCTTGCAGAAAAAGTGTGATTGATTTTTATATTTTTCTTTCTTTCTTTTTTTTTTGGAAAATGAAAGGTTTTATGGGAAAAAAGGCAGTTCTGGATACATTTCTGAATGTGAAAAATAAAACAAAAATCAGTGCTAATTATCCATATGCCTTGTCCTGATACGTTTCAAAAATGAAAAGAAAAAGAAACATCCCCAAAAGCCGTCTGGCTCAAAATGGCTTTTTGTTTTGCAATTCAAGCACAGACAAATCCCAAATAAATACATTTAAAAATGACAAAACCAAACCCAAATTTCATAAGCTGATGCCAATTTGTAAAGTAAATAAATAAATATATTACATTTTCTTTTTTTTGGGTGGTGGGGGGGAGGAGTTTCAGTTTACAGTAAGCAAAGTTGGAGCCATCTTCCTCTTGCAATGAGATGGCCACAAAGTGCCGTTGTTCTGAATGCTGGAGGTGGGAACTGCTCAGGATCATTTCCAGTGCCCAGAGCTGAACTGCAGCCCGATCCTATGGACACATCTGACACCGTGCACATAACTGTGACAAAATCTTTGAGGGATGACCCAGATGGAGCCTGCAGGCCCTGAGCTGCTGGGATCCAGGACATGGGGCAGGAGGTTTTAAACTGAGATTGGGTGGTTTAGGTTGGATATCAGGAGGAAGTTTTTCACCCAGAGGGTGGTGACGCACTGGAACAGGTTGCCCAAGGAGCCTGTGGATGCCCCATCCCTGCAGGCATTCAAGGCCAGGCTGGATGTGGCTCTGGGCAGCCTGGGCTGCTGGTTGGCAACCTTGAACTTAGCAGGGGGTTGGAACTGAATGATCATTGTGGTACTTTTCAACCCAGGCCATTCTGTGACTCTAAATATACTTGGAATAATGATTTATGCTCCCATGGATGGAAATTCATAGGGCAGCTCAAAAAATCTATAAACAAAATTGCTGGGCATGTTGCATAGATTTTCTCAGCCACTTTCTCCATATATATATTTTTTTTTTCTGTTTTGAATTTGTCTCTTAATTTCAAGGTGTGTTCCTTCCTGGGGTGGTGGCCATGTATTGGATCGTGCTCCAATGCAAGCTGAGAATGGGTATCTGAGGATGCTGGAAGGGCAGCAGCTGAACCAGGCAGCAGGGAACAGGGCAGGGCTGCTGTGGGTGGGATGCAGGATTTGGGATGGAGGATGAGGGATGCAGGATGAGGGATATGTGAGGTGGGATGCAGGATATGGGACACAGGATATAGTATGTGAGGTGTAGAATATAGGTTGCAGGATAAGGAATGAGTGATGCGGGTGCAGCACAGGCAGCCATGCGGAGCTCCAGGCCATTCCAACATGGCAGCACCACCCTGCCCCGGCTCACAGCAGCACATATCAGGGTTTTCAGTTCTTTGCCTTTTTTAACAGGGGCAGAGGAGCCATCTCCCGGCATCGCCCGCAGCCCTGAGTGGCAGTGAATGAACTGCCTTGACATCTCCTATTGAAGCAAAGCAAAATGTGTTGAACAAAAACCATTTCAAGATGTTTTCAGAGTGTTGCCAAGTTACTCAACATGTTCTGCTTTAGTTGTCAGATGCTTTCAAAGCGATTTCCCTAACTCAGAGCACGAATGGTGAGGGCTCTCCCTGGGAATCTTTCGCCTGGGGCTACCATGGATCTGTATTTTCATAAGAAAAAGGCTCAACTAATGATTAATCTTCACCAGAGGAAGCGGGGCCTTTCTTTGGGATTTTTTCTTCAGTTATTTTTAATTAATTTGTACAACTGGCAGCGACATTAAAGCACAAAGCAGAGAGCTGGCGCAGCAGACGGGCCATGGCCGTGGCCACCTCTCCCTGCAGCACCATCCCGACCCCCAGCACCGGGGGAAGAAATCAGATCAGTGAGTGGAGGGGAAAGGAGAAGCTCCGTGGGCTGAATTCCTGCAGGATGGGCTGCGTGGGGCGGTGCTCCCCCAGGGATGCTCTGCAAAGGGCGCAATGGGGAACCACGGGGTATCAGCTGAGCCTGCGTCCAGTCTGCTTTCTGCTTCTCTCTTCTAGAAAGGGGAAGGCTGATGCAGAGGGTTATCAGGGTTGCAGTGTCAGGGCAGAGGGATGATTTTTATCTGCTGGTTCTACAGTGATGGACTGTGCCACGCACCGCTCCCAGCTGCTCCGTCCCGCTCCACAAACAGCCAAGTCTGGATTTGTTTAACGCCATTGGCAAAGTGTTGAATACAGCATATGGTGCCCGAAAACCACAGAACTTATTGACAGCAGCCCAGACTTGCTAAATAAAAGAACTCCTTCCAACAGCCCTGCTCTGTGAAGACTCAGCACTTTCCTCACAGTCACACTAGGTAATGCCACAGCCCCTCGCAGCAGCACCCTGAGCTGCTCCCTGCCTGGGATCCCCATCCCTGCACCCAAACGCGGTGTCCCCGAGCTGTCCCTGCTGCTGTCACTCTGTGTAGCCGTGGCACAGAGGCCCAGCACCCCCAGCAAGCTGTGGGCAGACAAAGAGCAGAGCTGAGTCAGGGCCATGCGACGCACCGCGCGGGGCTATGCTTCCCCCCAGATTGGACGCAGCCTATGTCGGGGAGAGGCGCCTGGAATCAGCTTCACTCTTGGCAGTACATGAAAAATCTCATTTCCTTATGAAGGAATGGGATGTGGCTGTGCTCCCTACCTCACTCTCGCTGTGTGCCTTTGCTATTCGCCAGAGCCGTGCAAAATGCCACGGTGCTGCAGCGCAGCAAACTGAGCAGCCCCACTCCTGTTTGCTGAGCTGCTGCACGTCTGAGTTCCCAGCTCGGTGTAAACCAGACTGCAAATACAGGGATGCTGCTGTGAATATTCAAACAAGAATAGCTCTACCTATCCATCCTGGGTGGCAACAGTAATAGAATCTGCTTGGGAAACTCTTTGCACCTCCCACAGTCATGAGCTCTCCTGCCCAACAGTCCGCGCACAACAAGCCCATGGGCTCTGCATCCTCAGAACTTTGGTAACAGGTAACTGGTGGTGTGTAAACATCTCCCCAGAGCTCTGAGGTTCAAGTCAAAGCAGAAGTCACACATTCAGCTGCTTTTCAGAGCCTCTTTGGTCTATGAATGGGCTGGAAATGTTGGGAGCAGCCTTTCCTGTAAGATTCTTGGTGCTGCCCTCCTCCAGGTCAGAAGCAGCGCTGTGCACGGGGCTTTGCTTCACCTCGCCAGACCAGGAGCCAGAAATGCTCACAGCTCTGAACCTACCCACTGCTCCACGGGGCCCTGGGATGGGTCTCAGTGCAGCAGGACGATCCGCATGCCTTCCACAGGGCCACCCTAACCCTAACCCTGGGCTAACCTGAAGGGGCAAGGATAGAAGCAGCTGTGACCATGGCACTCTGCAGCTGACTGTAGTCTGCTTCCCCACCTCCTCTGTGCTGCCTTCAGAGCCCCGTGGGTACACAAAGAATCTGGGAGCTTTGTGGTAGGGAGAGACCCGGTGTCTGTTTGTGACCGAACGCTCAGAAATGCTGGACCCAGGTATGGCTCAGCCTGCATTGACTGAGGCAGCACCTTGCCTGAGTGAGTGCTGCTGCTTCGGGTGGGTTCCTCAGCATTCTCTGATCTGGGGGCAACTATTGATAAAAAGCATTTGGGAGAACTCCCTTCCCCAGCTGGGCCTTATTAGCGCCTCAGCTCTGTGTGGGAGACCATCCCTACCAGCCAGATTTCTCCAGCCCTTCGCCCAGTCCTTCTGCCATCCAGTAGATGATTTGTGGCCGCGAAGCATGGAAGGATGCCCTCTGAAGCCTTTCATCCAATTGTTACCAGCCTTGATCCCACTGCAAACTGAAGACACCCTCAGCTTCACCATGTCTCCCTAACGCCTCCCCGAGAGCAGCCTCTCCCATGGGGAAAGTGAGCAAAAGATGGTAAATGGAACCATCATGCTGCAAAGCGGGGAGTGCTGGGCCAAGTAACACCAATCCCAGCAGCACCGCAGTGCAGCATCCTCCTGTCCCACCAACCCCACCAGTACCATAGGACAGCATCCTCCAGCCCTGCCAGCACCACCAGCAGCAGAAGGAGCCTGGCCAGGCCGTGCAGGGCCTGCCTTGCCTTGCTGGATTTTCCCCAGGGATGAGAAGGGAAGAGAAAGGTCTGCAGAGAGGTGCTGTCTCCATACCCTCAAACCCATTTGGGACCACAGGGCACTGGGCTTTATAGACAGAGGAGAAATGGAAGTTAGGCTGATTTCCACGCTCCTGGCACGTAGCTGGTGGGTACCCAAGGCACATGTGGTACCCATGGGGCCACCCCCTGAGGGGTCCCATCCCCTCTACTTCCCATCCCGGCCTGCCCCAAGCTGAGCCGCCTGGCTGCTGCTGACTGAACCCTTCTCACCGCTGAGTCCCGCAGCCCTGTGCGCATTAGAGACTCTTCATCACGGGGATGCCCCGCGGCGAGCAGCTCTTGGGGGTATGTGTGGGGGTGTGTCTGTGTGCGTCACCCCCAATCCCGTGCCTCCCATTGGAGGAATAGCATGTGCCCCCCTTCGTGGAAAAAGATCTGGCGTTTCCTCTCGGAGGTCGGCTCTGCCCTCCAGATCACTCATCTCGTGCCATGCTCTCATCCAAGGAGGGCAGGGCCTCTGGGCTGAGCCCCCCGCCGCCGCTGTGCACACTCGAGAAAGACACCATGGTGTGGAGGAGCATCAGAACCAGCACGCACAGCCGGATCCTGCTGCTGCCCAGGCGAGACCCTGCGGAGACCGGCAGCAAGGACGGGGAGTGGTGGTACTGGTGGTGGTGGTAGAGGTGGTAGTGGTTCTGCCGCTGGTGATGGAGGTGGGGGTCGTGGCGGTGGTAATGGAGAGACTCTGACGCTGTGGATTTGGGGGATGTGTCGGAGCTGCTGTCTGGGGGGTGGTCGCAGGAGTCCCATTGCACCTCGCAGCACTTGGCCTCCTCCTCGGGCAGCTGGCTCTCCAGCAGCCCTGTGGGAAGGAGTGGGGTCAGCGAGGTGGCACGGAGGGAGCCCAGCCCAGGAACCTCCTCCTCCACCCTCCCAGAGAGACCTCAAGGACCATAAAGCTCTACGGGCACCCCCATGAGGTGCACCCCCATCACTCGCAGCCCCACCGTCCTTACCTGTGCAGATGAAGCCAGGCAAGCCTCCATAGATCAGCTCATCATTGTCTGGTAACACAAACGGGCACCTGGTCTGCACCTCCAGGCAGTATTGCTTGCATGGGATCCGGTGTCGGCACTGTTGTTGTGTCACATTGAAATACTCGGAGCACAGCCAGGCCTTGTAGACAGCCTAGGGGAAGTCACCAAGAGGGACATGTCACTCCCTACCGCCTGGAAGCCCCCGAGATGCAGAGAGCTGGGTTAACAGGAAGAGGGCCCTATCTCACTTGGAAGTGCTTGTTGGTACATCTGGGCTGCTTACTGAGCTGCAGAGCTCATCTAATCAAATAAAAACCACCACAGAAGTGAACCAACCACATGGCACAAGCCATGGAATGGACAGGGATGCGCTGGGCTGCTGGTGCCCTCCCCATGGAGCCACCTGTTTTTGGGGCATCTCTGAGCTCTCTGCCTGTTGGAAAAGCCACTCAGAAGCACACAGTCATGCCCACCTCCCCACCTCATTGCATAGCTACAGAGATGTGGGGCCAGGCACAGCCCCATGGCCAGAGTGCAGAGATCAACCCCACAGCCCACAACTTCCAGGCACTGGACATGGGGAGAAATGCCCATCTGCACTGGAGGAGAGCTCTGAGCAACGAGCTTCCTTGTGCTGCACCTCCCTGACATTTCCAGCTCATCCACAAATGTATCATTTAGCAACAAAATGAAGGTCTCATTAATGACCACATCCAACTTCCTTTGAAACCAACTAGAAAGGGCTCCCTGCGATTCAAAGGGAATGAATCTCCCTCCTGAGCGTGCTGGGATAAACCCCATGCCCCTCCTTCCAGCTGGATTTCTATTTTCTGGAGGCCTTAAAAACATCTCTTCTTTGTTTCCCCATGTTTTCCATAGATCCTTATCATCATCTGTTTGGACCATAGTAGTGTCTCAGGATTAATGCTGGTTGGGAAATTCTTGGCAACTTCTTTCTATTGCTTTTCTTCCTCTCCCCCTCCCCCCTTTCTTTTTCTTTTTCTTTTTCTTTTTCTTTTTCTTTTTCTTTTTCTTTTTCTTTTTCTTTTTCTTTTTCTTTTTCTTTTTCTTTTTCTTTTTCTTTTCTTTTTCTTTTTCTTTTTTTCCTGGAAAATGCCAATTCATGAAAACCAGAATTTTCATGGAAGCGTGCTTTGCTGAAACTTTCATCAGAACAAATTTACTGGGGGGCAGGACGCAATACATGCAGCAGGCAACAGCCCTGTGGCCAGGGCTTCAGCTGGGAAGTGGAGTTCCAGCTGCAGCCCTGTTTTTTCTCTCTGGCCCTCTGGACGTTAATTATTTAGACAAAGTGGAACAGCTCCAGAGGACGGACTGACTGTAATCAGCCCATGAGGACACGGCCAGGAGGGAGAGCTTGGAGCTCTGCTTCTGGTTCTGCATCTGTCTGAGCTCATTCTCCAGGGCTGAGGAGGAGGGGAGATGGGCAGTGAGCCTGGGGTAATCACTTCCCCAGCCCCACTGCCCCCTCCTTCTCCATGGCACAGACATAGACTTAAAGGGCCGCAGAAGGGGTTCTATAAGGATGCAGACACAGTATTATAGGACTACAGGTAAGGATAACCAGCATGTGCCCTCCTGAGCAGCCTGCATTCCTCAGGGCTGGTGCTGGGCAAAGGGGAAGCCAGGAGGACAAGGCCCAGGGAAGCACATAGCACTGGGCTGTCCCATGGTGCTCAGCAGGCATAATGGGTTCTGCCCAGAGGGAGGAATGCCAACCATCACTCCCAATGCAACCTCAGTAGGACTCAGCAGAACGTTAAGCATTTCAGCAGGTAACAATACATTAAAATAGGCAGGAAGGAGAACCAGGAGATATAAACTCTGCTTGAAAGCACCCACTAGCCAGACAGGATAGGAAGAGACGGATGACCTATAAGGTCCAATCTACGCCATTCTACAGCCCTATGATCCTACAGGTTAGCAAGTCCTCACTTCTGCTCCACAGCCGTCCATGCACGCCTGCAGGTGGGCACGAAGTCCGCATCAGATCCATAGTCCCGGCGCTCCGGACGCGGCCGTCCTGCCCATGGGCTCAGCGCGGGGCAGCCCCGCCGGGCGGCAGCTGGAGCAGAGCGGCTGCCAGGCGCAGCGCGTTCCCCATTTCCCCGTTAGGGGGCACAGGCGGCACGTAGCTGCGCTCTGCGGGCACAGAGAGGGCAAACCCAGGGGCACTGCGTGGTCACTATGGTCCTTTTCAACCCAGGCCATTCTGTGATTGTGTGATTCTATGAAAAGTGAGACTAGAAGAAGCAGATAAGGCCTGAGACATCTGCTACAGAGAGTGGTCTCACTGAGATGCCAGGAGTAAAAACACGGATCCACTGCCAGACAACTCATCACCTGCTTTTTGTGAACGACCATTCAGGCTTTTCCCTTGAAGTCAGCCTGCCATCCACACAGCACCAAGAGGCCACTGAAGCCTCTCTTGCACACACTCTTACAAGCTCCATGGTTACAAATAATAAATAGCAAATAGGTGAAGAGCACGGTTCATATACAGCACGCTGTGTTACACTTGAGATCCTGCTGCAAATGTTAACTGACCATGCATACAACAGCAAATCATCACCACCCCCACCTGGTGTAGGGACAGGAAAGGAACCAAACTGCATACACAGTGCACTGCCAACCCATGGCACGCTCTGCTCTGGGAGGACCACATCACCCTGCTGTCATCCCCAGGGGGACGCATATCCCGGAGCCCCCACTGTCCCCATGGGACTTCAGCCCCGCTCCCAATGAGGAGCTGCTCCTGCCGCCAGCAGTTATCTCAATGCCTGCAAGTTCTCCTCGCTACTTGACCTACATTTTCCCATCCAAAAGTTCATTCCCTTCAATCATCCCATAAATCATCCCTCTCCCTCCTCTGTGTTTACACATTTCTAATATTTGCAGATGTATCATGCTCCCCGTTTAGTCATAACTTAGGCAAGCCTGACTGATTTACTCTCACATTTCTTCCCTCCCTTTCATCATCTGTGCCTCCTTCCCGCACTGCTGCTCAGAAGCAGTGACCACCCCAGCTGTGAGCAGACAGGACCCACCAACCATGCTCTCCCCCTTAGGTGTGCTGCCCCAGCCCTGGCCATGCTAAGAGAGAAAGAAAAGCAGTTCCAAGAGCCAGACTCATACGGACAGCACTCCTCCTGCAGAAGGGTTTTCCAGGCATGGCAGAACCAAACCCATGGTCTCCAGGGTCTCTCTCTCCAGACCATCCTCCAGCCTCCACATAGCCATGAGTCACACAGGGGGACACTGATGGGCTGGGGAGCAGCTGAGAGAAGTGAGGCCCATGTGGGATGCACATGGGGTCAGCCAGGCACTCAGTGCCCCACTCTACTTCCAGCCAGGCTGAGTGCTGGCCAGCTGAGAGCTAAGCACTGAGATTACAGCTCAGGTTTTCGGCAGCTTTCAACACCTCTGAGCTTATCCCATGCAGCCTGCTTTTTCTTGCTCTTCTAAAGGACTTGTGAGAATTTAGGACAGGTGGAGATTTATTCTCTGCTTGACTCACCACAGAGAGCTCACCCACTTTACCCTGTCCTTAATGGTTTCTGTAGGCAGTGAATTGGGCTACAGTGGGCGTTCCTTCCATTCTGCTTTTGCTTTTGGCCTATCTCCAGCCCATCCAAGTGAATACAAGTGATGTGGTCTCCCAGAAGTTCAGAGCACGGCTTGGATGGCCATGGAAGGACAGGAAGCTTTGCTGCTGAGGAAAGGGGCAAGCATCTGACACCCTGTTTATAGGCAATGAGTAAAGTGAGCTATCTGCCTGCACAAGAACCCTCCCAAAAAACAGCCTTTCCCACACAAAACAGATAATCTGTATTTCCACACAAAACCAGATAATGCTTTGTTGCTTTGTTTGTTTTGAAGTAATTTGGTTGGTTTTGGTGTCAGTGTTTTTGCCATCAGCAGTGCTGGCTGTTGGACTGCCCCAGCTACATCTTGGAGGACCAATGCAGGAACGGAGGAGCATCCCTGGGACTGACCTGGGTGAGCAGCTGTCATTAACCCAATGGCTTTAATTAACCTGACAAGTGGCTGCTCTCCCACCAGAGCAGGACACGGTGCTGGGGATGCACCCTGGGAAACTGCCTGTGGCTCAAAATCTGCTTCTCCATACGGGGATTTGCAGACCGAAGGCGAAGGACACAACGAGCGCAGGGAGAGAAGCAGGAAATCTTGGTCTGCAAATCTATCTTGTCCTGCAAAGACAAGGCAGACCTGCTGCCATCCCTGTGCCTGAACAAGGCAGCATGTGCCTGTGCAGGTGAGCAGGGTGCTGCCCTCCTGCTGCCCAGGAGGCGGGCATGGAGAGGCTGCAATCAGCAGTTCCACCAGCTGCAGGCAAATTGGGGGCTTGGAGAAAGCACGCCTGAGTTTAGAGCTTGGCAAAGCTGCTCAGAGCAGCACTTAATCACAGTAATATTGGGCAGTGCTGGGAGAAAGCACCGAGGTCAGCTCTGCAGAATGATCCAGGAGTGCTGGGGTGGATCTGCTCTGCACGCTGCTCTGTGCTCATGCCCTTCCTCCTCCTCCTCCTCATTGCTGGTGCCTCTGAGCTCATGGGGGCCACACACACACAGCAGCAGTGCCGCCGGGCACCCAGAGCCAGCAGGTCCTGCCCATGGTGCCCCATGTCCCCATCATGAAGACGGAGCTGCCCGCGCTGGAAGAGTCGCTCTCAGGACTCGCCTTTCCATCACGGCCTGCCATGAGCATCTGGAGTGGCTGCGCCTCATTAATCTTGGACACAGGGAAATGAGTACTGCTAATGAGTTGCTTGGGCATCTCTCCAAGCTCTGGCACATCAGGCTGCAGTGGGGGAAGCAGGGCTCAGCAGGGGGAGAGAAGAGCCCCCTGGATGGCAGAGGATTAAGGGAATGCTCACTAGCGGCTGGCCAGGAGTCACAAACACAGCCTGCAACGTCCAATTACCGCTGTATTCAATTACCGCTGCCTGCAATTCTGACATTAACGATGTCGAGCTTTTTAAGCAGCATTGTATTTTTTTTCTCATTAGGCTGCCATAGGCTGTGCTAACATCCTATCGGGAACAGCTGCTTTTTTTCGGTAACTTTGATATTCCCAAGCAGTGTTGTGGCCGTGCCTTAGCCTGGCCCTGTCATATTCACAGGCTCCGCTTTGGGGTGGGAGAGAAGGGACTAAAAACATAACTTTGTGCAATTTTCTTTTTTTTTTTTTTCCTTCATGCTTTTTTAAAAAAATTTATTTAAATTATTATTATTATTATTATTATTTTATGGTGTTTTCCTGTGCCTGGTGCTGACAGTGCTGGAGCCAAGTATCCTCTGTCTCATCCAGGGCAGCAGCACCATGAAAGAGAGCCATCTGCACCCCAGGAGCAGACCTCATCCCAGCCTCACCACTCCAGGATTACTCCACAGCACTGTCAGTCTGCTTCCAGCACTGCTGACCTTCGTGACTGCAGGAAGAAACGCGCTTTTAGCATCTTTATTTTGAATTCACAGTTCTTGGAATAAAGAAGCTAGCATTTCTTTTATAGATTATATGGCCTCCCCAGTGAAACCCCCTCCGAGCTACTTGGAGCAAGCCAGACACAAGCAGCCCTTTGAGCTCATCTCTTTCAGAACTCAGGGAGAACAGCTTTACAGCATGACCTCCACACACCTCAACTGCTCGGACAAATCCTCCCACCACACCACAGATCAGGACAGGGGAATGCCAACGCCTGGACCTCTGCACACACATGCATGCATTTAACCACTGTGGGGATGCTGGGAAAGGGGGAAATGTGGGACTTAGGTTGTCTAGTGCATCTAAAGTGAAAGACATGAGAAGGACCAACCTGGAGCCATACGTGGCACTGACGCTGCAGGATGCATCCCTTGCAGGGTGGCACCACACAGTCTGAAATCCCCTTAGCTCAGCCCCAGCTCAGCACCAATGGCACAGAGCACAGAGCAGTGCTTCAGCCGACACTTCTCCCAGCAAATGAGGAATCACCCTTATTTTGGTCTTTATCAGAACAGGAAGCATACCCTGGGAATATGGCTGGGTGTGCACTTTGGGGATGCAGCCCTGGGCACCCCAACCTGGTGGTACAGCTCCACCGGATGACAGAAGAGGCAGCAGCTCCTGCTCTGACAGTGGGCAGCCCAGTGCAGGAACCAGCCATGCAGCCACAGTGATTCAGGGCAGTGTGGGACCTCAGACTACTGCTCCTCCACAACAGCCCCAGTTTGCCCAGTGCAGCCTTGCCATGGTGGCCCTATTGCCATCAGAGTCTGGCCATGTGCTGCTGCCTTTGATACCACACCGCTTCTTCAGACCACTCTAATTGCCACAAAGCAACACTGGCATTTAATTACTCAATGCCACCTTGGGGTAGACGTGTCCTTCCTCCCAGTGGGGACTCAGTGGGGTGGAAGAGCTCCTGAGAGTGCAGACCCCAGACTGTGCCATGCCTCTGTGATGCCGGCAGAGTGCTTGGTGCCCGCAGCCAGCTCCATCCCCTCTACCCATGCTTGGGCAGCGTCTGGGACAAAGTGGCCCCAGTCTTGGTGGGCTGCCTGCAGGCTGTAAAACAAATGTATTGAACGCAAACAAAATGCACACTGAGTCTCATAGAAGCAAGCCCCATTGTGCTGCAGGACGCGAGGAGCAGACAGACGCTGTCCTGAGAAACTTCAGATGCACATGAACCCGAGAGCAAAGGCAGAAGGCAGCAGTGCTCCCACGCAGCAAGAGTGGCAGCCATAAATCCCAGCAGCTGCTTTCTGTCCCTTTTTAGAAGGGGTTTGGCTGGGCTTGAGAAGGGAGAGGGGCAGCAAGGCAGCGTGGCCTCGGGAGCGTGAAGGTATGTGTGGGAAGGGGATGGAGGTGAACAGCAGGCGGGGACATGCAGCTGGTGGCCAGTGAGTGGGGATTGGGCTGTCTGGAGCCACAAGACTCCGTTGGGGCATCCTCAGGGCTGTGGGGATGGAGGGATGGGAACTGGGACGCATGGCACTGCATGCACCAGGGGTGCCAAATACAGCAGTGCTCCCCAGACAAATCACTGCTACCTGGGCACATCTACACCATCAACTGGGTGGGGGGACCTCATTGCATCCCCCATCCTTCGCTGCCCTGCAGCTAATCAACATCAACACACAGGGACACGCGTCAGGAGCCCACTGATCCTCATTGAGATTCCCCATCACTTGGGGACTCAGGCACAAACCCTGGCATCCAACAGGCACCATCCCTATTGCCAACAACCACCCACAAAGCCTGACTCCAGGGACAGAGCAGTCCAATGTCACTTTAAGGCCCAGACATGCAATGAAGTTACCCCAGTGCACAGCCGCTGCCTCCCCAAGCAGCTTTCCCTGTTGCAGCTGCTGGGTAAGTGCTGGGGAGCTGCAGCCTCACTGCTGGCTGGCTGATTAGTGACAAAGTGATTAAAGACAGTTATGGAGATGAAGATGATGATGGCAGAGTCGGGACAGATGGAAAAAATCGGGTGCCCGCCGTCTATTAGGAGAGCTTGAGGAATTCACCCCCATTAGATACTGCTGCAGCCGGGATTCAAAAGCAGATTAAACATTTATACAGATAATGAGAACATCCTGTTACATTAGATAGGATATAAAAAAATAAGGGCTAGACACTTCAGTGCCACACACGATAAATTACCCAGGGCAGGCTGCAGCCAGGAGAAGTTTCTCTGGCACAGAGGGGTCTCCTCGGCTCACCAGACTAACCCTGGCCTTGCTCAAGAGCTCTATGGTGCTGAGCACCCAGCATAGCCCAGCTGCTGTGCCCCCTGCTGTGATGAAAGACAGGGTTTAAGGTTCAAGGCACACACCACCCACATGCAGAGAACCAGACTGCACAGCACCATGTGAAGATTCATTACCTCCTGTGATTAACCCCAGGGAGCACTGGGGAGAGAAGTCCAGCAGGATGCCACCGAGGGCAAGACCACAACAAGCTCTATCACCTTAACCACCATGCAGGCCAACTGCCCATTAATTGCATCCACTGACGCTGCCCAGCAAGGAGTTGCTGCAAACTGGTGGGGATCCACAAAGCGTTGCTGAACATGGCATCAGTGACACAGCAAGGACCTCCCCAGCAGGAGACATCCCCTGCAGCACCCAGGAGTGCGAGATAAGCTGGAGACTATGGCTTGTCCCCCCACTCATGTCCTTGCAGCATTTTCCCATTCCTAGCTGCCCTTGCCCAGCACCCATTTACCAGCTGCTCCGGGAGGCTGCTGTGCAGAGATGAGATGTCAGCTGTGATGCCAAGCACGTGTCTTCCTCCTCAGGGATGTGTGGGGTGAGCAGCACTTCCTCCTCCAGCAGCACCACAATGCTCACTGGGCAGGGATCCACAACATGCAAACCCCACCAGGGGATTCTGTTGCCACATCAGTAAAAGCCCAGGGAAGAGGGAAGGGGAGCAGGGCCTGTGGACAGGCAGGGTCAGCTCCTTCCCACCCAAGCAGCCTCTGTGTCTCATTTTCAGATTTGTTGTCCCTGAGTCATTGCCCTTCAAACAACAGCGGAGCCCTGCTTCCTCTGTGCAGAGCCAGGCATGAGCCGCATCCTAATGGCATCCTGGTGACAGCTCAGGTGCATCCTGCCTGCTGCCAGCAGAGGAAAACCCTGTGGGCATCGCTGCCACGGAGCCCTTCTGCCTTTGGGGCTCCACACCCTGCCGTGAGCTCCCACACCAGACAAGGTTCCTTGGGGTGCCTGAGCACATGGGGGCTGCACAGAGCAGCCAGGTCCCTTTGTCTGCAGGGACAGCACATCCTGGTGCCTGTCACAGAGCCCCAGAGCGAGGTGGCCCTGCTCCAGCAGCTTACCATCATGCATCCTGCCAGCACCAGGCATGTTCTGCTGAGCTCACCACCCACTGCCCGCAGCCCAGCAGCACCACACATGCTGGATGCTCTCCAAAGCCATCACCTCCAGCTGCTGGAGGCTCAGGGAGCTGCTCCAGCCTCACCCCACATCCTGCTTGGAGGCACAGGGCTGCTCAGCACCATGGCACGCACCTGCAGCACGCAGGCACTGGAGCAGCGCTGGCACCTGCGTCACTTGTAGCTGCCCAGTGACAGCCGGATGGAGACGGAGCTCTCACCCTCCCATGCACCATTTGCTAACCCGGCTGTTGTTGCACAAAGCCTGGCTGCTGTCAGAAACTTGGATTCCTTTTCCTTTTTCTCCCTATGGGATCCACCAGCAAAATGCCCCCTTTGCACGACACGGCAGCCTGTTTCCTTTCTCTCCTATTCTACTTTCGGAAGACCCTGCCCGTCTCTGATCTGAGTTTTCAAAGATCTTGCATGAGGTGCATGAACTGTGCCACGGCTGCTGCAACTGCACACCAACTGCACGCTCCTTTGGTTCAGATTCCTTCTTTTTAACCACATAGTGGAGCAGGGATGAAAGAGATTACCTCTGTTTATAGGGGATGGGCGTGCAGTGCTGACTTGCATGCTCAGCTAAGCCCGTACATATGGTCTTTGCTAAAATTGCCAAATTAAGTACTGCACTGATCCACTGTTTATTTGGGGTTTTTTTCATTCACCTCATGAAATGTGAATAAAGCTTTGTGCCGCCACCAGCAAAGAGCAGTTCTGGGCAAAGGACACCACTTTTCCTATTGCTTTCAGCCACCCTGGGGCCATGGCTGAGGCAGAGCTGCTGTCAGCTCACCTCTCAGGGTATGGCAGTGCTATGGACTCACCTCCTGCAGCAGGTGGGTGCTGTAACACCTCTCCCTGATTCCATCCTTCCATTCTGACCCCCCTGTGCCAGAGCAAGAAAACAGGAGGGCAGGAGGGCAGCTCACCCAGGACATCCCCATGCCGTGTCCTGGCTGCACCCACTGCCCATATGGCAACCAAACTCTATCTCTCATTGCACTGCCCAAAAACCTGGGGGGTAAAGCTGTGTCCTGCTCCCAAACAGATAATGGGGAAACCAGCATGGGGACAGAGACAGAGCTACAGGGTGATGCAGTGCCAGCCCCGCACCCAGAGAAGCCCCACTAATCTAATCTGCCTTGAGATGCTACAGGTCCTGCCCAGGCGGCTGCCCGGCAGCGCCCAGCAGATCCCTCCTGTCAGGCTTTATCCCTTTGCAGCTTTGTTTCTTACAGCTTAATGAGTCCTTAATTCACCAGGCTCCATCCCATAGATCTTTATTTGCCCTAACGAGGGTGGGGATGCGTGCTTTTCGGAGTGCTCTCTGGAGCAGCGATTGGCTGAGTTAGACAGCACAAGCGCAGTGCCACCGCCTTTAAAGCTACAAACATCTAATTTCACAGTGGCTCAGCAAGAGGCAACGCTGCATTCTGTCTACCCCAGAAAGACAGGAAAACAAGGGAAAAAAATCAGCCTGAAGTATCCCACAGGATGGAAGCTCAAAGCAGCGGGGATTCCCCCTGCACTGCATCCTGCAAAGATGGAGCAGATTGCTCAGTGCGCAAAGGCTGCCATCACCCCGGGTCTCCCCAGGGAGATGTGGCCACAGCACCCACCGTGTTTGTGGGTAGCCAGCTGCCAGAGCCCTTCTGAGCACAGCCACTGTGTGCACAGAGCCCCTCCTGGCCTGCAGCCACAAAGGGCCTTAAACATGAAGGAGGAGAGCAGCAGGACTGACACACTCACCCAGAACACAGGGAGCCTTCCGGTGTCTGAGTGGCACCTGCACCACTTCAATTGCTGCATTAAAACAGCACAGCCCACATCCCCACACTGGTTCACTGCCTCCCAGCTCCCCAGCGTTGCTCTCTGAGCTGTGCTGCTCCCTGGGGACATCATTGCTGGGGAAGACATGGCCCTGCAGCGGGACAGCGGCTGAGGGGCGCACAGGTGCTCTCCTTGCTGGCATCCCATCTTTCAGCCCCTGCTGTGGAGCAGGAAGGTATGAATGGAGTCAGGGTCAGACTGTTGGCCACCTGTTGTATTTTTCTCCTCTCACATTTTGCTGTCACCAACCCGTGCATTTCACCACCTCTGAGCAGCAGCTCTCTGCTGTTGCTGCACACAGGTATTCCCTCCAGCTGCAAACAGCCAAAAGCAGCATCAGAAGACGCAGCGTTATTCAGTGCTTGGGCAGGGACTGAAAAACCTGCCTGTTTCAACGTCCCGCCAGACAGTGCTGCCAGCCCGGCCCTGCTGAGCAACAAGGAAACAAGGCCAGAATGTGCCAAACCGGGTCTGATTTCACACAAACAGCGAGGGCAGGGCTGAGCTTCCCACTACTGAAAGCCCCCAGGCACCTCAGAGCACCTCAAACAAGTGGCCTGATGCTCACGAGATGCTGAAAAGACAGGGAGAGCTGAGAGATCGCATGGGCACGCTGGAAAATTCAGGCAGAGGAATTTCCCTGCATCTTGCATGGGTGAGTGCTTACAGGTTGCATGCGCTGCTCACACCCTCCTGTTGCTCCCCAGAGCCGTGTTCACAGATGCTGCAAGGAGGAGAGTGTGAGTGTGACAGCGGGTGAGTTGGGAGCTGCCTTCAGCTCTGCATTGCCCAAGCTCGTCTCCTGCTTTCTCATGGAGGATGCTAAGCCCACGGACACTGGAGGAAAACTCATCCAAGCCAACCTCTGTTTCTAGTGCTCTGGAGTCAGTGGGAACACCTCTTTACCAATGACAAGTTCTATGTTCTCTTTCTGATCGTTGCTCTTGAGGTCTCTGTACCAGGGAGTGCTTAGGGGCAATGCTGGGGAGCAGGAGATGTAGGGAGTTCTGCCCAAACCCCACCTCATGAATTGTGTTTAGGCTCCATCTGCTCTACTAAAAAGCCAACCTCTCCTCACCATCCTTTAATGCCAGTGGGATAATGCTGGGTGAAGAAACTACCCACTGGAACCACTGGTGCTAACTCGGTTTATACACAAGCTTGCCCACATGCTGATGCCCCTGGGCACCCCCAGGCACCTTGCAGAGCCCGTTCCATCCCTCCCATCTCCTCCTGCCCTCTGCTGAGCCCACTGGGCACCATTGGCACACATGCAGAATGAGATACATTGCTTCCTTTGCCACCAGGAGCACAGCAGCAGCACCAAATCCTTTGGTGCAAGTAGAGTACTATGGAGTTGCAAAACCAGAGGGGGAAGTTCAGTGAGCAGATTGCAATTACCTGGCTTGGCACCAGCCCAGCATGCCAGCACCAGCTCCATCCCAACAACGGTTCCATGCAGGAGGTGCTGAGAACCCCTGCAGCACCACATGGCCATGCTCGCGGTCAAAGGCACCACCTCCAGAAGGTCCATCCTTCCCCAGGAGAAAACACCACTCCAGGAGCTGCTGTGCAGCTCCATGTGTCCCTTGATATGGTCCAGGCAAGGGGCAGCCCCATGCTACTCCCAGGGATGCTGTGCCTGCAGCCCTCTGGGGTGACGCACACACACAAGTGCCTTGCTATGGCACTCCTGCTGCTCCCAGATGCTGCAGGTTTAATTACTGGGACTGCTGTGCTTCCTGGAGACAGCACTGAAGGAAGAGGGAAGAGGAGGAACCCCCAAGAGGAGCAACGTCTGTGCCATGTGATGCTTGGAAGGCAACCCTGTGGCTTTAGGAACATGGGCTGCCCCACAGACAACTGCTCTGCTGACAGCACGGCAGTGCCTGTGAGACTTGGGCTCTGTCACCTTCTATGGGTGCAGCAGCACAAAGATGAGACCACACGTTGGAGTACAGCCACCCCCACCAGCCCCACGAGCAGGGCTGGTGATACCTGCCCCAGATCGAGTTCCTGGTCCCCTGTACCATGCATCCTGGGCAGGGGCAGCAGGTGATGCTGAGTGACACCAACCAGGACAAGGGGGTGAGATGCTGGGAGATGTCCATGCACCCACTGTGTCTGTGGGGAGGGGGCTCTGCTCTGTGGTTCATCTCAGGTCACTGCTGTCTGTACACCCTGGATCAGCGGTGCATGGGGATGGCCCTGAGCTGCCCCAGTGCTCTGTGCAGGCTAGAGGCAGAGGTGAGAGGCCCCACACCTGATCTGCTCAACCTACGTGCGTTGCCGGGGTCTGCAGCATGTGTGCGGGTGCAAGGGGATGCCCTGCTCAGTACTGTGCCATGCCCCAAGGCTCCAGTCGCATCCTGGGGTTCCAGTCCCATCTTAGGTCTTCCAGTCCTGTTCCAAGGCTCCGGTCCCATCTGATCTCATACCATGGACCAGCATGGGGACAGTTGGACCTGGAGCTCCAGCACCCCATCCTGCCATGGCTACAGCTTCTGCCTGGTGCCCCATCCCTTCCCCTTCCTCCTTCCTAGGATCCCGCCTTTTCACACCGCCGCACCGCAGAGAGCCCTGGCAGCGCGGCGGGGCCCCGCTCCTACCTTGCAGTCTCTGATGCAGGATCTGACCGAGTACTCGTCCGACTGCAGGTACTTCTCCAGCAAGAGGTCGAACTCCTCGTATTTTTCCTGAGCGTGTTGGTCCAGGCGCTGGTAGGCCTGCACGCAGCTGCTGCACGCCTCCCCGCCCAGCGCGCCCGCCGCCGCCGCCACCAGATCCACCATCAGGTTGTCCACGCTGCAATCCAAGCTGTCCGGGCCTCCCATTTCCCGCAGCAGGTCCCAGATCGTGTAAGTATCACAAAAGGAGAGGTTGAAGTTCCTAAAGTACGCCTGTAAGAAGTTCCTCTTGGAGGAGGGCGAGGAGAACAGGGCGGTGGCGGGCGGCGAGCGCAGCGGCACGCCGGCGAAGGAGCCCAGCAGGCGCTGCAGGGAGTGCAGCCGGGCGCACGCCGAGTCCAGGTCCGCGCGGGCGGCGGGGCACGATGCGGGGCCCGGCGCCCGGCTCAGGTTGCCCAGGAACGCCTCGCAGCTGCCGGCGGGCGGCTCCTGCAGCGCTCGGGGCGCTCGGCCCCGCGGCCTCCCCGCGCCGCTCCGCTCCCGCGCGCGCAGCTTGGCCCCGGCGCAGAGCCACAGATGGTCGGAGAGGAGCACGGTGAAGAAGAGGAGGGAGGCCAACGAGAGGCGCCATTTCTGCGCCCGCTCGGGGTCGGCCACGGGTTTGTCGCTGCGGCGCGGCGCGCAGCACACCGCCCCGCCGCCGGCGCCCCCGCGGGGGTACATCCAGGCGCCGCGGATCATGCCGCGGGGGCGGCGCGGGGGTCCTGCGGCCGCGCTGCCGCCACTGTCACCTGCGGCCGCCGCGCCGCCGCCGCTCCGCCGCCGCCTCCATGCCCGCGCCTACAGGCCGCCGCCGGCCGTGGCATGGTGCGGCGGGAGGAGGAGGAGGAGGAGGAGGAGGAGGAGGCGGCGCCGGCTCGGCCCCGCTCCCGGCCCCGCTCCCGGCTCCGCTCCCGGCCCCGCTCCCGGCTCCGCTCCCGGCCCCGGCCCGCCGCGCGGGGGCATGCCCCAGCCCCGCTCTCACTCGGCTTTCCGCTTCCCCGTGGGCTGCGCCAACCCGCCGGCCCCTCCGCCGCACCCACCGCCGGGCCCCATTGCCCTCAGTCTGTCGCCATCTTCGGCCGCGCCGCCAACACCTTGAGGAGCCGCGCAGCCCTGCGCCTGCGCGCCCGCACGGCCCCCCCGCCGCCCGCCCGCCGCCCATTCACTGCCCGCCGGCCCCGCACGGCCCCGGGCCGCCCCGCAGCACCCGGAGCTGCGCCGGCCGGCAGGTGCCGTGGTGCTGAAGGACAGCTCCGCGCCGCCGCCGCCCGCTCGCTCTCCCGGAGCGCCCCGCACGGCCCGGCCCGCTGCGGCGGACACGGCGGAGCCGCGGCTGTGACACGGGCTGAGCGCTGGGCAAACCCCGCTTGCCCTGGGAGGAGCCCATCCCCGAGCGCTGGGTTTCCAGGGAGCGCTGAAGAAGCACCGAAGCTAATCGGGGGGTGGGGGAGGGCGGTGGAGGGGTGTCACTCGGTGTGCCCCCAGCCTTGGCAGCACGCTGTTTGTGGGCTGGTGGAACACGAGGCTCGTTCCGCCAGCTATCAGCTCCCTGGTAACGGAAACAGCTCTGTGCCACCGAGCCCCGTTGGCAGAGCTGCTCTCAGGCTCCACTGTACACAAACCCACCCTCACCCTCAGGCGCTAACCTGGCTGTGGGAACTGGTTCAAGTGTTCCTATTTATGGGGCTTTCATCAAGCTCTGTCCCCAGATGAACTGACGCAGCGCGCCCAGCAGCGCCTACAGCCTTTCAGCAGTGGACGGGCTGGCCCTGTCCCTGTTCATTGCAGGGGAGCCAGACCAGATGACCTTTAAAGGACCCTTCCAACTCAAACGATTCTGTGATTCTGCAATACTCTGCTGGCTGCCTGAGGTCTCCTGGCTGACTGAGGCATGTGGGATTCTGAAGGGATGGATGAGCATAGGGCTGCCTTTCACCTGCTCCAAACCCAGCAGCCCAATCCAGGCAAATTCCCTTCTAAAGCTCTGGGTTTTGTTTTCCTGCTTTTGCCCCAGCTGCTCACTTATTTCTTTCCAACTCTTTTCTCCCCTGGAGGACAACAAGCACCGTGTTAGGAGTGGAACCGAAGAGGTGACAGCTGCCCCACGGGGCCTCTTGTCACCTGGATCCCAGAGTGCATTAACCATCAGTGCTGGCGTGCCTGGGCTGCATGCACTCCAACAGGTAGCTGTGCTCCAGCTGAGGCACTGAGGTGAGAAAATAGCTGGGGAAGAGCCAAGGGAGGTTTTACAGCCGGAACAAGCAAATGGCAAACATCACTGAGAGTGATGGAGGTAAAGCTGCAGCCCAGGCTGGAGGATGGGCATCTCCCAGCTGTGGCATGAGTGTCTGTGGTACTTGCAGAGCACTGTAGAGCCCAGGGAGCCCAGCTTCCCTCTGGCTCTCCCCTCTCCTCCCTCCCTGCTCCTCCAGTCGGGCATGAGATGCTGGAATAGATGGAGTAGCAGAGTCCCTCAAAGGCTTTCATACCCCAAGAGATGCTGCTGGTAGCAGAAAGCTCCATGGACCTGCTGTGGGCACTGTGGCAGTTGATGGACCACAGAGGAACAGGACCACATATCCCATCCCAGCACTCGTCTCTGCAGTGGCCATGGCAAGGCTAAGTCCTGAACCCCAGCTGACCCTACTCTGCCAGGCTCTGCTAAGGGTCAGCTGGCTGCAAATAGAAGCCCCTCACTTGGGGCTCTCTTTGTGTCAACAGAGTGGATATGCTTTTCTTTTTGTGGTCAGCTTCTTCCCTGTCCAGAGGACTATGCATCCTGCTTGCTCCTTTGGATGCTCAAAGTGGGTGCACATGGACTGAATGCAACCAGAAGGACAAGCAGCAGGAAGGGCTTCCAGAGGATGAAAACCCTGGCCAAGAAACCCAGGCCAGCCCTGGTCTCCACATTCCTTCCCACGCACATCTTGCTCTAGGCTTTGGTGGGAACTCACTGCACCTCTCCTCGCTGGGAGCTATCCTGCTGCAGAGCCTGCCCCTGCTCAACATCACCGAGCTGAGATAAGGCTGCACAAACACAGCCCTGTTTGACAAAGGGGCCGTTTCCAGGGTGCAGGGCTATTTCCCCCAGGAGTTTCCCCTTGCTGGGAAAACATTAACTGCTCCTCCCAGCCTCTGCTCTTTTATTGCAAAAATAATGGTTTACACATTGCCCTTGTGAGCAAATGGACCCATTTGCTCAGCTTTCCTTGGACTTCTCAGCATTTGCTGCTGCTGCTGTTATCCAAGGGCCAGTGTGGCTTATCAGCATTTCTCTTACACCAAGCAGAGATGTAAAGGCTGAGTTTTCTTAGCAATCACCTCCTACCATGGTTGGGCACAGCTTGCACAGCCAGTCTGGGCATGTGTAAGGAGATGGGATGAAACTTTGAATGCTGATTTACTGGTTTCTACTACACAAGTACAAAAGGTATGTAGGGCCTTGCCTGTAATACAGGGGAAAAGAATCTGATTAAAATCAGCTGGATAAGAAATGGCTGTTCTGGGCCCTGAACTGCCAGGAGAGCAGAGTAAGCCAGGGCATGCCCTAATTTCTGTGAGAGCCCTGGTTTGCATTGGCCCCAGAGGAGAACTTGGACAGGGAAATCACGGCTACCCCATTCCTATGGGCAGAGGGTGGGCTCAGGCTTGTGCCACTTGCATATGTGCAAACCCTCACTCCTTGAGCCCATTCCTGCACTGCCTCTTATGCACCCCTTACCCAATTGGAGGCAGGGGAGCAGACACCAGTAGGATGCACTGGGAGGGATTGGGGGGCACTGTATCTCACAAGGGAAACGCATCTCACCTGGAGCTCTTGGCTCACTCAAGCACCAGCAGCTGTAACAATCAGCCCAGTCTCTCACCAGCCTGTAGGTCTGAGGGTGGCAGAGCTGGAGATGAGGAGTGGGACTGGGGAGGGTTGCAGTGTCCTCTACTTTCCCTGCATCCCACTACCTTGAGCATTTCTCATTTTTTCTCTGATGTTTCTTATCTCCTGAAAAAGACCATTATGCAGGCACTTCACAATGGCCTTTACACAAACCTGGGGTGAGAAATTTGATCCTTGTCCAATTTCTAGTTTCAAACATGCCCCACCACCCCCAGCATTCCATCAGAACAGCATCCCATCAGGGCAGCATCCCTTTGTGTCACTATCTGTCCCATCGGGGCAGCCCAGCACAGCTCCCCCGGCCCAGGCAGGCTGCAACCCCATGCTGCTCCCAGCTGTGAGCACTGGGAGCGAGGGAGGGGAGAAGGTTTTACAGCCCGCAAAAGCAGATGTTGCTAATTGAGCCTTTGAGCTGCGTGCCAAGCTGTGGCATGGAGGCTCTGCCCGGGTTTCAGAACGGCTGCCAGGTCGCTGGCTTTGAAGATGGTGGGGCTGGTGGAAGGGAGGGGGAGGTGGGGAGCTGTGCATGGAGGTTGCATTTGGCATGCAGGGCTGGGAATGCACTTCCCTTGGGACCGAGCTCCTCGTATCCAGACCCCAGCCACAGCTGGGCTGGGTCAGGGCAATGCTGTGCTGCTGGAGCGCAGGTGGAAGCAGCAGCACTCCACTTTTTAGGTCCAACCAAGTGGGCAGCCCAGTGAGGGGAGGGGAAGAAAGAGGGATATTGCCATTTTCCAAGGCAGCCTCTGCAGAAGCGTTGCTGAGCCATCACGGCTATCAGAGCGAAATCCAGCAGGGATGGTCGCCCCCGATGCCAGGCGGGCACTCAACGCCCAGCCGTTCGCAGCCCCGCACGACCCCGTCCCGCTGCTGCCCCCTTGTGGGCGCGCTCCGCCCCTGCACAAAGGAGTCGTCGGGGCTGGGGGATGCTGGCAGGGCTGCGGGGCTCGCCCGGCTTAGTTTTTCTTCCCTCTTCTTCCCAAACAACCCTTAGTCTCTGGGTCTTAGGTGCAGTGCTGCGGGACCCGCCCCAGGTTGATGGCTGCACCGTTGGCAGTGCTGAGTTCCCCCTGCATCTCTGCATGGGAGCTCCAGGGAGGCAGCTGGTGTGAGCAATACAAACTCTGCCGCGTCACTTTGTGCAATGAAAACGCTGTGTCCTGCATCCCCCTGAAGTACCAAAAGTAGAGGATGAACTAAAGCAGAGGCTGAAAAGACTGGAGGGGGGTGGGGATTAAAAAAGGGGGGAGATACCAGGAGAGTAGAGGCTGGAAAATGAGTGGGGATTGCAGAAAAATGTAAAGGTTATAATAATAATAGTAATAATAGTAATAATTATAATAATAATAATAATAATAGGTGGCCTGAAAGAGATATGAGGCTGAAAAACAGGTTGGAGGCTAAAAAAAGGGGTGAGATGCCCCAAAAATGCGGGAGGGTGGCTGAGAAACTGGGGAGGACACAGAAGTGTGGAGGCTGAGAAATGGTGGATGCCTACAGGAGAGGGGAGGACACAAGTGTGGGAGGATGAAAGGTGTTGGGAGACCAGAAAGAGTGGGGTCCAAAAGGGGCTGGGAGGCCAGCAAGTAACGGAAGACCAAAACTAACCCCAACCCCACAGCCATCCCAAACCATTCAGGCTCGGGAGAAACGGAGGCTGAAATGGAGCAGGAGGTTGAGTAGTGGCTCTGTAATTTCCGTTTCATCGCCCGGCCCCGTCGTGCCATAGAGCCGGGCGGGCGCTAGAGGACAGCCGAGCTCCACGGAACGGCCGATAGGAGCCCGCAGCCCCGAGCATCGCCACAGCCCCGTACACCCCTGCAGCCCCAAACCCACCCCGCGGGGCTCACACGCCTCCCAGACCCAAAGGTGGATGGGCCTGGGGCTGCTTGCAAACACACCAAGTGGGTGATGGAAAAGGGGGAACTGGGGGAGGTCTGGTGCTTCTGTTTGTGGGGTTGAGAGATCCCTGTGCTTTATTCAAATCCAGAACTGGGAGTGTTACTCTGAGGAAGCTGTTGAGAAGGTTCCCACTCATGGCTCTGCCCCGGAGCGGCTGCTGTTGCATAGTAAATATGGGAAATGCTTCATTTCTCCTTCGTTTCAGGTCAGACAGGGTGGGGTGGGGACCTTTGGGCTGCAGAGCTGCAGCAGGCCTTAGTGCTGGGAGCTGCCTGCTTTGAAATCAAGGAAGAAGAAAAGGAGATGGGAAATCCCAGGTGTGGCGGTGTACCTGGAGCCTCCACATTGAGTTACTGCTGGAGCGTGGCTCTCCCAAATGCACTCACACATGGATACATGCTTAGTATCCCCACGAATAGAGGGACCCATGGCATCCCTTGGGGTAACCCCAAAGCACAGGCCCACAGCCCAGCAAAATCATGGCAGGATAAGAGTCAGAGAAAGGAAAACTCGACAACAACAGGCACAGTGTGAGACACCCTGTGCAGAAATGCCCTGTGCCTGTTGTGCTGAAGAACCCTGCAGGCAAAGGGCCTCTGGCTGCATGTCCTGAAGGAGGGGTGCGGGGGTTGGGGTGCGTGGGGTGAGAGGAGCAGCTGTGTTTACTTTCCAGCTGCTGGAGGGAACAACAGGGGATTTTTGTGTGTGTGTTTTATTCACTTTTCTTCTTCTTTTTTTTCCCCTTCTTTTTGGAGGCTTTGTGTGTCCTTCACCAGTAAGAAACCATCATGTAAACATCCGCTGTTCTACCAGGAAGGGAGCACGGATGTGGGGCTGTGGCTGTGGGGATGCTCAAGGCGTCCTCCCAACCCCCCTTGGCACACACCTGGGGCCAGGTGGCAGCAGAGGCTGTACTGTCCCCTGCCAGTGGCCAAGAAGGACCCGTGCTCAAGCAGTTCCCCCCAAGTCCCTTGGGATGAGGGATGCAGGGGGCAGCAGGATGAAGACCTTTGCTCTGTGAACCTTTCTGATCTCCGTGCTGTGCCTGTGTGAGGTGGGAAGGGGGTGGTGGTGGGGGGGGGGGCACAGGTGCTGCTTCTGCCAAAGCTCAATCAGCGGGTTTGTTCCAAGCTGTGGCCAGCCTGATTAATGTGGGCTGCCTCTGCTGGGACACTGATTTCAGAGCCTGCAGCTGAGAGCAAATTTCTGGCTATTATGCACTTAAAATAGTCTGTGGTCTGGTGGAATTGTTTGTGTGCAGGGAAACGGAGCAGTACCTGGGTGGGACTGATGCTCATAGCTGGCAGTTGGACTGCGGGTGTCCAAGCGCTGTGGAACAAAGCTGTGGCCCAGCAGCATGGCAGCATCGGCTGGAGGAGGTGGGACCTTTGGCTGGCCCTGAGTGTCATCATCTCCAATGTGGAGGAGAGGAAGCATCTGACTTGGAGGAAACATTACCCTCCGACCCCCACACTCAGGCCAGCTGTTGAGTCATTTAACACCCTCCCTTTGGCCAAGGGGCTGAGGAAGCCTGTGGTCAGGCAGTGCAGCTCCCCAGCTGTCTCCTGCAGAGGGGAAGGGGCTGTGATGCGGCTGGGCAAGGATGAGGATGTGCCTAGATATACTGAACTGTACTCAGTTGTCCCACAGCATCACTGCAACCACCAGGGCAATGCCTCCAGGGTAACAGAACTTCCCCAGTCTGGGGCTTGGGGCTGGGATGGAGCTTTGGGGCCATTCAGCTGCCAGCACTGCAGCCCCAGCACCCAGCCAGGCACAGCGGCAGCGGATTTGCTTTGTTTACTCTGCAACTTTGGCTCTGGCTGGAGTTTGTTAAGAGGTCAGGCTGATTGGGCTGTTTTCCTGTACTTTACAATTTCCTATGTGGTACTTTAATAGACGTGAGGGCGCCTACAGCTACAGAGAGGCATTTTATGTTATTTTCAAGATGGAAGTAAATAAAGAAATAAATACACCCAGCCTCCACCTCCCATCTCCCCCCCAAACCCCAATGCCTTGCTATCTCTCTGCAGCCCCTCCCCAGCTTCCTCTGGCTCCAGGGAACCTCTTTTCAACCCACCACAACATATATTTTAACGAGGGCTGTTAATTAGCCCTGGTCCCAGCCTGCTATGTGAGGCTGTGTGGAGTGGTGTGGCAGTGGCTCTCTCTTGGGTGCAGGGAGACCATGATGTGAGCCAAGGATGCTCCACATCAGTGGGGGCTCCTCAGGGAGGAGAGGTTTTAATGGGATGGGGCAGAGGCACATAGAAGGACAGGTGGGGACAGCAGTGTGAAGGATGCCAGCACGGTGGTGGGGCAATGAGCTCCTATTGTGGTGCATTTAATTGGGGTTCCAAGAATGGAGATGATATTTTCTGCTGCTTTTCTCATCCCTATGAGCAGGCAGAGCTAAGTCCCGTGCCTGGGGTGGCCGTGCAGGGTTGGCATTGCAGAGGCAGTGATGCAGCCCCTCGGTGGCAACCTGGCACTTGGTGGCATCCTGGGCAGGGCACAGGGACCTGACACTGACACTGTGTATTACACAAACAGCCGGGCTGTGCTTGATAAGGTGCCAGCGGTGCCTTTCTCTGGGCCTTTCCATGCTCTCCCGAGCCCTGAGGGCAAACATTCCTGGCATATTTGTCATGTTCAGCTCAATACAGCATCCTTCAGAACAGAAAAAAAATCAAATAAAAGAAAATCCGGTTCTTCCACTGCTCCCTTCAGCGTTCTTTTACACTTAAGCTTTTTAATTCCAGCACTGAATAACACTCTTTATAGGGAGGCCTGAAAAGCCACAAGGGGCTGAGATCCAGCATTGGGGGGGTGGGGGTGGGGGTGTACATGGGAGCCCTGGGAGCCCTGGGGGGTGGCAGCACCCCCAGCTGCAGAGCTTGGCAAGCAGCAGCAGTTTCACTGAGGTGAACGTGAAGGGTCTTAATGCAAGGAGCATCTGCCAGCCCTTGGTTCCAGCGATGCTCACTGTGGGTCTGGGGCTGTTTTCCAGGTTAGGGCTCTGGATGCCCCATTGCACAGTGGTGCTGGCCAGCAGCATCTCCCCACCCCAGCCCTGGGCCGGCTGCAACTTGCTCAGTGCTGGGGCTGCTCCATTTCAAAGGACACCTGGCTCTGGGGGCGAGCCCCAATGCTGCCTCACAGCATGGCAGAGCTGGAGGAAAAGCCCACCAGGCTCTTCCCCAGCTGCTCACCGCCCCACACCATGTGGGTCAATCCAGATGTGGGAACGTTGCCTGCTGCTGTGCTCAGTGCCATCACTGTGGGATGCACCCATGGCCAGGCAGGGCCTGCAGTGACGTAGAGATGCTGCAGGTGGAGGCTGAACCCAGGGCTCTGTACTGGGGCTGCAGGGCTGAGCACCCTGGGGTGCGGTGTTTCCCATCCCCTTTTGCTCACTCCTCTCCCTCCCCTCTCCAAGAAAGTGATGTTTTTGGAGAGGAATGAAAGAGAACCGGGGTGCGCTTGCTGTGCTCATTCTGTCAGGGAGCCAGGAAATATGAAGCGCCCTTTGTTGTGAGGGTTTGGTGTTTTTTCTTTGAGCAATTAACCTCCTCGAGTTGGCTTTTGGCATCTCTGGGTGTGTAAAGGCAACCGTTATGCCCTCCCCGACGCTGCTCACTCTGCCCCACACTCCTACCCCGCAGAGTTCTGTTGGGCCCCAATAAAGCTGTGGGGAAATGGTCCTGCGGTGGTGGGGCTTTGGTAAGAGCAGGAAGAGGTTGGTCCATGGCTCCCAGGACAATGGCTTGTCCTGTTTCTTTGGGTTATAAAAGCAAGCACAAATCCCCCAGGCTCCATAAAGCAGATTGCAACTGCTGCGGGAAGATGCTGTGCCTCCTTGTGGCACAAACCCATCTCATCCCACATTTCTTCAGGACAGAGATAAGGGGAGAGCTGCAAAGCTCTGGGGGCTGCTCACAGAAGGATTACTGGGCTGGGAGAAGTGAGAGGCTGGGTGGCACATGTGGAAGGGAAGCACTGTGTGTGCTGTCCTCTCCTTGCTCTCCAGCTGCTACGTGCTCCCACCACAGATGTGTGCTGACCCCAGGGCTACACATTTGCGTGTTCCTACAGCCTGACCCCATGAGGCCCCTCGGGTAAGACGTGGCAGTGGGAATCCTGCTAGATTGCAGCACACCTGGGTTCCCCAGCTGAAGGACCCTTCAGCCCCCTCCCATCCGGCAGAGGACCTCCAGACCCCATGATCACAGTGAGCGCACTGGGGGGGCTCTGAGTATCCTGCCCAGTGCAGCTGTGGAGCTGGAGGAGCCATGGCCGCATAAACAAGCTGCATTCTGTGGGCCTGGATCCAGAGAGCAACCTTGGAAGGACCCCTCCCATCCCTCCCAGCTGCAGAGGGGCTGGGGGGGGAGGGGGGGAGCTGAATGGGATGGAAATGGCTGCATCCATCCTAGGCGCTGCCTCGGCTCCTCACATCATTGCCAAGAAGGGCTGCAGGCTGCTGGTAGAAGAAGGAGAACACTGTGGCTTCAATTTGATTTTCATGTCGGTCTGAAGGTGCTTTGTCCATGGATGGGGCTGTGATCCTGCATGAACACTAATGGGAGTGCTGTGGTTTTGGGGCATTGGGTGGCAGTTATGCATGGCTTTTGGTCCCAAGGACAGCAGCTGGCCAGCTTAGTGTTGATGGATGAACCCCTAGCCTGCTCTCAGGCTGCCTGGGGGAAGCAGTGAACCTACTTCATGTTATGATGGCTGGAGAGGGCAGAACTGCTGCCTACAGTGATGTAATATGGACAGAAATTAGCGTGCATGTGCAGTGAGCTCCCTGCATGAGGGGATGGAAGCAGAGCCTGGAGGGAGCGAGCAGGAATGGTCACAGCAGCACTGGAGTGCTGGGACTGTGGGTGCTGCACTGCACGTCTGCATGGGGTGTCTGTCCTTGTCACAACAGCCCGTCTGATCCCCAGCTCAGATAACACTGAGAGCTCTGAGGAGGGGGCTCCCAGGGTCGGGGGGACAGCTGTCAGGGCTTGGCCATGCCCTGGGGATGTTGGAGCTCAGGTCTCTAATGACAAACACAGGCACAAACACCCAGGTGTGAGCCAAGGAGCCTCCAATTGCCCAAGTGCTGACACTTCCCCCTGGCAATGATCGCCATTAGTACTCATTGTAGTGCTCCCAGTGCCCACAAAGACCCACTCCTGGCCAGGCTCAGAGGGCAGCAATGGGACCAGAGGTGTTGTCCCAGGGATGTGTTCCCCTGTACAGCTCCCCGGGGCCCTACAGAATGCCCTGATCTCTTTTTCCTTTCTTTTTCTTTTTAACTTTCTCCAATGGAAGCGGAAACAAATATGCAGTTCCAGGCACGGGGCCGCAGCGGGGCTCTGCTGCCTCCAACAAAGGGCAGATCTGTCCCACTGCCCACACGGGGCTGCCCATGCTGAGAGCAGAGCTGCAGCCCGGCCCTTTGCTCTGTGCGAGGGGCTCCATCTGGAAGCACTAAGGACAGAGGGGAACTGCCTCTCTAATATTGTGCTTGGCTGCGCTCGTGTTGTAGCGACCGCTGTTAATGCAAATCCTGTGTTGGTTTGCTCCGGCTTGCACAGTGCAGCAGCATTTCACTGCAGATGGAGCTGGGGCTGCACCCCATATGCACTGGGGTGGGGGCATGGAGGCATCACAGCCCCAACAATTCACCCCCACCATTTGGAAGGAAAGTAGGAGGGCTGCATCGTGCCCCCCTGGCACCTCCCATTTGTGCTGTTGGGACTGGGAAAGTGTGTTTGCAAAGCTGTGAGCAGCTGCTGTGCCCAGCGGATGGACACCCCCAGTTCATCACTGCGCCCTGAAGAAGCAGTGGCACAGATTGAGGTGTATGGCACAGAAGGAGGACACGTTGCCCCCTTATGGTGATAACGTGGGAGGTTCGGGTGGGTGAGCCTGAGCTCATTGAGAGCGCTGCTCGTCTCAGGCTGAGCTCTGCAGTGCTTCAATGGGAAGGAGGAAAATTCCTCTGACGTGAGGAGCGAGCACTGACACCTCTCTGTAACCTCAGCCCAGAGCCGCTGGGTGTGGGTGAGGGCTTCTGCCCCCAGGGTCCCACTGCTGCCCTGCAGCTGCCCCTCCCCACACCCAGGGCAGGATCAGGGGCAGCAGGTGACAATTTGAGCAAAAACGGATCCCGTTCCTGGTCCTTGAAGTCAGCTTGATTTTGTAATGTGCTAATTCCTTGGCCTGGAGAATAATTGGTTCCAGACACCGGGGCGTTTCTGCAGGACAGCAATGGCTCTTGGCAGCCCTTCCCACCTTCAGCAGTTGTGAAACCATGCATGCCTCAAGCTGCAGGGACATGAGGGAATGTTCCTGGCCACTGGAGGTGTCCTTGCACAGGGTATACCTGCTTTTGCCCTCTTCTTTTCCCCCTGCTCTCCAGGATGAGGGTTCAGGAAGGTCAAAGACTTTTTCCACTGGTTCCCATCAGGCTTCACCTCCCCCTCATTGCACCAACACCATGGTATCTGCTGTATCTGACCCTGCTCTGAGCTCATACCTTGGCTGCAATGTTCCCACCCTAGGAAAACCCTGCTTGGGTTTAGTCACCCATCCACTGTGTGTCCAGGTGGGTCCCAAGAACAACTTGAGCCCCACACTGTGTGTTGTCACACCACCACCCCGTCCCCCTTTTCCATCACTGCTCATTCCCTTTGTGCTCAGCTCCTTGAGGATGAGTCACCCCAGGGACAAGCAGAGGATGAGCCACTGCTGATGCCATGGGAATGGCAGCCCCGTGTCCCCCTGCATAAGGGCTGGGGGGTTGCAGCCAGACCCACAGCGCCCTGAGCCGTGGGGGAGCCTCCGAGGAGCCGGGAGCTATTCTGGTGAAGAAAGCACTCGGGCAGAGTCAGCTTACGTTTATTTTTTCCTCTAATAAAAAACTAATAAAGGAGAAAATGAAAAAATAATTTTCTGGAATTTGTCTGTGTCTGCCCTGTTTCCTTTGTCCGATCAGCAGGGGTGCATCTGTGCTCGTGTGACATGCAGGTCACTGCGGTGTGGGTGCAATTGCCCCTCTTCTCCCCTTCTCTTTGCCTTTCTCCCTCCCTTTCCCCCTCTTCTCTGCTCCCTAGGTGTGGAGTGGGGGGTGTGGGAGGCAATGGGCTCTGGGTGCTGCTCCATCCACACCTCATCCCAGCAATTGCCTATTGCTCCAGCTGTGATTTCCCCGGGACACGATTTCCCTTTTAAGGCAAACAGACCCCAAACCACGTGGGGACAAAGCTCCCCCTGTGCCCCTTGTTGTTATTTGGGGTTTGTGCCTCTCTGGCGTAAATCTCAGCAAAGGGCCCATCCTGCGTTATTTATGCTCACAGCGGGACCTTCGCGCTCTTTTATCCTGCCTCGTTAATATGAACCAGAGATGTTTTTGGCTGAAAAAAACCCACTGTGCTCCCGCTCCTTCCCCCGCCCAGCCCCGCTCCTTGCAAGTTCAGATAAGGAGAAGATTTATAAGGGTGAGGAGGGAGGTGGTGAGCAGGGGGTTAAGAGCGAGTCGCTTTTGGGGGGTTCTTTGAAGATAAATTTAACTTCTTCTTATCTGCTCTCCATGCACTCAAGAAAATGTTAACACCGGGGAAGGCGGCTGGGAAAGGTGGGGGCTGGTTTCCATCTTTGTCCAGTTCCATTTTGGGTTGGTTACAATAGCATCCATCATGACGGGCAGGTAAATGGCAACTGTGTGCTATTGCCCAGCGCTGGGCTGCAAGCTGCGGGTGCTGGGAAGAGTGCGGGGCTATGGGCTGGGTGCTTTATTGCAACTCTCCTCTGCTATAGGGGAGGTTGGGGGGCTCTAATCGAACCCACACATCCTCACCCGCTGACAGCACTGCTGGGGCTAATGAGAGCTGGGCTCATTTGTGCCCCACGATCTTGGCGCCAGCAGTCATTAGTGCTGCCAGGAGGGGTGCTGGGGGTCCCCGGCACCGGGAGGGGCTTCACTGGATGTTGGCAGTCACCCTGTGGTGCAAACAGTGCCCAAAGGCACAAGGCTGACTTCTCCCGTGGGTTCTGTATCCCATCCCTGGTGCTTGTCCTGGTGCGAAGTGCCTCTGTGTCCTCATGGGGTGAGCTGGGTGCATCCTTCCCACAGCCCCTGGACTGCAGGACTGCATCCTGGGCTGCACACCCAGTACAGAGCTGTGCTGCTCTGTGTCACTGCAAATGCTGCTTCCCCAGCTGAGTGGGACGGTGTGGTGCTGACCCGTGTCCATGGGGTCAGCGGGGATTAAACATCTCCTCAAGCCTGCAAGGAACACATTCACCCCACATGCAAGGAGTGTCCCCACACCACTGCACCCCCACCGGGGCCCCAGCAGCAGGGCTGCCCCCTATCTGTGCTCTCCATCACTAATTTATATCCTCTGTAATTCACCAAGCAGGGAGGGCAGGTCCTTCTGCCTGACCATATATCTGCAGGGGTTATCTGGGAATTCCGTCCTGCTATCACTGCTCTGGCTCCTCGCCTCACCCTGCTGCACTCCCAGGTCGCTGGGATGGAAAGGATGAGAGGCTGGGCATATCTGCAGGGTTTGTCTTCCAGCAAGGGGTGATGGCTCCCAGCAAGGGATTCTGCATTGTCCCATTGTCTCCTCACAGCCGGGGCTGTTTAGAGATGCACTGACCACCGGCAAAAGGTTAAAAGCAGCCCCGAGTATTTGAGATCTAAAGAGAAAGGACAAATGGTGACAAAGAGATCTGTGGCAGCAAGAAATGCAATGCACGGCTTTGCTGAGACAACACCAGCATGTTCAGGAGTCAGATCAGTATCTTATCCATGGAGCAGTGATGTTTTCCATGTGCTGTGTGCTCTCCCTGTATGTGGAAAGCACATAGGAAACCATTTTCTCTGCTTGTTACTCCCCCTCAAAGGTAAATGCTGCTCAGGGCAGAAGCGATCCATCAGGCTGAGGACCTGTATTTATGTTTCAATCAAGTGGAAATGAGTAAGTACCTGGGCAGCAGGAGTGGTGCTTTGCATCTGGCTGCTGAAAGGTCCGGGACCCCGGGGCCTCTGCTGTCCTGATGGATTGGGCTGTGTGTTGGGATGCTGCCCTGGGTCAGCCCTTCTCAGCCTGGGGGCTGGGGTGGGGGGGGTGGGCACCTCCTGCAGCTGAAGCCAGGCTCTGCCCTGGGTGGGTGCAAAGGCAGAACCAGGGCATCATCTGCTCCCATTACTTGTGGCTCTGCTTACGCGGAGGGTTCACCAATTTCTGGCTTATTGCCTGCCCTGTTGCAAGCAGCTCTATTCCCATGAAGAAATCCAATAAAGTACATCAGAAACACTATGCTGTAACAGGCTGATGTCTGATTGCCTCACTGGGTACCCAAACCTTTTAACACCAATCAGAAAAGTCGGGGATGGGCAAGGCATAGCACAGCAACAAAAGATTGAAATGCCTCCAACAGAGCTTTTTGCAGCACACAACTCAGACTTTCTGAAGCACATACTGGGCCGTGGGGCCGCTTGATGATCAATGCCCAGAAGTTTGTGACCATTGGTCCATCATTCCTTCATGTCTTTTTAGTTCCACACACACACATGGAGTGTCCCAGCATGGGGAGCTCACAAAGCATCCTTTGAGCTCTGGGAGCCACAGTGCTTTGGGAAAGGCAGAATCCTGGAGCCTGTGGGGACCAAACTACAGTGCTTCTTCCATCAGGAAATAGATGCCAGGAAATGGGGGTACAAACTGATCTATGCCTACAGACATGGAGCCCTGTCCATGGAAAGCATGTGGGTGCCAGTGCTGGGGCTGGGTGAGGGCTGCAGTGCTTCTCCTGACTCATCTCAACCAGTGCTGGAGCCATCTGGCATCCCAGGGCTTTTCAGCAGGGGACTGCAAAGTCTTTGAGGCATTACTGGGTGCTAAAGTTATAATGAGGGTTTTAATTAAGCTTGTGGTCCCTAAAAAAATACCTTAGTGAAAGATTTGAGAAAGGACTGTGGAGGAAATGTCTCCCATACAAAGAGTGAGGCTGTGCAAGACCAGTAATGGCTCTAGCAGAGGTTCTCTCCATTGGATATAAAGTGAGAAAAGATGTCCTAAATTGTTAATCCAGAGAAACTGGGGGCAGTGGCTGAAATGTCCCCTCCCCATTGTGAAGCGGATCTGCAGAGGGTTCCTGGGAAGATCAATCATGGGACAAACTCGCCCTAAGCACACGGGGAGCCCAGGGGCTGGGGGGGGGGGGAGGATTGCTCAGTGCTGAGAACGCGATGCTGAACATGGGGCAAAGCAGAGCTCTTGTTTTCCCATCTTCACAGCGGGGGCAGGGGAAGGCTCCTGTGCCCTGAACCGTGTCGGGAAGCTCTCGTACAGCCCCAGCTGGGTGGGGGTAGGAGGGGGATGCACCATTTAGCACAGCCGCCCTTCCTGCCCTGCTGCTGACAGGTCTCCCTGTTTGCATCCCCCAGACACAGAGCTGGGATCCAGCCTCATTGCACTGCTGATGGGCTCTGAAGGCTCCCACCCAGACAATGTGACCCAGCATGGATGCCCAGCACCAACCCAGCACAGAGCTGTGGTCCCAGATACTGTGTGGTGATGGGAGAGCACACACAGGCTGACCCTGATGGGTGAGGGATGCTGTGCAGTGCCAGCCACAGGCAGGTGGAGGGACTGTCCCTGTCCTCCTGGTGGTGCCATCCATTTTTCTCAGCCTTTTCTTGCTTTTCTTTGGAAAAGCATCTCATTCCATTGGGCAGGAAGGGATGTGTGTGTGCCATCCGCGTAAGGGCTGTGGTGGTGGAAGGTTACCACAAGACACCTCCAGGAGATGCACCCAAACATCTCCTGGTACAGACAGCATCTGCAGAGCGGTGCTGAGGGCTGCTCAGCTCCCACCAGTGATCAGCAGCAGAAGGTCTGATCAAAGCCAGGTCACTCCTGCTGCACATCTGAAGCCACCCACAGCTCCATCCCACCAGCAGCTGGAGGTTAATGGCTTTCAGGTGTCACAGCAGAAGCACATCTCAGGAGAAGGTTCAAAGGGGCAGCGTGAGCTGCATATGCAATGTGGGGGGACAGGGATGGGAAATGGGTCCATCCTCTGCAGAACAGCCACTCTTGTCCTCCCTGTGCCATACTGGGGTGATGGTGTTGGAGTAGCTGGGCCACCAGTCTGGACACAGGACCTTGAGTGCAGAGGGAGAATTTAAACACCAGCACCACAGGAGGAATTTTCCCCCTTTATGTTTCACTCCAATCAATGAATTGATTATCCACCTCTCCACCCCAATTTCTTTAGGACTTGTTGAAAACACACACTTCTCCCTTTTTCTTCCACGTGCTGGTGGCACTGGCCACCTCACCACCAACCAGTTCCACTTTTTCCTTGGGCTGGGCCATGGATGCCACCAGAAACAGGGGTTGGGAGTCACAGCTGCTTTAACTGGCAAATGTGGAGAAAGGGAAGGGATCGCAGTGATCTCATTGGCCAGCCTCAGACTCTGCATCACCACCATCACCTGCTGCATAGCCAGGTAAAAGCTCATGGTAGCAGCAGTGGGGCATGGGGAGGAGCAAGCAGGGTTCTGGGCAGATCTGTGTTTGGGGTGAAGGGCTGGGCCTGGCTTCCATCCACCTAGCAGAAGACTTTGCCCACTGTGGCATCCCACTGCGATAGGGCTGATCCTGCAGCAAACACCTGCATGCCAAAAGGAAAACAAAGGTCTAGGGGCTTGGTGGGTCACAAGCTGCCTTATCAGTGGTGACTGTTTGCTCCAAGATTAGGGCAGAGCCTGCAGGCTGCAAAAAAACAAGGAAGGAACCCAAGGAGTGGGGTCAGGTGGGTGCTGCGGGTCGGGGACTTCCCAACATAGCATGGGTGAGTACAGCCCCAGCACCACACAGAGGGCTGAAGGGTAAAGTCCAGGCAGGCTGCAGGTGTGATTTACAACTCATTATTCCTTGGTAAAGGAGCTGGTTAATGAGCAATGGGTGGTGGTGGGGGGAAATGATGGGGAGGGGCTGCTGGGTGCACCCATTGGAGCCCATGAGGAAGGGACTTCGGCCCCTGGGGGTAGCAGGGTGAGGCCATGCCCAGCTGGTACAGGATGCAGCTGGGGGGGGGGGCAGAACCCCTCCCAAATCCAAACCTGGCTGAAACCAGCTGGGACTCAGGGAAACCTGGGTGAAAGGGAACCAGCTCTGCATAGAGGGCTGCTCCCCAGCAGACAGAGATGCCTGCTGGCACAGGGAGAGGGAGGATGGGGAGGGGGCTTCTTCACCCTGGGTTACACAGGGAGTGCCTCTGCCTGCCCTGCTGGTGTAAACATTAACAGAAGGAAAAAATACAGAATGAAAATCCCACTGAAATTAAAGTGTTCCCCAGTGGGAGGGAGCAGGGAGTGAGAGAGAGAGCATAGCAAGGCTCTGGGCAATGGAGGGTGCTGGGGGTGGACAGCATTCAGCTCGCTCAGCACCAGAGGGGACTGCCATAGCACCCTGACTCCAGTCCTCTACAGGGCCCTGGGGCTCACCCACCCCTGTGAACCTCCACCCTGAACCCTGCTGGAGCTCTGACCACACCAAAGCCAGGGCTCTGCAGTCAGGGCCACCTGGCAGTCGCCACCTGGGGAGGGTTTGCAGTCCAGATCTCTCTGCAGAGCATGGTGCCTGGTCACGGCGAGGTGTTGCTCACAGGTCACCAACTGCGGGCAAAGGGCACTCCCAGGGGTCTTCCTGTTTGCTCTGGAAAGTGGCTTTGCAATAACAGCTTGTGTCGGGCCTGCACATCTCATGCACATTCCTGCACCCCAGGACCCTGCTGACCTGTGCTGTGCCCCGTGGGAGGATGGCTCTGAGGAGGGGCGGATGGCTGTGGGGCAGCAGGACTGTGCAGAGCCTGTGGGGGGATTTTAGAGTCCCACCCACAGGAACTGCTGTGCAGCACTGGGGTCTTGTCTCTGGGTCTGCAACCTTTCTGTGCAGAACTGCTGTGGCAGTCAGGCATGAAGCCTGTAACCCAGTCGGCTGTGACCTGTGTCAGAGTGCTTCCAGCACACTCAGGTGCTGCTGCTTTGTGGCAGCTCTACTCCTCGTGCTCTGCCTGTGTAGTTGACTGCATTGAATGTTGCTGCTGCCAGGACCATCTGTTTGCACACAGGCTGAAAGCACGCTCCCCTCCTTCCTGGGGAGCTGCTGCTTCATTAAAGTGGCATTCAGCTGAAAGGTCAGCACAAAACCCTCCTGAGCTCACAGCCTCCCTGAGCCCCTGCTCTGAGTTCTGTGGCACAGCCCACCCCATCCTGCCCTTAACACATACAGAGGTTACATTTGGTACTTACAGTGGGCAGACTGCACATACAGCCCAACCTCTGTACTGCCAGGGCTGGGGGGATGCCTGAAGTGTGGCCTCAGAGCTCCCCAGCAACCAAGCAAGCTGGGATGTGCACCTCCAGAGGTACAGTACCAGCCCTGCAGGGACGATGATTGTAGTAAAAGGCAGTGCTGGAGGTGGGCAAAGCAGCATCAAAGTGAGGAAAAAGATGGGAGCTTTGCCCTGAGCTTAAATGGGGCCCAAGGCAAGTGTGGGGAGCCCAGGTGAGCCTGTTCTGGGCTGTGACAACCTAGTTGTGCCCAGGGTTGTTGCATGAACTCATTAAGCTCTGTGCTCCCAGCCTGGCTTTCCGCAGAAGTCAGAGCTTTGCATAGGGTTCAAAGGCACAGAGCAGGGTGCTAGAAGTGGCCGCAAGCTCTTTCCCAGCCCCAATGCCCTTTCTGCCTCCGTTCCCCAGCAGAGACAGTGGGGAAGTATGGGTGCAGATGGGACATGGACTTCATGCTGCAGCAACTCTGCTCTTCTGTGCATATGCCCTTGGCCCTTTAGGACCACAGCCAGTGTGGACAGGACTGAGGAATGGGTCCAGGCCATGGTCCAGTGATGGGGACACCAGGCAGCATCCCACCTGCTCGTATTTGCAGCCAGTGGCCGGTCCTGGCAGAGCAACCACCAGCACAGCTCCCATCTTGCAGCCCCAGCGCGATGAAAATGCAGCCAAATCCGCTTCTCCAAATCCCTTCTGTTTTCTCTGCATTACATATTTAGGGAAATGAGAAGAAAGTGGTGGAGAGGGGATGGAGGGTCCAAATCTAATTTAAGTCAGCGCATTAGGGCAGGGATTTATTTAGCCTGACGAGTGCTGGCTGCAAATGGGGCCCCGGGGAAAGCACTCAGCCCGGGATGTGGGGAAGAGCTGCTGCTCCTGAGGGCTGGGTACAATGAGCTATAATTAATATCTGTGAGGAATTAGTGAGGATTTGGAGAGAAAATGGCCTTTGTTTAAGTTAAGCAGCAATGTGAGTTGAGCTTCATTAGCAGTCCTCTTTCCTAAATGGCTCTCTCTCGCAGCAGTGGTACTGGGTGGCCACCAGCATCTGCCTCCCTCCCCCCAGCATCCAGCCATGGTCTGGACAGCACTGGGCTGCGCTCTGCATGGGGACCCCATTCTCACCCCCACCTGGGGAAGGCTCCGAGCTCCTCCGGAGTTGCCCTATGTCTGGTTTTATGGCCCCTGTGTTTGGGGTAGAGGAAAACTCTCTTCCTCCCAAGGAAATGGATCTTAGGGGAATTAAGCATGAAACAAAGACACAAATCCTCTGGCTTCTCTCTAAGCTGCTTGCACAACAGCAGGTGCCCCAGGAGTCCAGCAGCCAGTTCTCCATCCCCTCCTTGCCTCCTCTTCCCCACCAAGGCCACGCTCTGCATCCTGCCCCGCATACTTTGGCACATTCACTCTCTTCCCTCTGCCAAAGTCAATGCAGCCCCAGCGCTGACCGCCCGCCACCCTCTAATCGACAGGTAGGAAATAAATAATGGCAGAAAGATAAACAGAGTAAATACGACCTGGGCTGTTTCATTTCAGAAAATATTTGCAGAAGAAACGTGCCCATCCTGCACAGCGTGAGTCAGCAGCCGGGCAGGGTGTTCCCAGGGGATGGTGCAGGGTCCTGTCTGCACCTGTAGGAGCCCACCAAAAGGCACAGGCTGTGCTGGCTTCTCTGCTTCCTCCAGCCCTTCTCCTCCTCCCTGCATTGTGCAAAGCCCACAGCAACCCTGCCTTGGGGAGAGGGGGGCTGCAGGTGACCTCTGGGGGGATGCTCACTGCAGGAGGGGATGCTCGGGTTGCTAAGGAGATTGTAGCAGTAGGAACCCAGTGTCAGGCTCCTGAACTCTCGGTGGGAAGGTCTTATGAGGAGACCTGACTGCTTACAGCTGTCTTTGGTTGTTTCCCCAAACTCCTGTGTGCCCCTGGGGAACTCCAGCCTGGCATCGACAACTGTGAGACCGACCGGGAGAGGTTCAGCAGCGATCTGGGTGCTTGGCCCCGTGATTTATCTTACCTTTGTCACAACTTTGCTTTTCCTTTCTCTCCTCACATCTGGCCACATGTGCCTTGTGATAGCTCTGCTGCTGGCTGCGCCCCGTGCCTGCAGCCCATGTGTGCCCTGCTAATTGGCGGTGATGGATGAGGGAAGGAGCGGAAGAGAGGCTCACATCCCAGGGCACAGCAGTGATGGATTGGCCTCCTCACACCGTGCTCTGGGCAACCCAGGAAGGTCCTCTGGGGACTCAAGGAGGGGGGGTTGAGAGCAGTGAGCCCCCACTACCTGAATCCAGTTCACATGGATGGGATGTTCACACGGGTGGGCTGAGAGGGTCTCCTGCTGCTGCCCACAGCTCCATCCTATGGAGGCTTGGAATGTGTGGGGTGGTTGGCACCCCAAAAGCTGGGAACTTGAGAGGATTCCTCCAGAGCAAGGAGTAAACTTCTAGAAATGCGGGTGGATGAGTCCTAGAAATCAGGGAGAAAAACATTAAAATCACCTGGAAATTATCCACAGTGACCCTCATCTGAGGGATGTCCAGAAAGCAGTGGGGGAAGTCTGGTGAAAGTCCTAGGCTGAGGATATCCTGGGTGGAGAAACTTCTGAAAAGCACATGGAAAATGCCATAGAATGATTCTAGACTGAGGAATTTCTTGAGGGCACTTCTTGGCTTGTTGAAGTGCACCAGGATGCCCCTTGGAAGGCTGCAGATAAGGAAATACCTTAAAAGTGCTTAGAAGCATGGAAAATTCCTGGGAAGTTTCTAGCTGGGTGAAGATCAGTGAAGCTCTGGGGCATTCCTGGACATGTTCCTGATTGAGGAAGACCTGTGAATGCTCTGAGTATTCCTGGGAACATTCTAGGCACAAGGAAGACCTTATGAGAACCATAGAAATGTGGCATCACTGAAGTTGGAAAAGATCTTTACAGTCATCAACCACCAACCCACCCCCTCTATGCTCTCTAAACCAACAACAGAAAGGCCTTAGGTTGAGGATTTCCTAGGAAGATCTGGAAAATTCCTAAACAAAAGTGGAGTTTTGCAAGAAAGGATCTCATGAAGGATATGGGAGGACAACCCAGTGCCCAAATTCATGGTCAGCCCTGGAATGAACCCTGAGACGGTGCTTCTAGGCTATACAGGTGCCTAGAAGGCTCCAGCCATTTCCCATAGTTGCTTTGTGGGAAAAGCATTTCCACTCAGTGACTTCAAAGCTGTCATCTGAAGATTGCGTTGTCACTTTTTCCATTCATTCTTTTGCAAACCTCTATAATTTGCAGTTCTTTGCCTCTTCACCCCCTTTCCCAGGCAGAGAGTTCCCAATCCACTTTCACTCCATACAGACGCTATCCCAAACTTTTGATCAGTGCTCGCAGTGATTTTCTGCACCGCCTTCTCTTCTTGTTTCATGGGTCAGCTGGAGCGAGCTGCTGGAGCTCCTCAGCTCCAGATGAAGGAATCATGATGTTTTCTCTTTTGTTCTGTCTCTGGCTCCAAGAGTCCTTTGCGTCTCACTTGCCTTCTTTGACTCCCACTAATTGCTGAAAGGATGCCTTCAAAGCTTTCTGCAATGTCTCCAAGATCCCTTTAGAGAATAGTAATTGCTGATACAGAGCACATTGCTCCTCACAGGCAGTGAGTGTGATGCTTTTCATGTCCATAACTTTGCAGTTATGGGCAGTGACGCTGAACTGACATTTTATTGCCCTGTTACGTACCACCAAGGCATCATCTGCCTTCGGTGTGGGCACTGGGTCAGACTGAACACAGTGCCATGTATGGGATCAGTAGCTCAGAGTACTGTCCTGCTGGCTTCTGAGCTTCTTCCAGCCCACCTGGGGCTGAGCAAGAGCTCAAGATAGAATCATAGAAGGGTTTGAGTTGGAGGGGACACTTAAATGTCACCTGGTCCTGATTCCTGCAATGAGCAGGGCCACCTACAGCTCCATCAGGTGCTCAGAGTCCCCTTCATCCTAACCATGAATGTCTCCATCAATGAGGGACCCACCATCTCTGTGGGTACTCAGCTCCAGTGCCTCACTGCCCTTAGTGTGAAAAATGTTCTTATAACCAATCTAAATCTCCCCTCTTTTAGTCTGAGTCCATTTCCCCCTGCCCTATCACACAGACCCTGCTAAAGATGCTCCCTGATGCCCGCATTAACCTTTGCCTTTGGCCAACACTCCACCGAGGTGAGGAAGCACATGGGCCTCTCGGCTTTTGATTTTCCCCTCTTTTGGAATGAGTGAGACAGGAACTGGCCTAGCATAAACAGAAGGACGTGGGAGAGGGACGGGCAGTAGTGCAGGCAGAGCACAGTGGGGTCAGCCCCATCGTGGACAAGCAGTGAGTGTGGGATAGTGCATGGGGCTCCCCTGGCACCCATAGGATGTTAGTTTTCAGACTTCATCAATAAGATTCTTCTCCTGTGACTCCCAAAGATGTTTATGGAAGAGATACAGGAAGGGAGGAAGATCAAACCTGCTCTAGCGAGGCCTTTCTGACTTTATCTGTGCTTTATGAGGTGACCGGACCTCAGCGGCTCCATTTTAACTTGTTTTGAAGCCTGGATGTGCTTTATGACTCTCGTTCTGAAATGTTTTGACAGAAGTGAGCCTCACCCGTCTGGGCTCACCAGCAGGAGCGCATCTCAGGGCCACGGGAGCCCTGGGACTGGGGGAAGGCTGGGAATCGGGCTGGGAGTAGGGAATGGTAGAGGGGATGGAGATGGAGTGGAGGTGGCCCAAGTGTGGTGCTGCAGGTGGGGCTGCTCAGCACAAAGCAAAACAAAATCCACTCTTTATTTCTTTTTCTTTCCCAGATATGTGCTGTCCAAAGGAGTGCATGAGAGCAGCCCCAGGTGCTGACACTGCCATGGGGCTGCTCCTGCCTGTCTTGTACTTCCTGCTCACTGGAAAGCTGCACGTGCTTATCCGGATCAAGTACCTGCTCCCTGCTAATGAAGGATGTGCTGACCTTTAAAGCCCAGGATCTCCATTTTGTTTAAGCACGCTTATGGGCTAAAACCGCCCTGCTTTGTTATTAGCTCTGCGGAGCAGCGTGTGCAGCGGGTGATTAGAAGATGAGGGCCAAATTGCCTCCAGCTAATTTATGCAGATTCCCTCCCTTCATCCTCAGGTCTGCTGCCTACATCCCATGCCACCCCATCCCTCATATGGCGTCCTCCTTTTGCATGGATGTCACACTGTGGCTATGGGCTTTGCTGTCACCATTTGGTACTGCCAGTGCCTGCCGGGCTCAGTGAGCAGTGTGGTGTTCAGTGCAGTGTGAGCAGGACTGCAGGCTGCATGCTCACATCTCAGTGGGTGTTTTCTTCATTAGAATGCTGTGGGTAGAGGTTACCTCTCCTGCCTCGGTTTTTATTACAGCTGGGATGGAAGCAAAAGCCTTTGTTAGAGAGAATGCAAAGCAGGTTGGGCTACACTCTCTATCCGCTGGGACAGCTGTGCCTGCATCCACATCCTGCAGCAGTGCAGGAGAACGGCTGCCTGCAGCTGCACTGTGCTGAGAGGGCTGGGGCACATGGCTGCATGGCTAAGGAGGTGCTGAGCCTTCCCTGTGCAGGGGAGGCTGGACAAGGGCACCCCTGGATGCTGCACCCCAGCTGCAGGTTTGGCCCTTTTGGTTACTCCTCCCCAGGATGTGAGGTGTCCTTGTGTGCTGCCCAGGCCCTCACATCTCTGACTCAGCCTTGGTGTGCATCACTCCGATCCGTTATCACGCACAGCACTGCTTCCCCGCCAGTGGCTGTGGGGAGATTATTGCTGGTAATTATCTTCTGCCTCACAGAGACGGCTGCTTTTGATCTGCTGCTTCATTTCCAAATATATAACCATATATATATATATATATATATATATATATATATATATATATATATGTAGAGTTTTCCTGCCTGTATTTTGTTCTAAGCATCATTTATGAGGGAAGAAGCACCTTCTGGTTAAGGGGTGTGTGGGCCACTACAACCCCCAGTCTTGCCAAGGGTTCTGCAAATCACAGGGGTGTTCAGAGATCCTCGGGGGCTGCAGGTGTGGGTGGGCAGCAGGAGCAGCACTGCAAATGGCCACAGAGCAGAGGTGTCCCTGCTGGGGCCAAGCAGATGAGCACAGCCCTAAGGATGGAGCCCTGGCACAGGGAGCCCCTGCCCTGCCACCTGCATGCGGGGGCTTATCTCAGCTGGACATGCTTTGGAGAACAGCTGAAATTGATGCTGCTCACTGAACTCCTTAATTGCTTTTAGTTGTAAAGTTATTAAGGAACAAGATTTAAATAATGTCAAGGGAAGAAAAAAAAATCCAACGCGCAGTATAAATGTGCTGGCAGAGAGGTCTCCTTCGCGCCGTCACTCTCTCCATGACAGAAGAGCTGCACTGAGGAGTGGTGGCTGTGCTGCTCCCCTGTTCGCTGCTTTCTGGGGCTGTGGGTTTTCTTCTTCTCTCCCAAATTCTCCCGGTGTACAGGCAGGCGCCCTGAAGGTAGACCGGGAATAATCATGCAGGAGCTGCCCGTACTTGTGGGCCTGCGCCTCTGCTGCTTTCACTTCCTGCAGGTAGCCCCCAAAAATGAGTTTCCTGGCAGAAATGAGATGAGAAAAAGCACAAGATTTTCCTTGAATATTCCTCATTATTCACCCAAGAGCCTTTGGACTTGTAGGTACGCGTTGGTGCTTGTGCTGGAGATCTGATATGAAGAGCATCGCTTGCCCAATTATGGAGTGGAAATGATAGTGGGGGATGTGCAGCCAATTGGAGCGGGCGCTGCTGGTTCACACTGCGCAGTGCTGCTGCACAGCCCTCTGGCCAGGGAGCTGCTTCCAGGCAGTGCCACCCCCAGCACTCCTGGAGGTTTCTGTGTGTGCATGTGGGTGTCTAAAACCGAGGGGGATCATGATGATGTGGGGGAAATCCAAGAACAAAAGGCAGTCAAATCCTTTGGGAACCTTCCCTGGATCCCAGCTCAGCGTGCTCTGAGGTTTGAAGGAGAAGGGCTGTATTACAGATGCATGCTGATGGATGGAGGCAGATCATAAGATCCGTACCAACCAAATGTGCTGAAAAGGGCATTAGGAAAAGCATTATTATCTGCTCCTCCACAGTGCTAATTGGGGTCGCAGTGTGGTTTTTGGAGCTATGCTGCTCTGAGCATGGCGTGAACCGATTGCTCTTTGCGCAGCAGTGCTGTCTGAGTGCCGGGTGCTATCTGAGAGATGACAGATCTCCAGTGGATCTTCATATTCCCACAGAAAATGGACTCTGGCATGGCAGTTTGGGTCAAAGTTGGGAATGTGATTCTTTCCATGGGAATGGCTTAAAAAGGGGGGAAATGGGAAAGAAATGAGAGAAAAAGAGGTGAGGCAGTGTCAGCACTTGGGAGGTCACAGACAGCTGGCAGCTGAGCAGGGCAGAGCACAGTCGTTTAGGAGGCAGTGGGGCATAGAGGGATGGAAGGCATCATCCTCAGAGTCCCCTTCCCTGTGTTGATCCACCCCTCGCTTCCCAGCAGAGAGCAGCTGACTGCAGGAGAGCTGCCATGCGCCTTTGAAGCTGAGGAAAAACAACAGCAACAGAGAGGAGCGAAAACAAAACCTCAGGAGCTCTGCTGCTTCCCGAGGTTATCCTCATGCCTGCACCCCATAGGAACCCTCCTGGCCCGACGCGGGGCAGAGCAGTTGATGCAGGGAGGGCACTGCTGGGTGGGGGCCTCGATGGGCGCGTCGGTGGGAAGCGTTCCCGGAGCCGGGCAGGGGCTGCTCCCTGGGACACAGCTCGTAACGGCTGGCTGGGGGCGAGACGGGCAGATCGCCTGATAAAGATGTAAAGAGAAACGGAGGGTAAATACAGTCACCTCCAGAACTTCCCACCAGGGTGTTAGCACTGAGGTTGTAAATACACTGAAATCAAAGACTCGTAAAACATGCAAATTGCTCCGTGCGCGTTTGTCTGTCTCCTTCCCATGTCTTTGCCCCTCTCCCCCTTCCTCTGGATTTCTATCTTTCTATCTCACTTCTTTCCATGATCTTGTTCCCCTCCCGAGGAGCCTGTTGGGGCGAGGGAGGGAGTCTTTAAAGGCATTTTTGTGGTTCTGGGCAGCAAGTCAAAAAAATATGTGCTTTTTTTTCCCTGCCTCCTGCCCCCCTCTCCATTCCAGACTCAGGGACACGTCACCCCAAACCTACACAGCCATCAAAATAAACATTAATTAAGATATTTTCTGTGATATTCCGTGTCACAAATTACCAGCCCCACAAAAGAAATGCTGCTGTGCAACTCCTCATGATGTCAGTTGATCCCTTTTGGCAATTGTTGAGATAAAACATCTTTTCTCTGGTTTCCACTTTCCGCCTCTCGCCCCATCCTGCTGAGCACCGTGAGCCAGCACTTCCCAGCATCCATGGAAAGCAACACCACGGATGGGCTGAGAAGGAGAAACCTGCAACACACACACTGCACCAGGATGCAGAGCATGGGTCCAAGCACACTGTGTGTGTGTGCATGCAACACCACGTTTTGCCAGGATGGGAGGATTTTATATCTGCATGTGAAGCTGGAGCTCCCTCCTGACCTGTGGAGTAGGTGAGGATGGGCCGTGGGGTGCAGAGGAACCGAGGTACAGCATGTAGAGATAAAGAAATGCAGGATGTAGGTTGTGGGGTGCAGGTTTACTGGGATGTATAGAGGGGATGCAAGTTGCAGGGATATAGGGCTACAGGGACGCAGAGTGCACGTTACAAGGATGTATGGAGTGGGCATGCTGAGTGCAGGTTAACAGGATTACAGGGATGCAGGTTGCAGAGCTGCACATTGTCAGGGTACAGGGTGCAGGCTGCAGGGCTGTGGGGTGAAAAGGTTGCAGGTTGCAAGGTACAGTATTACAGGATTGCAGAGGGTTGTAGGGATGCAGTGTTATAGGGATGCACAGTGCAGGTGGCAGGGTGCAGCATGCCTTAGCTCACTGGCCCGGGGCGCAGGGCCTGGGCTGCTGGGGCAGGGCACAGCGTGGGCCGCCCGGCGCAGGATGGCTGCCAGCAGCCGGAGCAGCTCAGGGTGGGGAACAGGAAAGGGAGCCCCACTGCTGAGCCCCGCGGGGAGAGCAGCAGCTCTGCAGGAGGGCTCTGAGTACACATAGACTCTCTGGAGCCTTCCATGTAAATCCTGGCAGGGCCCAGCCAGCTCTGAGCTCATTCACGTGAGATCACCAAGTTGGTTGGGGCACACGCAGGTGGGTGCACATTGCGGGACCCTGCCCTGTTCCATCCCAGGCTGGAACAGAGAGAAAAACTCAGCCTTCCTGTCATGGTGTTGTGGCTTTGTGGCTGACATCCTCCAGTGGGTCAGCAGAACCCACTGCAGTGCCAACACATGGTCCGGAGGCAGCAGCTGGGTGGGGTCTGTGTACCCCATATGGACATGAGATGATGCACAACCTGGGAGCAGTGCAAGTTCCCCCGCCTGCAGCATGCACCTGGCTGCAAAGCACAGCCACGTAGCCCCTGGCATTTTCCCCACAGGCAGGATACAGCCCTGGATTGCCTTCTGTTCTCCTGCCACCCTCAATCATCTTTCCTTTGGTGTTAAAACCTTGCGGGATATTTGCATGCCGTTGTGACTTCCCTTCGCTATTCCCCATCCAAAGAAAACAGATCCATGTGTTTTAAAATCTCAGCTTACATACCATTCCTCCAGCTTCTGCTCCTTTTTGAGGCTTTTCCTTCTTTTGGTGGACCAGTGACCTGAAAATGCACTCTTGGTTTTCCCTCTGAGAGGTGGATGATCGGAGCTCACACAACAGCCGCACACTGAACCACTCTCTGTGCAACCCATGGCCATGGAGCTCTGCTGACAGCTCCCCTGGGACCATCTCCTGCCTCCCTCTCCCCAGTCAAGCCCTTCAGGATTCATTATCATCTGGGCCTCAGCACCTTTCCCCCACTGCCGCTGGCTCTGTGTGTTAGGGAGCTGCCAGACAGACATAACGAAGGGTCGGAGCCCACAAGCTCTGTTCCTCTGCCAGCTTTCCCTTCATCTAGAGCACAGCTGAAGAAATTACTTTGCTCCCAGCATGTGGAAATGGGATATGGGGATATGTTCCTCCTACCCTTCACAGGACTCTGCCAATGTCCCAACAGCAGCTGCTGTCCTTCACCCAAACTCATCTCAGAAGAGAGAGGAAAGCTCTCAGTTCAGTGTCTCTCATCCACTCCAGAGATGTTGTTAATTTAAACCTATATTCTTTCCTTCCCAGGGGTCCCGATGAAAGAGAGCTGCTCCACTGAAATGCTTAAGCATTAAACCTGCACTTGAGTTCCATTCAAGTCCCTGATGGGAGCAGGGAATGGCTGGAGCTGGAGCACTGCTGAGCGCTTTCCTGAACTGGGTTCCCTAACTTCTCTGCACCTGAGGCTGCACACGGAGCTCCAGCTCTGAGGCCATCCTTCCCTCAACCCCCAGCCCCAGCTTCTTCTCTCGCTTCTCATGTTTTCTTTTTCTTGCAGTGATTCTTTTCCTTCCTTCATTTTCCTTCCCTCATTTTCCTTCCCTCATTTTCCTTCCTTCCTTTTCCTTCCTTCCTTTTCCTTCCTTCCTTCCTTCCTTCCTTCCTTCCTTCCTTCCTTCCTTCCTTCCTTCCTTCCTTCCTTCCTTCCTTCCTTCCTTCCTTCCTTCCTTCCTTCCTTCCTTCCTTCCTTCCTTCCTTCCTTCCTTCCTTCCTTCCTTCCTTCCTTCCTTCCTTCCTTCCTTCCTTCCTTCCTTCCTTCCTTCCTTCCTTCCTTCCTTCCTTCCTTCCTTCCTTCCTTCCTTCCTTCCTTCCTTCCTTCCTTCCTTCCTTCCTTCCTTCCTTCCTTCCTTCCTTCCTTCCTTCCTTCCTTCCTTCCCTCCCTCCCTCCCTCCCTCCCTCCCTCCCTCCCTCCCTCCCTTCTTCCTTTGCTTCCTTTGCTTCCTTTTTTCCAGGCAATGGTAGCTTACAACACCTTAATTATCGCATCCCTCAAAACTGGTTAAGGATTTTAATACTTCCTTCCCTGGACCATTATGCAGCAGATTTTGCAGCCCCATAAAAATGTGCCTTCTGGAACCCAATCACTCTGTGCCGCTGACTTCCTCTCTTGCTCCTTATCCCAGCAGCCCAGCCTGCAGCCCCAACTTGCCCCCAGTACCCAGTGGGTGGGGGTTGTCTGTAGGACCTGGGAGTGCACAACGGGCCAGGCTGGTTCCCTGCAGCCCCACACCTGCTGCCTGCACAGGTGGGACGTGGCAGTGAGAAGGCTGCCAGCAACCACAGCACATTTTTGGTGGGAATACGGGCTTTTAATTGAAATCACATCACCCAGCCTGCGACTACGTTGCGTCATTTTAATCAGCCGGCACATCTGCAGAAGGTGCAAGTTTCCAGGAGTCTGAGCCCCAGAATGACGGTATAAATCGTGGCGAGGGAAAATCCTTGACATCACCTTCATTTTTGAATCCGATCCTGTGGTCCTGCAAGGCTAATGTAGGCTTTCTGGCACCCGCTCAGCCCGGCTGTTTGCTCTTTAAAAGCTACACGGCTCGTCGGAGAGCTCCGTGCTGCCGGCATGCCGCTATTCCAACAATCCGTCTCTTTTCTTATGGAGAGCTCCTGGCTCAGCCGCAGAGTTCTGATTCCCCACCCCCTGCCGTGCAGTCCCACTGCTTTCCCCTCTGCTCAGCCCAAGGCTGCACGAGTTCAGTTGTGTGAGCTCTCGCATGTTTTCAGCCACAGAAATTAGTTCGGGGAACGTCTCCCAGGTCCCGCCGTGCCCACGCCTGTGGGACCAGAGGAGTTAATTCCCTCCTGGCTTTTATTTAGGTGAGTTTTAAATAACTCCAGCCCACTTCCCTGAGGGAGCCATCCTGCAGATTTCAGCACTAAGCACTTTCTCCCGGTGCTCAACCTAAATTCTCTTTTGCTCCGTTTCATCTCATTACTTCTCTCACTATAAACTGTCCCAGGCAGTTTTGATATAAAGCGGCTGTGGAACACATCTGGCGATGCAGACCTTCATCACTTGATAAGGGTGTGATTGTGGATGCTAAGGAACGGGCAGTGGAAATTGGGAAGGCTGGGGACTCCCAGCTGCAACAGAAGCATCCTGCAGTGCTGAGGGCCCCACAACTCACGACAGTAGTGACATTGGATGCACCAGGCAGCTGTCTCTGGAGGGACATCAAAAGCAGCAAGAGCCACCCTTGACTGCTGCATCGGAGGTGTGGGCCAAGCCCCCCCTCTGTGCCCCCACATCCTGCTTTGCTCACCGTGTGTGTGCCTGTGCCACAGAGGAATGCCTTACAGCTGGGCTGGGTCTGGAATGCATGTGTGTTTGTGTTTGCCCCCATGCCCCTGTGCACATCTCTGCCCTTGGCATGGGATCTTAGAGGTGCTGCTTCCCCTGGTGCCTGGCTGAGTGCTGTGTGCAGGCAGCAGGGCTGGGGCCAGCACCCTGGGCCCATGGAAAGGGGGAGAACTTTGGCCATTGGGGGATCCAGTGTGTTTGTGTGTGGCACAGTCCCACTGTGCACACTGCACACACATCGTGCTCTCCATGCAAACAGCCCACGCACACCCTCCTTGCACACAGTGTTTATGCACACACTTTCTGTGCATGCATAACCCATGCTCACACACTCTGTGCCCGCTCTGTCCCTTTTGCTCTTCCTGGATGTGCCCTTGAAGGTGAGTAAGGCACACAGGCAGAGCCTCATGAGGAAACCTTGGCTCAGTTCCCTGCCCTCTGGACCCACACTTCACCTCAGGGTGCTCTGTGTCTGTGGGGAGGTGTGGATGGGGTGAGGCTCTGCTGGCTGCTGGATGTCCCCACTAACCCAGCGAGTGCACTGGGGAAGGAGAAAGGCAGAAAGTAGGAAGAGCATTGAATCCCCATTGCTTCTGGGGGTAACAAACAAGGATGGGCCAGGAAACAGCTTGCTGTCTAGGTGAGAGGAGGGCTCACACAGCCTGGGGTTTTGGGGCAGGATGGGGTGTCCTTTCCCCGTCCAGCACTCAGCCCTGCAACTGCTTTGCAGTCTTTCCTCTGCTTCCCCAAAACAGCAAAACCTTCCTCCTGCCCCTGCCTGCACACAGCCCAGGGTTTCATTGGTGTTGCTGGATGCCAGAGATCAACAACTGAGGCTGGGCACCTTTCCTCATTCAGTTTATTGCTTTTTACTTCTTAGAAATTAACTCTGAGGCATCACCCTTGCTTGGTGTCACACATTCCCTGGATTCCATGGTGATGGTGGTGGTGGGAAGGTGTGTCCCACCCTCACGGCCCGGTATCCATCCTTCTATGCCAGCCGAGTTGCCTTTCCCACGCCAGAAATGTTCGATTTTCTTTGTGTCCATCCGTCCAACTGAGAAATTCCAATAGGGGAAGAAACAATAAAAACACAGAGTGAGACTGGATATTGACACAGCCCACAAGCACACAGCTATACTGGTGTGTCAGGTATGTACATACCATTTCAGCTCACGATAAAGAGGCACCGGGTGACCTTTGGATGCTCATTGTTGACATTACCTATCTTAAACTTGTAATGAGTCTCCACAACAGCCGGCTCGCGCTGCTCACATGGCTGCGTTTCCCTTCATCCTAAGGATGCACCAGTGTTGATTAGCACCAAACTGGTCTCCACAGGTTTGGATTGGGGTGTGAGAGACCTCAACAATTCAACCCCAACACGCCGGATTGTTTGCAGACAGACCCCGGGCCTCTTTTCCCTTGGAAGAAAACAGCTGAAATGCTGAAGGCAAAAGGCCTTTGTGTGCTCCAGTGCCAGCAGGGTTGGGCACGGAGGTGTGGAGGCGGCACAGCGCTGTGCTGTGCTGCACGTGTGGCTGATGGGCAGTGAGTGGCAGCGCCCAGCGCGGGGCTGGAGCAGCACCCAAAGCTGTTTTGCTTCATTTCCCCTCAGCCCATCGCGGTCCTTTTGGCACCGGGAAGGCGTGAAAACACCATTCTCCTGCTTCAGAATTCCTCGGCTCCCCATCTCCCACCTGAGCCGTTGTGCTGTGAGCAGACGTCGCCATGGCAACTAATCGTGATGTCATTTGCGGAGATTATTGGACAGGAACACCTTAGGGCTGCCACCGGCCGGGGGTGGGGGGGGAGCTCCTCCCGGTCGCTGCTCCGAGCACCGGGACAGCACCGGGCTGCGCCCGACGTGTCCCCAGGAGGGTGGGGGTCACCACGGCTGCCCGGCCGACCCGGGGCTGCGCCCGCTCCGTGCCACGCGCGTGTGGTTCTCTGATGGGAAGCAGCGATGGGAGATGCAGGAGGGAAGTCACTGACGCTCTAATGCAGTTTTCAATTCCCCAGCCAGCTCGCTTAGAATAATTACCTTTGTTGCAATATAACTCATTACTGTAGGCTCGAAATCCTCCCACCTAAAATGAAAACGCTTATTTTTTTTTCCTCCTTCCTCGATTTTTTTTTTCTATTTCCTTTTTTGTCTCCTTTGAATTAAGGTGTCGTCGGAGAAGCAATTGATAGATTCATTCATTTAGTTTAAATCAAACCGACAATTGTCTCCAGGTCTTTAACCGGCTGCGAGAGGCGCGGTGTAACCTGATTTAAGGAGCTGGGAATGGCCTGGCCGATGGAAAGCATCTGCACAGCTTCAATTTAACAACACATTTAATTCCCGATTTTAATTTCTTTTTAAAACGCAGAAAGCCAATAAACGTCGATTTCATTTGGATGGCGGGGGTGTGCCGGCTGGAGAAGGGAAATGCGAGGAATGAAAGAACGAGGGGGCTGAGGGCATTTAAGGCTGTCGCAAAACGAGGGGATTTTGGATATCCTTAATGGAAAACGATCTGACTTCGGAGTATTTAAGCAAAAGCCGCGGTAGTAGAACGCGAGCTGCCCCTGATGGAGTCACACAGCCGACTCCGAGTGCTCGGTCGCTACTCTGAATGACAATTCATTTCAGGTTTCTCACTGTTGAACGCAGTGACCTCACTCGTCCGTGACGCAGCTCCAAACCAACAATCCCAAACCTTACAAAGTTTCAGAGGGGAAAAAAAAAAGAGCAATCAGCCGGGGATGCTCCGGCTTGCAAATCTCCCCTCTCCGTCCCCACAAAAGGGGACAAATCCCTTTTAGCGTGGCCCATTTACCCGCACTTAAGGGGCAATAAGCCTCACCCTTTCACATCCCAAACGGAACAACGCCGACCCCCTTCCCCCCGCTCCCCCTGTTCCCCCCCAACCGGCCGCGCGCAGCCCCGGGCCCGTCCCGAGGGGCGTGGGAAGCGCGGCAAATCTCGGTGCGGCACTCGGCCAATCAGCGGCCGCCGTAGCACCACCAGGGGGCGCCATTGGATCGCGGCTGGGCCGGGGGGCGGCGCTGAGGGGCGGGACGGGGTCGGGCCGTCGGGGCGCCGCCAACGGCTCTTAAAGGGCACGTACCGCCTCGACGGCCCGGCCCCGGCCCGGCCCCCGGCCCCGCCCGCTCGTGTGGTGGGGGGGGGAGCCGCGAGGCGGTACGTGCCCTTTAAGAACAGACAGTGGGGGCGGAGAGAGGCGTGCCCGAGGCTCGAAGGCCCCGTCGGGGCGAACGGCGATTGGCCGTTCCGCCTTGAGTCGTCCGTGCCGTTGCCTGCGAAGGGGAGTAGAGGGGGCGGCACGGCGGGCGGCGGCGCTGTGCGAGCCGGGACGGCGGAGGGGACGCGGCGGAGTCGCCGTCGAGGCGAGAGGAGCAGCTGGGGGAAGAGAAGGAGGAGGGCGGCGGCGACGGGGCGCTGCCCGCGGGCTGCGCGGCGCCGATGCGGGGCTGAGGAGCGGAGAGCCCCGCGGCATGGGCGCCTGACGCCCGGTGCCGTCCCGCCGCCGAGGGACGATGGCGCGGCCCCGCGGCGGGCGGTGGCTGCTGGGGGTGCTGCTCGCCCTGTGCCGCCTGGCCGCGCCGCTCGCCAAGAGCCTGGAGCCCGTCTCTTGGAGCGCCGGCAACCCCAAGTACGTGCGGCAAAACGGGGGCGCGGGGGGTGCGGGGGGCCCGCCTCGCCCTCCCTCGGTGGCAGGATAAAAAAAAAAAAAAGATAATATATAAATCCAGAGCGATGAAAAAATGTCTCTCTAAAATAACCTTCGTGGTCTCGGAAGCAGAGCGGTCGGTGGTGCCGCGAAGAGCGCCCGCGCCGTGCGGAGCTGCCGCCGGACGCCGGAGCCGCCCGGAGCTCGAGGCTTCGTTCTACGGATGGACAGAACCCCCCTCCTCCCCACCCTTGGAATATAGAGCCCCGGAGGCTGTGCCGGCGGCATTGTGCTCGCTTCCAGCCGCTTCGGTGCCGCCCGGGCGGGTGGTGCCTTTATTTCTTTCCTTTTTTTTTGTTTTTTTTGTTTCTGGTCCGGAATGTTGGGAGCGCGTCGCGTCCCGCCTGGAGGCACCGGGAGCGCCCCGCAGCGCTCGGGCTGCCGAGGGTGGGGTGGGAGGAGGAGTGGGGGGGGGGAGGTGGGCTCCGCTCCGGGCTTGGATTCTGTGGCGAGCGCAGTATTAGGCTGCCTTTTAGGGTTTTTCTTTCTTTTCTTTCCTTTCTTATTTCCTTTCCTTTCTTTTTCTTGTCATTTTATTAATAGGCTGCGGAGGAATCTGGGGAAGGGGAGCGGGCTGAGCCCCCCCCCCCTCGAGCGGTGTGAAGGAATCTGGGGTGTTTGGTGGTAGCGAGGCACCGGGTTGCCCAGCACTGAGCCGGGGGCCGGTGTGTGTTGTGGGGGTGGCTCCGGCCTTCCGAAGCCTCAAAAACGGCGCTTTTTGCCCCAAAGCAGGTGTGCGAGTGCGGGGCTCGGGCGGTGCCGTGCCCCCTCCTGTGCTCCCCCCAGGCGGTGCTGGGGGTGCGGGAGGGGGGGATCTGTCCGCCCTGTAATGTAGCACCGCAGGAAAATCGAATCCCAGCCGCCCCCCCGGCTGCTCTCGTGGCTTCAGGACGCGAACAATGCGCGTGGTTTTCCCTTCGCTCCCGCGATGGAAAGGAACGAAGGAGCCTGAAAAGATCTTTAAGCGCTCGGCGCGGTCACTAATGAGCCGTCGATGTTTTGGGACTGATTATGTCGGGATGTTTTTGGTAGCTCTCTCGCTGGGCTTTATCTTGTAAATCGCGGAGTGTTTGTTTATATATCCCTTCTCCGCTTTGAGGGAAGAAATAATCTGGTTTTTATCTCGGTCCTTCCCCCCCCTTCCATATTTCTCAGAAGAAAAGATCTCGAGGTTTGGAGAGCTCTGACCCCACGTGGAGCCCTTCCCAGTCGGACATTCGCTTCGCAACCCGAACGTTTGTGGTGTGTCTGGAAGGGGCTGTGGGGAGCGTCGTGCAAACAAAGTCTTGAATTCTAATTCAGCGTGTTGGAAAAGCTGGAAGAGGTCTCTGGTGGCTGTAGAAACTCCAATAAGTTAATTCCCGTGCTTGATTTTTTTGCCTTCCTCCCCCCTTCTTTTGAAGATCCGTCTGTTTGCTCGGAGCAAAAAGGGGAACTTTTCCCCCTAGGAACTGATCTTTGGTGTTTCTAAGTCTGCTCTGTCAGCATGAAGGGGTGGGAGGGTGAGGAAAAAGCAAATTGGTTCCAGAAACCGCCACCACCTGATTTGAAAAAGGGGCTCCGCTGGAGATGGGGGTTTGCTGAGCAGGGTGTGGGGTGCCGGGGGGGGGGGGGGGCGGGTTCCGTGCTCTGTGCGGGGCTTTTGGCAGTGCCCGCAGCCGGGGCCGATGTCGGGCTGTGCCGTGACCGAGCCCGCACCCGCCGTGCTGCGGTGGAGGTCGGTGCCGTGATGGAGCGCGCCTGGAAGGAACCGTGCGGGGCCGGGAAGTTGTGGGGCGGCCACGGCGGAGCGGGGCTGGGTGCCGGGCGGTGCTGCCCGTGCAAAGGGCCGTTGTGTTCAGCTGCACGCTGCCGTCTGTGGGTTTGTGTGCCTCGCGGTGCGTGCCCCCAGCCCTGTGCTGCGGGTGAGGATCCCCTCCTGCTGTTCCTGGGCTGCTTGGGGCCGGTGGGTCCTCTCCCTGTATTTGTGGGTTTGGGGGCACGGCTTGCTGCTGTCACACCCGTGCTGTGGGGTGACAGTGCGCGAGGAGGTGCAGTGTTGTGTCCAGAGTGGTGTGGGCTCTCTGTCTGCATGGGTTCACACTCTGTTGCTTCCTATCCCCGTCACCCCTCCAGCTTCAATTTTGCTCCTTTTTCATTTTCCTCACTTTTTTAAATGCCTTTGTGCTCCTCCTCAGCTGATGTGGAATTGGGCAGAGCCCCTTCGCAGTCTCTCCTGCCAGCCCAGTTAATGGGCATGTTTCTAAGAGAGGGCAGAGAAGCCTCGCACAGTGAAAAACCCCAAACTGCCCCAAACCTGCATTCCTTGGGACCAGCATCCCTGGGGTTACCTCACCACATGGGCACTGGGCTCCCAGCTCTGATCCCAGGGCTCCCTTGGCTCTGAATGCAGCACAATGAGCGCTCGTGTTTATTTCTAGAGTAAAGAAAGCAGAAACCTTACAGAAATAACATGATGAAGTGGAACTTCCCAGCAGATAGAAGGAAAACGTGCCGTGCGTTGGACACTTGGCCTTGGCAGTGTTGATGTGACTGATGGAAATATTCTCTTGCCCTCTGTTATCCCTGGGCAGCCTATGGTGTGCATGGGCACAGCACACGGATGGTTCTCATCTGACAGGGGCACTGATAACACAGCTGATACCAGGACGATTTCCTCACCTTCCTACATGGGCTGGGAGCAGCTTAGTCCTCAGCTGGGGGAATGCTCCCGATGTGAGCTCCAGACTTGTTGCTGTAATTGCACCGTGAATAATTCCGTGTCCTTAAAGGAAGGAAAAACGAAGGCGTGCAGTGACCCTGCTGGGTGAAGGGCTGCCGTTTGGCCACACTGTGCTTGGGGCAAGTTTGGGCTCCATGCGATGCCTGTCGTGGATGTGAGCAGAGCCCCTTTAAGGGGTCCCGGCGAACTGATCTGGTTTTAATTTTATCCCGTCGTGTCTGAAAGGGCTCCCTGCAAACTGTTCCCTGCGTTTATGGGAGGGGGGAGCTGGAGTGTGGTTCCAGTGATTGAATCGGCCCTTTGGCTACTTAGCAGTCAGTGCTCGGGGTTTGCTGCTATTGTTAAACAGCCCGGAATGGCATGAGGAATTCTGGTGAAATCTGCTCTTCAATCCCTGGGCTGTAATTCAGGAGAAATATTGACCCTGGTGGGCTCCTGCGCCAAGCGTTAAAAGGAAACGTTCCTAATAAAATATGGTTTGGAAAATTCATTTCGGCCAGGAATTCGGCTCTCCAGTAAGCATTTTAATAAGGAGGTGGGGGGAAATGGGACACATCATCCGCCCAGCTTTTAAGGATCGCTTGTTCCTGCTCAGCTTTTCTCTCTCTCTCTCCCCCTTCTATAAATTCTCCCCGTTGTGCTCCTGTTGCTGCCCTGCAGGGTCGTGAGTGACTTGCTAAAAACAAAGCTGAGAGAAAGAACTGGGGTGGGGAGGGAAGGACAGACAGACTGACCAGATGCAGACCGACGTCTGATCCTTGGTGGTATTTTTGTTCTGGCTTTAATGACACGTTGCAGTCCCATGGAGTTTTGTATGTGTGCTTCTGGGGGCTTGGCATTGTGGCTTTGTTTCCGTGCTGCTTACTGAGGATGCTCGGGAGGTGCTGTGCCAATGGGGCCTACACAGCCAAATCTTGAGCTCATGGTCACGTCTAGGGGCTTTGCCTGACCTCCTGAGGCCGCTTTGGGTGAGGTGAGACCCAGCAGTCCGAGCCCAGCTCTGAGTTTCCCCGATGAGCCTCTCCCAGTGTTTGGGGTGTTGGGATGGCTGAGTGCTTTGGGAGCACGGCTGCAGGTCTGCTCCCTTCCTGCACTGTGCTGGGGGGACCCAGGGCGCTGTGCATGTCTCCTGGGAATGACTTCATTAACTTCCATAAAAGAAAACAACAGCCAGTGAGCGCCGAGCTGCGGCTCTTGCAGTAGCTGGGTAAATACCACTGGATTCTATAAAATGGATTTAACTGCTTCCTTTAAAAGAAGGGGGGAAAGAGGAGGGGAAAAAAGAAAAAAAATAAATAAAAAGCTCTGTGATGGGGTGGCTGATTGGTTGTAAAAGTACAGTTTTCTCAAGAGCAAAAGGGCTGCTGGGTTCCTTGGAGCTGAGTTGGGGCAGCACTGTTTTGGGGGGGGGTGGTTTTCTGGAGCTTCTGCTGGTGGTGGGCTCTCCTATCTGTGTGCACCCACGGGTGTTTGTTCATAGCAGCGCACTGTGCACCGTGGCAGGGCTCTTCCAAGGGCATGCAGGTTGTGTTGGAGCTGCACAGCCCTCTGCGTGGCACTCAGGGAGGTGTCCCCTGTGATGCCATTCTCTTCCCCATGCAGGTTCCTGTCATGCACCGTGCCTGTCCCTGCCGCTCGGCAGCCAAAGTGCGCTGAGCCCGGTGGGAAAACATCTTGTAGCGATCAGTAGCACATGCTACTTGGAGTCTGGCAGCCGAAACAGGGTGGGGAGAAACAAAGCTGAAATCCATTCTGTGTCTAATTAATGATGGCTTGTATCGGGAGCGCAGGAGGACCGCGGGCCTGGCGCTATCGCGGCCTCACATCTGGGCAGGAATGTGGTGCTGGCTGTGGGGCTTTGTTGTGCTCTCAGCTGGGGAGAGCAGAGTCCGTGCTGCTGCCTTCTGCTGAGTTTTCTTTTCCATTTCCCTTCCTGTTCGCTGCTTTGCTGGAGGAGGGAACACTCCTTTCCAGCATCCTGGAAAGTTCTGTTCTGCCAAACCTGGGCAGCACCTGAGCATCTCCTGGGGAGGCTCTTCCTGCCATGTGTGCACTGTCCCCTGGCTGGCACCAGAGCCAGGACAGTGGTACTGGGCTCAGGGCAGTGCTATGTGTAGTACTGGTGCTTGGCAGTGCGATGCCAGCAGTTGGAGGTGCCCGGTTCCACCACCTTGCTGAGGCTGGGTCCTACTGTGTGGATAAGACTGACTAACACTGCTCTGCTGGGCCGGGGCTGCGTGTGGTGCAGGTGAGGGGCACTGCTGGCACTGTGGCTGCCCCCAGGGAGCACTTTGGGGTGGTTTTCCCTTGTTTGAGCCCACAGCAGCTGCTGTGTGAGCTCTCCCCACCTGTGCCCCACATGGAATCTGGTGTTGCTCAGTGCTGCTGTGGCAGAGATGCTCTGGCCATGCCATCTGGGCACTTGTTTCCCTGAATTTGAGTGGGTCCTTCTTGTTTTGCTTGGATCTGAGATCCAGATCTTGTTGCTATTGTGACCTTTGGCTGTAAGCAGCGGCCCCAAGGAGGGGTCAGAGGTTGGATATGCACCTCCCTGAATGTGCTGGTGCTGGGGAAGGGGCAGGGTGCTGTGTGATGTGCTGTCCAGGGCAGTACTGCTTGGGGGATGCTGTGCCAGCTCTCAGCATGCACCAGCATTGGGTCGGTGCTGCCCACAGTGCTCTTTTGCTGCTCGTTGGCTATAAATATCCTTACCCCACTCACATCAATCACAGAATGTTTGCGTGCATTCCCTCTCATTAAGGCTGAGCAATGGTTGCACGCTCCTCAACTGAGCGTTCAGTGCTTTCCTGCTGCCACGCTGGTTTTGGACAGATGGACGGACAGAGCGGTGCATGTTGGAGCACGGAGCCGGTGCTCCTTTGTCTGTCCTCATGTAGTAACACAGCCCAACGCGAGGGGGAGGTCTGAGGGGGCCCCCCCAGATCCGGGCCCCTTCCCCACCTGGCTCTGAGGGGCAGTCCAGAGGGTTATACACTGGGAAGGGGCGGTGTGTGCGGACCCCTGCGCTGTGCAGGGCTGGACCAGGTGCCAGGGGGCCGTGTGTAGGGGGGGCTGCGTGCAGGGGGGGCTGTGGTGCACGGGCAGCATATGGAAAGGATCTGGGTGTAATATCCCGGGCTGCAGAACAGCTTTTCTGAAGAGGCCACTTCAGCAGGGGACGCGGCACGGTTAGTCCTCTGGCTGACACATCCCAGGCCTTCCTCCGACTTGAAAGAGCTCGAGCTCGCCTTTGAATTGGAGGATTTATGGCCCTTTTAGGCCTCTCCAATAAAAGCAGCTCTCCCTCCTCAGACAGAGCCCACCGTCTCCCTCCTCCGGGCTCATTATCCTGGGGATTTGTGCTGCTCGCTCCCGCTCTGCTGTTCGCTCCTGCTGTGCTCCTCAGATGTGCAGCCGAGGGCGCAGGAGCACAAAAGTGGAGTGGGGAGAATGCAGGTCCTGCCTCCCCATCCTAGGATGCATAGCATCCTCAGACTCTGGGTTTGGGGCTGTGGGGTGTGGGAGAGCATCATCCCACTGCGCGTGGTCCTCGAGCATCCTTAGCCCCATAGATCATGTCTGTTTTATACAGGCACGTCAAGCCTCAAACTGTTTAAAGAGAGGCTTAGGAAAGAGTCCAGAGAAACGACGTAATAATTATTGTATTACAAATTGTTTCCTTTAATGGGCCCTGTCGGATCGCTCAGTCTGTGAAACGCATTGCATGCCCTCCCTCAGCCCCCACCGCCCCTCGCTACGCAGCCTTTTTCCACTCATGCTGCATTGCTTACAAATGGAGCCCCTATGGAAAATTCCTGGAGCGAATGGGCAGGGCTGGGGGCTGCTCTGCAGGGCGGAGGGGAGTGGAGGTGAGGGGTCCCCTTCCTGCAGGGCTGGCAGCAGCCCCCACCCCTCCTTTGGGCAGCTGTGGGTCCCTGTCCTGCTTTGTGGCCATGGTGCTGCTGGAGGTGCTCCCCTGTTCTGTGGGGATGCTCCTGCTGAGGATGCAGGAGGGACCCAGGTTTGGTACCGCAGCTTGTAAGGAGAGGAGCAGGGATTTTTCCCTTGCCCCCAAAGAATCGATGTTCTGGAATTAAGCAGCAGGTTACATTTCTTCAGCACAGAGCAGCAAATATGTTTTAAATTTGGCAGCGGAGAGCGGGTGGGAGAAATTTTCCAGGTATTGCGTTACACTTTCCCCTAAAAGGGCTCTGCTTTGGTGCTGGGGATCGAGAGGAGGGAGCAACCCCCCGTGTGGGGAGGGGGAATGGTCCCTCGTGGGGACAGCAATACGTGGGGCTGTGTCCCTGGGGGCTGCGCTTTGGGCCCCCCCTGGCTGAGTTGTGCCCCAAGGCAGGGGAGCGCTGCGGGGGCTGGGATGAATGCTGGGCTTCCTCCCTCTGGGCGCGATGGGAAATTTCCACCTGGCACCGCCCGGTTTCTCTGGCTTGCCTGGTGTTGTGATTTATCCTAATCTCCTGCTCTGATGTATTTAATAAACGCTTCATGCAAGAGTGAGCCAGGAATTCACTGTGAGCACGGAACTGGGGCTGGGCCAATTAGCCAATTATTTTTAGGATCTTTTTTTTCTTCAAGAGAAAAATCTATGAAAAAAAAAAACCAACCCGTCTCCAGGTGGCAGGGATGTGCATCGCCTTCTGCTGTGCCGAGCAGGAGCTGGGGCTGCCCAGACTCCACCCTAATGGCTGTCCCCAGCGTCCCCATGCATTGTGGTGGCACTCGCTGTCCCTTCTGCAGCTGGCACCGCTGCACCCCATTGCTCCCAGATTCATACAATATAGGATATCCCCAATCAGTAGGGACCCCTGAGGGTCACTGAGTCCAAGTCCTTTGCAGCAGGATGAGGAATGGAGGAGTGGAGCTCAGTGCCCCATTGCTGTACTGGCCGGGCAGAGCTGGGCCACTCGGGTTAGGGTTTCAGGAAGCTGTGCAGAGGTGCGAAGAGCCGAAGGCGGCTGGAATTTCCCCTTCAGCTGTGTTTGTTTTTCAACCCGTGTTATTCTTACTTGGTGTAAACTCGGCGGGGATGCGTCCTTGGTGTGTGCACCCCACTAATGGCACAGAGGGACTGTGGTGACTTGTGTTGGGTCTTGGGGACTTTTCCCCCTTGGATGAAGCAGGGGAGCAGCCCCAGCACTGCTCCTCTGTGTTGTGAGACTTTGTTCCCATGGGGGTTAGTGAGGACACCAGGTAGTGGTGTGGGCAGAAGGTACCCCCCACAGAGTGCTCAGTGACAGTCCCAATTGGTGGGGACAGCCCTGTGCTGCTCCCCATAGAGGCTGTGGGGCATGGCGGTGCCATGTACATCCCTTGCAGAGGGGCAGCTCCAGGTACTGGGGGCTTTAATGCGGGATGGTGCTTTTGATCTCTGCCCTGACTTGGTGAGCAATGGAGCTGCTTCTCTAATTACCCCCTTACACAGGGCTGCTGGGGCTGTTTGTGCTTATACCATCTCAGGAAAAAAAAAAAAAAAAAAAAGTAAATAAAATTAATAAAAGCCCTCCTGCCAGGGCGTGTGCAGGGTGGGGAGCGCAGCGTGCTTTCCCATACAGCGCTGGAATCCTGGAGCGCTGTTCATATAGCCCTGGGTGCTCCCACCCACGGCAGGCAGTTTCATGCTCCTTCCTCAGTTTCATAACATCCAGGAGAGGCACGAAAGTTTTCCAGAACCTCCTCCCTTTGTGGTGTGTGAGCAGGGCTGGAAGCTGGATGTCCATCTGAGCACTGCTCCGGCTGTGCCGTGCACCTTGCTCCATTCCTCCAGCACTGGGATGGTTGGTGCTGGTTCTCATGGTGTTGCTGTGCACTGGGTTTGTACGTTTCAGTCCAGTAGAAGCACTTTGCCTGTTTTTCAGTTCTCCTTTCTGGGCATAGTTTGGGGTGGAGGTGCACGGGCTCTGCTGCACACACAGCAGTTGGGATGTCAGGCTGGCACGTGGAATGTGAATGTACTGTGTCTTTGTAGCAGCACAGAGGAACTCCTGTTGTCCCATCTGAGGACGTGTCCTCCCAGTTCCCCCCGTGTCTCTGCACCTTGTGTTTGCAAAGCAGCCGTTCTGCAGGGAGCGGCAGGAGCATCTCCTTCCTGCTTCGTGACAGATAAAGGGCTTTTCGGGTAGAAAGGATGGTTTCCTTGCACCAGGATGGAGTGGGGGTGACAAGTAGTGAAGCAGTGGGCTGATGGCTTCCAGGAGCTCTCTGTGATGCTGTGGTGCTGAGCTCAGGGTATCACTGTGTCCATGAGCACTGCTGGGTGTGTGAGCCCTGTGTGGGGCTGGGTGGGCTGCAGGAGCTGCATTTTCCTCATCCACCCCATCTGCTCCTGCGCCGTCTGCGCTGCGTTTCTTGGCCTCAGCGCTTTCGTGCAGAGAGCAGCATCGCCAGCAACGGTATTAATGATTATTTATTGGTTCTTAATGCCAAGTAATGTAAACATCTGGCTAATGCAGCGCAAATGTGCGGTGGGACGCGGGCTTATCTCCAGCGCTCAGCTGGGCTGGAAGCACTTCATGAATTAGGCCGGGAAGGGAGCACTGCTGAACAAATGGGGGTTGTTTGGATAAACTTTCCTCAAGGTAGAGATTCTCAGACTCCTCCGCCGCTGTCCTCCTGGTTAATTACTGCTTTGCAGCTCCAGGAACATCACAGGGGCAGGAATGTGGCTGTTCCCCATTGCACTCAGCTGGGTGCTGGGAGAGCTGCTTATGTGTGAAACTCTGCAGTGGTGCTGCTCTCGCACTCAGCTTCAGGGCTGTGGCTCTGGCCCTGCTTTGCTGCGTATTGATGTGGGTTTTTATTGTTTTTGATTTTTTTTTCAGTGCAGTGAGGATAAATGCAGCCTGTTGGTAAGGGCGCTGGGGGAGAAAAGGGAGCAGAATGGCTCGGCTCGGGTTGCAGGCTGATGGACAATTTCCCCTGCTTTCAGCCTCAGGACAAAGCTCGGTGGGAAGGAGAAAGGAAAGTGTGAGTGGAGAGAAATTTACTACTCCTGTGCTTTCTGTAGTGCTTCTGAAGGTGAGAGTGGAGTCACTTCGCCTTGTACAAGCTCAGCAATTCCAGATCATCCCCGGAGAGCTTCTGAAGCCATGCAGGGAGGAATAATGCTCGGGGTTAAAAATAGGCACTTGACAATAGGAAGGAAGGACTGAAAAAGCTCCATGCTAAGGGAAGTGGACAGGAGCTGGGCGAGAGGCGGCTGGATTACACTGCACTGCTGGAGCTGGGCTTTAATGGTTGTAGACCGGAATTAAAGCTCATTTGTGCTTGTCATAACCTGAAGCGGGTTGTACTTGGGTTTGGTTGTCAGTCAGCCTGGGAATAGTGCCTCTTTCAATGCAGGTCTCCCAAAAGTTTCTTTCCCCTCTGCTTGGAGGAATTGCCTTGGGACATGCAGCCTGCAGGGAGCTGGACTGGAAAGAGATAGTTCATTAAACCCAATTGGCAGAGGCTTCTCCTACCAAACAGCACAGAGGAACCTGGAGCTGGGAGAAAACACTCCATCTCCTCCATTAAGTTCTGTGGTGGAGAGGGGGAACCTGAATCCATCACCCTGGGTGCTTCATTGGCTTTGGTGGTACTGGGTCGTGGCAGCCCCCTGCCGGGTGTGGGACCACTCATCCCAAACCCATTGCCCAGGGCTTTTGTTAAAATTCATTAAAACCATCTGTGGTTACCGGAGCCTGACCAGAAAGCCAGAGAGAGCCAGGACCCATGGCTGAGGCCGTGGCCAGCACCGTGCCCCGGGGCGGCCGCCAAGCAGCGGGCTGCCTCCTGCCTGCCCTGCGCGGATGCTGGAGCGCGACCAGCAGCGATTCCGGCTTCTTGCTTAGTTGAAAGCTTCATTCTTCCTGTCCTGTTTCTTTAACTTTGGCAGCTTTCTTGCAGCGTGAGGTGCCACAAATGCCTCGCCGACAATAGGGCCGCGAGGTGGGGTGGGAGGGTGGAAGGAGATGAAAGGGGAAAAGTAAAATTGAAGCATGTCTGGAAGTGCATTTTGATGTAAATGGGACTTTTTGATGGACTTTGAGAGACACCAGCAGAAAGGGCACCAGCCTCCTTCAGTGAGCAGAGCTCCGGGCTCTTTATGTGGTCAGGAAAGGGCACTTTTTGATCACTGTGACACTTTGTTGGGTGCACCTACAATTAGCTGGAGCACCTACAATCAGCCAGTGTTCCCGCTGACCCCGTCACTGCCTGTGTCCCAGTGAGGGGCAGCCCCACGTGCCCAGCGGGTGGGCAGCAATGTGATGGGGATGGTCACACCTTGCAGTGACAGACTGTGGCCATTTTCATCCTCAGCTGCCTCTGGGACCAGAGCAGGATTTAAGATTTGGTTTGGAGAAGTGTTTTGCAAGAGAGGGGCTTGGTGCTGGGCACAGCATCCTCACCCACTGCTTGTCAAAGGGAGCAGACAGCTGGTGAGTCCTGTTCCAAAGGGAAACTAGCTGCTGCTGCCCTGGGTAAGGCTGCATGCAGTGGGGGGCATGGCTGCATCCTGGATGCTGCGAGCTCTCCTGTGTCCCTTCCCTGCTCGCAGGGCTGGTTCCAGCAGTGCCATCCTTTTGATCCAGCCTGGACCCAGCCCTTGTCCTTGGCATCATCTCAGCACCTCTCGGTGCTGGTGGAGATGTGACGTTGTCTGTTGTGAGTCATCCGACATTCTTTCTGCTGCTTTTTTTCTCATCATTCTTTTCCTTCTCTGTTTATTAAATGTGAGCACCAGTTCATCCGATGAACCTCATGCCGTAAAAGCCCGTGCTGTTGGCTGCATGAGAGACACTTCCATTCCTCCTGGCTCACTCTGGTGAGGTGGTGGAGTGCTGGTGATGGGCTGTCCCCTCCTGTCACCTCTCCACATGCACCTGCGTGGCACAGCTAACCTTGCAAAGGCAAGAGGAGGAGAAATGAGAACAGAGCTGCTCCCGGGGAGGAGGGAAGGGCATGTGGGAGAGACATAGGAAGGTCAGGCAGGTCCGGCAGCTGCATCTGTGCTGTCAAAGTGAGCTCGAAGGGAGGGGAATGTGCACCATGTCTCAGCTGTGCTGATGGAGCTGAGCACCGTGAATTTTGGCCACATGTGACGTTGTCCCTTGTTGCGGTGCTTCACCGTCCCATGGCTTCAACGAGACTGAGTGCTGGGTTCTGCACTTTGGCTACAACAACACCGTCCATCGCTGCAGGCTTGGGGCAGAGGGATGGAAAGCTGTGCAGAGGAACGGGGCCAGTGATAGTATGGGAGCTGATCGCTTCAAGTTACAGCAGTGGAGGGTCACTTTGAATATTAGAAACAGTCTTTTCTCCAAAAGGGTAGTGGTGCACAGCATAGCTGCGCAGGGAGTGCTGGGGTCATCATCCCGGGAGGTGTTTCAGAACTGTGGGGTTGTGGCACTTAGGGATGTAGTGATGGACATGGTGCGGTGGGCTGGTGTTGGGTTGGGGATCTGGGAGGGCTTTTCCAACCCCAGTGATTCCACGGTTAAGTGTCTTAGAATGGCTTGGAGCTTTCCATGGGCTGGACTCCTTCCCGTGCCTGCTGCCTGCACCCAGCTCTGTGTCCCTGCATCATTGTGCGTGGAGCTGTTGGCAGCCTGTTAATGTACTGCTGGTGTAAAACCATCAGAAATGACCTACCTGTTGGTAACAGAACTGCAGGCCAACTGCGGGCCAACTTGTTTCTTCTTCTGACAAGCTTCTGAGGCAGTCCTTTAATCTCTAATCTAGGTTTACGGTCATTTTTATTGAAATGCCGGACTCTGTGAGAAGTTGACATGTATGACCATCATAAAACGGGAGTTATGGGAGCCCGGAATTGCCTTGATGGTCCAAGTGTCTGCAGGAAGCGTTTTTAAAATCTGTAATCAGGATTTATTGGCCTTCGTGGCTGAAACTGTCAGTAGAAAATAAAATAATCATCCTGGGAGGTTTCTTCCCTTCTCCCTTTGCTGTGTTGCTGCGCTCTGCTCTGCTTGGTGTTGCAGGCTGGGGCTGCTTGGGCTTGAGCCGCAGGGCCAGGCAGGACCTGTGCCACCGGGGGCAGCCCTTGGCAGCTGGTTCCAGCAGCACAGGGATGGTGCCTGAGGCCAGCAGTGAGTTTTTGCTAAAAGACGAGTGATCTGTGGCAGAGCTCTGGGGTGGGAGCACACCACCGTGCTTCCTTGTGCTCCCTGCTGATGTGTGGGTTCTTAATGGCATGAGCATGCCTGCTGCTGCTGGTGCACCTCTGTGCAATGCAAGGGGAGACCTCAGTGCCCTGATGGTTCTTCATGAGTTGGGATTTGATGCTGGGGGATTTCATAATTGGGGAGGTAAGCCAAGCTGGCCCACTAATTTTGTTGTCTTTGGTCACTGCTGTACCTCAAGGGCAGTGTTGCTCTCTGCAGTGCCTGCTGCTGCTCTTGCTCATGAATGCATGCTGAGTGCAGGATCTATCCCGTGCTCTGGCACCCAGAAGCATTGCTCTGAGCACCTCCTGGCTGCTGCTTCTCTTCCTCACCTCTGAGCCGCACCAGCCTTCCTCCACTCCAGGGGAGGAGTGATGCTCTGCTCATCTCCAGGCAATACAAACCCTGCTGAAGTCAGGATTGGCTGCGGTGCTGTGCCCCATCAGTGCCCCATCAGTGCCCCATGCCTGCGTTCTGCTCAGGACACGTATGATTGGGTTGGTGCTGCGCCGCAGTCGGCGCTTCCACGCAGTTGCCTGTATCAGCAAAACATGTAATTTCCTTGCAGAATGATGTCAGGATTGTCAAACAGAGCTATTCTTTGTGAAGAGGTGTGGGCTGCCACTAATTGGCGTGCGTACAAACCTACGTTAACAGGTTTAGTCGAGACTGAAGCATGCTTATAAACTTCTCCCATGTAATGCTTGCACTGGAAGCTGAGGCTTCTGATGGCCATCCCACCCTCCTCCCCCCCCCCAAGCTGTGCCCTGTGGCTGGGATTCAGCACAGTGGGGCCGGGGGGCTTCGTGCCCGTGTAACAAATATCTTCTGTAATGGAAGAGCTTTTTCTTCTCTTTGACTTGCTCTTAAGATCATTGCCCTTAATCATGTGGGGCGACTTCTGAAAGTAGTTTCCTAAATGCCAATTTTTATCCAGGTTTTAACATTGAAATTCATTTTTCTTTTCTTTTTTTTTTTTTTTTTTTCTTTTTTCTCCAAAGGCAGGATATAAATGACTCGACTAAAATTAGATTAATCCTAATAAGAATGTCACTTATCATTTCTGAATACATTACATTTTTTTTCCTATTTTTTTTTTACTTGAAATTTTACATGCCTCTTTAGCTCTAATTGCTGGTGTAATTTCTTACATAGACATAGTCTGTCCTCACGGTTGACAGCAGTGCTTAATGCAATGCCGACACCGCAGTAAGTTCTAAATTAGTGCATCGCAGTCCTTGCAGACGTGTTGAACTTTCTCCTTAATAAGTTTGGGGAAAAACTATATAATAATAATAAAAGCCCTTGAGTGCAAAACGGGATGAAAATGCACTCGGGTAGCAGGATGAAAGGAGGTGACGGTGGGATGCTGCGGCACTGAGCAGCGCTGTGTGTGTCCGGCAAGGTTGAGCTGGTGGCAGCTGAAGCCTCAGTGTAGGGTGGGTGGGCTCCCCAGGGCTGGGTCTGCTCTGGTTGAGGATGCTTGTGATGGCTTCTTGAGGGATCTATGGGGGGATTTTTATGGGGTCCAGCAGGGCAGAGCTGGGGGCTGCTCCGCTAACACCCACACCGACCCTGAGGCTTAAAGGACTACAGGCTTAAAGTCACTACAGCCCCTTTCCTGCTGGGTGTCCTGAACGCCCGCTGCCCTTGTGCAGTCAGCAAGGTACGTTGCAGTAACACCCTGCAATACAGCAGGGCAGAGCAGCTCTGCTCTGCATTCAGCAGTGCTGGCAGAGAGCACTGTGTGTGGGGCATTGCAGCTTGGCACTGGGGGAATGGCCACAGCGAGCACGGTGGCACTGTGGGGACATGTCCCCATCCTGGTGGCACAGTGCATGGTGGGGAGAGGACCGCAGGCAGCTAGTGGGATGCTGGGGTACAGCCCTGGGGAATGGCATTTGGCAACGAAACTATGGGGGGAGGAAGTGGTTGGGGGAACTTTGGTCTCCTGCGGCATCTCGTCAGCTTTCTTCCATGCGTGTGGGTGGCAAGCTGGAGGGTTTTTGTCTCTGGGGCGGGGATTGTGAATGGTCCCCATCCGTGGGTTCTGCCGGCAATTGGAAACAGCTGGTGTGGGAGCAGCATGAGGGTGGCCCGGGGAGTGGGGATGGATGGGGTGCTTCTACCCTGCTCCTCTTCCTCCTCCCCAATGCTGGTTAGTTTCTGGGCTTTAAACATGAGGTGCCAGCCTCAGGCACAGGGGCTGCTCCTGCTCGCCATCCCTGTGAACCTCACCTGGGCTAATTGTGAAGGCTGGTGGCATGTGGTCCCATTGTCCCTGTGCCTGCTAGGATCCTGGTGGGGCTTTCCCAAGGGCTCTGCTTGGCTTTGCTTACCCTGCTATCTGTGTTCTTTCCAGGTGCCAGCACATCCCTTCCCCAGGCTGGCTGGCGTCCTGGGCAGAGGGATATCTCCAAGGTAACTTCAGTGCTGTCTGGTGGTTCCCAGGGAAGTGATGGGGAACGCAGGCAGGCTGGGGCCTTAAGAAAAGCTGTCCAGGAGATAGGCAATTTCTCTGTTCCTGCCCTATCACCTTAAAGCAAATAGCAGAAAGCTCGGCCAGAGAGAGCTGCTGCCTTTTAGCTCCTTTGCTATTTGCCTAGCGATGCAGAGGAAAGGCCAGCCAGCGGTGTGAGATTTATGGGCCCTCCCAGGGTGCCTGCACTACCCTGCTGCAAAAGGGCAGTGCAAGATTAAAGCCCTCCGTAGGCTGGGTTTGGGTGTGGGGTGACACAGGCTGGCCCCAGTGGGTGCCAGCCACACTTAAGTGCTTTGGTTTCATAGAAGTCAGCACTTGGGACTAACCCTGAGACCAGCAAACTCATTTCCCTTTTGCAATCGCAAATCCTGCCTTAAAGACAGACGGGCCGGTCTGCAGTGTGACGGATTGTAGGAGGAAGTCCACGGAGCTCCTAATGACATGTCTGGAGAGCTGATTTTTGTGGTGGTGGCCTCCCTAAAGAAAGGGTTGCTGCTGGGCTGGGGTGAGCTTTCTTTAGCTTGTTGTGTTAAAAGTCTCTTTTGATGAGATGCTGCTGTGCTGGTGGGGGAGGAATTCTTGCAGCAGTGCAGGTCCAGGTACCCCTGCTGCTGCAAAAGGAGCAGCTTAGAGACTCACGGAATGGTTTGGGTTGGCAAGGACCTTAAAGATCATGTTGTCCAACACATCTCTAGATCTCTAGTCTTGCTGCTGCTCACCTCTGCATGGTGGAGAGCTGGGCTTGGCTCTGTTTAAACTGCAGTGCGTGGAGCTGTTGGTGCATTGCTTCCTGCCAGCTTGCACACTGTGTTTGCCTCAGCCCTGGGTGCAGAGAGCTCTGTGCCACCCGCTGGGTCTGCGCAGCGTCCCCAGAGAAGGGCAGACCTTCAGCTCTGGCAGCTGCTCTGACACCGGAGAAAGTAATGGGCTTTCTTGTTCCTCTCTGGCTTCTCATATTCCCCAAAGGAGGTTGTACATTTTATTAAAGTTCAGCCGTACATGTATCTAGCCTAAAAATAAAAGCAAGTACGAGCCAGATCTCTTTCAGCGAGGGGCGAGGCTTCAACCCAACACGGCTGCGTTGTGCTGGCTGTGCTGTGGCTGTGCTGCCGTCCCTTTGCTGAGACATGGGGAAGCTTGGAGGCTCCTGGCCCCTTCCCTGCTGAAACCCCTGAGCTGGGGCTTTATCCTGTTGCTGTGCAGGAAGCTGTGGCTTCTGCATCTCAACAGGACCTCCCATGGTCTTAGGAGGGGCTTTAGGAAGAAAGGGGCCATTTTCTGCCCTGCCAAGTGACTTTCAGGAACGCAGGCTGAGGTGGAGGCTGGGCTTATGCTGTCTTGTGGAACAGGCTCACTAGTCCTCGGTGAATCTCTTAGATTTTGTGTGCATGAGGACAAGGGGGAAAGGCCGGGGGTGGGGGGGAGGGGTAGAAAGAAAACGTCTTTTGAGCTCTTATGACTCATCTTTAACTTTTTTGTCATAGACCCATCCAAAACAGCCTGTGGTGTGGGGCTGAAAGTCCTGTATGGCCAAGTATAGCGTGAAGATTACAGGGCTGACTCAGAGGGCAGGAATATTGTGTGACCTGGTTACTGGGGCAGTTATTACACAGCCGGAGTGGACAGTCGTTATGGTTATTGTATGCATGCATTTTGTTATAATGGAGTGGTTAAGAAAGCCTGAATAAGTTCTAACGCAGACTGTAGTCCAGCCAGTTCCTAGTAATGACACGAGGGCTTGGAGAGATTTGCAGCTGCCTGGGAAGATGGCGCTTCCAGACTTAGCCCAAATTACAAAACCCGTTTCGCCACCCTGGGAGTCAGCAGATCAAAAGCAGCAGTGTTAGTCACGGGGATGGAGCCCCGGCCCTGTCCTGCCCGCGGGGCTGCTGGAGCCGGCATGACCCGTCGGTGCTGGGCTGAGCATCCCGTCGCACTGTGCTAACTGCTCCTGGCTTTCTCTCCTCTTCTTGCCCGGTTTCTGATGTCAGGATGAATCTTTCAAGCTACAGCAGCGCTTAGCCAAGGCACGCTGAGCAGCAGGGCCCAGGTTTGGCACGTGGGGTGCAAAGAGCTCAGTCACTTGGGGAGCCCCCCCATGCCCCTGGGGGGAGCCCTTGGTGGTGACCTGTCCCCACGCTCTACAGTCCCCTGCAGGACCCTGGTGCTGTTGCCATGCTCAGTTCTGGTGGGTTTTTTTTGGATTCCCATGTCTGGGACCAGTTGGGGTTTGGGCACAGCATGCTGCAAGCAGAGTGGAGATTGCTTCCTTGTGCCGTGCTGCTAACTGCAGCCTGTAACTTCATCCCTTCCCTTGTTTGCTTTCATTTCTTAATTTTTGAGGCCAAGCTTGTGGGGGGAAGGATCTTCCAGAAGGTGCCAGGGCTGGAGTCAGACCTCGGACTGGGAGAGCGGTGCTAAGCTCCTGCATAGGGCAGGGGGCTGCACTGCTCTGCTCTGGGGCTGCATCTGCATCACAAAGCGGGGCCTGGCGGGGAGGTCTCGCTCTGCTCTTGGGTTCCTTGGGCACGTGAGTGCCGCCGCCTTCCCTTCCAAGTGGGCGCTCAGCCGCCGTTGTGTGCCATGCCAAAGTAATTCTTTGCTTTGGAACTGGGAGGCGAAATCTCCTCCATCTTATTGCTGAGGGGTCAGGGAAGAAGTGGGAACCCTGCTGCTTGGACCTTGTTCCCTTTTAACCCGTCTCTCCCTCTCCCCCCAGCCTCCAAATGAATGGAGAAGGAGCGGGGCTGCAGCCAGAGCACGGGCACAGGCGTTCCTGGGCCTCCCCCAAACCAAAGCAAAATAGAAAAACAAACGGAGCTGAGCGGGGAACCCGATCCTCTTCCGTCGGATCATTTTGTGTCTGTAGCGTCCAGGCTTTGGGTTTTGGGTCCGTGCCGCTTCGGAGCAATTCTAGCTTTCGAAATTCCTGGTGGTGAGCAGGGCTTGGCTGCGGGACGTTGTTCCTGGCCGGGCTCCTGCAAGAGGAGCTTGGGCTCTTTGGGGGGTGGAAGGCACTGTCTGGCCTGGTGGTCCCACTCAGCTCCCTGTGCCTACCCCTCTGTGCTTTCCTCTTCCCTTGGCACCTTTAGGTTTGGTGCTTTGTGGGACCTGGGGTGTGCAGCTCTGGGCATGATGGGCCAGGGTGATACCATAGGATGTTCAATAAGGAAACTCTGTATGACTCAAGTTGGAGTGTTAGAGAGCGGATGCATGGGGGTAACCCTGCTCTCATGCATAACTTACAGAGATGATCTTCAGTTTGATATATATCATTTGTGTTAGTTTTCCAAGAGGTGTGTTACATGGCTGATTCCAAGCAGGGCCTTCTATTTCTTTGGTGCAAAACCTCGGCAGAACTTCCTTATCTCCTTGGTTCAAAGACGTGTCGTATCTCCTTCTGTTGTCTAAACAAATTGCAGGGCAGAGGTATCCATCGGCGAAGACCAGCAAGCTTAATAATATTAATAATTAATAATACAACCTGTACTGGGGGGCTGCAAGCAGCAGCAGAAGGGGAACACTCACTCCCCTGCACCTCGTCAGGCTGGGGCCCCGCAACCAGGGCTGCGCCTCATTGTCTCACTTTTCTCTCCATTCCTACGCCAATTAAAGAGCCGTGTTGCCATTCATGGCCCTTATGGTTTTGTTCAGTTGTCTGTCAGCTCTTGTCAAGTCCCCGTTCCCTTCCCCTCCCCCATTTTAAAAAACAAAACCTCTTACAAACCCTGCTTTGAATCGCATCTTACCTCATGCGCAGCGTGGGGCCCCATTGATGCACGGCGCGGGGCTGCGGGCACAGCGCTCCCCACGCCACCTTTGTGGCTGCCACCACCGCCCCACGCCGCAGCCTGACAGCATTAATTAGATAGCACGGCTTGTCTTTATTTCTGCAAGGGGAGGTGAGGGCTGATAGCGCTCGGGGGTAGAAATAGACTTTCTCATTTTTTATTATTAACTATTATTTTGGCCAGCTGCTTGATTCTGTTGCTGATGGAGCAGCGTATCGTGACTGGGACAGTAAGGAGTGTGCAGCATGCCTTTGGGCACAGTGCAGACATGGCACCCAGGATGCATCCCATGTCCTGTCCCAACAGCATCTATCCCCAGAGAGCAGGGACTGGGGCCCCTGGTCCCCCCCACCAAGCCGCTGTCACTGCATGCAGAGAGCGCTGCAGGTGGCAGCAGCAGCCTGCGCCAGTGGTCTGGCCCCAATTAAATCTCCTCCAAATGGCCTCAATTACTGGCTTGTTTTTAATTTTCCTTGCAGGGTTGGGATAAATAGTATTTGTACGGTTTGGGTGCTGCGCCTGCATACATGGGGTGCTCACATCAGTGCCTGGCTCCTGTAAGGGTCTCGTGCTTTCCTCCTCCTCCTCGGTCAGGGTGGGTGCATCTGGGGCGGATAGGCAGTGGAGCATTCTACTGTTGTGCTCTTGTCATGCAGAAGAGCTTTCACCTGGCAGGAGATGTGCGTTCGGTGTGCTGCATTAGCTTTGACCAGCCTCTTCTGCTTGTGTAATGGAGCTCATCTCATTACGGAAGCACTTGCCTTCTCTTGGGTGCTCTTATTCTGTCACCCAGCTTGGCACCCCCCCCTGTGCCCATGCAGGGACTCAGCACACCCACCTCTGGCTCTCCTGCAGCACAGGGGCCATGTGCAGCTTGCTGGCTGTCCCCTGGCTGGGGACATTGTTGGCAGCAGCGCATGCGGGCAGCACGGCATAGAGGCGTGCAGCTATAAATAAGCTGATTCAGACAAATGCCTTTGTGCAGGACGGAGCTGGGAAGTGGCTGTAATGCATGACGGCAACTTTGCAACTCCTCGGTGCCATGTGCACGCGGTCAGCGCCTCTCCGGCTGTGTCCGATCTGCTCTGCTTCTCTGCTGGAAATCCATCAGGTTCACCAAATGAACACCAGTCTTGCATTAAAGGAATGACTGTGTCTGGGTGATTAAAGCCCAAAGTTACCCCAGAGGTCCCATAGCTCCAGTGAGACAGACAGCTGAGAACAAGCACAGGGAATGGAGCTGTCCTATGGCAATCAGAAACTGCTGGAGTCCTCAGTCGGTACTGCTGGTGGCAGGTGTGGTGTGATCTGGAACCTGGAGTGCTTGCAGACTGTGAGACTGGAAGCAGGGAGCTGAGCATGGGCAGAGAAGCCTGCCTGGGGGCTGTGGGAATGGCCCTTTTTCCCCAGTGTGCTGTGTTTGTTGGTCCTGAGCTGGACTTCCTTTGCCACGTGGTTTGGTGTGTGACAATGAAAGAGGAACCTGCTCTGATGGCCGAGGGACTGCTGTCCCTTGTTGGCTGCTCCCATCAGTGTTTGTTGTGAGGCTGCTCTCTCATCCACTTGCTGAGGTGTGAGCAGTGCCGGCTGTGCTCAAGCTGGACCGGCAGCTTGTTTGGCCAGCTTGTGCTTGACACTTGAAGTCATGTTTCCCAATGGCACTGGCTGAGCAAAGCCTTGCTTAGGGATGGGCTGGTGCTGCCGGGCTGCGTGTTCCTTGGGATGTGGTGTTTCCAGATCACAGCTGAGGGCAGCTGATAGGGGTTGGCGCTGCGTGATGGGATCTGCGCTGCTGGGCGTAGGAGGGAGCTGGGGCACGAGGTGTGAAGCAGGAGCCTTGCTGTGTTCGAGCCCTGTGGGAGGTGTGGGGTAGTGTCCTGGCACCACTGCAGCCACCATCGCCCTGCAGACACACACGTGGAAGCTGAGCACAGAGCTTCCCCAGCTTCACCATTTCAGCCTCCTGCTGGGACCGTGAGGTGTTACCGATTTGTTTTTCGCCCCCACAGCTGGTGTTTACTTGCCTTCTGCTTACATTTTAACTCCAGTTTGATAATAAACCCCAATCACTCATCAGTGAAAAACTTGCAAGGGATTGCGTATGCTGGGAGAAACATTTACTTAAGTAGATTTAAGTTCATCTCAGAAGAGGCTGCTTCCTAGAGAGGTCCTGGAGGTCTCTATGGCTGTATGGTGTAGCTGCTGTGGCCCTGACAGGTGCCTGGGGGGGCTCTGGAGCAATGGGATCCTGTTCTGGGGATCCTACAGACCACAGACCCCACGGTCTGGGTGTCCTGGTCTAAGGAGCTCCTGTTCTGGGGGGCCCCTAGAGCTGGGACCCTAGAGATGTATGTGGGGGTGTGGGGTCCCCAGGGGCTGCACATCTCCATTCCCCAGTGCATTCAGCTTGCGTCATCGTTATGGCTTATTTCATTTCCCCCCATTCTTCCATGCTCCCCCTGTGGAAGCAGTGGGGGGTTGGGGTGCGGCATGGGGACAAAATGGCAGCCGTGTGTGGGGGGGGGGTAGGGGGGGATGGCTGGGCCACGTTGCCATGGCAACCCATTTCTGCCTCACTGATGCGTCGTGTAAATCCATTTAGAAACGAGAAGGGCCTTTTGTCTTTGGGAGGGTTGAATGGGCCTCATTAAACCTGAAATGTGGAAAGGAAAAAAAAAGGGGCCTTAAAGTGTGTCCGGGAGGGGGACTGGTTGAATGGGGAGCGGGGGGCTCTGTGGGGTGGTTTGCAAGAGGAGAAGGCAGAGCTGCAGGCTTCCCAGGTTGTGCAGGCACCCCACTTTGTGCTGGAGATAAGAATGGGATTCTGTTTGCACAGCCCCTTTCTTGTGGGATTGTGGGTGCTGGTAGCAGAACTAAAATGCTCCATGTCTGCCTCCTCCCTGTTGAATGAGGCCGAGGGGCTGCAAGTGGGGTGAAGGGAATGGGGGAACTGGGAGGGGTCACTCCAAGCACCGCTAACGAGGCAGATCCGTCTTTAATTCAGCTGCTGTGTTGGGGGGTGCGGTGGGCAGAAAGCCAGCGTTGTGTTTATCATTAGGGGTATTAGGAATGATCCCAGAGAATTACAGACCAGGGTGCATTGCTATGGAGCTGGTTAAATGCCTGCAGGGAATGGGCTGGGGTGATTAGCCTCGTGCTGTGGTGGGAACCACCTGTGGTTGGCGTTGGTGGAGGACATGAGCCGGTGGGCAGAGGTGGCTTCTGGCCTCTTTGCTAAGACTTGGGCTGTGGGGAATGTTGCCCAGGAACTTGGTGTGAGGGCTGAGGGCAGGAGGCTGCTCCTGGGGCTCCATGGCTGAAGGGTGGATGGATGGAGAGCATGGAGTTGGGACCAAGGTTGGATGGTGTAAAGGACCAATGAAAAACACTGACTTTTGGTGGTTGTGCTTGGAGCCAAGGCCAAAGGAGTGACTACCCCACGAGGCTGCTTTAAGGCTCACCTGAGTCACCGTGCTCTCCTCTCATCGCCCCAGCACAGAGCGGATACCGCAGAAATAGAAGAGGTCTGCAGAAGGGCAGTGGAAATAATTATACAGAGATTAGCAGGAAAAAGGAGATCGAAGGCTGCACTTAGCGGAGACTAAGAATAGAAGAGCACATGAAAGAAGTGGGATCTGAAAGCATGAGGATGGGGAATCACGTGCTTCTATTTACCCTTCCTTGCAGTGACGAAGAACTCGACAAATGGAAAGGTGATAGACACAGATGGGAGGTGGAAGAGAGCAGGGAACTGCTTTGCTCGAGTTGTAATGAACATCCTTCTGTGGGATATCTTTATTCCAAGAAGTTCACAAGAGTCAAAACGAAGAAATTGGATTGTGGTAGCACTGTAGATTGAAAAAATGAGTTTGTATGGAACTGGACCCTCCTCCTTCAGCACATGGCCTGGTAGCTGGGTAGGAACCTGGATTTCTTGGTGCTCCAGCACAATGCTGCTGCTCCTGCACCTCTTTGGGATGGATGTGGGCTGCTGGAGGCTGCCTGCATGGGCAGGAGGGCTCTTCTCGGGCAGAGAGCCCTCTCATCTGTGATGTGGTCGTGGGCTCCTGAAAAACAGGTGGGAACAAGGCAGGCAGTGGAGGGCTTCTGCAAATGCTTTTCATGAGTTTTTCCACTGAGTCTCCAGGTCTTTTACTGGACCACTTCAGCTGCAGAGCTGTTTCCTGTCTTGGAGCCCATTTCTGAGCCATGAGGACCTATGGGAGCCGTGGGGAAGGTGTAGCCCCCAAATAACCTGTAAGGCAAGCTGATACGCTCTCTTGGGAGGGTGAACTCTCCTGATGTGGTCCTCGGCTTCTGAAGGCCTAGCAGAACCTGTAGCTCTTGCACAGCAGTAAATGCCATATCTAAATGTCTGTTTGCTGCTCTCTGCTCACAACATGTCACTCTGCCAGGCCCTCCTGCAGCCCTGGCTGCTAAGAGTACATGTCCTCCTTGCAAGATGGTTATTTTTGGATTTCTTTGAAGAAAACAGCATTTAGCATATGTCATCTTGTATGTACGTCAGAATTCATGCTTTGGAGTATCTTATCCAGGGAGAGGGTAGTTGTTCTGTGTTGTTCTGTTTTCTGCAAAGCCTGAAATACAGTAAGAGGTACGTTTTGTTCTTCAGACACAGGGAAATGTGATGCCTGCCCCAGAGGTTTTGTAGTTCTCATGACACAATAAGTACCTGGGCTGGGAGATAGGTTGTTCAAAAGCATGTTAGCCCCTTCTTTAAATTACATGTATATTTTCATGCAGTTTACCAGTTTCCTTTGTGCTGACACAGGCGGGCAGAGCTGGGATGCTTCAGAGGGAGGAGGCAGCAGGTGCTGTGGGATGCATCTTCCTTTGCTTGAGGAGCATTCTGGGGTACAGAGTCCTGTAAACTGAGTTGGGTGCAGCCTGGTGCAACAAAGGCCACAGAAATCCCCCCAAGTAGCCCAGCGGCATATTTTGAGGGATTATCCCTTATCGCTCTGGTCCTTTTCCTCTCCAATTAAATCCCCTTTGCGATGTCAGTGCAGCCGTGCCTGACACCAGACACTGTGCAAGCTGGGGAGCATGGAGCCTGTGTCACTGCATTGGTCCCACTTGTCGCACCCGTGTTGCTCTGTCAGCTCCCACAGGGGGTTCAGAGGTTGTCCCTTTGATTCCACACTGGGGCTGGGATCTCCCCCAGGGCCCCTGAGCCCCTGTCTGGGTTGGGGGCTGCCCCCTGGTTGGGTTTCTCAGCTCAGGCATCTCTGGCTTGCAGGGGCTGGCTGCCAACAGAGCTCCCCTTGTTTACCCAACTCGGAGGAATTGGTTTACAAGGCTCACAAATACCCTTTTCACCTTTCCCATCAGAAAACACCTCCCGAAACAATGAGGAAATTGGACGCTGCCACCTGATATCTCCCAAGGAACCTGCAGGGCCAGGAATTTGTGGGGCTGCGGGGCCGGATGGTGCGTGGGGCTGCACTTTCGGGATGCAGTACTGGGAGTCCAACTGGGTCTGTGGGAGACAGTGCCAGTGCCACCAGCATCACTCTGAGGTGGTGAGCTTGCTGGGAATGCAGGTGACTCAAGTAGCTGTAGTTAGTGTTTCCCACTGTGTCTGATTCTGAAAGAAAGGATGCGGAGATGTTCTCCGTGAGGTGCTAACTGGTGGTGGTTACAAATACTCCATGAATCAAAGCAGAAATGTACTCCTTGTCCCAAGAGGGGGCACGTGGGGAGGCTGTGTGCTCTATGAGAGGTGCTGGGTTGCAGGGACGGATGGAGCTGAGCTCGAGCCAACCGCAGCAGCGCTGTGCTCGGGGGTGACAAAGCCCTTCAGCTGTCTCCTTGCGGCTGCGAGGCTCGATCTCATGAAGCACTTGAGATTTCCAGATAAAAAGGAGGCCCAGCTGAGCTGAGCAGAGCACGCTTCCCGATTTGCATCGGCTTTAAGTGCTTGCCGCTGGTTTCGTAGTGACTTGAAGGGCTCCAACCTTTAGACTTGGGAGGTCCTTGGGGAAGAAGCATCCCGGCGCGTGCAGCAGCCTGTTCTTCTCCAGCCCAGCAGCGGCTTTGCTTTCTTCCTTGTGCGCTCGACCCCATCAAATGCAGTGTGTGTAGCATGGGCACCTCACATGCTTGTGCTGGCACCAGTGCGAGATCTGAGAGCTTTCTTGCGGGGTGGTAGGAGAGCAGAGGGGGGTGGAGAGTGATAAGGCTGTTTGGTTCTGCTGCCCTTGAAACCATCGTGCTGTGATTCGCCCAGAAGAGCAAGGCTTTGGATGGCAGAGGTGCTGGGGAAGGTGCTGCAGGCTGTGTGCTGCCTGCTGCATTCCCACCCCATCACTGCCGTGGGGTCCACTCATCCCCAGTGCTGGCTGTAGCTGTCTGGGGCTGGGACATAAGTAGGTTATTGCTTTGAGCAACAGCCATCCTCCTCAGTGCTTCGCCAGTCTGCTGTATCCTAATTTAAGTTGTCTAATACACTGCATGTCTCGAGCTGCATCCCCGAGTGCTTTATTATACAGTTGTCAGTCACAGTTTCATCCTTAAGGTTGAATTGAATTTGATTCCGCTCCCCACCTTAAAGCAGGAAAATCATCCTCTGTATGGATGAGGAATACAGCTGATCCTCCCCAAAATTACAGTATGTGCTCTTAGGGCTCAACGAGTTCACCTTTTAATTTAAAAGTAATTTGTTCATTCTTTCCAGTTAACATCAATTTGGAGATGTGTCCTTGTAAGGATGAGTCACCTTGTGCCAAGAGTTTGAGCCTTTTTTTTGCCTTCAGAGACCCTCGTAGAGGAAAATTTCTCCTGTGCAAAACTTGCTCTGGTGATGACCAAGGGTGATTTTTCCAAATGCTTGGTGCTTTTCTCTTGGCTGTTATTGAGAGGAATGGTGCTCTTCACCTTTTTTGTTCTAAAGGAGAGTTTCTGGAGGCCTGGCTGCTCTCCCAATGGGATCTGTTTGCAGGCTTCCTGAAGATGGCTGCCACAAGCCACTGCTTGCAAAAAGCCTCCCAGTTTGAGGGAAAAGTCTTGATCTATCATTAAGGGTTCAAAGAAATGTGGGAGCTATTTTGAAGGTACTTTCAGAGCTTTCTTATCGTCACTAAGGCTGAAGAGCCTTGGAGACAGCCTGGCTTTTAGAGAAGAGAGGGAGCACACCAGCGGGAAAATGGAGGAGAAAACATGAGGGGAATAGAAGGACAAAGGGTAAGATGTGCATGTGGGCAGGAATCCTGTGCGCAGTAGGTGGAGGTGTGCGGTGTATGTGCAGGTCTGTGGTGCAGAGCTCCTGAAGCCGTGGGGATGGCAGTGATGGAGTGCTGCGTGCGGTGCCGGTGAACGGTTCTTGGTGCTGGCGTAGGCAGCCTGGAAAATATTGCTGGGCTGATGCCCAGGCAGAAGCTGTGCGCTTCTGAAGTTGAGATGGAGCGTTTGTGTTAAGAAAATTGGTTATGATTTTGTCCTTACAACAAATACAACAAAACGTTTCTGAGTTTTGTGAGATTACGGAATGCCGACAGGGAGCCACGTGTGGATGTTCCCTTATCGTCTCCCTCCTTCCCCACGTTTTCCCATCCTGCTGTGCTCAGAAATTGGCGTGACCTGACCCGGAGCCGCGGGGATGGCACATGGGCTGTGCTGGCACTGCTGGGAGGTGGATGGGAGCCCTCTGCCCTGGCTCCGGAGTCGCGAGACATCTGCTTGACTTGTTTGCGGCTTCCTGTTTGGCATCTTTTGGGCAGGAGGGAGCTGGCAGAGGCTGAAGGAGGGAATTTGAGTCACTCGGGAGCCCTTTGCCAGAAAACGTCTGACTCAGCCCAACTGCGGAGAAATGAATGTGGGATCCAGCTGCCTTGCAGGGTGGGAACCTGTGAGTGAGCATGCAAGTGTTTACTTGCGTTGCATGTCTGTGGCCTCGCATAGGGTGGGGTTGGTGAGCAAGGGGAGGGAGGGGCAGGGGCTTCTTTGCATCTCCGACTGAACATCTCCTGGGATTGCATCAGGGCACAGGCAGTGGGTGGGGGAAGCCTTTATCGCGTGTAATGCTCTGGCTGGGGTCCAGCTGACCTACTTGGTGGCTCACCTGGAGCGCCGGCTGCCTTCCACCTTCTTGCAGCAGCCTGGCTGCGGAGGGGTGAAGCTTCCTGCTCTGTTCTGGGGATGCTGGAGAGCCTTGTACCAGAGGTTGTGGCTTCTAGGAGGCAGAACTGTTTCTACACAGGTGGTCGAGTGGGGATGGTTGAGACTGTCCCCATTCCTGATGACCTGCTTTCATTGCTCAGGCTACTGTGCCCTGCTGTCCTCAGAGGGATGTGAGAGGCAGATGGGATGATGCAGCCAGCACACCCAAATCCAGCTCCATGGCTGAGGCAGCGTGGATGGAGGGCAGTCATAGCTTCTGTCCCCACGTGTGGCCTCGTGGAGCTGCTCCATGGGCTGATGGCGAGGTGCAGGCAATGCCTGCGTCTTCTGTCCCTCCCGATCCTGCAGTCGAAACCCGACTCAGGAGCCCTTGCCGAGGGCATCGGGTGTGTGTGGGCTTGGGATCCGCCTGCCTTCCCTGGCGTGTAAATCTCGTGTAGCGAGAGGCCCGCAGCCTGGGCTGCTGTGGCTCCGGTTTCAGCGGCTTCTTGCTAAGACTTGCACAGGAGCCACAGAGCAGGTTGGTCCTGTATGTTTGATGCTGTTTCTTTGGTGCCTGGAACCTCAGCCCGCACTGCTGACGCTGGGAGGAGGCAGCCCCATTGCCATGGTATGGGGCAGGGGCTGCAGAGAAGAGGGGAGCTGTGGATGTGTGCAATGCAGGCTGGTGGAGCGCAGCTCTGGTTTGCACAGATTACATGGGGGAGTTGCAGCAGAGAGCTTTGCAGGAACATCCATTCCCATGTTATCTTCCATCAGAATGCATTACGTTGCCTACATCAAAGTAGATACTCTGCTGCTTCCCTCCTTGTTGCCCTAATCCTCTACTTCAGAGTGTTGCTCCGCAATAACGAAATCTGAATGTTAATTATCAGCACATTGCCTTCCTTCCCTCTGCAATGCCCTGCCTTCCAGCCCCAAATAGCTTTCCTCCCTCCTTGCTCCTCTCCATCCGGTCCTCCCACGCTCCTGGGCACGCCGCTGAGCCTCAGCAGTGGCCGGGTGGGTAGGAGCTGCCCTGCGAGATGCTTCCCTCTCTGCCATGTAAGGACAGGAATTCCTCCGTGAGCGGGGCGGGGAGGGATCCCTCCCCACTGCTCCCTAATTACAGCCGGCCCTGCAGGAAGCTGGCTGCCTTGCCTTGGGGCACACCACATGGGCAGAACCCAGCCCAGCTCTGCAGGACAGCAGTGGTGGTGGGAAGGTTCTGGCTTTGCTGCTTTGAACAGGAGAGCTTTATGTTGGTGTCAAACAACAAAAAAAGCATATTGTGGAGGGAGAGCAGCAGAATTTATGTCCAAAATAAATTGTAGGTTGAGCGTGGAGTGGAACACCTGGGTGTGAGTGTTGCTGATGTCTCTCCCTCTCCTTTTCTTCCAGATTCATGAGTGGGAAAGGGCTGGTCATCTACCCAGAGATTGGGGACAAACTGGACATTATATGCCCCAAGGCGGAGCCATCCAAGCCTTACGAGTACTACAAGCTGTACCTGGTGAAAAAGGACCAGGCAGATGCCTGCAGCACCGTTATGGACCCCAATGTGCTGGTGACATGCAACCGGCCCGAGCAGGAGATCCGCTTCACTATCAAGTTTCAGGAGTTCAGCCCCAACTACATGGGCCTGGAGTTCAAGCGGCAGCAGGATTACTTCATCACATGTGAGTCGCCCTCCTCTTCCTCGCCGTGGGCTTCGGGGGCCTGCAGAGTGTCACCAGGCACTGCTTTGGGACTTGGCTGCTGCTCAGTGCTGATACGCATGGAAAGTATTTCCCACTGGATGGGAGAAGGGAGGAATGTGCTGGCCAAGGGGTCCTGGGTCCTTATCTGGCAACGCCAGGAGCCAGGATGGCCCCTCCAGCAGGGAGGGACCTGCCTGCAGCTGGAATGGTTTCTGTGTCTGGAGAGGTTTTGTGACTGGAGCTTGTTTGTGGAGCCAGGCTGTGAGGCTGGAGTGCTGCAGGGCCGTCCTGTAGGGCACTGGGATGCTGATGGTGTGCAGAGTCTCTCAGCCGTCCTTGATGCCTGCCATGGAAAGCAGCCTGGGGAGCTGCTCCTGGAGCTTGTTATGATATAAGTGGCTGTAAAATCCTACACGTTGGCCTGTTGTCGTTGTTTCCATCTGTAACATGGCACTGTAGAAGTAAGGAGGCTGAGTTTCCTCTGAGCACCCAGACGATGCGCATGGGATGCACCTATGGGTACCAACCAGCACATCCCCATCGTCCATGGTGGCTGTGAGCTCGTTGCTGGGGCTGCATCATGGTGCTGTGTGATGTCTGCCTCCTCCCTCTCCCTCTGCCCCATGCCTTGGGATTTCTGCTTGGCTGCTCACATCGCGTGCGAGCCCACAACACAGCAGCCGGGAAAGGGCATGGAGGCCCTGCTACCCCCTGCGCTCACTGTCACATGCTGCGGGCTCACTGACAAGCAGCCTGGCACACAGGGGTCAGCTGAGACTGCAGGCTGGGGCACTGGAGTCGGTCAGAGAGGTATTTTTAGCCTGAGCTCTCTACTGTCAGAGTGGATGGCCAGGACCCTACAGGCATCCTCCAGCTTGGGGCTGTGGGGCAGGAGGTACCGCAGAGATGCTGCCAGCCTAAGAGCTCCCTGCTGCCCTATCTGGTGTTGGAAATTGCTTTATTTTCACTGCAGCTTAATTTCACTAAGCCCGGGACTGAGGAAACAGCCAAATGGGCTCCTGCAGGTCAGATTTCAGCCCACCCTTGGATCCTTAGCATACATTTGCTCAGCTCTCTATAATGCTTGGCTTGAGCATAGGATGGTGTAAAAGGGATTGCAGCAGTTTCTTGCCAAAACAGCCCTTCTGCTCACCTGCTCCCAGACCTGTAGTGCTGCAGCTGGGTGAGGACCTGGTACAGCAATGAGCTCCTCCTGCTTTACGCACGCCTGCTGGTCCTGCCTGGCTCGCTGTGTGTACCCAGGGTTGGCTGCAGCGTGGTCGCCGTGAGATGGGACAGAAAGCACTGTCAGAGGTTTTCCTTTTGTGTTTGGGGCAAACACCAGGAAGTGCTTGGGCACACTTGGTCCTGCATTACACCTCGAGCTGTACCCCTGGCAGCTCTCGTAGCACTAGTGAGCCCACCACCCTCTGCAGCTGGAAGTACCTTTCCAGGACAAATGCATTCACCAGAACAAATTCAGAGCCCATAGAAGCCCAAGGGAGAACGAGTGCATGGGTTTCCTTGTTGCAAATCCTGTGCACCTGGGCTGCCAGCACACCTGTCCCCTCCCATGCCACCTCCTCAGCTGCTTGTGTTTGTGTTATCTGGCTGCTGGTGTGAAAGCAGTCTTTTTTTCTTTTTCAATTATTATTTCCTGCCTTGGTTTTCCTTTCTCCTTTCAGAGTTAGAAGACTGCAACTGCATTTTTATTCCACTACCAGAACATTGAACCTTGTCCCACATGCAGCAGTTTTCTCTCATGTTTGCACTGAAATCTGGTTTCCATCCGAGCACTGAGGAATCTGGAGGCTGTCACACTCCCACTGCCCCCCCCCCCACCATATCCCGGCCTCCACCCCAGGAGCGGTGCTGGTGCTGTTGTGTCCCCCCGGTGCCCCCTGCCCGTGCGGCTCCGACCGTTTCTGACTTTAATTTCTCTTGACTGCTTCGTGCTTTGAAGCGAGCCCTGGCGGCGCGGGGGCCGGCTGGCTGCTGTGTGCTGCTCTTTGGCCCCTGGGTGGGCTGGGGATGCTCCTGTGATCTGCCCGTAGCCTCTGCCCAGCAGCCCCAGGAACTCCTTCTGCCAAGAAAGAAAATAGCCAAAAAAACAAAGTCAAAAGTCTCCCGAGCAGACCACCCACGTGTTTTCTTTTTTTTTAAATTTTATTATTTTTTTTCTCTTTTTTTTTTTTTTTTTTTTGTATTCCTCCAGCCTGATCAGACACACAAAAGGATTTTTCTTCCTTTTCTCCTGCTGGCTCTAAGCCGGGGGATGCAGCACACGGCCTGGCAGTGGCCACCTGCAGGACAGTGCTGTCCCAGCCTCGCTGCGAGCGCTGCGGTCCCATCCCCACCATTCAGGGCAACCCCCCCCCCCTGTTCCCCCGCATCACGTTGGATATGCCAAGCCTCGTTTAGGGCCACTTTTATCACCGAGGGACACTCAGCCCTCGGCTTAGGCTGCTTTAGTGATGAAAAAGGCTTTTGAAAGCAGACGTAACCTCTCCCCATCCTCTCTGAATCCTTGCGCAGAGCCCCTCAATGCCAGCCAGAGGCTTTCATTAAAAGCATCTTTTCTCCCGTGGCTGGACAGGGGAAGGTGATTCCTCTCCCTAAGCCTTTTCATAAAGAAAAAGATGCAGGAGCTCCTGGCTGTGCGGCGGGGCTGTGCACAAAGGCACGGCAGGGCTGCGGGGATTGGGCACAATTTGGGTATTTGGTGCTTTGCTTCCGTTATTGCTCCTCGGCACATGTGGGCTCAGGGCAGCCCATGGGTTCTTGTGCATTTGGTCTCCTGCTTTTGGGGTCTGGTTGGCACCTGGTGATGGGGAAGGGGAGAGGTTCTTTGTGGCACGGTTCCTGCTTTGCTCTATGGGGAGGTGAATCCAGCGAAAGCAAATTCTCACTTCCTGCCCATTGGGGCTTCCTTTCCCAAGCACAAATCCCAGCCTGGGCAGGCTGCTGGGCAGCCAGGGTAGGGCTTGGGTTGGGTTCCAGACCCATCTATGGATGTGGGTGCTGCTGCCATTCCCAGGGTCGGCAGGGTGGCTGTATTGTGTGTGGGGGTTTAGGACATGCTGGTGAGGAAGCTGTCACTTGTAAATGGCTGTACTGGGAGGGAAGGATGGCTCTGAATGCTTACAAACAGGCCAGCAGATGCTTTGTGGACTTGCAGGAGCAAATGCATTAGGAGGTGAGAACTGCAGAGCTGTGCTGTCATAGAGGTGTTGGAGGGTCCTTGAGATTCTGTTGCAGGGTCCCAGACCTGGCCATGCCTCATTTCAGCCTTATCTGCTCCTGTTTCCTGCGATCTGTTCTGCTTCTGTGCATGTCCTCATCCCCAGTCTAGAAGCATCTCTGTTTTTTTGGGTGCAACTCCTTCTCATCCCCCTCTGAGCATGGTGGGCAGACTTGTGTCTGACCTCCCCCCCCCCGCCTTCAGGGGAGCAGTGGGAAGGCAGCTGCTGAATGCCCGTCCTCTGCAGGGTCATTAGCTGAAAGTGCTGAAGTAGAAGGGAGGCAGCAGAAGAGATGTGCTTCACAAACCGAGTGCGCTTGCTGTTGATTGTTGGTCTTTAAGCACTTCAATCCATTTTTGATGTAATAATGTTTGTAATCCAATCTAACATTTTTTGGCAGCAGAATTCAGTAAGACCAGATACATTACACCGGCTGTTCCCTTAAACCCCTTGTCTTGCATTTCTGTTTTTAGATGCAATTAGACCCAACCTGGCAAGAGCTATTGTTGTCAGCCATTGCTGCCTCTGCGATGTGGGTCTCATCCCTGGGCCTTTCTTCCTCAGCACTTTTCTATTTCTATTCTAGATTGAATTTTAATGTGGAGAAGAGGGTCACCTGTGTACTGCCAAATGCCAGAATCCTCCTTTTCTTATTCTCTTTTTTTTATTCTTTTTTTAAAATTTTTTATATACTTTTTTGGGGGGGGTCACATTGCTGTACTTCCTTGTCCCTTGTCCCTTATGTGCACAGCTGCAGTGCTTCTGGGTGGGGGGGGGCCGTGCTGGGTACCCGCCAGCCACACGCTCTGCTGCTTTCCTGCTGGTTCCATTTGAATGTGGCCGCTTTCATGTGCTCCTCATCTCCCGTCCCACAACTCGCTGGGTGAAATCGAGTTGAAAGCAAAAGTGCTGTTTGATGCCTTGATGAGAGCTGTGAACTTCTGCTGATAAAACCCCAATTAACCAACTTCCTCATGCTTCATCCAAATGGGCTGCAGCTGCGCAACCTCCTTGCCCTTGCGACATGGCTGCAGGGACGCACTCTGGGAACTGAGCTGTGGCTGCAGGCTCCTCCTCCCTGGCTGGTGGGTCTAGGGGTCCCAGAGCTGTCCCTCAGTTTGGGGGTCTTAGAACTGTCCCTCAGTTTTGGGGTCCTGGAGCTGTCCAACTTGAGTATGTAGATCCTGGAGCTGTGCCTAAGTGTGGGGGTCCTGGAGGTCTGCCCCGCTGGGGTCCCCACGGGAGGTGGTAGTGGTGTGGGGGACGAGCAGGCTCTCACCGTGCCTGACTCAGAACTTCAAAGCCCCTGAGCTGGACATGTCAAACCCAAATAATGGCCCTTAGACAACACGCGGTTCCTTGTCTCGGAGGCTTGTCTGAAGACCGTGACCACGGTAAATGCGATTTTGTTGAGCCCTGTCCCTTAAGCCTCTGCCTCTTTTCTCTTCTTCTCCTCCCTCCTGACCTTTTCGGCTCAGTGCTGTCCCCGCGCAGGCCCTGGCAGCTGATCTCATGGCTCAGCCTTTCACGGTGCTAATAGGGATGAAAAGCCCCATCAGAAAGGGCCCGCATCCCTGCGCCCGGCTGGGAGGGCAGTGCCCAGCACTTTGATCTGCTGCTGCCTGCTGTGCCCCGTTCTGGAGAGCCCAGCTCCCTGCCAGCAGCATGGGGGGGTCCTCAGGGTGAAGCGCAGCATTGCTAGGAGGGAGCCTGTCCTCAGCAGTGCTTCCTCCATAGCACAGGGAAAACCAAAGTGTGGCTGCTTTGGGAGCGAGTTTTTACCAAGGCCCTTTAAAGGCTGCAGGAGCCTTCAGCTTGAGGATGGTTTGAAACAAGCTCCCAGCGTGTGGGCATGCCTGGGGGTGTGCAGCCGATAAGCGCAGGCAGCCGATGCGCCACGCTTTGTTTTAAATCACTGCTGCTCCCTGAGCCCCCCGTGCTGCTTTTCCTTTTGCTGCTTGCGCACCCACAGTGCTTTCATGGAATCACAGAGTATCCAGAGATGGAAGGGACCCATAAGGATCATCTAGTCCAACTCTTGGCTGCACAGAGGACCACCCAGAAATGCTTTCTTGTTCTTGGTGAGCTCAGCCCCTGTAGGAGCTGCCTGCACTTTCTGCATTGCCGTGGGCTTGCCAGTGTCCCTTAGCTCTGACCTGTCCTCACATGGAATGTGTCATGTGTTGCTTCTGCTGTGCTTCTGTGAGCCGAGCCAGTGCTGCAGGCTCTGGGAAGCACTGCACCACCTGCTCCATGGGACGTGCAGCCCTGCAAGCAAACTGGGCTCTGGTATGAATGAATTGCGATATGTAGCTCCTTTCCATCTTCGTTTAATTTATAATGGTTTGCATTTTGAAATCCTCTTGGCTGGCCTGTCTGTGCTGGCAGAGGGCTGCCCTGCTGCATGCTCACCCCCTGGAGCTTGCCTTGCTGGGGAGGAAAAGTTTGTGTTGCTGTTTGAAGTCACTCTGCCCTAAAACTGATGGTTTTGCTGCTGTGTGATGATGCCATGCTTTGATCCCAGCTTGCCTTGCTGGCACAGGGCTGTGTGCCCCCATCCTACATAATGCTCTGGCCACCAAGCAGGTGTGTGCTGGGGACCAGCCTTCTGCCGAGCATCCCTTGCAAGCACCCATCTCCCATGGCTTGGGGAAGCAGCAGCCCCACGTCCCAGTATAGGGCTGGGATCAGGATGATGGTTGGGGCTGTGTCCCATCCCAGCTGTGGGGCTGTTTGCACCCATGTAACTCTCTCTGCTGCCAGCAGATTCCTGGCGTAAATGCAAAGTGTGTGCTTTCCTCTGGGCTGTCCTGCAGCGTGCCCCAAACCCTCTCCCTCCCTGCTGCTTCCCACCTTCTGCATCTTCCAGCTGCAGCCAAGCCCAGCAGATCCTGCTCCCAACACATCTACGCATAAATCAGCCGCTCTGCTCCCTGGTAACTTCGGCTTTGCTCTGAGCCACCTCCAGCTCTGCATCCAGGCAGCGCCAACACAGCCCTGCTGAGCCCACTGCAGCCGTGCATCTCCGTCCGTCTGTCCTTCGGGGCCCCGCGACAGATTGCTTGGTCGGAGTCACAGATGTTTTGCTACCTAACCAAGGAGATTTACACCCTGTTAAAACTCAATAAGTGCTTTCCTCCTGCCAGGGTCCCAGCGGGGCCCACAAATGACTCTGGCAGAGCATCAGGTGGAGAATTACATGGCACTTTTTTTCCTGTGACGTGCAGCTTGCTGCTCAGGGCTGCGCCTGAGCCTCTGCAATAGTCTCTCTCCTCCTGACGCTGCCTTTTTTTGGAAGGGGGTGGATAGATGTAGGACAAAGGCTCCATTCTGTGACCCGATCCCACGTGGACTCTCAGTGTGTTGGATGCAAGGAGAGCGTGCAGCCGAGCGGTGCTGCGGCACTGAGCCGTGCTTTCTGGCCCTGACAAGGTTACCTGCCGCGTGGCTGTGACTCTTAATTACAGTGCTAATTAGAGCTGATTATAATTTTTCCATCAAAAAACTGCTTTTCTGGGAAATCACTTCCTCGATGTCATCACTTGTGTTCAAGCATCTTTCTCTGTGTGGCACCTCGGTTCTTGCCCATGGGCAGCAGCAGAGCATTGCTTCCAGGAGTTGGGCAGGTGGCCATGCAGCCAGGATGCTGAAATGCAAATCTTCTTTTGCACAATTCCCTGTGCCACACTGAGCACACTGTTGGTGTGCATTCTCACCTGCCCTTGCTGGAGTTGTGCTTTGCGGTACAGCTGCCTCTCTCTAAGGGATGGTTTTAACAAAGTGTTTTATTGGTCCTGGTGTTGAGTTGGCCCTGATTGGCAGAAAGCTTCCCTTGCCCCAGACAGACCCAGTGAGCCACTTAATGTTTTGCAAGGTGTATCTGAGCCACCGGCCCCTGCTGGGGGGCCCCACCAGCCCCCAGTGCCCCCACTGCAGGGACTGAACCTGCTTGGTTCAGTGCTTTATTTACTTACAGCTAAGTTTGTTTATTTACGTATTTATACAGATAGTATGTATTTATGTATGTATATTTAATTTTCAACATGCATTTATTTATTCATCCAGCCTGTATTTATGTAGCCAGGTACAGCCCAAGGCTGCCTGCTTGCTGCTGGTGGGTGGCAGTGTTCCGCACGACCCCCTGCTTGCTTTGTGCCATCCTTTCCCTTCTGGGGACAGCTGGAGCTGTGTGTCACCACCGTGTGCCACCAGCTGGATCCCCACAGTGTGGCGGTGCCAGTGGAGCTGTGCTGGAAGTGCACTGCTCTGCACGGGGCTGTGCCTGTGCCAGGTGGAGCCATAAGAGCTGCCTATGTTGGTGTTTCACAGCTGTTGTTGGGGTTGGTGCTGGAGGAGCTGCGATGTGTGTGTGGGTTGTGGCAGTGTGGGCAGCAAACAGTGCTGGGAAGTGAGAAGGATTCGCACCCCACTGCTCTTACAGCCCCAGCTTGTGTGCTCCTGGGATGGTACATTCTGCGGCAAACACCCACGTTTTTCAGCACTCTGTGGGACCCCGTGAAGCAAAGAGGAGGAGGCAGTGAATGAATAGGGTGTGCTGCTCGTTGAACTCAGCTCAAGGTTAGGCCAGTGCTGGGGGCTGCAGCATGTCCTCGAGCTTTAGGGTGCCAGGGGGGAAGCAGTCCCCAGTGCTGCTGTTAGCGTGGGCTCTGCTGTGAGCAGAGCTGGGCTCACTGGCTGCTGGCTGGCCGTGTGAAACCCAAGCCCTGTGCCTCTTGCAGCAGCCCGGGGCTGGCCTGGATGCGTGCGCATTGCTGGGGCTGCGGGGCCCCTTCCCGGCGCAGCTGCTGTTGGGATCGGAGGCGGCTCCCAGCCCTGCTGGCAGCCCGACAGCTTCATCCCCGGTGTGTGGGGAGGGTGCAGGGGGCTGTGTGCGGGGCTCAACTCCCCCCAGCATGGATGGGGAAGGATAAAGTAATGGGGGTTGTAAGAGGAATGTGTGCTGGTGCCCCAGGGCTTGCAAGGCAGCACATGTGACTGAGCACACTGTCTCCTTGCTGGGGGAGCTGCCAGTGTCCCTGTGCTCCTGCAATGTCCCAGTGCTCCTGCAGCGATGTGCTGGCCCCAGTGGGAAAGAGGGAGCGAGATGCTCTGGGATGGGGCTGAGCACCACTGCAGCACATGCACCAATGCAACACCCACAGCGTGGTCTGTGAGGGTGCAGAAAACAATCAGAAAGATGGGAGGGCAGAGAGGGTGGCATGAGCTGTTTCTGTTGTAAACCTTCCTGGAGTGTGTTTGTAGATCTGCACCCAGAGGTGCATGAGGTGTGTGCAATCCAAGTGCAGGGCTTGGGGCTCACCGAAAGGAAGGGAAATCCACCGTGAGCTCCGCTGCAGGCTGTGAGATAGAGTGTGGAAACCTGAATCTTTGACACTTCTGGGGGCGAGGGGAGGGCTGCGGGCCAGCGGCCGCGCTGTATCCATGCGGTACTTGGCTGGGTCTGCAGCGGGGCTGTTGTACACAGATGGAAGAGTAATTAAGAATAATAAAAGGAAAGAGACTTGGATTCGCTACAGTCTCAGCACATTAATTGTGCTTTGGGGCCCAAATCATAACGGAGTCCTGCAAGAGGGAATCCAGAAGAGAAACCAAACGTCTCACTCTGTCCAAGGCTGACCGTTTAAGAGACCCTTGCCTTTATCTGCTGCCAGGTATTACTTCCAGAGGTTCCAACTTGCCAAAACTGAACTCTTGTCTGAAATATTTTTAGTGGAGGAAACAAAGTGATGGTGCAGCTCTAAGTGCAGTGGTAGGAAGGCGGAGAGGATGCATTGGGAGTGCAGTGGGACAAGAGTGGGAGTGCTGCTGGAGTTCCCTCCCATCCCCGTAGCAGGTCCATCCTTTGGGGTGTGCTGTGAGCTGGTGCTGGGTGCTGGGTAGGTCCTGTGTCCAGGGACTAGGGCGAGCGGTGTCAGCCTGCTGCATTCCTGCCTCCACAGAGGCTGAGCATCTCTTCTAAATTGACAAGCAATTACATGGTTAATAGTATCAATGTTAAATCCTCATCGCTCAGCAGCCTGAGGCTTAATGCTTCATTAAGGCAAAGGCATCTAATAGCTCTCTGGGCTGGGAGCTGCGCTGTCTTTAAGCCCAAGTAGAAGTGATTTGTCTGGAGGCTGCTTTTGTTCTCCTGGTCCTACAGGGAGCAGCGAATCCCCTCGGATCCACAGGGATGTGGGTAGGTGGCTCTGCACTGGGCACGGCTGTACCCGGCCCTGTCACTGTCTGCACTGCCAGGGTGTAAGATCTGCCTCATCCCATCCCTGCATCTCCCCAGCTGCATGCATCACTTTAGGGGTCTGTCCTGTGAGTCACCTGAGGCCTTGGGGCTGCTCCCATCCTGCAACAGCCTCGTGGTGCTGTGGGGATGCAGGGATATGGTGCACAGAGGGGCAGCGGGTCTGACCCTGCCTGCTGCCACGTGTGGCTCTGCGTCACTTCTGTGTTTACTGTTCCTGGCTGTCTCCAGCATCCCACCCAAACAGTAATCTTCTCACTGAACCCGCTGTGCAGTAAATGTGTTTTGCCTTTCTCTCCCATGTGTTGCTTTGTATTAGGTGATGCCATTTAAAATCTGTGCTGCGCAGTGCCATCACAGCTCCACACCTGTCTTAGCAGCTCTCATCAGCAATACCTGAATGTCACCTGTGAGCTTTCATGTCATCGTTGGAAAGGTGCTTCCCAGGTTGCACATTGCTCCTGAGCCACTCCCATGCCTGCTGATATATCCTCATTGAGAAGCAAGTCGTCTCGGTGGTGCACCTGTGAGCTGCCCTCTTCTCTTTATTGCAGCTGGATTTTAGGCGCATTGGACAAAAAGACTTTTTCACACGGAACATCCTTATTTCCTTCCTTGCACTTCTCCAGCAGCCCTGCTAACCTACACGGGGACTGCTTGAGGTGCACAGGCTCTCACCTCTGCATCCTGTGCCCACAGCCCTGCAGCAGCCCCTCAGTTTCCCTTCACTGCTCACATACAGCCTGTCAGAAGCTGTGCTGCTATGTCACTGGGATGTGGCTGTGCTGCCTGCACCGCGGCTGTGCTTTGGCTGTGGCCTATTTTGGTACAGCCGGAGCTGAGGCTGCACGTCCTCGTTTCAAGCTTGTTTCAAGAGGCTGCAGTGCAGATGACAGCCATGGTTTTTGGGAGCGCTTTGCCGTTTTTGCTGCCCCTTTCATGTTCCCTCAAGTAGCTGCTTCATTTTTTTTGTGTGTGTGGCTCCCCTTTCAAAGCTACTTTTTCTCCTCGTAATTATTATGATCAGGATAAGAAGAGACTCCTTCAACAAAGTCTTGCACGCTGCTTGGGAGAAAGGGCGCTCAGCTGTGTCCTCTTCAGCCCATCCATGTGATTATCCATCTGGCACTCTTTGATATTGTTTGAACATTTAATATCTCGGTCGTATCTGAAAGCCATGTCTGTGGAGTTATTTTGGAGAAATCAACGTCTCCCATTGCTGCCACGTGCTCTACCTTTGCAAGATCTCCAGCACTGCAGCCATGCTTTCTTCTGGTCATTTTGCTGTCATTAGTTATCACCTCCTAAATAAGACCTCGTGGAATCTGTGGAAGTGGTTGCAGTGCTGTTCCCCCACCCCTGCTGGCTGTACAGGAGCTGTGTGGAGCAGGGTGCTCTGATGCTCCAGGCAATGACATGTGTGGGCAGGCTGCAGTCTGGGCTAGAAGCAGGTGGAAATGGGTCTGTCCCCAAGAGGTGCTGCCCGGCCCCTGACTGTGGGATGGTGTTGCCCCATTTCCAGATGCAGCACTGGGGTCTGTCAGAGGTGGAGCAGACCCAGATGTGCGTGGAGCAGCCCATGTCCCCTTTCAGTGCAGTGTGATGCTGGGCAGGGAATCTGTACATGGAACATTTTGGTTTATTTCACCCCAAAAGCAGTGCCTCTGGCCTCGGAGTGCAGAGCTGCTGTTTGTTCGGAAGGAATGAACTTCCTCAGATGTTTTTATGGGCTGTTGGAGCTTGGGCCTGAACTTGGCTCCAATTGGGAAGAGCTCATGCAGGCACTGGGAGACTTTTCTCTGCTTTCCCCATACATTTGCATTGAGATTTATGCTGATAGTGTTGTTGTCAAACTCTGACTTGTGGATGTCCAGCTCTGTCCATGGGCTGCTGGCTGCCCAAGAAGCTCTGATGAGCAAAACACTCACTGAGGTTGGACTGCAGGGAAGGTTTTGGACCGAGCAGAGGGCTTGCAGCTCTGGCCCTGGCAAGGGCGTCCTGGCAAGCTCAGCTGTGTTCCTGAGGGCTCCAGCCCCACAGGGAGACAGCATCAGAGCTCCCACAGCTCTCAGACCTACCCTGGCCCTGCTGCAAAGCATTACCCAGTCCTCATCCTGGTGCTGTTAACATGGCCCAAGGTGTTCCAGGACAGTAGGGATGTGTCATGAAAGGACACAGTCAGTGGGCTTGGTGGGATGGGTTGGAGTTTGGTGACCCGAGAGGTCTTTTCCAACCTGAATGACTGTGATTGTAAGGCTGCCCAGTGGAAGTTTGACCTGGCTGGTTTGGTGGTTTCCCCTCCTGTGCCCCATCCTGCTGTTGGTACCAGGGGATGCAGCTCACTGTGTTCCCACAGGAGGGAGGCTTAAAAAAATCTGTGCCGGCTAAAGAAAAAAGCTAATGTGAATTTAACTGACTTCTGCCCTGCAATTAAAGCCGTTCGAGCCCATTGGGGCTCTGAGTTTACATTCTTTACTGAGGTACAGTGTGTAATTATATATGTATAATTTAAACTGTGCATATGCATGTGTTCCCATTATACACCGAGGAGCAAAGGAAATTATCCAGGAATTAAAGGGGGAGGAGGGTGCAGGCACTGAGAATGGCTCACTTGTGTGGATGTGGTGGCAGGGGGAAGCTGGAGGGATCACATCCTCACTGCTGTGAGCATCTCTGGGCGAGGCGTGCCCAGTGCTGGCTGCTGGCAGCCGTGAGTGAGGAATAATGTTCATGTTCTTGTGCTGCACCTGATGGGGACTGTGCTGCAATCAGAGGAACCTGGAGCTGCAGAGAGTGCTCTGATGGGTAAATACATGGGCAGTGCTCATGCTGCTTTACAGAAACCACCCTGAGATGGTTGTATAGGGTGGGAGTTGTGTGGAGTGGTGTACACATCTTTTTCTCTGCTCCTTGGCGTTGTTCTAAGCTGGCCCAAGGGGACTAGCCACAGACAGGAGAGCTAAATAAAGCCAGCTTGTCAGCACTCTGTGTTCCTTACAGCTCTGTAACCTCCTGCCTCTTGTCCTTACAGCCACCTCTAACGGGACACTGGATGGCCTGGAGAACCGGGAAGGAGGGGTCTGCCAGACACGCTCCATGAAGATCGTCATGAAAGTGGGGCAGGGTGAGTGCTGGTGTGTGGGTACCCAAGTGCCTGGTGCAGGGGAAGGGCTTCCTCTGGCTGCATTTAGTCTGAGCGAGGCGAGCCAGGGGAGCTACCTTATTCCTTACTAAGGCTGGGAGGTTGAATTAGTTCTGTTTCCGTGCAAATAAGTTGCAGCTTGAAGCAGGCTGCCATTCTCAGTGTGCTCATCATCCTTCCATACCCACAGAGGAGCTGAAAACCCTTCCCATTTCTTTTTCTGCCCAGCCGCCATCATAGACCTGCAAGTTGTCCTCAGATGGCTTTGCTTCCTGATACGGCTTCCCTCAGCTGTGTGTTATGGCAGCCTGTCTTTTTGGTTGGGAAGCTGAACCAGGGCCCCAGTCCCAGCACACGGTTGTTTTTGGATTTTGGGGACATTGAGGCCAGGCCAGTTCCTGTTGAGAGCATGGACAACTTTCAGAGTTAACTCAATGGGCTTCAGGGTCTCTGCCCCCAGAACCTCCCTCTCTGGGGCTGCTTCCAGCTCCATCCATGCCACAGGCCTGTGTTGGCCCTGCTCTGCAGCTCTCCTGCTGCCTGCTTCTCATTATTTTGTTTTCACTCTGGGGCCAATATTTATAACAAACATAAGAAGCAGCACTGCAGCCTTGGCAGCCTCTTTTCCTTTGTGGTCCTGCTGCCCTATGAGGAGCGCACTGCAGCCCACACTCAGGGGGTCAGAAAGCACGAAAAGATGTTGGGTGTCGGACAAGGATGGGAAGCACCTTCCCTCCATCCTCATGCCTGTTCCAGGAGGAGCCCATCTGCAGTGATGCTCCCTGGCTGCATCCTTGTTCCTAGGTTTCCATACTGTTGGGCTTGCCCCAGCTCTCAGACGTTCAAAGCCACAGCAGAGTGGCTGTTTTGGGGTGGCCAACTGTGGTATGCTTGACTTGAGATTTCTTTATCCATTCTTTCTCCCTCAGATCCAAACGCAGTGATTCCGGAGCAGCTGACAACGAGTCGGCCCAGCAAGGAGGCAGACAACACCGTGAAAATTGTGACACAGAGCCCACGCCACAAAGTCCCCACGGTGGAGGAGCCTGGCAAACCAGGTAACGTCTGCACGAATGTGCTGTGCAGGCTGAAGCTGTGCTGCCTGTGCTGCAGGATGCTGGGCACTGCATCCCCACACCTGCTGCATCCCTGTATCCCCCAGCATCTCCATACCCTCAGCATCTCACACCCCAGCTCTGCACACGGTGGCCCAGTGAGGTGCTGCTGAGCAGAGCTCCCGGGCTGTTTTCCCAGCTCTGGGCTGTGCTGGCAGCAGTGCAGCAGAGAAGTGCTGTTTCAGCATGCTCCTCCTCCTCCTCCCTCTTCTGCCCATCTGTTCCTCCACGTACATCTGAGAGGTTTTGGAGGAGTTGAGGTCCTTGGGTTTTTGAGTCGAGCCAGTGTGAAAGCCCTTTGAAGGTGGTTTCCTGAGTTCCTGACCCTGCTGGGAGAAAAATGAAATCAGATGAAGTCGGGAAAAGTTGCTCTTTTCTTCTCCCGCAGTGCAGGCAGCCAAGCGACCGCCCCTCAGGGGCCCAGAGCTGTTGGGGCCAGGGTCAGCAGGAGGTGGGGGTCAGTCATCGGATATTGCAGGGCTCTGGGCACCAGACCCCGAGATCATTACTGTGTGCAGAGCTCCCAGGGTGTGCCCTGGTCACAGCCTGGGGCTGAGCCATGTGCTGGTTTTGGTGGGTGGGGATGGGGTGAGATGTGCTACGTGGGGCTGGGGTGGGAGGGCAGGGAGCCCACCTGCTCACACTGATGCCCATCTCCCTTCCTTACAGGTTCCGTCAACCAGAACGGCCAGGAGACCCAAGGTCCCAGCGACGGGTTCTTGAGCTCCAAAGTCGCCGTTTTCGCTGCCATCGGCGCAGGCTGTGTTATATTCATCCTCATCATCATCTTCCTCGTCGTCCTCCTGATCAAGATCCGCAAGCGGCACCGGAAGCACACACAGCAGCGGGCCGCGGCCTTGTCCCTCAGCACCTTGGCCAGCCCCAAATGCAGCGGGAATGCCGGCTCAGAGCCCAGCGACATCATCATCCCCTTACGGACTACAGAGAACAACTACTGCCCTCACTACGAGAAGGTGAGCGGGGACTATGGGCACCCTGTCTACATCGTGCAGGAGATGCCCCCACAGAGCCCAGCCAACATTTACTACAAGGTGTGAGGAGCAGCCTGAGCACGCCACGCAGGAGCGCCCGGTGGGGCTGGCAGCGGGAGGCATTGTGCTAAGCCATGGCACGGCACGGCGTGGGAGCACAGGGGTCTGGCGCCCGGCAGCGCCGCGCTCACTCGTGCGCTGCCTCTCTCCCTTTGTATTTAGTTTTGTAGTTCTCAGCTTTTGTAATCCCGAGACTTTGAGGGTGAGCTGCCAGAATCCTCCTCTCCTGCTCTGGACTGCGGCTGCAGCGCGCACTCTGCCTTCCCGCGCCTGCCTGCACACCGCTGGCACCCACGGACTCCCACCTCCCCTTCTGCACTTTGGGATTTCCCCTCATCGCCTCCACAACAAGTGCCCGTGCAGGGGCCTGGGAGCTGTGTCAGACGCCGCAAGGAGCAGCGAGGAGCCCTGGGAGGGAGGAGGATGCTTCGCCCAGGTGCCCGAGATGCAGAGAACTGTGCAGGGAGGAAGCTGGCAAACCCGATTTACTACTACTACTATTATTATTATTATAATTATTTTAAATTTTTTTTTGTAACATTTTTAATTTTGTGAATCGTGGCGGGATCCCCCCCCGCCCTGGGCACATGTCACAGCCTCCTTCCAGCACACCATCCTGCTGGCGCAGGCAGATCCGCCTCTGCCTTTTAAAACCTTTGTGTTCGTAGCTGTTGACTCTTTGTTTTAGTCTCTCTTTATAAAAAGAAAGAAAGAAAAAAAGAAAAAAAAAAATCACATAAATGATGTCTCAAGCATTCAGCGTGTGGGGGTCCAAGCGCTCCTTCTGCCCATGGAGCAGCAGCAATCCTGGGTATCCCCAGGGCATCCTCTTGCCCAGGGCTCTGGGCAGTGCGGGGCTGAAGTCGTCTCCGTGCAGGTTCCTGTCAGGCTGGGACTGCTGGAAGCAAAAGATGGAGCAGCTGGGGGTGGAGGGAGGGCAGGGCTGGTGGCACATCCCTTGTCACTGCTCCCGTCCCAGAGCTGGGGCTGCAGGTGGCCGCCCCTGGGTGCAGCCCTATAGCACTTCTCCTTGTAAAGGAAAACTGGAAAATAATCGTACAGGATGTTGCCAGGATCAGGCTGATGTCTGGGTCACCATCCATCCATCCTTACATCCATCCAGGCAAGGCTGCTCGCCCCTGGGGAGCTTCGCCCCCCCTACTTGTCATCCCAGCCCCATTGTGCCCTGACTCATGTTTGCAGGGGAGGTATCATAGTGCCACAGTGCTCAGTGCTCCACGTGCAGCCATCCCACAGCCGCCGATGTAGTTTCCCCAAGCTCAACATCCCTGGGTGCTCACCCAGCCCCTCCGTCACACCACATTGTGCCACTGCCCGGCCCATCTCATGTCCCAAAATGGAAGGGTTGAGTTTTGGGCTGTCCTGGTGGGACGCTTCCAGATTTCTGCCACCCTGGATGCACGCTGGGGCTGGCGATGGCAGCCCTGTGCCCTGCCTGTCTCAGCCCTTGTGTTCCTTTTTCCTTTCAGAAGTAGCTGCTTTTGCTCAGGGAGTGGGTGTGGAGCAAGGGGGGGGGGGGGCTGCTGCCTGCCATGTGTTCCCGGCTCCGCTTCTCACCCTGCCCTGGGCATGTGCCTGTGGCCCCAGACCAGGCTGCAAAGTGCCCAAAGAGCAAGAGAGCTGCTCTGCCAAAGTGCCTTGATGAGGAGAGGGCCGGGGGTGGCAGGAGGGGCAGCCCAATGGTGCCATCAGGGAGGGGCTGGGGCAGGAGTGAGGCCCTGAGCAAAACGTTCCTTTGTGTTGCTTTGGTTGTGCTGATGTGAGGCCGGGATGGAGCAGTGTGGGAGACCCCAGCTCCGCTCCCCTCCCCTGTGTGGGCATCCCTTCTCCTCACCCCCTACAGAACGCCCTCTAGACCCCCTCAGCCCATTGCCTTCCCCTATGGGTGTCTATGCAGATGCTGCACTGTGCTGGTGCTGCCTCAGGGCGCAGGCTCTGCTCTCCATCACAGTAAATTGTGTCTTAAAAATAAACAAATAAAGAAAACAAAATCCTCCAATCCCGACAATGTAACAATATGGAGGTCCCCCGGGGCTGTGGCAGCAGGGAGGGAGTTGAGATACAGAGGAGAGGGCTGGGCAAGGAGCCCCACGCCAAAAGCCAATGGCCGCATCCTCATAGTGGTCACTGAGTAGCCACATTGCCCCCCCTCTGTAGCTCCACAGTGGCATTGGGGTGCGGGTGGTGATGGGCAGACCTTGTAAAATAGGTGTGCAGGGAGTGGGGAGCGGAGCTTTTGGGTCTGACTGAGCCCTCAGTGCTGCGCCCTGGCACAGAGCAGCCATCCCTTCTGTGCTGCTCGCTGAGGGCGCTGCGCTCGGTTTTGGGTTGTTGGTATTTTGGGTTTGGTTTGTTGTTGTTTTTTTTCCCCTCCCCCCTCCCTTTCCCCTCCTGTTGTTTCCTTTTTGTTTCATTTGGTTCGTGTAAATAGTAGGTCTTTTTTGGAAGAAATAATGTAAAGATGTTTTGTATAAACTCCGAATTATTTTCTGGTTGCTTTTTCGTAGAAAAAAAAAAAAAAAAAAAAGAACAAAAACAAACAACAACAACAAAAAAAAACCAAACGAGAACTAAAAAAAAAAAAAAAAAAAAAGAAAGAAAAGAAAAGAAAAAAGAAAAAGAAAAAAACACAAAAAGAAAAAACTTTAACCAAGAGAACGGGTGTAAAACATTGTCATACTGCAGTCCACCCCGAGCCCCTGCGGGGGCTGTGCTGATGTGCGGAGGTCCCACAGTGCCCCTTTTGGGGGGGATTGTGCTGGGTGCTGCTGTGCAGAGTGCTCCCCATGCCCCACTGCAGGAGGGGTGCTGAGCGCAGGGGGTGCATTGCTGTGCAGGGCTGAGCGCAGGCTGAGGGCTGGGAAGTGCAACATCAGCAAAAGGAGCATCCCATTCGTCTCTATATATCGAACCCATAAAAGCAGACAGATGAACAATCATCAAACCTCCATGCAGTGTCCTGAGGTCCTGCTCTGCTGTTCCAGCCCTGCAGAGCTGCTGCTGTTGCAGGGCCCCTTTTTTACACTGTCCCTTCCTATGGGCGGGGGGCTGCCCGGTGAAGGGGGTGGCACTGTCTCCAGTGCAGGTGATGGCCCTGGGCACCCCGAGTCCCAGCTGCCCCCAGGAGCCCATGCTTTAAACCCACGTGGCATCTACAGAGGGAAACAAATGGGCAGCCCCAAGCCTGCACCCCTGCACAGAAGCACCCCGCGCCACTCCTGCATTTCAGAGCTGTGCCCATGTGCACCCCCTGCATAGCATCCTTCATGGGGTCCCTGCGGGCGCACGCAAGGATGGGGGTGGTGCCACTGCCCGTGTAACCGCCCCCAACAATGCGGGCTTTTGTTTCTTCTTGTCATGTCCCTCCTTTCTCTCCCTCTCACCTTCTCCCGGCTCTCCCTAGCATATCATCGCCATCGGTAACCTGCTCTGTGGCAGCTGAGCGCCATGGAGCCGTGATGGAACCTGATATATTGTTAAATAAAAGGTTTTTTTCCTATGGAAACCTTGGCTGTTTCCCGTGTGCTTTTTTACTGCCCCAAGGCTGTGCTCTGATACCTCAGCCTGTCTCCAGAGGGCCAGGACAGTGCAGCATGGCATTAGCCAGCTGTTCATGTGTGTGGTGGGTGCTATGGCAGGGATTTTGGTGCCATTTTGGTGCTGTTTTGGTGCTGGGTGTGTGTTGTTCCATGGGGCAGCTCTGCATCCAGAGATAGGGATGGGGCTCAGGGTCTGCTCCCCGAGGAGGAGTGCTTGTCTCTCCTGATGATGTATTTTATCCATTCCTTGTTGCAGTTTCATTTAATAAGTTATTAAAAAGTTGTTTTAGGAAATAGGATGGCAATAAATCCTTAACAGATGGTGCTTTAACCAGGTCCAAAATGGGCTCTGCCACGGCCACAGCTCTGGCTCTTCATAACCTGCTGTAATGTGGCTCTTGGCACGCAATGGAGCACCATGTGAGGGGTGGCTGCTGTGGTCATGGGATACAGGGTGTGAGGTGGGGGGTGCAGGATGGAGGATGTAAGGTGTGTTCTGGTGTCCATGAGCCACCTCCATGGGAAACTCAGGGAGCCCAGGGTGGGAGCAGGGCTGGTGCTCCCCTGTTTGCCCAACAACAGCTCTGAAAGTGTCTGGCAGAGCTGAGGCCGTGCCTATTGCAGACCTTGTGTGGGCTGTGGGTGCTGAACTGTTCTGTATGGTGCTGCTGTGATGGCTGAGGGGATGGGTTGGGCTTGTGGGGTCATGGGAAAAACGAGTTTAGGGCACCAAAAGAGAATGGAGAAGGAACTTCCCCTTGGCAAATGTGCAGAGGGTGTTGGACAAGGTGGGATGGGGAGATCAAAGCAGCAGGTGGGTCTGCAGCACTGTGCCAGCAGTGGGCAGGGGCTGCCTGGGCCTGGGGTCAGGGGGAAAGCAGGCCCTGGGGTGTGACATGTGGGCTCATAAGTGGTCTGTTGCTCTGAAATCCCGATCCTCCACAATGCTTTGAACCTGGTGTGAATTAAATAATGCTTTTAATTTTCAACAGCTTCAGAGGGCCTTGGTGGCCAAAGGGGAAAACTGTGCACCCAGCCTGCTGGGACCTGCCTGTAGCCCAGCACCCAGCAGGGGGGAAGGATCAGGGGACACCAACAGCACCCAGAGCATGGCACAGAACTGCCAGCCCCCGGAGTCCCACCCTGTATGGCCTGGGCACAGAGCAAGGACAGACCCAACGGTGCAGCATCCCATATTGCACAGGGCTGCACTTCCCTCTGCTCACAGCCCCGACCAACACAAGCAGTGGCAACAGGAAGGGCTTTGCTCAGAGCATCCCTGCTCCCAGCTGCAGCACAGTGAGAAGGTGTGGGTTGTGCTCCCCAGGGCCAGCTGGTGCCAGGGAATTGGCAGCATCTCGCTTCAAGCCTGAGGATCGGGAGCATTACAGCAGCTGATGCTTTTGGACATCCATCAGGCCTGGAGAAGTTATTTTAATTATAAAATGTAAAGGAGCTTTCTGTCAAGTTTATTAACTCACCCTTGGCCAGATCCCACCTGATTGGCCTCCATCTCCACGTGCCTTGGCAGCACCTGCATACTCTGAGCCATGGGCAGGGGCCAGGCAGTGTGGGCACATCTGCAGCTGAGAAATGACACCTGCTGCGGTCAGGTCAGTCAGCCAGGATCTGGGTGGACACGGCATTGTGCTCAGAGATCATCTCCTCGGCAAACCCTGCCTGTATGGTGCTGCAGAGCTGCAATCCCTCTTAATAAACCTTGGCCAGGCCAGCTGCCACAGCAAGGATGGGGAGGTTTATCCTTGTTTTCCCTGTAGTTCATCTGAAATAAGCAACAGGTTCCCCTGGTTGGGGCTATGGCTCTTCCCACACTGCAGCCTCATGCTGCACACCAGCCCGGCTGCACCTGGCTTCTGTGCTCACACCAGCAGGGTCCTGGAAGATCCATTAGGGCCGTGGTATGCAGCGGGTCCCACAGGCTCTACAGTGGGAGCAGTAGCTGCAGGGCCCCATGGGCTGCTCGGCATGGACCCATTGAAGACCCCCGAGGACAGCAGTAGGGTGGTTCCCACAGTCTGAGTCCCAGGGCTGGGAACTGCTGCTGGGTTGTTCTGCACTGTGCTCTGCACAAAGCTCCACATTGAGGCAGGAGGAGTCCCATGGCAGTGCTGCTGGTGTCCCCAAATCCATCTTCTGTGCTGTGTCTGTGTGCCCTGCTGTGGAGGTGGGCATGTGATACACATGGGTGAGGAGCTCAGGTGCCGGCTCTGGTACAGGAGTGGGGCAGCAGAGAGGGGAAACCATCAGGCTGGAACAAGGGGTAGAGCCCAGAAAAGGAGCTGGGAAGTGGAGGAGGGAGAGAGATTCCTTCCAGCAGAGTGAGGCCCAGCAGAGCAGCAGTCTGAGGGCAAATCCAGTAGTTCATCATTCGTGCAAAAAAAAAAAAAAAAAAAGGAACGAGTGCGAGTATTACTCTGCAGCAAATGTAAATTAATTATGTGCAAGGTTTTAATGTTACTGAAACAAAACACTTTGAGGGGGTCTCCTGGCTGCTGGAGCAGAGCCTGAAGGAAACTGAGAGCTTTTCCTTTTTCTAGTCCTGACTGAGGATGAGAGGTAAATGGGAGTTGTCAGCGCTGTGAGCAGGGGGTTCTGCCAGCGTGTTCTGTGCGGTGCAGTCACTTGTTGTGCTCCACGACCTGTCCCCAGGGCACTGTGCACTGCGGGGTTGACGTGCCCTGGGGGTTGTGGCAGGGACTGTGCACCAGACGCTTCTCCCAGCCCCGTGAGGATGCTGCGAGCCACTGCCGCTGTCCCCAGGGTCACCTTGGTCTGTTTGGTTTGGGAAGGACTGGAGCTTTGGTTTCAGCCGGGCTTTCCTCCTCCCAATTCCTGCAGCCTGGTGTAATCCCCCCGAGCGAGCCCAGCGCCAGGTTCTGGCTGGAAATTGGCTCTGGCTGTGGCTCAGGGGTCATTGTAACGCAGCTGAGCCAGAAGGAAAAGAGAGACGGCGGCTGCAGAGGAAGCGGCTCGGGACGGCTCTGCTCTCTACTGTGCCACAGCCAACGGGAGCCGGGCCCGGGGCAGTGCAAAGCCCCGTGCTGGGGGATGCTGGGGAGAGCGGCACCGGGAGGGTGGCAGAGGGATGGGGCTGGGGCAGGGTACGGGGAATTGGCCTCACTGCGGGACGGTGGGAGAGACGCAGGAAAGTCTGAGAGAAGAACAGGCAAGCGGCACGTTGGCCACAGCCAGCGGCACAAAGGCAGCTGGCTGCGGGGTTTATTTTCCTTTGCATTAATGAGAGGAAGGAGCCGGGAGGCCCTCCCGTCCCGCGCTGTGGGCAGGTGCCTCACGGCCGCAGCCTGCGGTGAGATGGGAACGGGGACGGCTGGGGCACACGCGTCTCCGTAGGACAGCGGTGCCATTCCCTGCGTGCCCCGATGTGAGTGATGTGACCTCGGCCGGTGGCAGCTCAGTTTGTTCCAGGCAGCAGCACTCAGCGTGGCGTGCAGGTTAGCTCCATCCATCCCTGCTTTGGCTCTAAGCGCAAAGGCAGCCTGGAAGAGTGCCGCGTGGCGAACTTCAGCTTCCTGCTGCTCCACGCAGTCAAGTGTCGGCCATTAATTATGTGCTTAACGAGGAGGCCAGGGGAGGAACTCTCGACGGAGGGACAGCAGAGCCACGCTGTAACTGGAACAGCGCGCCTGCCCCGGTCGGATACGGCCGCGCACAGGACTGGGTGCCTCCCACCGCCGCCCGTCGCCCTGCCCGGCCCCCAGCAGCCCCCGCTGCCTGCTGGGCTGTGCTGCTCTTGGAAGCGGCCGCGGGGCTGGAGCGCTCGGCGTAAGGTGATCCTGCGTCGACAAGGCAGCAGCGCCGAACAAAGCCCCTCTGTCTGCGCTGCGGCCGCGCTCCCGTCGGGCGCGCATCGCCCAGCGGGGTCAGCAGGAAATTAATCCCAGCCCGGGGTGAAAGGGTTAATGAATGCTGATTTTACAAACATCGGCGCTATCCTTCCCCAAACTAATAGAGGGGTAATTAGCTCTTAATAAAAGGGAGCCCTTGGCAGAGCTGCTGAGCTGTGCGGAGGCACCACGGAAGCCACGATGCGCCCAAGAGCTGAGTACCCTCCTGCACCTCAGTGCAATGGAATGGCTCCCCGGGAGCAGAGCCCCACGTTCCCTATCCCCGAGCCCTGCTCTGCCTCGCTGGGGTGCTCCGGCCGTGCCCCAGCAACCTAGGGGCATGCGTGCAATGCTGGCTGTATGCACAGCAAATCCCAGCGTGGTCGGTGTGAATGGGAGAGAAAGGGCCTTTCAGGGAGTGCAGCCATGCACGCCGCTCCCCCGGCGCGGGCAGGGACTGCACCGTAGCTGCAGGCACGGAGGGGGGGGGGAGTGGGGACATCGCGTCAGCATAGAGGGTGCAAAAGCTGCAGGGTGATGGGAGATGGAGGTCGATGTATTGCCGGCATTGTGACCAGCAGGATGCCCTGCAGCACCCTGAGGGATGGGAGATGGCTGAGCAGCTGCACGGGGTGCGTTTCCTGTTCCCCAAAGAGCTGGGGGAACGTTTCTGACGGACGTTTTGCTCGGCACAAATATGCAGCTTTGGACCGGGCTGAACTATTCATACATTCTGGATCTGTGGCCAAGAGAGCGGATTTTCAAACCTCCAGCAACGTCTGGCTTTGACATGTTTTAAATACAATATTTTGGCTTTGCCTTTGGAGACAAAGCACGCAGATCAAGTTAAGCTGCACGGAACGTTTTCTTAAAGATAACTCTCTTCCCTAAATAAACTTTTCCTTGGCTGCACGGAGCGTGTGTTTGTTTGTTTATCCTTCTGGAGACAAAGACATTCCCTTCTGCAACGTTCCTCCTTTGCTCCGGGCCTACTCAGATTGATTCCTTTTCTATATTATTATTATTATTATTTGGTTCTTGGATGGAAAATCAGTTATTTTCACGGTTATCACAGCCATCAGCTTTTCTCCCACCTTCCTGCCATGGTTCTCTCCGGAGAAGCGCATTGGGGTGTTGCTTCCCCCAGGCTGCTCCTTTTGGGGCAGTTTGCTGTGTTTTGGAGCTCTGACCCTCCCCATTTCCCTGCAGCTCCCCGTGCTTTGTGCCCCCACTTTAGTGCACGCAGGCAGCGCTCCCTAATGCGCATTGGCAGCTGCTGCCGCCGCTTCCCTGCGGCCGTGCGAGATGATGAGATGCGTCCTGACGGCCCGGCCATGTTATACAATGGGCTGCGGCGGGCAGGGGGGTGTGGGGAGAGGGACCCCCCCCCCCCGTGTGGATGGGTCACGCCTGGGCCCATGCGGCAGCAGAGTGGGGTGAAGGCAAAACAGTGCTGGGCTGTATCTGCAGGGTTTTCCATGAGGGTGCTCCCGGGAGAGTGCAGAGGTGGAGGTGGCAGCTCTGCCCGTGCTCCGTGGCCATAGGGGCATGTCCCAGAGCTCTGCAAGCAACACGGACATGGGACAGGACCCCAGTGACCCCTGGGAGGGGTTGGATGCAGCAGGCAGAAGTGCTCTGTTTACCCTAAGAACACGGCAGCAACGGGTGGGTGTGGGGGTGGCGCTGCTCCGGGAGGGTCCTTGCTGGTGGCCGTGCCCCACTTCCCATTGCAGCAGCTCTGGGGCTCTCCCCAGTAGCGTCCCCCAGCCTGGCTGTGCACTCCAGGACCGGCTCTGCGGGTGTGACAGGCGTGAACACCGCAGTGATGACATAGCGACGTGCCCTCATTCTTCACAGTGGCCTCAGTGTGCAACTTTTAATTGCTTTTGTGCCGTGGGTGGTGAGCCGGGCTGCCCAGAATTCGCGGCGCCGGCACCAGTCAGAGCTTCCTCGCTACTGTCAGTGCCGTCGTCTGGGCCCCCGACCCCAGGCAGTGTTTAGGAGGGTAATGAGGGGCCCAGGAGTGGGTGTGGGGGGCAGGGAGCAGCCCCTCTGGCTGGGGTGCCTGGGCACCAATGGTCAGGGTTCTCCTGACCCATTCCAGGTGCAGGAGAGCAGTCCCAGACCTGTGTGTGCCCGCTGTACCCTCACAGTCTCCCCTTGTGCTGTAGAGAGGAGCTGAGTGATGATCAAAGGAATTAGGGCAGTGGGCAAGATGCTGCTGGGCAGCTGAGTGTGTCTCATGTGTCTGCTCAAGGGTGGCTACACTGTGGGCACCAGATCGTGACTGGGGACAGCAGTTCATCTCTGTGCCACTGCCTGTGGGACATCCTCAGCTGCTGAAGGATGGGAATGGCAACGAGATGCAGTGGGTGCCCTACTTTGGGTGCAGCAGGATGGCTCTGGGAGTGGTGTGCATGGATCCCCTGCTTATTTTCCTTTACCCCAGCCTCCAAATGCTCACAGCTGCTGTGACGTTGTCTTCCTTCTGTGTGGTGCAGAAGGACCCACAGCCCTCAGCATCCCCTTGGCTGGCAGCTCATGGCAAGGATCTCCTGGGGCCATCTGCATTGGAGCAGGCTGCTCTGCTCGCTCCTGCCCGTGCCCCATGGGTGTGTGCTGCCAGGGCTGGGTGTTCCAGCACATGGCCGCCCCACCTTTACCATAGGACTGAGCCCTTCCTTCCTGCTCCCCATCCCTTGCGCTGGTTGCTGAGTGGATCCTTCTGGGCACACAGCTCACGATGCAGCCCCAGCGTGCCATGGGGCTGTTGGGCCTCCCGCCAGCATTCTGGCCTCCAGCTGAGCCCCAAAGGCAGCTGAGCCGCCCATCCTGGCCCTTTCCCAGCAAATCTCCATGCTCAACAGGAGCCTGGGGCAGCAAGCAGGGTGGGACCTGGGGGATCCCATGGCAGACGGCAACAGCTCCCAGCCCTATGCCGTTCCATGCTCGGTGTAATTACTATTACTCGGGATTTCAGCCTCTTCTCCACTCCCCACTGCTCTGCAAGATGCATCTGGGCTCCACAATACGCAGCTGATGGTTTCTAACTTGCACTTCCTTGTCAGCCTGTGGCAAACAGGTTTGCTATTATTATTTATAGCAGTGAGCCATGGCCGGTCCCCAGCTCCCCCTGGCTCTGCCCGATGTTGCCAGGGGCCGCTGGCGCTCGCTCGGAGAGGACGGTGGTGCAGCAGATGCTGGGACTCAGTGTGCCTTGGGGCCATCTGCCTCCATGCCCGTCCTCACCACGGCTCCCAGCTGTTCTGGCCCGGCCCTCGGCTGCCGTGTGAAGGAATGTTAATAAGTGCCGAAATGAGAGAATAAAAATATAATTGTTCCCCTCTCCAGAGCACGTCGGCTGCTGAGCTGATGTAAGGGCTCCTTTGTGCAGGGCCGGGAGCTCTGCTGTCCCCGCGCTCAGTGGTGCTGTGCCTCGTAATTGCAGGTGTGCCCTGCTCCGGAGATGGAAATTGGAAGCAGCCGCAGGGCTGGTGGGGTGTGCAGAGGTCCCAGAGCCCTCGAACCACCTCCATTGCTCCAGGCCTGGCTGTCCTTTTCCAAGGGTGCCTGCGGGACACGGCTCTCCCCATAGAGCTCAGCACAGCTCTGGCTCTCACAGTGTCCCCTCCACATTGCCCAGTGCAGGCTGTGATTTACTGCTGCCTCACTGGCATTAGCAGTGCTGCCCATACCCCTTCCCTGTAGCCACTTTAACAACCTACTTCTAATCCAGGGCCTGGGATAAATTAGAGACAGAAAGGGCCCAGGAGAGGTTTTGTTTGTCACTTCTGGTTTTTTTCCTTCTTCTTTTTTTTTTTTTTTTCCTTTCTTCCCTCTATTCCCACTTTGTGCCGTACATCTGGGCACTCTCTCTACTCTCAGGGATGCTTTAAACCCCACTCCTTGAAAGACTCCCCCAGAACAGCTCCTCTGCCACTCTCTTTATTGCGGTGATTAAACTTCACTCCCCACCCTGTATCAAATCCAGCTGCAAGAGCTGAAGAGATTCTTGGCAGGCGACTGAAGGCAGAAACAATGCTTCAAGTGGAGGAGGGGGACCAGGGGCCAGAGCTCTTCCTAAAGCCCCAGAGAGCTGTGGGCCTTCATTAAGAGGATTTTTGCAGCCCGTGGTCAGAAAAGCCTTCAACTTTGTTGCTGTAAAGAGTACACTGCTATCACCTGTTTTGCCTATGCAAATGAACTGGAGCATTCAGTGCCCAACACCTGGTCTGGATGAGCACAGTGCCCTTACCTGTGCTTGGCTGAGCTCTGCTTCTGCTGCCAGGTGCTGAGGGGTACAAGGAGGGGGGTTAAAAGCAGCCAACATCCCCACCTCCAGGCTCCTTCCTGTACAGGGTGCTGGGAGTTGCTTATCATAGTGGGGTGCTGCTGGGTGTGGGTGGCAGAGCTGGGGGTGTGTAGTGAGCTATGCCTTCCCTGTAACCCAATGGCAGCTGGAGGACCCGTAAGCAGGGAAAACAGTGCAGGGTGTGAGCATTCCCAGGCTCTCTTGCACTGTCCTATGAGCACTGCTTCCGAAAGCTGATGTAGGTGGTGTGTGTGGTGGGGCAGTGGGGTGCCCTGGAAGCCCTTCTCGTGGTTACTGTGTGTTTGTGTGGAGTCCCACCCTGCTTCCTGCAGCACTGAGGAGGAGGGGGTGCGGCGAGAGGGAGGGTGTGAGGGCATCTGTAATGCTGGAGAGGTGAGGCTGCCTGGGGCAAGGGGTGAGAGCTGGCCCTGTGCAGGAATGGATGTGAGAAAAGCTCTGTGTTCTGGGTGGGGAATCACTGGGGGATTAAAGGTTTAATAAGATCAGAGGGACAAAGCAATAATTAGCCTAAATTATGCTGTAATTTAGGAAATTAAAAACAAAGCCTCTAATGCTGGAGTAATAACTCTGCCAGCGAACAGGGGATGGAGATGGAACGCAGAGGGGGGATGTGACCATTTTGGGGGGGGGGGGGGGGGGGGGGAGGAGGTCAGAGAAGTGGGAGAGTGGCCGGAGGCTGAACCCAGAGGGCAGTGAGGTGTCCAAAGCCATGGTGTTGGTGTGCTGTGGCTCCCAGGGCTGGGTGGGGCTTTAGCACAGAGCAGCAGTGTGTCCAGGGAGAGAAGCAGCGGAGACCCCGCGGCTCAGCTCATTACAATAACATCAAGATTAAATGGGCTATAGAAACATCTGTCCTAAAGCTCCTTAAAGGATCTGAACAGATGTAACAAAAATAGATTTACATTTAATATATTACATTTTTCCTCCCTTAACGTTTAGATCATTTGTTCTTTTCTAATGGCTTTCCATTTTCTGCTTGGGTGTCCCCAGCTACCGCTGCCTGTTTTGCTACCACAGACCCCAATGCTGCTGCATGGTCATGGAGAAAACGCCTGTTCCATGGAGCTGAGGGAGCAGAACTGGCCTCATTGGGTACATTTGCATTTGGCTCGGCTGCCCAATTGTAAATCAGGGAAGTGTGAAGAGAAGAAGTAGAGCAGAGTGATGCTCAGAGCGGCTGCTGACCCGGCCCTGCTCAGGCTGTGCTGCTGGAGGTGGGCACCTGTGGGCACAACTGCTGTTCCCAAGCTCTGTTCATGCAGAGCTGGCTGGGAGCTCCCAGCAGGAGCTGCTCCAGGGTGAGGGTGGTGCTGGGGCTGCCATGTTCCTGCAGCTGGGGCTGTGGTGATGTTAGCTGTGGGTGTTGGTACCCAGACAGGAGGGCAGGGAAGTGTGTGGACCTTATTTGCCCTGCCCTGAGAAAAGAACAGGGAACAATTTGCTCAGCCTGGCCAAAAAGAGGTTGAGACAGGGGGGATATAATGACTCCTAATAAACAAATTTAGAGGAGTGATTGCCAAGGAAGGAGATAAACAATTTACATTACATGATATCATCACTAAATCAAATGGCTGTCAATTAGCTGTGCACAAAATCCAAGCTGGGTATCAGAGTGGTGTTCCTGAACTGTCAAGCACTGCAGGTCCAGAGCAGCCCTGGGAAGAGTTGGGAGCTGTGTGTGGGGCTGATCACTTGGCCAAAATGCTGCTTCCCTCATTGGAAGCTGCTGCAGCACGTGGCTGCAAGGAGTGAAGCATCAGGCTGGGTCCTGGTGCTGCATTCCGCTCTCCACTTCCCTCACCCCCTCCTCATGGCTCCCCATGCCAAGCAGGATGTTTTTGTTTTTCTTTGAGTTCCTGTGTTTGTGTTTTTGCTCTGTTTGGAGCTCGCTGCTGGTATCCCTGCAGTCCTGAAGCCTGTATTTGCAGTGTGTTATTTGGATCTGTGTTAGCTTTGGTGCTACAGGGCTTGGTCACAGGGAAATCATAGAACAGCATTCATTAGATGCTCTCTTTCCTGGCCTGCATTTTCCCCATTCTTTCCTTTGTCTCTTCCTTCCCCCATCCCAGTGCTCTCCAGCCTTCCCCTTATCTGTTTTTCCACTTCCTCCCTTGAGGAGGTAATCCCTCTCTGATGTCCCACACATCCATCACAGCCACATTCACTCTCTGAGGCCCTTTGCTGGGACTTCTCTTTCACTGGAGGATCTGCTGAGCAAATTGCTTAGATGGGAAACAAGCACCTGGCCTCATTAAAAGTACCACATCCGAGAGATGGTAATTATCTGCCTGCGAGGGAATGGGGCATCAGACCAGCTGAGAGGTGGAGGTGGTACTGTTGGTTTGAGCTCCTGTGGAGTAATCAGTCTGGGGGTCAGCTGGGCAGGGATGGGTGAATGCAGCAGCCAGTGAGAGGGGCTGTGGGGGCAGACGCTGTGCTGGGGACAGTTCCTTTGTCACAGCAATGCTGGGTGCACCTGCAGCACTGGCAGTGGTGGGGCAAACCCTCTGCATAGGACACAGGAGGAGGCTCCCATCCCTTGTGGCTGCTTGCAGACATCAGGAGTTTCTGTTGAGAGTTTTTGTGTACTTGACAGCAGATGCTAACAGCCTGCTGGGCTGGGTGCTGGCTGCATGCCCCCTCCTGCTCCTTCATGGTGGGTTTCAGGAGCATCTCACATGGATTGGCTCTGTTGTGGCCTTCCATAAGCCTGGAGACAGGATCAGTGCACCACAGTCAGACACAGGGTCAGGTCCCCAGCCCGTGTTTGACCCCAAATACCCCTCTGCAGGCACCATGCAGAAGCCCACCCACTGCATCCTGCATCTTTGCTCCCCAGGTGTATGCTCACAGCACTGTCTCTGTTTCCTCCTGTTGTTTGGCACAGGCAGCCATGTTCTGAGTGCACCCGTGTCCAGCTGGCCCCTGGTGAGATCTTGGAGACTGCTGGGTAACTTAAACCAGATCTGACAGCTCTCCCAGGCACGTTGTTCCAGCAAGTTTCCAATGAGACAGATGCAAAGCGGTGAGGCAGCAGTTTGGGGTCAGCAGCAAATGCAAGGTCTGGGGGGTGGGAACCCCATTTTGGGTACCTGGTTGGGGCAGGAGAGATGCTCTGTGCTCGCATCAAACCTTGTGCTGCTGTAAAGGCATGCAGGTAGCAGAACCATAGAGCCTGGCTGTTTTCACCAGAAGGAGAGATCTCTGGTTTCCCAATAGGAAGCCCATCTGAGTGAGCTCCTGCTCTGTTCCAGTGTTGCCACGGCTCCGTCTCTCTTTCTGCCTTATTTCTCATTACATCAAAATGATCTCAGCCCTTCCTCCCCTGCGGGTGCGTGGGGTGTCTGTAGCGTGATGCCTGTGGTGGATAATCTCCCAGCTTTCACATGTGGAGTGGGAATTGGGTCACTGAGTGCGGTGGGGGCTGTGGCTCAGGGCCTCTTCCTCTGAGTCAGGGCTGATTCAGCATTGCCAGCTGCTGCCAGATCTGTCTGCTGGGCATTGCCTCTTCTGTGGAAACATGGGGGGTTTAGGTAATGGCAGCTGTTTAAAGCAGAGTCCACCTTTAGGGTGGAGAGATGAATCCTGGAGTGGTCTGATAGCATTCAGCCACATCCTGGGGTGCACACTGCCCTCAGCAAGGGGCAGGTCTGCTCCTCACAGCAGTGTTCTGTTGGCAGGTACGTGTGTGTGTGTGTCACAGCACAGAGATGGCCCTCCTGCCCTCTCCATGCCCATTTCACTGAGCCAGGAATAGGCATTGTGGTGATGGAGTGTTGCAAACAAATGCTCTGCTTGCAACCAAACCTTGCTTCAAAGGGTTATCCCCACTGTCTGTAACAGTTTTAAATCCATCACTGGGAGATTAAATTCTAAAGGGATTTTGGCTTTCAATATAAACAGCGGATTCTTAAGTACCTCTTCATTTTCTGTGTTTGTGAAAGACACAGAAAGGCCTAAAATCCTCCCAAATCCCTGAGCGTTATTGCAGCCCTGGGCAAAGTGAGGCTGAGCAGTGCTGTGCTCTACAGTGATCTCAATGGGTGGACTGGTGGGTGCTGTGCTTGCATCATGCCTGCTGCAGCCACCACTGCTCCTGATCGTGTCACCTTGATCTATGCATGTCCTAAAGGGGTGTGCAGGAGCCCTGTAGCTGCACTGTGCTGCATGCATGCCCTGCTGCTCCCTTTTGCAGTAGGCCCCCACCTTCAGCTCTGAGCTGGGCGCTCCCTGTGCTCGATGCTCAGTGCAGGCTGTGGTGATGGGGCTGAATTTCCTGATGCACCGCATCGCAATAGGAGAGCTGGAAGGTCCCCAGCTCCCTCGGGGCACAGACACATTGCAAATACCAGCAACATTACAGCTGCGGATGGGCGTTGTGTGTCTGGAGTGGAGGAGAAGGAAGAGGTACTGGGAATGACACCTGTGGGGAATGGAGTGTCTGTAGGGTGGGCACAGATGGGACTGGAGTCCTACACCCCTGGAGTTCTGCTATTCCCATGAGCTGTTCTTCTCCAGGCAGCCCTAGCTGGGCCTGGAGTGATGGAGCCCTGAATGGACAGCAGCCTGTGATCACATCCCTGCCCTGACTTTGCCTTCATCTGGGTGCTGACCTGGGATAAGACCCCAGTGCTGGGTGTGCCACCGCATGGTGACTGCACTGCTGCTGGCTTTCATCTCCTCCGCCCCTGGCTGCTCTCTTTGGGTTGGGGTTTGAAGGGTTTGGGGTTCCTTCTCCCTCAGCATTCCCAGATGCCAGACATTGCCCCTGGGCAAGGAGCGCCTGGTCCTGCTTGAGTCACCCTTTTGCCACTCAGCAGTGGGTGCTGACATCAGGCATGTGGCTCTTCTTGCCCTCATCGTAGGTCCCCCAATAACAGAAGGCAGCCTGCAGGCTGCTGGGACGCCCTTCCATTCTGGGGTTTCCTTCTCACCCACTGTTCCCTCCCCAAAGCCATTGCTGCTGCCATTTGATCCATAGGCGTCCTTGCAGTGTTGGGGCTCGCAGGCAGTGAGGGGTTAGTGGAAATGCTGTTCTGAAGGTACTTTTTCTTACAAAATACCCACAACAAAGCGATGCACTTCTGTATGCAAATATCCCCACCAATGAAAGAGGAACTACCCTCGTGCTACACTGAGCTCTGAGCTCCTTCCCCCCTCCAGTAGCTCGTTCTGCATATTTGCTCTGCAGCCAGCCATGAGGAGCTGTTGGGTCATGTAAAATCCTGCCTGGTGGGGGCAGGGGGGAGCAGGCGGCGGGTGCCCCCAGGCCGACTTCCCCAGACGCCCCGGCTCCGTGCAGGGCACACCCCGAGTTTCGGTCCTGCAGTGCAGGGGAGGGGGCTGTGCTGTAGCGCTGCAGGGGCTGAGAGTAGAACGCATCGAAGTCGGGTCCTTGCGTTGCGGCGGTGGGAAAGCAGAGCCCCGCGTTCCCTCTGGCTGATGGTGGACTCCCACTGTGGTCCCTTTGCGCTGCACTGGGGATGAAATAAGGCGAAAGCAGCAACCCCGGGGCTGAGAGCGACAGAAATAGCTACGGGAAACGGCAGGAGCTGTTTGCAATCAGCCTGTGCCGGAGCCATGCGCACTGAGTGTATTCTGGGCAATTAGAGAGAGCGAAGAAATTAGTAAAGAATTGGCGTCTGTTTGTGAACAATTCCCGAGCAGGAAGAAAGAAAAAAAAAGGGCAAAATGTTCTAAGAAATGGTTTGCTATAAATAGTCGGCTGGGCTCGAGAAGTAGCAACAAACACAGGCGGGAGAAAGCGGGGATAACCCATCACCAAACGTCCTTTGTTCATTTGTTTGACAAGTGCAGCTAAGTTTTAATTATTGATGATTGTATTTGAGATGCTCTAACACTTGTTGTGCGGAGCACTGCCATCCGGGTAACCCCAGCCCTGTGTGACCCAATGGGGCTGTGCTGCTCTCCTTGTGGTTCTGGAGTGTGGGGTGGAGCGGGACCAACTGTGAGCAGCCCAGGTGAGGACCCGTGTTGTTTGAACGTACCGAATTGTGAACCTGACAATATGCCTTTAATCTTTGTCATTTCACATGCCAGATCCCAGAAGTGCTGAATTATAAAGTCTAAAGTTCCAAAATAAACTCTCACTCAGAAGATTATTTCCATATCATTTGAAATTTCCTGCTCTAATAACTCCTGCTCTCTGCCTGTCTCTTTGCCCTAATCCTGTTCCTAGGGCTGAGCGCAGCCCCTGGGGTGGGCTCACCTTCCCCCGCTCCCAGATCAGCCTCTCTCCCAAACTGCTGATGGCTTAATTATTACATGGGGTAATTAGCGCGAGGAACCAGACTGAGTCCTCCCCAAACTCATTTCACTGAGGAAATCAATCCGATTCCTCCCAAAGGGCTCGGCTGCCAAACTTAATTCCAAATAATTTAACAGAAAAGTTCTCTAGTGTTTCAAAGGGGGTAAACGTGGTAAAGACCACAGGTAGCCCAGGGCACTTTGCAAACACTCCACGCTCCGTGCTGTACTTGTATGGCACCGTGTGAGCACCCAGCCGTGCTGCTCACCCTCCTGCAGCCCCAAATCCCATTTGGGGTCTTGGTGGCTCAGTCCCACCGACTGCAGGGGCAGCTTTGAGGCAGCTCTGGGGCACTAGAGCAGTGTGATGCTTGCATGCAGGAGCAGAGAACTGCACCATGGGATGTGTGGGTGGGCACGGGGATGGATTGGACCCAGACAAGGTTATTTTTTGCCATGAAAAGGAAAACCACGCCTTTGCTCTCTGGATTATATATATGTATGCTTTTCCCCCTGCAGTAACTGGAGAATAGAAATAAAATACTGAATTATTAACTCTAATTACCCCCAGAATTACTTCAATAACAGTGCAATTTCACAGACGGCTGCTGCGAAGACAATGTACAGGGATAAAAGGAGGCAGAGAATCCACTTCCACCACAGGAATGTTTGCAATTTATTATTTTCACATTAGTCCTTTTAATTTTTTTTTTCCTTTTCTTCCCAGTTTCCTCATCTTTTCCTTAACAGTGGTCAGATTTCAAACGCCCCGAAGCATCACCCTGATAATGTGTGGCTGCATCATTTGGAGCATCCCAACTCCTGTGGGCTGTGCTGGGATCCACGCAGGAGCTCCCAGGGGAGCAGTAGAACGCTCCCGCAGTCCCACAGCTCCCACTGCACAGCCCAAGCCATGGGGCACACCTGGGGCAGCGCTCCTGAGCACAGCGCTCTGTCTTTCCTGTGCTCCCCTGCAAACCCAGACCTGATCTCTAGAGAGGTTTAATGTCATTTTGTGTGTATTGTATTGGTGCTAAGGTCACTCAGTGCCCTCTGCTCTGCACATGTGAAGATGGTTTTATCTTTCTTGCCTTCCTGTATGTGCACATTCTACGTGAAGTTTTACAATGAGGGCTATGGGCAGCACTTTTCTGTTGCAGGGAGGAGAAACGCTGCAGCCCCACAGCTCCATTGGGATTCTGACCCCAAATGAGGACACCTTGGATTTCCCAAGTTGCATTCCCAATTATGTTTTACAAGCAGTTGGGGACAGGTCCCTTTTGGGATGGCTGCAAGTTGGTGCTCCTCATTGTGAGGATTCCTGGGCTTCATCCCTAGCGCTGTGCTCTGCTGCACTGTACCTGAGCTGCAGCCTGGGACCATGTCCTGCAGATTTTCATGAGCATTAAATCAAAAGGGTCTCCTGTGAGGAGGGTCGGGGGTGGGGGGAAGGGGAAGAGAGTGGAAAAAATGCACTTTATGCTGGAATGTGACCAGCCTGGGTAACTCAAACCAGAAGGCAGCCAGTGGCAAGCACGCAGCTGGCAAGCATCTCACGATGCTGGCATGGCCGTGGAACTGACCTGCCAAGAGCCTCTCAGTGCTGGGTGAAAGAAATAAGAAACCCAAACCAAAGAACGTGCTGACTTGGAGAGCAGCATCCCTCTCCTCTTCCTGCTGCTGATTGGGGGCTCTTTTTTACTGCCATGTGAGGAGAAATTGCAGCGTGTCCAGGTGGTGTGGGTGCACAGCTGGATGGTAGGGGTGTGGGGATGGGCTGTGGAGTGGATGGTGGGAACTGCAGAGGGGCAGGAAGGTTTCTCAGCCCCCAGAGCAAGGCATGGAGTGGGACTCATCCCTGAATGCCTGCCCTGAGGCACTGGAGGGCTGTACTGGGGCTGTCAGGGCCTTTGGGGCAGGTGAAGGCGCTGCTGCTGTCCCTGCCTCCACCCATTGCTGCTCCAGTGAGTTACTGGGGCTTGGCCACATCCATAACTGCAGTTCATTTACCTCCATTGGGAATGGACTCACTCTCTGCACCTGGCCTCTGTTCCCCTCTGTGTCCATTCTGTCTTTCCATCTCCTGCTCTGGAGGGCTGAGGGCCCTTGGACACCTGGGCAGGCACTGCACTAGTGCAAGTCTGGCAACTCTGGAAGCCTCTCCTGCACGGTGCTGCTTCCAGTAATGAACAGGAACAGAACAGGAATGGAGCAGGCATCTCCTGTCTCCATGGACATCCTCTCTCCAGCACTGCATGGAGCACAGCCAGCTCTCCCTGGGGAGCATGTGTTCTGGGATCAGCAACTGGAGGGGTTGGCTTTGAGATGGGGAGGGAAATCCCCAGCCCCTGGCAGGATGCTGCTGAAATACTGTGAGCTCTGCACTGAGGGCCTGTGTATTTTGTCTCTTCTTTCTGCATGTTCCCATCACCTGCTGGCAAGAGAGTCAGGAGGGAGCAGGAACAGGAGGGAGGTTTTGTATCCCTGATGGGCTCAGGTCTTTCTCTGCCTGCATTCCCCCTTCCCAGGGGTGCTTTGACTCTGATTTAACTGTCCCATGTGCTCCCCACTGCAGCCTCCCTGCATCCCAAGTTGGGTGCTACTTTTGGGAACAACAGGAAATCTCACTACATTCTGTTCCTCCATCAGCTTTCCCCACAGAAGAGGAAGAAATTGCAGCAAGGAAACGAGTAGGGGACAGCACTGGGGCACAGGGACACCCAGCCTACAGGGGACATAGGTGGCACATGGGATGGCACTGTGTGCTCCTGGCATCTCCTGGCTGTATTTCCTCCTTTAGTGCATGATCAGCCCTCAGAGCCACTGCTCTGCCTCCCCACAAACCCTGCCGGCCTCACTCCAGCATCCCATCTCCACTAGGAAACCATTCTGCATGATAATGCACTAAAGCAATCATTATTTTAGCGATCATTCTCATATTTCCCTCTCTTTGTTTTCCTGCCAGACTTTAGGGGAAACGTAAGGAGATAAATCAGTGCTCTGAGCAGGTGTGGGAGATAGGCTTTCCCGTGCTGCTGGGAATTGGATAGATGCTTTGAAGCACTGAGTGCCGGATCCAGCAACACCTGCACAGCCCCTTGTGGGATGGACGTTCCTTCTGTCCAGCTCTGCCACCCCAGAGCTCTTTCCTTGCAGCTCTGCCTGATGCACAATGCTGCGCATGTGCCCTTGCATGCTGTCCCTGCACTATGCCAATGTGATGTCCCTGCGTGGTGGTGGCTTGGTGGCCCCATGGCAGGTCCTGGTGGCTGTAGCTGCCCCCAGTCCCTCATGCTTTGGGTGCTGCTGTCCTGGGAAAATGCCTGTGGCCTCACAGCACAGCCTGGGAATGGGCTGGGGGCTTTGTGCCCTCTTGGAGTCAGCCCGCTCAATGGGAGCTTTCAGCTCTGCCTTCCCCTTCCCTTCTCACTGTGCCCTGCAGCCAAGTCAGAACCCCGTCTTTGTTTGCATTATTCAAAATAAATCACTTTGGGGTGAATTCCTTGCTGTGGGACAATGCTGGCCGGGCACAGACCATAAGGGCTCTGTTATTGGCAGCAGGGTTGGGGTTTGCGGGGTGGCCTCTGCAGTGCTGGGAGCGCTGTGTTGCTGGTTCTGAACTGGGAGAGACTGGGGTGTGCTGGGGGAGGGACCAGGGATGGAGAGGGGGGAAGGGACCTGGGGGAGTGAGGCCTAAAGCACAGATAGCTTTGATAATTAGACAGGGCTGTGAAGGGAAATGATGAAAGGTAAAGAGGATTTGTTTAAGCACGGCATTTTTTATTGCTTTCCTCTCTCAAAGTCTCTCTTTAAAGTGGTTGGAAGATTTTTGCTCTTATTTTGCTTCAGATGTTGAACTTTAATTACAGTCAATGCGGTGAAATACCTGGAATAGGAATAAATCATGCAAAAGATTTTTTCAAGGATTCATGCTGTCCCCTGGCTCTCCCTGCTTGGCAGCCGTGGCACAGACCCTCTCAGCCCCCCGATATTCTCTACAGGCAAACAAAGGTACCCTCAGGAAGGACACACTGAGCTGCTGCCCCCCCATACAGGTCACGAAACGGGCGTGGGGAGACCTCAGCAGTGAGGGGACCACAGTGCTGAGCTGCTTGCTCAGCGCCAGGGAGATGCTGCAGGAGGCTGGGTAGGCAAGAGCCCAATTAAGATAAAATCACAGGGAATTGATTAATAATTAGCAAGTAATTAGTTATCTGTCTACCATCTGGAGGGCTGAATCTGCTTGTGAGGAATCTGCTGTCTGTGGGGTGTCCCCACCACCCGCACTGCTTGTGCTGTCCCTGTGGCTCCCCTGCCCTGTGCCCACACTGCAGCTCTGAGTTCTGCACAGCTCAGTGCCTGGGTACCCAGCCCTGCCTTTGCCCCATGTTGCTGCCAGGGAGAGCTCTGCCATGGGCCCAGCCTTGCTTCGGAGTCATCAGAGTTATCAAAGAGTGCATGTGCATCCTCTGCTGTAACACCAACAGAATGGTATTGAGGTGAGGACAGAGGGTGGTGGAGGGTTGGGATGGTGGCTGTGGGAACATCTCCCCAGCACTGTAATAATAACGAAACCAACATGTTTCTTTGTTTATGAAGTAGAGAGGGCGGTCCTGGGGAGAAAACACAATAACAAAAGCGGGATGGGTTCCATGGAATCCTCCCATCTTCTCTCAATGTTTTAAACCCATCCATTTCTGCCCAGAGGGTCTCCATCCACAAGACATGTTCTGCCTGTCCCACCCTTCCCAGTCCCTCTCCTCTGCCATGCGAAGCTCCCATTCCCGCAGCCCTGGCTGCCCTCTGTGTGGCTCTGCTGGCTCTTGGGCTGTCTCCATACACGTGAGTGCTGACAGCACGCCTCGGAGCACCCGGTTACAGGGAGGTGAGCCAGGAGCCAGGAGGCTGATTGCCCTTAGCTTGGGAGGGAATTGCTCTGATGAACACCGCCCGTGCAAAAAAAAAAAAAAAAAAAAAAAAAGGCCGAAAGTTTTTTCTTTCAGAGGGAGGAATAAAAGAGCTTTGAAGACACAAGGAAGACAAACACCATCTGCCAACATCCGGAGGGACCTTGAGTTGCAGGGTGCAGGCTGTGCCCTCTGCAGCCTGCAGCTCCAGCTCTGCACTGGGAAGATGCTGAGAGTGCTGGGTCATCCCTCCCAGCCCGGCGTGGTGGGCTCTGCAGTGAGGGTGGACCCTCTGTGGGTGTGCAGCTCCTGGGGCCGACTCAGGGCTGGCAGAGCTGCCCTTCTGTAGGATGGGGGGTTCAGAGCTCCCCACGCAGTTTGGAGGCTCTGTGATAGAGGAGATCCTGAAACGGAGCCAGGGAGATTTCTTTGGCTCTCCCTGCTGCAAGAGCATGCTGGAGAACTTGAGGGCTTTGCAAGACCTTCCCGGGGCTTTGCTAATGAACCCCTCCCCGTGCCACATATTTCATCATGAAAACAGAACGAAACCACAGAAGTCCATGGAGAGGCATTTCTACTGCTCCAGAGACAGCAAAAATGTTCACATGCAAAAGCGTCTGGTTTCTGCTTCTATTACGGAGCCCAAAGCAGCTCCATGCCTCCTATTTTCTGGTTACCAGAGCTGCCCTGGGCAGAGGCTGGAAATCTGACAGCGTGTATTGTCTTTCTTCTGGGAAGAAAACAGACGGGAGCTGCTGAGTTGTAATTTGGAGGAAATCAAAGCCTTGTCCGAGGGAAGGGGAGAGCTGTGCTGTCTCCAGTCATCTCTGCATCATCCCTGTGTCTTTCTCATGCCATCGTAGAGGCCCTGCAGACATCCCCAACCAGGGTGCGGTGATTTTCCACTGCCACTGCCAGCATCCCTGCAGCAAGGGCCACATTGGCCTGTTGATTCCATGCTATGTATCCCCTGTGGCCTCATGCTCCAGCTTAAGAGAGCCTCCAGTGAGGGCATCCTGGCTGACATCAGCCTTCCCAAGTATCCCAGGTTCCCTCACTGTGAAACCTCAGCATCCCAACCCCCACCCCTCTCCCTTTTGCACAGCCAGTAGTGCTTCCCTGCAACTCACTCTGGAGCCTGACATCCCCTTGTGATGTCCCCCATGGAGATGGAGGATGCCTGGGGAGTCACCATCACCTTTCCCTGTTCTTTTGTTAAAGCAGGAGTGGAAACCATGTGTGGCTGGTGTGTGTAGCCCTTAAAGGAGTGCAAAGGAGGTCAGGGAAGGACAGTTCTCAGCTCCGGGCATGGAGTGAAGCTGATGCTCACCTGCCTCACCTCCAACCCCCACTGTGAGCAGCATTGGGATCATGCTTCTTGCTTCTCTGCCCTTCATTTCTGCCTTGTGCAAGTCCTAAGCTGTGCCAAAGTGCTTCTGAGACTTAATCATATTTATTACTGCTTTTCAGGGAGAAAAAAGAGCTCCACAAATACTGAGCATTAGCAGTTCAGACGGGCTGAGAACACCCCAAATCCTGCATTCGGTGTGGCTGGAGGTGCAGCACCTTTGTGTTTGCTTCCCCTGCTCACAAAGAGCCCAAACTCTCTGCTCACATACATTCGCTTCTATTTTTTTGTCTCTGACTTCACCCCAAACTAAATTCTGCCCTGTGCAAACAGAGCTGGGCAGAGCCAAGAGCAGGTGGCAGGGCATCAGCCAAATCCATCAAGTAAATGGGAAATTTCCTACGAACATCAGTGAGCCTGGGCTCGAGCCAGGTTCTTCTGTTGATATTTTAATGACGATAAATGCAATTAAGGATGAGAGAGAGGCACATTAAATTAAATAAAATATCGAATGCTTGAGGATTCTTAGTGGATGGGGTCACAGCCATCTCTGGGGTATCTGTAGCCAAGTGGCAGGTGCTGCTGGATTGCCTTCCGCCCGTGGGGTGCATCCTGTCCGTCTGTCTGTCTGTCGCCTGCTGCGTGCAGGTTGGCTCATCGCGATGGATGCTGTGGGACACACTGTCAGCTGAGCACAGATGTACAGCACTGAGCTCCTCATGTCCCACCCCTCCGAGGAGGGCTCTCTGTCCCCTTGCCAGCTGCAGGGCCACAGCTGGGGTTGGGGTGGTGGGTGCAGGGCCTATGGGTGGGAAAGTCCCAGCAGAACACTGTGTGGGCTTCACAGCTCTCCTGCCCTGGTCCTCATGCAGCTCCTTGAGTCTCTAGGGACATCAGTGGCCCAGTGGCTGGTAGCTGAAGGAGCTGGTGAAGGTGAGGGCACCCAGTGCCTGAGGGGCTGCCATGTGCTAGTGCTGTGTGGGATCAATGGTAATGGGGGGCTCTGTGCATCCCAGCCCCATCCCTGCCCTGTTAGCATTACTGAGGGGAAAGGACAGGAGTAAGGGCTTTTGGTGGGCCGCGCTAATTGCCAGGCTGTGCTCTGAGCATGCTGCGTGGCAGCTTTGCCATTAGGCTGCGCGCCCCTAACGACGTCCCGTGGGCTTCCTACCTTCCCCTACCCCTTTTACAGCAGTTACTGCTCCGTGAGACTTTAAAGCTCCTTTTGTTAGGGACTCAAAGCTGCCTTAAAGGAACCATTAAAAAAATGGAATTAAATTAATTAGAAAGAGAACCATTCAACATCAGCTTTCCGCTGGCTCTGACAGGTTTTTCCGCCCAGTTTGCCTCCCCATGTGCAGGCAGTGGGGCTGTGAGCCCACATCTCAGACCTGGCAGGAGGACATCAGGGTCCCCAGCACCAGGACCTCTCCCTCTGGCTATGGGGATGCAGTGGGCAGACACCTTGCTTGGTGACTATAGTGCACATCCTTGTCCTCAGCTGTCCTGCATGGGCAGTGGGATGGCTCTTGGGCATCTGCACAGTACAGTGTGTGAGGAGGTAAATGCTCCAACGTGGTCCTGGAGTTTTCTTTTGTTGTTGTTGTTGACTATATCAGAAAACGAGAGCACAGTTAATGGGTTTCCAGGCCAGAAGGGCCCTCTGTGATCAGCTGCACTGACCTCCTGCATTCCGCAGGCACTGCCTTGGCAGAAACCTCACTGCTTTAGTTCAAGCTGAACCATATTTTTTTAGAAAGATACTCGGTCTCCATTAACAGACTTGGAGTGATGGAGATCCTGCTCTGTCCCCAGGGATACGATCCAACGCTTAATTGCTCTGACTGCTAAAAATGTGCTTCTTATTTCTAATCTGGATTTGCCTTGTTTCGGCTTCCAACAGGCAATGTTGTAATGCCTTTTCCTGCTAGATTAAAGAGCCGTCTGCTATCAGAGATCTCTTCCCCATGCATATGCTCACGGACCGTGAGCAAGCCACCTCTCGGTCTCCTCAATAAACCAAACAGCCGGAGCTTCTTCGCTCTGTCACCACAATGCTTATTTTCCGCTGCCTTGACTCACTCCCAGCTCTCTTCTGAACCCTTTCCAAGTTCCCCTGCTTGGGTTGGGATCTTTGCAGCAGGCTCCTTGTGCCATGTGGCCGGGCAGCAGCATCCCTCCCTCTGCCTTTGTGGATACAGCCAAGAATTGTGCTCATCTCCATGGCCCCCCAGAGTGAATCCAGCAAGGGCTGAGCTCTGCCCTGACAGCTTTGGGAGAGGAGCTTTTGGATGTCATGAAGCCCAGGACTAGATCTAGGATGCTGCTGGTCAATGCTCATGTACCTGCCAGGTCAGGAGGACCTGAAGTGTGGAGTAGGTGTGTGAGGACCAGCTCTGATGGAGGATGTATGGAAGGGCAGCCCAGGAAGGGAACCCAGCTCCCCATTCCCACTCCAGTGACTCCATCCTGGCCCTGCTGTCTTTCACCTCATCTCCCAGGTTTGGTGTTGAAATGAAATGGGATTCAGAACAGCCAAACATGGCTCACAGGGTTGGGTGGGGGTGGCTGTGGGAATGGGGAGGGGGAGAAAAAGGTCTGGCTCACATCCAGCTCATCACTACAGGCAGCATGGGGGCATTCACCCACCATCTCATTAGGGCTGAGACTCATGGAGCTGTCGGTGCTGGGAGAGCAACTCCCTGTGAGATTAATCGTCTGTGACCCATCCAGGCTTTGTTTTGGTCTCCTCTCTGAAGCCCATCCTGTTCCCATTCCCTTCCCTCCCAGCGAACTTGGCTCTGTGGCCGGCCAGAGGTCGGCATTTCTCTTCCCTTCAGAACAATGGAGCACGGGCTGCAGCAGCCGACACATAGCAGCGTGCTGATGGTTGCCAGCTGTGTTGCCTTAACATCTTCCCATTATCTCCACACTGCTGGCTAACCCTATCTTGGGGGAAGCTTCATCCTGACTTTGGCAGAGGAAGGAGTCTCCCTCCCAGCATGGAAAGCTGGCCCGGTGCTGGCTCACTCTGCCCTGAACATCTGCTGCTGGCTTGGTGGGGAGCGGGGCTGACACCGGTCTGTAGGAACACACGCAGCCATGATGCTGCTGCCTGTGTGGGGCTGAGTACCGCACAGCCCAGGGCACTGCACAGCTGCACAGCTGGGTATCACTGCCCTGGGCATCATACAACCCTGGGTATCACACAGCCCCAGGTATCACACAGCCCCAGGTATCACGCTGCCTCAGCAAGGAAACCTTACTGTCTGCAGCCCCTGCTGCTCATGTATGCACACAGGCACACACACATGAATACACACATTCACATACACATGCACATGCACACTCCTCCCTGCCAGCCACGCGTGCGCACTGCTGCAGAGCGGGATTGGTGTCTGGGCACATGAACTGCTTTACATCAAAGCAGGAGCAGCTGGAGGCTTGGATAAGTGCAAACAAAACCTTTTTTTTTGAAGCCCTGGGTGGCTGCGGGTGCATGCATTTCCTCCTGTTACTTTCTCATGACTTGCTTTACCATGTGCAGACTGGGACCTGGCTGAGAGAGGCAGAACAATGCCAAGAAATGCTCCTTCCTGCTGGAGGCAGATGCCTGAAATGCAAGGGGTCATGTCCTTCCAGCAGGGTGGGCTCTGCCCAGGGCACACTGCTCACCTGGGACCATCCCAGACATGTGGGAGGGACCTGGGGGTCTGTCCTATCCCCTTGGCAGAGTTTTGTGAGTAGGGTCCCAAGGAGTTGGACCCTGAGGAGTCGTCATGGCTCTGCCCTGTGGGTTTGACTGAGCAGGGTGCAATGCACAGCTGGGACACCCTCACAGTGTGGGTCTGTGAGGGGCCCTACTGATGGGAGAGATGGGGAACCTGAGCGTCTCTCGCTGTTTGGGTTTTGAGAAGATCCTTAACGGAAACACATGTGAAACACGTTCGCAGTGGATCTACACGAGAAGGCTTTTCCGTTTTTGCTGTGTTAGCAAACTGCAGCCAACTCTTTCTCTCCGCTGTGAACTACTGAGCGGGGACCTGGACTCTCCACTCCGCTTTCATTCAGAGCCTCTGCCAGCGTCATAAACCCAGTAAAACGTTATGGCACTTTGCACCCACTGGGAAACCAAATGTATTTTAATGTATATTTAATAGATTTCAGGTCTTTCTGTTATTAAATTTGCTTTTCGTTTGCTCCCCCTCCCCCTCTCTTTGGTGCATCAGATTGAATGGGAAATTTTAAGTGTATTAAACCGGCATCTCGCAGAAACAAATCCAGATGGCCTGGTACAAATCAGGGAAAGAAATCGCATCACAATCTATTAGAATCTCGGCTCAAATACAACGCACGTTTCACCAGGCAGGGACTGCCCCGCTGCTCCGTGGTGGAGGAGCTGCCTTCACGCCGGACTTCTTGGGGAGGGAAGGAGCAGGGGGTGTGGGAGGGATCCCTCCTCCATCTGCCGCGGTGTAAGCACACACTGAGGTTGGGCATGCTGTGTTTCCTCTGCCATGACCCAGGGCTGAACTCTGTCCCAGCACGGGCTGTCTCAGCGGTGCGGTGGGTATGGCTTTGTGCTTCATTTTGTTGTATTTAAGCCATGTTCCAGAGCAGCGTCCATCCTCCTGTGTACCCTTCCTTGTTTGCCCATGGTTTGCATTCGAGCAAACAGAGCTACGGGAGGAACGTCCACAGAACGGGTGAATGTTAAGGCATTCTTGTAAAATATTCATAGAAAGCAAATCTTGAATTAATACAGAATGTGTGCACTGAAGACTTGGTGCTAAGAGTCATCTGCACAGGGAACGGAAATAATCCCCTATGACCTATGCGGCCAATAAAGCAGCTTGACTTTTGAATTCTTGCAGTAAACTGCCTGTGAACAAGACACAGGCCAAGAATTATTTGCAGAAATTATTCATTAAGGGCCTAATCCAAAACCCAGCTAAGTCAGTGGAAAGATCCCCCTATGTTAGGCCCCAAATAATTTTGGATAATGAATACATTTGAGAAAACAGCGATCCATTCCCGGACAACTCAACTACCAGCAGGAAAAGAAGCAGCCTTTCCCAAGCAATGTTAGGGCTGTGCACGCCCTGTGAGTGGCTCCTGTCCCGTTGCATCTGCTTGTCCCCGGCCCAGGGGACACCTTGAGTGCTGCACAGTGTCCCCTTCTATGTGGCTGTGGCTCTCAGGGGATGGGAACAGCATGGCACCAAGCATCTGAGTGGATTGGGGAACACCCCATGGGGATTGGGAGAACTGCTTGGCGACAAAGTTGTTGTTATTATTATTGTTGTCATTATTATTCTCATTATGAAGTGGCTGTAATTCCATCAGTGGATCACAGTGACAGTGGAAAACACACAAGCAAGCCTTGGAGTTGCCCGAGGCCCTCTGTGCTGGAATGACACCATTAATAGCCGTGCAGTTTTATTGCCGTGTTTAGTGCTACACATTAAGTCTCACAGATCCTGCCATGTTACTGCATGTTGTTTTCCAATCCTGCCTCAGCCTTGTTTGTGCTCGGTGATGGGGTGAGGGAAGTTTGCTCTGCCTCTGGGTGCCGCATCCTGCTCTGTTGGTGATGGAGGTGTCATGGGGCCATGGTCCTGGTGCCCTGAACAGCACTGTGCTGTGTTTATCAGCTTGCTGTATGAGCAGTATCTGCCTTCAGCATCAGTGCGATGGGAAGTGAGTGTCAGGGAGCGTGACCTTGTGTCCATCTGTATGCAATTCCAGACCAGCATCTGAAAATCAAATACATATTTTTGAGGCTTATCAGACAGAAAGGGCTCCTTTCTGAGCTTCTCCTTTGGCATGTGCGTGTCTGATGTGTGTGCACACTAATGGGGTCGTTGTCACCCACATGTGACGTGCAGCAGGGTCAGCCTGGCATCCCGGCTTGGTGGTTCCAGCACTGGGCTGGTCTCAGGGTCCCAGTTAAGGCCTAGCACCCTCATCTCCCTCAGCACCTGAGGTGGGGAAGCGTTCTTCCCCTTCACTGCCTCGTGCTCCGTGTAGCTTGAAAAATGCGGAGCACGAAAACAGCTCCAACTCGGGGAGCTGGCAAATCCTCTGCATCTCCTCTCTCTCAGCACTGCCCCCGCACTGCAGGGGAACGTGGCTCTTTGTAGAAGCCCGACTCCCCTGCTTGCTGCTCCGCCACGGAGCGCAGGGAGGAGCGGTGCAGCGCCGCGGCCATGGGAGCATCCACGGAGCATCGCGGAGCCAACCCGCGCTCGGCACCGCACCACGTGGCCGGTGGCACGCGGCCAACCCAAACGCCATGGTACATGAACTACAAGTAAACACAGCTTGAGTTTCACATGTCAAATATGCTCAACAAACTGCTGGCGGATAATCTACAGGCCAAGAAACCAGACAGAAGAAGTGGATGATGAATCAGTCGCGGTGATGAATAAATTAGGGAGCGCAGCGCTGTGCCTAGAGGGGCGCAGAGGGGGTGAGGAGGGCAGCCCAGCAAATGCACGACTGTTGGGGGCTCAGCCCAGAGCTCACTTCTACCAGGAGCAAAGCACCTCCCTGCAGCCCCAGAGGGCTGTGCTCTATGGGGCAGGGCTCCGTGTGTCGTCTTTGGATAAGTGAAAACAATGGTGTTGTGCTCAACTGTTTACAATCCTTAATGGGGTTAGAACCCCCTGCTGGGGCTGGGGCTCTGTGAAGATCCCTGTATAGGGACCACCTCCTGGGGGATGGCCTCCCTCCTTCCCTTGTTTATGGGCCGCTCCATCCCCGTGCCGTGCTCGGTGTGACACATTGGGGCACTCCCGGCTCGGTGCAGTGTCACTGCGTGGAGAGGGTGGCACTGCCCAGCAATGCCCCTGCCAGGGGGATGCTGGCAGCCCTCATTGGTTCCATTGGCCACTGGCTGCACAGGGCATCTGGAAACCCAAATTCCCATCTTCCAAACTCAAACAGGAAGATTCATTAACCGTATAAATATACAGAGCCCCAGCCCTTCAAAAGCCTGCAATTTATTTTACTCAAGGCAGCCAAACTGCGTATAATCTGAGATGAATACAGGGATCAGGCGAGGAGCAGGGGAAGAGCATATGGGGACAGTGACGGGGCCAGGCAGGATAGAGGTGTCTGTGAGCACTGGGGATGAGGGTGGTGGGGAACCAGGGGGCTCTCTGGGAGGACAGCAGACGTGGGGCAACGCTGAGTGATTGATGAGCCGGCGAGGTGAGCAATCAGCATGCCACTCCATCCAGCCAACAGACCTGGAGCCACCGGTATTTATACAGGCCCCAGCGTGATTATTATTGTAAGAGAGATTTCTCTAATCAAAACTGCACAATTACATACAGGCTTTTCTGATTAATATTACATGATAACAGCAATGGGGCACATCTGGCAAGGGAACCTTGAGTTCTGCACTGTGTCCTGGAGGGGGGGATAGCAAATATCTCCTCCTCACCATAGGGATGCTTGGGGTGGCTGATGACCCATCTGGTGCTGCTCCAGCATGAGCCTTGGCCTAAGGGAGCCCAGTGAGAGGCATCAATGCCCTCTGCACCCAGCATCACCCATGAGCTGCTGTTGAGCTGCTCCTCTTTGCCCCGCTGTATGAGATGCTATGGATGCTAATGTGATGCTTCAGGGAGCTGAGGATGGAAACAGTCTGACCTTATAATGTAAAAAACAACAAATATGTGGCAAGGTGGCCAGGCATGGAAATTCCATCCAGGCTCTCAGTGCCATGAGCTCAGCTCTCCAGTGCAACCAGAGGCATTCTGGGTGGTGACTGCCCCGGATCCACGTGGCGTGGCCATTTGTTAGGGGATGTGGCAGTTCTGGGGCTGGCTTTGGACTGAACATGGCTGTGGGGTCACCTGCTCCTTATACTCCAGGGACATGTCATTGATCCTCCTCTTTGCACAGGATCCTCCTACAGTGCACAGGATTTGGGCGTGTTGAGCTTAATCAACCAAAATCATTGATGAAATCCCATACATTGCAAATAGACAGAGGTTGTAGCAGAAAAGCTGAGTCACGGCTTGAAGCAGTGATAGAGCACCTGGTGGGAAGGCAGGGAGCTCAGGTGTATATAATGTACCTGAGTGATGGAAGAGATTGAGCCAGGATCCACCTCTTCCAGACCTCACGTAAGGGTTGGCATTGGAGGCAGGGGGGAGCTTGTTGGAGATCCCTGCCTGCCTGAGGTTTTCTAAAGGTTAGGAACTTTTTTTGAACTTTTTTCCTTTGTTTGTGACACCCACAGCTATTGCATTTGAGCAAATGTTGCTTTCCATCATGTTACAGAGGTGCGTTCATGTTTTTGGAGGGTTATGCTAAGCAGCTTAAGCTGAAAACCTGACATGCCCTCGCTTGTATTGCCATGGACTGAGAAATGAGTGTAAGTACCTGCAGCCCATTCCTCATACATCTTACACGTCTTCAGGCCATGGAGGGAGATACACAGCTGCATAGGCTCTCTTCTTCTATCTCTAAAAAGGGCAGCAGGAGAATATTGTTTTTTCTAATAGAGATAAATGGGGATGAAAAATGCTTTGTGAGTATCAGCATGTAAGAGCAGAGAATGGAGAGTGCCGGGCATGGCATGCAGTGTCCAGAGCTCCTGGGGCTGTGGCAATGGGCTGCATGGGGCTGTCCCTTCTGATTTCCACAGTGCTGCCAAGTTTGGTTCCTCTCTATGCTGTTACCTGGATCCGCACAAGGTTATGCATTATCAGAGATTTATGAGGCATGATTTATGGGCCCAGTCGCTGTGCTGGTGTTATGTACCCTGACTGAGGAGTCCAAATTTATGTGTAGACTCTGTTCTTGGATCACTGTACCTCCAGATACAGCAGAGAAATAAAAACATTTTCCTGTTACCCCAGGGATGGGGAGCAGAATGGGGTCTGGTGTGGGGCTATCCTGCAGGCTGTGATGCCAGGAGGGAGCTCACAGCCCCAGGATACTGCTTACTCCTGATATGGCTCTGGACAGGGCCATGTTTCGTGGTTGCTCCAGTGGGGAGGGAGCACATGGGTTATACGCTGTGTCCTCCTCCAGAAAGAGGCCATGGAGATACTGTGCCCAGCTTCCCAAGCTAGTGATGGCCAATCCTGCAGAGTGTGGATGACTCCAGATATGTGTGTGCCCCCTGCCCACCACTGTGGCAGCTGCCTCCAGCACAAAGCAACCCCTGCAGGCAGTGCAGATCCACCAGGGCCAGGGAACGTTCTGCTCCTGGAGTGACACCGGCCATCTGTCCCCTCTGTCCTTGACATTCCAGCATTGCTGTTCAGCCTTTCTCTGGCTGTGACCTGCTGGCAGTCCCACTTGTCTTGCAGTCCGTTAAGAACTGTGCCATGGCCTGGGAACACAGCTGCTTGCTGTGCCAGGGTCTGATGCTGGCAGTGTTGGTTCCACACCTGTTTTCAGCCCATAGCACTGTTGCGGGGTCACAGGGTGAAGACTGGCAGCCCCTATCCTGCAGCCAGGGCTGTGCTTGCAGCCTCACACTGCATAGCACTAGGATCAGGGCTGGAGGGGCACAGCCACCTGGCTCCCAACGGGAGGGCTCCTTTCTCCGGAACAGGGCTGTGTTATTTACTCCACACATGCCAGGTCTCTGCTACCCTGTTCAGAACAGCAATCAGTACAACAAGACACAGCGTTTGCTGCTTCTCTCACTCTATGCCATGCAACCTCAAGGAAGAAATGTGCTCTCAGAGTTGTTGTCCCTGAGGTCCCTGCTGTGGTATTAAGGCAGCTCCTGGGTGCAAGGGTTTCCTCCAGCCCCCGGGCTGCTTGTTGGCGGTTATGCCATCGCTGACTGGTCCTGGTAAAATAAAAAACACAGAAATGAAGTAACAAACCGCTGAGGTTTGCTGCATGGCTGCCCTCCCCACTGCTCCCCAGGTATGTGTTGCTGTAATAGGATTTGGGCCCTGGAAGCCCTTCGAGGGAGGATGTGAGGTTTTCATCACGTTAACTCCTTCATGCACCAGAGAGGGTGAAACCTGCCAGGGCTATGCTGTGTCCCAGGCTTTGCTGGGAGCCATGGCTAAGACACTGCAGCATGGAGAGCAGTGGTAGCTTTCTGGGGACTGGGAGGTTGAACACCTTTTGTCAGCCTGTGGCTGCCAGTGATAGAGAAAGGAATGGGGAAAGCCATCCTGGGATGCAGCAGCTGTGGGGACCCGGGGTTGGGCCTGGGCTGGGAGCTGCTGTCCACTGCCCTGCAGGGCTTTGTCCAGATGGGAGTCCTTTGGGTGCTGCAGTCCCATGGGTGCCAGGCTCTCTGGGCACTGCTCCTTTGGCTGGTTTGGCCAAGGGTGCTGGGGAGCAGGTAGGCATTTGCCAGAGCCAGGCACTGCTCCCATCCCTACATCCAAGCAGGTGCCTGGGAGAGCTCTCACACCTGGCCCAATTAGCACACTCTCAATTAAATGTATTGGAACAAGCAGGAGTGAAAAATGTCAGACCAGGGGCGAGGTCCTGGGGAAGGAGGGCCCTGCCATGCTGTGCCCCTGCACTGGATTTTCTCCTGGGACTGGGGGAACAGGGCTGGGTGCTCTGCTTCTACCATCCCTGCTTCCCTTCCAGAGCATCCCTGCATTTCAGGGTTGGGAGTGTTTATCCTAAACAGCCAGCACTTGCCTGCATGCCAAGGCAGGGGTTATCTGAGGCTGCTGTCTCATTCATCAGATCCTCATGTTCCATTTAAAAGAAATATATATATCCTCCCATTTGAAATAACAAGCCTATAACATCTTATGAGGTAAAATCACTGCGCGTGAGGCAGTAGTACCCAATGTGAGTGCATCTGAGCTCAGCAGCACTGCACTATGTGCCCAGCCATGGAGGGATGCTTGGGGAACCCTGTGTCCCACACTGCCCCCAGCACACCCCCTGGGAGCTTCCCCTGGACCGTCACCTCCCCATGTTCCCTCCACTGCCCCATACAGGCTGAGGGTCTGGGGGCCCTGTGATGCAGCCTGGAGTTGGGAAGCTCGGGGCTGCCGCCCACTGCGGGGCCATGGGGCACAGAGGCCCCCCAGACCAAAGAGGCTGGAAATGGGGAAGAGTCACAGCACAGAGACTGAGACTATAAAGGGAGCTGAGGAAACTCATAAGGAGGTGTAAATTGGAACAATATGGGCTGTGTCGTGTCCTGATTTGGCTTTGGGGAATTAAGAGCTAATCTTTTCCCTGAGACTGGAGTTGCTGGAGTTGTGCATGCGGCACACAGGGGAGTTTGTGATCTCAAAGCAAGACTGGTGAGTGCCAGTGCAGGAGATGCAGGGCTGAGACTTCAGATGATTATTTTTACATTTGGTCTCTCTGTGGTTATTGAGGTCCGTATTTAAAGTAAAAGCTTCTTTGTGCAGATTTCCTCCTTTTTTTTTTTTTTTTTTGATAAAGTATCCCTGTGTGCACTCAGCTGAGAGAAACAGGTAACAAATCGGTGATAGTGGGCTGGAAATTGGTGACTGCAGGTTGCAAACTGGAGGCATCTCACAGGGCTTGTGCATGGATAATAACAGCAATTCCATCCCCGTGGTCAGGGACAGAGGGCGTGAGGTGCCTGTGGGGCTGAGACCCAAAATGAAGGGGCTGAGCTGGAGCTGCATGTCCCTTTGTGGCACACAGGAGTCAGTTGGAGGCTGTGCACACTGGAGCTGAGAAGTGGTGAGTGGTTCCAGGCAACAAACCCAGGAATCACTCGGAGTTCAGTGCATTTGTGCTGGCTGTGGGTATTGCAAAAATTGCTATTGCTGCTCCTATGGAAGGCTGCACTTTTGGGGTCTGCCCTTTTCCATCCCCGTGGTGTTTCCGTGCCATGCCCAACAGAATGTTGCTTGCTGCAGCCTTGCCCTGTGCCCCAGCCTACTCCTCCCCCACCTCCCTCACTATCTAGGTCAAAGACTCAAGCACAATGTTGGGGGGGGGAAAGGGGAAGGGAAGGAAAGCAAAAGCATCATGTCTTTTATGTGGACATTAATGGCAGCTTGCAACGGAAAATACATCCTGCCTGTGCTTTAGTCTCCGGTCTTTCCCACCTTGCTGCACACACCAGGTCTGAGCAGGAGGAGGAAGAGAAGGAGGGTTTGTATGTGTTGGAGGGATCAGCACAGCCAGCCTGGAAGCAGGGCTGTCCCAATCTGAGGAGCATGATGTAAGCTCCCAGCACCTTGGCCAACCTGGCTTGTAATGTCCTGGGTCTCCGGGAGAAGGGCAGCCCGCAAGTCCCACTGGGTGAAAGGTGTGTGGAATTGCCTCCCTTGGGAATATAAGAACTTCCTCTGTGGCATATGGTGCTCCCAACCCCAGGTCCGTGGGGCTGGCCTGGGGGACAGCACACTGGGGTTGTATTCAGTGATGGACAGCATCCAGGAGGTGCGGGGTGCTGGGCAGCCCTGCTCAGGTGCTGGCTGGGGAGTGCTGTGCAGGAGATGCCAGCTGCAAGCAGCATTGCTGAGCCTGCCAGCCCAGATTGTTTCAGTCCAGCGACCTCACAAGTGGCTTTGCTAAAGCTGCAAGTTGATCTCATGGAAGGAAATTGAATTGTCGTCGGGGCTGGGTTTTATCTGGGCTTTGGGCTTCGTTGCTTGGCTTGACCTATTAGCATTTGCTTGTCTGATTACATACACAGCTCACGGTGAGAGGTTGGGTTTAGATCACGCCTCTCGCTTATCTCATCAGGCAGTGTGCTGCTGGGGGCTGGATGTGTGCAGGAGGATTGGGCCGGGATGGGGGAGTGGTGGGTGCAGAAGGGAAGCCCAGGAAGGACAGCAGCTTCCCGGGGCAGCAAACCAGTGCTGAGTATCTAGGTTCTTGGGAGTTGGAGACAAGGATGCAAGGGGTGCATGGCACAATCACAGGACTTTGGTAGCACCACATCCAAAGCTGGCCCATGAGCTTTGGTGCCACAAATCTGGGATGTTCCTGTTATCTCTGCCCTATCACGGCTGGACCCAAGAGGGGATCTCCAGATGCAGGAATGGGTTTTGGAGCATCTGGTGATTATGGCTTCTCACTGGGATGAGTGCTTTTTGCATCTGCCTTGTGGCATCCGGATCTGTAGGGATTTTCTTTTGCGATGCGTTTTTCACCCACAGCCGCAATAACAGGTGACCAATTTTACTCAAGAAAAATAATAATAAAAAAGTCACCTTTCTTCTTTTACCGCAGGACTCGGGGAGCTGGAACTTTAAGTGTATATCTAGAGGGAAGGTGCCCACTGGCTTCCTGACGCTGCATTCCCGACAGAGCTAAAGGAAGCAGCCCGGCGGCCCTAAGTGCCCTTCAGCTCGGGGTCTTTAACGACCCTTAATCACCAGCTCATTTGCAGGCACTTTCCCTCTGCTGCCCTCCCCCAGCACGGAGGAAATAACATCTGCTACCCAACACTGCCCCTATAAACCGCTCCTATTTCACATCACAAAAAATATACAGTGTATTAAACTAGGTATGTTTTATAGGGGAACTGTCAGGCATCTCAAACGCAGTCTCTGACCTACTTAAAAGTTGTCCTAATCGGGGGAGGCATGTGTGTGTGTGCTGAGTTCACATCTCTGCTTCCATGTGTCACACTGGTGCTAAGGAAAGAAAATGGGAATTATTTGCAGAACCAGAGTGGCTTGGTGATGGGTGAGGAGATAGGAGAGCAGTGCTGTGCGTGCAGGGTCACTGGCTGCTGCCCCTTGGGGACGTTGCCTTGCTCAGTGTCATGCAGGAAAGGGATGCAACATGGAGCATCCTGCCCAGGTCCCTTGCAGTCAGGATGGGAAGCCAGAAGAATGGGAAGGTCTCACCCAGCCTTGACAGCAGCCCTGGTTCCTGCTGCCCCATGTCTGTGCTGCACTGGAGATGTTTGCAGATGTTCACAGTTGCAATAGGTGCTTCATGCTACACATTGTGTGGCAGCTCTTCCCAGCAGCTTCCTGGAGTACTGGAGGCATCAGCCCCCCTTCCCTTGGGTGTTTGTGGGGGTCTTTGGGTTTCTTTGCCCTCCACTGTGGCCGTGTGCAGCCTGCAAGCTCTTAAACACCGGATATTTATGAAGTGTCTGTAAGCTTTTTGAAGGCTGGCAGTGCTGCCAGCAGAAACACCCCTTTCCTTTTCCTTCCCTGCACGCTCCCGGCTCCCTGCCAGTCTGCAAGGAAGAGGAATGAGGCTTTGCCACTGTAATTCAAACCAGCATTGAGAGCAAAAAATGTCATGGCAAGGAGAGACCCAACCAGGCCCTCAGCCAGGAAAGCATTGCCTGGTGAGCTCCTTGCTGAGGCTAAGGGCTGGATGGAGAGGGTAGCCTAGTCTCCAGAGGTTCTCTCTGCCAGCCTGCACCCTGCACAGCACAGTGAGATCCCTGCAAAGGGTCTCTGTGCATCTGCTGCCATTGGGCAGGCTGGTTGGTGATACAGCTCTCAGCTCCTTGGCACACACAGTGTGGCTCCAGTGCATCTCTGGGCTGGAATCCCCTGTGCCACCAGCCCCCAGTGTGCCACCACCCCTTGACATGGAGTAGCCTTGCCGTGGTGAGCCACCACCCTGCTGCCTTCACAGCCTGTGCCTGCAGCTCATGACAAGTCAGGAGATGGAAGAGGGGTAGGTCATGACTCTTTCCTTGGTGTAGAGGAGGGAAAGGCCCATCCTGTCCCCAGGGCATTGATTCAGCCCTGCTGGGAGCCTCTGCTGGGCTTTGTTGTGAGTCACAGGGTAAGGAGTAGGAACCCGCCCTGGTGCGTAGGAGCAGCACCAGGCATTGCCACAGAGAGGAGAAACCACTCAGCCTGCGTCTTCCTTGTCCAAGCTGGGGCCTGCTGCGAGGGGTGGCAGGAGTTAAAATGCTCCTGTGCCAGTTCTCATTTCCTTGGAGCTGTTTGCCATCCCCATGGTCAGCACAGCCTTCATCTGTGCCCAGGAGGTAAAGCCTCCAGCTGGGACGCTGTGGTGTCTTATGCAGTCCTGCAGCTTGGCCATGCTTCCCACTCCCAGATGTGTTTGGATGAAGTAGCAAAGCAGAGAGGAAAAAGTGGGGGGAGCGGAACTTCACCCCCTCAGGAGGCACCAAGCCCAAGGTGATGACTGTAGTCCAAGTCCCAGCTGTGGCTCTGCAGGGTGGCTGATGACCACAGAGCTCCTCTGTCCCTGCTGTTACATGGGGACCTCCCAGCAGAGCCCAAAAAGCAGGGGGCAGGACTGCCTGGTCCCACAGCCCCCATGGCCGGATCCTGCCCTGTCCCCTGCCTGGCTGCACACTATGACGCACCATCAGCAGACATCAAAGGGGCTGCTTTAATGGGGTATTGAGTGTTCGGGGCTGGTGCCTGGGTATCTGCTGCTTTCCACTCCGCCCCCCCCCCCCCCCCCCCACCATGGCACTTAGTCCCTAATTAAACTCTACACAGCATTCCTTTCCCATCACACCTCATAAAAATGAGGAACCCACAGAACACGGGCAGTGTTACACTGCGGATAATGATTACGGTGCGGTGCAGTGTGGCTGCGACTCCAGCCGAGAGCAGAGCCCCTGCCAGGGAAAGTGTGACTGGGGTGGAAGGCAGCAGGGTGGAGGAGGGGTGCTCCTCTTGGTGTCAGTCTCTTTGCGTTAGCATACGTGCAAATAAGCAGTAATCCACTGTAATGAAAGTGAAAACTCTGCGGGCTTGCAAACGTGCCCCTGTGGGTAAGGCTGTGTGATCTGTGCAGGTCATGGTGTCATGCAGAGCAAGGCTGGGAACCGCTGGGGGTTTGCACGGAAGGATTCAGGGATGCTCGGGTTATAAAAGTGGTTCTGTAGCATGTAGGGTAATAGCAGCCAGCATGTGTTCCGGGTGAGCTCTGGGGGTGACCCATCCCTCTGCCCTGTGGGGAAGCCACCGTTGCTGCTCAGCTGCGCACCGGGTGCCAGCAAGAACCCAAGGGCTCTGCTCCTCCATCCCCCTTTAATGTGTTTTACAGATGTGACAAATATCGAAGGAATTTGTTTTTTAAAGCCTGTTTTGATTGAAATCACACACAAACCGGCTCATGCTTGGGGCCTTCCTGTGAGTTATTATTATTTTTTTCATTTGGGGGGAAGATTATGTTTCTTAGGCAAACAGGAAAAACAACAGGGAAAAAAGGCTCTGTTTGTTTCTTTAACTTGCAGCTCTCCACTGGAGTGGTTCCCTGTGGTGGATAGAATGGAGATGTGGTATTTGAGGGCGCCTGCGCCATGCTGTCCCATTCTGTGCCATGCTATGCCATTCCATGCCATGCTGTCTTGTGCTGTGCCATGCAATACAATGCTGGTAGCAGAGGTGGAGGTTTGGTAATGTGGGCCCACTGCACACTGGGGAATGATGGCCCAGTGTAGGTCCAATGAAGGGACAGAGTGGGCTTTTTCTTGGCTTTTTGAAGAGTCTCCTGGCTGCAGTGTGTTGGGGTTACTCTGGTTGTCCCCCACTATGGGTGACCCTTCTGAGACACAGCTGCCAGCACAGCAGGGAGAGCTTCCTCTGCCTGTCCTGGTGGGAGGACAGCTCTCCACAGATGTGAGGCTGATGAAGACTATGTCTGTGTTCAGGTCATAAATACTTTTTGATGACCTCTTGGGCACTATGTTTCTTTTTAGGAGCTGGAAAGACTCCCGTGCATGTCCTGGCAGTGACTGTGGATACAGCACCCTCTGGGACCCTCTGCACCCAGGCTCCAGCAAAACTGGGTGCCAGCAGCCCACACAGAGCCAGCACTGAGGGAAATAGTATTTCCCATCCTTCCTGCATGTGCTGCAATGTTCAGACCAAGCGTTCTTCACCATGACGAGGATGTGCCTCCATGTCAGCAGCTGTGGCAACATCCTCAAGGCCATCCAAGCAATGCTGGTGCTGAAGTGTGACCCAGTGGGGACCTCGTGGTGTTGTCCTCCATCTCTTCCGTGAAGCCAAGGGGACATGGGAGCCCTGCTCAGAGCACATGGCTGCAGAGGAGCAGGAGCCCCGCTCGGTGGGAACACGGAGGCGTTTGCAGGTCATTTCAGCATGTTGTCCCAGTCAAATATTTGTCTAGTTAATAAATATATTGTTGTTTTTTTCAGTGAGGAAATGAGGAGACTGCAAAGAAAAATAATGAAAGGCCTTTCTTGTGCAGCCCTGCTCTGCGAGAACCTGGATCAGGCCCTCCTCCTTCTCCTTGGCCCTCACGCTATAAGAAATCCTGCTGCGGATTTCACAACGGAGTGATTGACAAGATTAGAAATTATCTCCCCCTCTCTCTACATATAAGGTTACTGCCGCTCCAGGCACAGTGTGAAATTCCCCTCGCCGGAGCTCATTAAATGGGTCAATGGACGCGTTCCAGCTTCTCTGCAGTTCACAAAGGGCTGAGTCCTGGCCACCCCACCAAACTCTGTCCCAGGCTGTTGACGAGTAAGTGCTTCCATATGGCTCACCTCAGCATCTTCAGAAAGATAACAGAGAGCTAATGGCTTGCAGATTCCACGGATGCTCTTTGTGAGATGTGTGGGGGGAAGGGGCTCCAGGCTGATGGGAATGGAAGGGACTGTCCCCCAGACCTTGTCAGGGGGCCACAGGGCATGGACATAGGGCAGAATGGAGGGAAGGGCTGGTGGACAGCAAAGCTGAGGCAGCACAGGGCTGGTTCTGAGGCTGTGTCATCTTCACAGCCCAGGAAAGCAATGATGGGCACAAGCAGCAGTGAGATCCTGGTCCTGGGCCGGGTCCACACACAGTCCTTCAGGTATCAGCAGTGCAGAAGATACTGATGGAGTTTTGGTGATGTGAAGCTGGGGCAAAACACAGGGAAAGCATTCCTTCTGATATGTTGGCTCTTTCCTCTTTCTTTTTTTTCCTTGATGCCACATCAGCAAGCAAATTGCTGAAGTCATGAGGTACCAGTTTCTTCCTGATGTTCTCCCCTGTGAGCCCACCTGCAGCCCACCCACTGGGACATCCATCGTGTGCCTCAGACTGGTGCTGGCTGTGTCACCTTGGTCCTCGCCACAGAGTAGCTGGGTGGCTCCCATCACTTACAGGCACAGCGAGGAAATCAAATGCAGCCAAACGCTCCGTTCATGACACTGCTGTCGAATATTTGAGGATAAGATTTATATTTAATGAGCGTGCTTGCTGGGAAAGTTTGAGTGTTGGCATTATTCATGCAGAAGAGACACAATGGGGTCAGGAGCACAGGGGAAGCAGAGTGCTCCCACATCTGAGGAGTGTGCAGGGGCTTGGCTAGCTGTGCTTGGGCTGCTCCCTGCTTTCCTGTGTGTTGTGTCCCTGGCCATACACTGGTGCTTTTGGCAGCCCTGGGATGCAGCCCCTTGTGCTTGAGGAATAAGGAAACGTTCAGATCCTGGAAAGCAGTGTACAGGCACTCCTGGGGTTGGTGCTGGGGGTGAGAGAGGAGAGAGAGGAGGTCTCAGCCTCAGGAATGTTGCCTTCACCCCGGGAGGTGCCAGCATGAGGAATAGAAAGGATGGCAGAGTGGTGACCGGTGTGGTGTATGGTCCTGTAATTACCCAGAGCGGCACCATCGCCATACAATTAGATCCGTCCTTCTCAGGCTATTTGTGTAACTAAGGACCAATTAACAGCCCCGCTTTCAGCTCCTAGCTTCCCCCAGGCACTTGGGGTCGGGCATTGATGTGGGGTGGCCACGGCACCGAGGAACATCACCTCATCCCATCTGGGAAGGGATGCTGTGGGTGCACAGCATTGCTCCCTGCTCCACACCCACTCTTCAGTGCCCCCACACTCTCATTGGGCCCCCAGCACTGGGCAGAGCGGGTGGTCCTGGGGGAGCAGGGGGCTGGTGGTGGGTTCTGCTTGCAGCAACACTCAGCTACCCTTCCTCCCTGTCTGCTGAAGCCAAAATAAGTGAAATTACCTTTAATTATTCTCATTACTTTCTTTGGGAATTCTGAAGTGAAAGGCAGCATTTAGCTGTGAGCTACAGCAGGGCTCTGCCCTTCCTCCTGCCCCCGGCTGCTGCCTGGTGCTGCCCCCCAGGCACCAAACACTCATGGGGCAGAGGGGGCTGTGAGCTAGGGGCTTGGACTGGCAATGGGGTTGGGATGCTCCCAAATCACTGCTGGGCATGGGGAACTGTGCTGGGGTGTGGGAGAGGTAGGGGATCCTGTGCCATCCCTGCTGTGTGCAGGAGGGTGAGCATCAACCCCGCTGGATGCAGGGGTGCAAGAGTGTGGGCATCACCCCTCACTGCCTCAGCTTCAGTCTAGTGCTGTTCGTGAGGTGCTGCCAATTATTCCTCCCTGTTTAATGACTCCTGGCCATGCAATTTTTGCAACCTGTTTACAAGGTGTCTGGCACCTTTCAGCAGGTGCTCAGTGGCTTTTACACACATGGGCCAGGCAGGATGGCACAGGAGAGGCTCTGCACTCCATGCTGTGTGCATGCAGCAGTGTGATGCCCTGGGCCCTGCAGTAGAAACTCTTCTTTGGAGAGCAGGGAACAGCTCCCTCCTTCCCTGTCTGTTTTGTGTCTTGTCCAGGGGGGAGGGAAGACCCAATCAAACTGCGGTCCCTTAAGACCTACCAAAATAACACCAGGCAGCGGCAGAGCAAATTGTTATCCAAGCAGGGGGAGAGGAGTGGGGGGCTGGGGAGTGTGGTCCCAGATGGACACTGGGCCATTCTTCTGGAGAAGGTCTTGTTACCCTCCAAGGTCAGACAGAAGCGACACTGAAACCGCCGGGGCCTTTGGGAATGAACATTGAGACACGTTCGCTGTCAAATGGAATCTATTAAAAGGGATTAGATGCTTTTTTCATCAATACCCCTGTGACACCATGATGGGTTGAAATTGCTGCAAAAACATCATTATTAAAAATGGGCCTATTAGTATTAGAATGGACAGAAGCTCCTCACTAATTTTAGCAGCAGCCACTGGGAGGGGCTGAGGGCAGCCAGGGGGCCACAAGGAGGTGGGTGGGAGCAGAGTGGGGGCTGCAGTGGGTGGGAGACTGCAAAATGAACACATGCACTCATCTGTGCCCCAAAGTGCATCCATTAGTGGTGGGATGCTGTGATGCATTTGTTTTCCTACAGAGATGGCACTGCGGCTGAGAACACCATCAGGGCTCGAAGGAGATGGTTCTGGTGCTGGAGATCCAGTCATTAAAAGGGGATTTAATTGGGGACTGGTTGCTGCTGGGAGCTGGCAAAGCCATGTCTGAGCTCCTGGTTGCACCCCGGGCAGGGTGCTGTATTGCTGCATGGGAGCTGCTCGTGGCTGGACTTAATTGCTGATGGAGGAGGCTGCTGCAGGTGAGCTGGTTGGTATTACTGGACCACAACTGATGAAACAGAGATGCACCTAGGACCTGTCCATGCAGGAGTAGCAGGCAGAGTCACCTCTGTGCTGCAGCCAGGGCAGGATGGTGTCAACACTGCTGCCCTGTGACTGAGCATGGCTGTGGTGGGTGGCTCTGAGGATGCTGCGGTGTACAGATTCCTTGCATCAAGCTCCTGGAGCAGCAAACAGCATCTCCAGGCTCTGGCCTCACCAGGGCAGGGACATCACCAGGCCCACGGCTCCCTGCAAGGAAGGAGCCCACGCTACTCCTGGTGCCCCTCTGAAGCCAGGTTTTGTGTCAGTGCTCAGCAGAGCTGAGCAGCTGACAGCAGTTGCTGTCAGGCTGACTTTTCTACTGAGAAATGCAGCTTTATAAAAATCAAAGTGTTCCCTGGGAATGAGTGGATTTTGACAAAGTTTTTGAAGGAAATGTGTCTGAACAAATCACTTTAACTCTCTTGTTTTATTTCTCACAAAGGTAAAAATAACTCTTTGGCTCTTTATGTGATATAATCCTATACAATGCAATTAATCTAATATTTATAATTTTGCATACTGCACTGACTTTGTCAACTGAAACATTTAGCTGTTGACAAAAGGACTCAGAAATTCTCTTTCATAAAACAGCTGCCTCACTTGTGATCCCAGAGACTGCACAGTGAGCTTCCATGCAGTGCACTCTGCCTGGGGAATAGCACTGGCATTAAGTGCCATGGAAGCAGATCCTGACCCAAAGCTCCCACGGGAGTGGGGTCCCAGGGCTGCTGCCAGCAAGGGGCTGTGCCAGCTCAGCCATGTGTGTGCAGGGGTTCAACCTGGAGCTGTTCTCCCCTGGTGCTTCCCAACCTGCTGCAAAGCACCAGATGGTATCTGATACCCAGCCTAAAACGTTGGCTTTGATAATCAGCTACATACTGTCACTACCATTAAGTGTCATTTGTGTGCAGGTTTTCCTTCTTTACTCTCTTCTCTTTGTTTCACTTCTCTTCATTTTTCTTCTTTTCTTCTTCCCTTTCCTCTCTCCCTTCCTTCTTCCCATTCTCCTTCTCTTCCCTCCTTCCCTCCCTCCTTCCTTTCTGTTTGCAGGGAGTGCGTGGGGTTTGTTTCTTTCACTGGGGCTGATTCCTATAATTTTCACCTTTTGGAGCATTGTTTGTTTGCATTTCCCTGTGACTGAGTCATTTTTGGGCACTAATTAGGTAATTTCCCACATAAACTTGGCTACTCCTCACTGTGCTCTCCTGGGGTGCCCCAGGGTGCCAGCATGGACCCCATGTCAGGGTTGGGGGTGATGCCTCGTGGCAGGGATGGAGCTGATGGCCCATTGCCTCTGCTCCCTAGAGCACGGTTGTTGTGTTCTTCCCTTGGAAATCTCCAGGGAGGAAGTGTGCTCTGTCAGCATCACTGCTGCTCTATGCCTGCAGGAAGGGAAGGAAGGGTTTTCCAGGTGGTTCTGCTGTACTCACTTCTCACTCTGCTCTTCAAGTCCTGGGTTCCCAAGCTCAGTCCATATTGCTTTGCCTCAGATGCTGCTCTCATGCTAAAAGCCTGAGCCAGGATGAGATGTCATCAGCTTGTCAGCTGGGCTGTGCTCTGAGCCTGGGCCTCTGCAGTCACAAAGCTCCTTCAGGTGTCACCAGAGCCTCCAGAGCCCCCACCTACTGGGATGCTCACTTGTGTGCAGACCTGGCTGTGCCCCTGGGCTTGGGCTGGATTCAGCCTTGCACATGCATGTGCAACAAGACAGAGCTATGTGAGCCCTCAGCTGGTGCCAAAGGATGCTTGGAGAAGTGAAACTGCAGATTCTATTGCTCATGATGGGGGACAGAGACTGGGTGGGGGCAGCACACCTCAGGCTGAGCTGCCCGGGTACATCAGGCTTGGCTTTGTAATTAAGTGTAGGAATAAAGCTGTGGACAGTGTGTAGCCATGGTGACGCCGAGCCAATCCCAGAGGATCCGCAGCCAGCTGGAATATTTGCTGGATGGCAAAGCCTCAGCCCAGTGTTTAATGGTGTTCGACTCTATTCGGGGAAACAATTACATGCTCCATTTTCAATGTAGTCAGCTGAACAATAGATTAAATGAAGCAATTTAGACAGAGGCTTCTCCACTGCTGCCTGACCCATGGGGCCACTTATCTGCCGGAATGGACAGCCTCCTTCCAATGGCTGGCATAGGGTTGGTCCTGCCCACAGCAAGAGCCGCCTTCATGGGGACAGGAGAGCTCCTTGTGCTGTTGGTGGCCCCATTCCCTTCCTCCTGGGCCACTGGGTTGAGCAGAGTGGTGGCCCCAGCGCTCAGCCCATCCAGTGATGGATGCTCGGAGATGCTCATGGCTCAGCAGCCTGATGTCCCCCTATTGATTCCTCCCACTCTGCTGCTTCGCACCTTGTGCCAAGTGCTGCCTCCCTGACTGCCCCTTTGGCACCCCTCCCTCGTGCCCCTTCCCTGCAGCACCCATTCCCCAGCACTCAAGCTGCTCCTCCATCAGGAATATCCTGTTCCCGTGCTGCTGCGTCACAGAAACCACCTTCCTACTAGCAGACACGCCGTCAGGAGAAATGCCTTTTAAGGCACGCTGGCATTTAATTAATTGCCACCTTTATTTTACTAGTATAAAAGTGCAAGTCTCTTAAATATTTTCTAAGATGACATCAGCGTCTTCAGTTTAGTTTGGGTTTTATGGTGTTATTATTGTAGCTATTCAAGGTATGCAGGGAGGACTGGGGGTGGGTGACTCCTTCCTGCCGCTGCACCTCACTCAGGTCATTCTCCCTTCTCCTTGACCTCAGCACATCCCCTGGCATGGCAATCCATCCTGGCCTCCTCAGTGTCCTTTTGTAATTGCCTCGCTCCGAGATGGCTCATCTTATCAAAGCCAATCTTGTGCTCTTGGCAGCCTTTCTCTCATTGAGGTTCATTATCCGCCCCTCAACCACTTCCCCTCCAGCTCTATAACCATGGGCAGGGCTAACGCTCTCATGGACAAGTCTGCTCTTGCACAATGAGTCCGTGCAATGTTTCTCAGATTCCTGAGGAGTGTTGGCCCAGTAGCCACAAAGCAGAGGCGCTCTCCTGGTGCCCGTCTGAAGACTTTTCAAAGCTGCTGACTTAGAGAACTACCAGCTGTTCCCTCACCCTCCCTATGTGCTGTCAAGTTGGGCTCCCAGAGTCGCCGTTGCTCGTGGAGATGTGGGCTGCTGTTGTGCCGGTGACTCAGGCAGCACCAAACACCACAGGGAGTGTGATGAGGTTGGGTTACTCAAAGCAAGGTTACTCAACGTGCTCTTTATCCCCATGAGAAGTGCTCTTCCTCCTCGCTCACCCTTTCTTGCCACTTTTGTCAAAGCAAACTGGAAGGCTCCGTTCAGGTTTCAGCGTGCAGCATCTTGAAGAGAAAGATTTGTCCCAAGGGCAGGAGGAAACCATCCAAAGCCGCCTCCCCTCCCTCCTCTGATCTTTCTCCACCCACCCGAGGGCTCAGGACATCACCACGTCCTGCATGCATCACCTGCACCCTGGAAAGCTGTTTCCTGAAGGGTTGCATTGCTGTGCTGCTGCTGCCTGGCCTGAGCCCTGCAGGGCTATGGCACTGCCTGCACTGACCGCAATGGGACCCTGCTCAGGGCCACGGTTCTGGCTGCTGAGTGCAGCAGCATGTGGATGGGTTTGGCCTCTGCTTCCATACACACAGAACTCAGCAAGAGAGAACAAAGTGAGGGAAGAGGCTGAACTTAGAACAAATTGTTTATCAGTATTTTCCACGAGGCATCAGCAGTTCTTTAAAGAGGACAAAACCAGAGGGACCTTGCAGAGAAATCCTTATAGGGGCTCTGGTGGTATAATGAGTTTCTATATTTGACCAACGTAAAAGTTTATCTTTAAGCCTCCTGTATTTTTAAAATATGACATCAATGCCTTCAGCTTTGTTTTGATTGCTCTTAACTACCAGGTTTTATTATTATTATTTTTGTGTGTGTGCTTTTTTTTTAAAGCTATTCACAAAGAATCGAGAACGTTTACCCAGGGCATAAAAATACCCTCAAATTCTGATGTCTTTGGCAGAAAAGTGGCAATCTCATTTGTTTCGCATGTGCTAAATGCTCCTGCTGCCACGGTGCTCCCACCACAAATTCAACAATTGTTTAATTTTCAGCTCCGTTTTTAAAACCCGAACGTTCCGAACACAGTTAATGTTATATTAATTTTTTAAACCGAAGAGGCAAACTGGCTCTCAATATAAATATTTCACCAACCATTTATAAATATTGTGGCTGCTAGGAAAAACAACACAGTTGGTCCGAATCTTTGGCGGCTCCACACTCGGTGTGTGCATCGGAGCCAGCGGACAGGGGATGGGGGATGCGCTGCGGGATGTGGTGTGGGGTGTACCGAAGGATGTAGGATGAGATGTGGTGCAGGATGTGGGATGGGATGCAGTGTGGGGGACAGTGCAGGATGCAGTGTGAGATGCTGCACTGGATGCAGTTTGGGATATGGGTTAGGATCATGGGATCACAGAATCACAGGGGTTGAAAAGGACCTCAAGAGAACATCATAGAATCATAGAATAGACTCATAGAAGTCAAGAATAATAGGATCATTGTGTCCAACTCCCTGATGAAGCAGGTTCCCTGCAATAGGTCTCATAGGTAGGCATCCAGACCTTGAATATCTGCATAGAGGACCTGTGGGATGTAGCATGGCATACCACATGGGATGCTGCACAGGATGCTGCAGGGGGTGTAGCATGGAGTACTGCGTGGGATTCTACGTGGGATACAATGTAGGATGCAATATGGAGTGCAATGCAGGCAATGTGGACTTGCTGGAAGCTTTTCAGATCTGAAGGAGTTTCACTCCCTTTTCTCCTCATACCCTTGTGTCTCTCCATGTGTCTCAAAGTTGAATACATGGAAAACTGCGTCTGCTGCTCATGGCTGCAGGGAAATCTGTTCCTGACTCCCTCTGCTCCCTCTCCAGACCTTCCATGGGCTGCTGCTGCTGGAGCTTCCACTCTGCAGTGCACAGAGGGCAGTGAGAGCATGGAGTCTCCAGCTGAACTTTCACAATGGTTTTCCATGCAGGTGGGTCCCGCCCTGCACCTGGCTGCCAGCTGTACTTCCCAAATGCCGTTGCACTGACACTGAGTGGGCCAGCAGCGGGCACATTCTTTCCCTATTGCTGTTGGATTTCTTTCCATCCGAGTCAGCATTGCTGACAGCCACAGTGCATTCACCCACCAGCACCAGCACAGGTCCACTGCAGTTAGAGATGGGGATCTTGATGAACTGGAAACTCTGCAAGAAATGGAATAGAATTCCAGATCTCGGTGTGGTTCTAAACTCAATGTTTCCAGCAGGAAAAGCTACAAGTGACTGCGTCATGCCCCAGCCCCAGTGAGCAACCAGAGGGCTGGAGCCAGGAGGAGACATGGGGAGGAGACATGGGGAGGGGAAGAGACTTTAAAAAATTCACTTTCAAACAAGTGAAAACAGCGTTAAACAAACATGTAGCCTTTTGTGAGGGAGGATAATCCCTCCATTCAGATGTTAACATTAAGGAGTTATAACAAGGCTTTAGCTGTTTTCTCTGCAGAGTGGGAACAGTAATTCCGTAAGTACATCTTGGGAAGGTTTCCAAAGGGCTGGAAAGTGACAGTAATAAAACTGGACAGGTACCTTTGAGAGAAGGCATGGAGCATAATGGCCATGGACTGGCCAGGACCTGGTCACGCACCCCGGGCCTCCATGCTTGGGACATCACTAATGGTTTTCTTTCAATGTGTAGGAGCAGAGCAAGAGAGAGTTCTCACAGGGCATAAAATGAATGACAGGGAAAAAGTGGATGAGGCTACAAGCTGCTTCTCCAGTTGCAGTGGGAGTGGCCCAGGCAGTGGGGTCTTGCTCCCATCCACCAGGGAATCTGAAAAGTTCCCCAGGTTGCTTTGCCTGCAGCCAGACTCTGGCTTTCAATGTCTGTTCCCACTGGTGACAGCAGGCTGGCTGTCCCTGTGTTGTAGAGGAGACATGGTGGATGTCCGGTATTCGGAAGAGATGGATAACCACTGTAACCAGTGCAGCAGGGAAGAAAGGAGAACCATGATGAAAGCCTTGGGGTGTGCCTATTGAAACCGGGAGAGGAGTGGTGGCAGGAGCAGGGAGAAGGGAGTGGGGCACAGCCTTTGGAGTTTGTCCGGCAAGATGAAAGCAGCCAGTCCTTTCCTGAGCCCTCCATCCGCTTTCCTAGAACCAGAGGCTGAGCTGATGCTTTGCTCCCTCGTGAAAAACACCAGGGAGGGAGAGCTATTTCCTCCTCAGATTGGGTGATTTTATGGCTGTTTGCACATTTCCCAGCTCACTTCGGCCATGAGCCAGCCTGAAATCTGCCTGGAAAAGATCCCCACCTTTCTGGGAATGCCTGGGAAAAACAAACAGAAGGAAATCTCCCTTCCCTGCCTTTGTGGGCAGACTCCCACCCAGAGGCTTTCACCCTGCAGTGGCTGTAAACCAGGGAGGAAAGAGCAACACGAGAAGGAGGTTGCCAGATGACAAGAAGCACTGGAAGTTATGTATTCCTTGTGCACATGGTGGAGGCCTCCAGCATGGCAACTCCAGCTCGAGCAGGCAGTGCTGTGGGAGATGATCCCAACGTGATGACAGTGCTCTGGGCTCCCTCTGAAGTGTGGCAACAACCTCGGCCAGGGCAGGAGCGAGATTTCTGCTTCCTCACAATAGCTGAACTTGGGCCAGCACGCATTCCCTCGGGCCTTCTTCCATCCCATTATCCCCCAAACATGCCAGGACAGCAGCGCAGAGGGCCAAGCCTGGATGTTTCCTCCACGCTCCCTCCTCCCCTCCCTTTCCCCCAGCCTGTCTTGTCTGCATCCGATGCTCCAGCGAGTATTAATAGAGTTGCAATGTCTGACATCTCCAAGGAAGCTCCTGTTTGGGAATAGGCTGCTTCAAGCACTGCCAGCACCAATGCGTGCAGCCATGGACTCTGTCCCCAGGCACAGAACTTCAGCTTGACGGGGCTCCTGAATTCAGACCTGAATTATGGATCCCCGTGCACTGGATCTGTATATTTAAGCATTTAATGGGGTTTTACACAGGCTATTTTTACAACTTTAATGCACTTAGCACTAATTTGGGGAGGTTTAATGCAAAACACATAAATGTTAGATGGGAGACGGCCGAGGTGTTTTACAGCCGCTGGGAATTGCACAAAGTATGCGGGGCTCATTTCACCTTCTGATATCACTCAGCACAAAATTACCTTTGCCTGGCCAGGTGCCAGGGAGCCGCGGGCTGCGGCTGGCAGGCGTGATGTATTGCAATGTCACTCTTGGAGCAGTGACCGTGGCCATATATAAACCCCAGACCCAGGCGAGAGCTCAAAGCCTCACTAATGCCTTCTCTAATCTGGCAGGATCAAATTTGCCCGATGCACTCAGAGCCATTCAGGCTTCCATCCTCTGGTTTGTGTGGTTACCTTATGATGTGCTGTGGGGAAAGTGGAGACATCTCTGGTGCAAGGCGAGCAGCCTGCAACAACGATGGCTGTGGGGAACTCACTGGGAGCACTGGCTGCCCACATCCTTGCCTGGCCTTCATGCCTCCATGCTCACCACAGCCAATTCTTCTCTGTCGTACAGTGTGAGGGGTAGGGAAGGCTACTCTGTACCCACTTCCCTCCACACAGTGGTTTGTCTGCAGTTGATTTTCACCAAGAGCTCCAAATCCACAGGGACGACATTCCCAAGAGGACACCCACCAGCTGGGGAAGGAGTAGGGACCAGGCTCTGTGCTGCAGGGTGAGGTTGGGAGGAGCATTTGGGAATCACTGACTCTTTGGTTGGAGGGATTTGGCCATGAATCTGAGCGAGGATTTGCAGCCTTACTCACCATTCCTGAAATTTCCCTCATTAAAATCAGTGTGGCTCTGGTGCTCTAGGAAGCTGCACAGTAATGTTAGCAAGAGATGGTCTGAAGAGAGGCTGCAAAGCAGCTCCTGTGCTCATGAAAAGAATTAAGCACTGCTTTCAGCCCTTTGCATCCCACAGAGGTGTGTGCTGGGAATGCGGGGGCAGCAGTGATGGGACTGCAGTGTTGCATGCCCTCCTGGCACAGGGATGCAGCTCTGGGTCCTGGTGGGCCATGGAAGCACCTGCACAGTGCCTTGGCAGGGCAAACAGCATGAGCAGGTGTTCCCTTTGCTGGCTGATCCCCAGGATGCTGCCATGGCCATAAGACATTTGTGTGCTGCTCCCTTCCCAGACTCATTAGAAAGTCTTTCTGCAGCCTTGGTCATGGACTCACAGGGAAGGCATGGAGCGGGGGCTCACATTGTGAGATGGAAATGGTTTATGAGCCATCCCAGAAAGTGTCCATTCAGTCCCTGCATCTGTGTGCTGCTCCTGGCACTGCAACAGGCTTCTTTCACCTTTTCCTTTGCTCCAGGCTGAGCCTGCTGCTTTATCAGTACAGGCCAAAGGGCACATCAGATCCATATCTCTGGCATTGCTGCGGTGATCTGCTGTCCCCACACAGCCTGGTTAATCTGGTTATCCTATAACTAAACAGTTTAACTATTCCTGGAGCCCAGCCATCAACTTGTGCTTCCTCAGCACACATCCCTGGGCAGCAGACGGGTCATAGGCTGTGCAGTGACCCCAGCAGTACAACTTGTCTCAGTGATCCTGGCATTGATTTTCAACCCAGATGCTTGTCCAAGCAGGGCTGTGCCAAATTCCTGCCAAGCAGCCGACCACTCCAGCACAAACACACACCCCATGGCTGCTGTGACTATGCCTGGTCTCTGTCCTCCCTCACCCAACCCAAGGAGCTGCATGCAGAGTCCCAGCAGTGCCTGGAGTGAACTCTGGTGCTTCAGCCCCCAGCTATGCTGAGCAGGGGGAGATTTTAAGTCCATTGCAACGACTCAATGTTTTCCCTTTGAGATTCACTGGAAATCCTTCCTTTGCTTTTCTGCCTTCCCTTTTGTCATCTCTTTTTAACTACTTGAAGGGCACCCCAAAATGAAATTACAATGAATGCATGCTCCTGGGAGAGACCCAAACAGGGGCCTGGCAGTGAATGATGAATCATTCCTGAGGTGCTCTGTGCATTTCGGTTGTGCTCCTGTGCTGCATGGGGACAAGGGGACTGAGCTACCTGGGTGAGACTGAGTGGAGGTCCACCCAGTGAAAACCCCCCTCCAGCCACATCCACACATATGAACAAAGCCCTATGGGCCCTGCAGGCTTCCTGCCTTGCCTTGGCACCTCCAAGCAAACCCCTCTCCTCCCAACACTCTTGATGCAGGGGGAGCAGTGAAGCCCTGCCTTGCCCTTCCTGCTGCAGTGACTCACGGGGGAGGCAGCAGAGTAGGTAGCAAGGTGCAGGGCTGGCTGGACTTGCTGCACAGAGCTCAGTGGGACAGGCACACACATCCCCACCACCCATCCCCAGGAAGCAATCCAGCAGAGCTGAAGTCCGTGGCAATGCACCCTTGCACACGCAGGACTGCAATGGTACAGAACAGCACTGAAGCTATTTATCCTCCTGTCCCTGCTCCCTCACCGCCTTGTTATTAGGTGTCTGCTTTGGGGCTGGCGAAGTAATCAGGTTTCCCTGTCTCGTGTCATTGAGCGGCTGCTGTCTGGGGGCTGCCCTGTTGTCACCTGCTCTCTTTCAAACCTAATGCACGCATCAATCACCGCCACCTGGGAGCAGGGAGGAAGGGACTGCAGGGCCCCCTCCTGCCATGCCTCCATTCCAGCACTGTCACTTGTCCCTGCTCCACTGGGCTCTCTGCCACCAGCCCTGGGAGACAGCACAGGGCTCAGTGAGCAGACAGGCTGTGAAAACTTGGACAACACAGCACATCCCTTCTGTGATGGGAAGGGCTGGAAATGGAGCTGGCACCTGGCACTGCTGTAGGAGATAGGGGGACCACTGGAGCTCAGCACAGCTTGAGGACATGGGGCTGCCAGTCACACACCTGGATGACCACCATGGTGAGTACAGACAGTGATGCAGCCCAGTACCCCCCTGGGTGGCAGACATCTCTTTTTCACTTATCTGAATCTCAACACATGCATTGCTCTCTCTGAGAGGTGTCAGTTTGGCTCCCACACTGTAAACCCATAGATTTTGGGGGACAGAGGCAGCAGCAAGGGGCTCAGAGACAGACTGCTCGTCCTCTGCATTACGCCAGCCCTCCCATGCCACCTGCATGTGAATGAAGGGAAAATAGGACATCAATTACTCTGGTCAGAAATGGAAATGGGATTTCAGATAGGCTGGGAGGGCCCTGGGTGCTGGTTGGACACACCTCTAATCGCCACTGAGAGCAGGAGAGCAAAATGCTAATTGAAAGGGACCAAAGTTACAGCTCTGCTCTGAGCTGCTGGCTGGGAAGGGAGCAGTGTGGCAGAGTCTGAGAGCTGAGCTGGGTCCTTGGCTCTCCTGGGATGTCCCAGCATGTGAAAGGGACAGGGACAGCCCATGAAGGATGATGGGGTGATGAATGTGGGATGTGACATCACAGCTTTAACATGACAGGGTCTGAAAATATTGCTTAGTACATAGAATAAATATCTTTAAAAAGTCCTCTTGGCAAGGTTCAAGTGTTTTTGAAGTGGTCAGAGCATTTTGTTTTGATTTTGCCATTTCAGCTAACAGGAAAAATGATAAAATGGAAATGAAATTCCTGGGCCTTGTAGTATGTTTTCATAATTATTCACAAAACACGGTGATGAAATAGAGATACATTTCCAAAACCCCTTCTAAAGTGCGGGGTCAGCGTTTCCTGATGACAGCTTTCTCTCTGAACAATTTGGGTCAGCTCTCAGAAATGCCCACGTAGCCCTGTGCTCCCATCCCTCTGCGTTCGTTCCTGTTTCCTCTTTTCTTCTCTTTTAAGGGTGAGGGCAGCTATTTCTAGGACCCCCTACCGCTGCCCAGCTGTGCGTGTTCAGACACCCAAGGCGAGGGGCTGGCATGCTTCCTTCCCAAGCCACAGAGCATTGCAGCAGCATGCAGGCAGGCAGCAGCCTCCAGCCGTACACTGCAGGCTGGGACAGGCTCTGGTGTGCTCTGCAGACACTGACCAGGATGGGGCAGAAGGATGAGCCCTGTGCTGAGCACTGGGCTGCCACCAGTCCTCTGCTGGCTGCTGGGTGAGATATCTCTGGGGAACTTTGTATGCATCTGGGAGAGCAACTGGAGGGAGAGCATTCAGCTTGTGTGGAGCTCTCCTGAATGGCTTGGACAGGCAGAGGAGGACCTGCCCCAATGCACCATGCTGCTCCTGGAGGGCAAGGGAAGGGCACAGTGACTGTAACCAAGAGCTCTGTTTGTTTGGGCTTGGCACTTGCATGGGATGGGAAAAGGATATGAGCTCACGCAGGGATTACAGTGTATCTGCTCACCCTTCCCACAGAGCTGTGCCTATTGAGTTAACAAGAGCTCTTACTAATTTCTTACACCTTGGATATGAAACACACTGAAACAAGATCACAGTCAAATTTCCAAGAAGCAGAGCCAGACCTACAAGCCCTGTTCCAGGAAGTGTTTTCTTTTCCAGGGCTGGGGAGGAAAACCCTATAATTAAGAGCCTCAAAATGGCACGAGGTATCTGTGACATTCTGCATGCTGCTGGGAGGTGAGCAGGGCAGTGCTCAGTCTTCACCCCTGCACTGGTGCCAGAGCCCTTGGCAGTCAGGAGAATGAGAGGAATGCTCAGCAGGAGGAGGATGTATCCCCACTGAGCCATCTGGGGAGGATGCTCATGGTTCTATTGTGGCTCTGGTGTGGAGGTGCAGCATCCCTTGCCCCACAGATGACAGATGAGGCTGTTATGTGCAGACCTGTCCCGGGGCTCTGCAGGCAGCCCCATTATGGAGCTACTGAAATCCTACCAGGATGCACCAAGGATGTGCCTGACCCTCAGCCCAGGAGACTTCCCACACAGAGTGCTTCCAACAGGGCCTTCTTGGGTTCCCTCGTGCCAAACTCCTTCCCATATTGCATGGAGCTTTCCTTATACTCTCTGCATTCCCACACTCAGTTTTCCTGCCCCACAGCCCACTGTCTTCACTGCTGGTGCCCTTCAAGGCCCGGTGGATAGGAGCAGGCAGTGGCACAGGGCACTGGGGCACCACCCCTCTAGTGATTAATTATCCCCTGAGCCTGCTGACTCCTTCAGCTCCAGACATAATTCAAAGTCTCAAAAACAAAACAAAACAAACAAACAAAAAAACCCAGTGTTTTTCTTCTCCCTGTACCATTTAATTAGTTACACGTGTCTCCAGGACTGTATGTTTTTGTGGTGCACTTGGAAAATTAGAAGGCAGCAGTGATAAGGTTTCCTCATTACCTGTTGCTCACTGCTTGGAGCTGCTGCTCACCTGGCTGTACCTGGGGGACCAGGGAAATACAGCGGGGTCTGGCTGTGCTGGGGTCACTGCTTGAGGCCTCCTGGATAGGTGCCACTCCTGTCCCCTGCCCACTGGTGTTGTCACAGCAATGTCACATAGAGCTGCCCTCTACAGCACAATCTGTACCCTTTATGTCTGCCTTTGGGCAACAGACTTAGAAGTAAAGATCAAAGCCATCTGTTCCTATCCTGCTCATGTGTATACTGACAGTATTTCTCCTAGCCTGACATGGTCACAGGATCCAACCCTACTCCCAACACCACCTGTACAAGTGCTGGTGTGTTCCCCATGGGACAACACAGCACAGGGCACATCACCCCCTGCACCCATGTGCACCAATGAAGCAGAGAGCCCCACTCCTCTTGCAGCTGATTGATTTGGAGGCTTTGCTGAGTGAATGTGCTGTCCTACAGTTGATGAGAGAGTAGGTCCAGGGCCTGATGCATCACTCAGGGAGAAATAGTGAGAACAACAGGAGCACAATCCACAGGATCCACAATGGGCACAACTGCATCCCAGCCTCTTCTCAGCTGAGCACAGTGGGTCTGGAGCCACTGGTCACTGCAGGACTCAGTCCCCTGCTGCAGCACATGGCATGCAGCTGTGCTGCAGCATGGGGGTTCCCACAAACCCTCCTACACCCACACCTTCCTGTTGGCTCTCCGGGTAGGATTATGTGCTCCCACCATCCCCGGATGCAGAAGAACCTTGGGTGCAGGGGACAGGCTGCCATCCCTGGGTGCAATGGCAGCAATGCCAGCTGTCCGTCTGCCCTGCAGCAGGACATTCTCTCCCACACATACCATACCCAAACCCCTAATCCTGGATCCGGCCCAGGCTCTGCTTGTTCATCGTCTTCTGCTCTTTGCCAGTGCACTGATTGCTGCACTTCCCATCCAAAAGCACAAGACAAAATACAAACACAGCAGGAAAGTGCGGACTGCCTCACAGTCCCATCAACAGTGTGGGTGCCACAAATTCCTCCTGGATGAAATCTATGTTTGGAGATTTTCTTGCAGACCATAAATGCAGGAATCCAGACTGTCAGGATGAGGGATTTGCAAAGTCCCTGCAAGGAAATATTTGCTTTAAAGAAGGAGCTCAGAGCCCCCAAGCTCATTTCTCCTCCCTCTGCCACCGTCAAGGCTGGCTGTGCTGACTGGCCCATAGTATGCAGGGCAGGGGTCAGTTGGGTGGTGGCTTCATCTTCCCCATGCTGCATGCTGTCAGCTTGCACTTGGAGACCTCCCAAACATGGGGAGAGGAGACCCTGTTCTCCACTGCTACCCTGTCAGGCAAGGTCCAGCCTGGCAATGGGACGCAGTGGGAAATATTCCCCATACTCATGACTGCACTTGCTGCCTTGGAGCATCCCTATCCCAGGAACCTGACCTGGAAATCAGCGAGTGGATGAGCCCACATGGTGTGCCTAAGTCTTCCAGACCCTTCTGTGCCCGCCCATGAGTGCAAAGGGCCATGGGGCAACAGGGCATTCAGGGAACAGCTGAATTCTAGGATTTGTGCAGCGCTTGCTTGGGGTCTGACCTCAGTGAGCACTGGATGCCACGCACCACAGAACTTCCAGGCTGCTTCAGAAAGGCAGCGAGGAAAGGAGGGGGAGTGCAGCCCACACGGAGGGGGATTTATGGTCACCAGCGACAAGTGCAATGGGCATGAAGGGACCTCCAGGTTTTATGAGCAATGCTTTAGAGTTGACTGGCTGCTTAAATAAGACTGTGCTAATCCCTGGCACAGTGTATTCAGCTCAAATTGGAGAAGAAAAAGAGTTAGCGGGAAGGCAGGAAGAAAATGGGAGTATAAAACATATTTTACATCGTGTCAGAGGAATATGTAATGCATAGCAATATTATGTTAAACAAACACCTGAGGCACCCAGTGAGGCAAAATTGGAGTGGAAGGAGGTGAATGCTCTTGCCTGGGTTGTACTGAAGGGCAGAGGGCACTGGCACTTGCTGCAGTTGTGCCAACACCTCTGCAGGCTCTATCCATGCTCCTTTTCTCACAGTGTTGCATGAAGCATGGTTTGGGAGATGCTCTTCTTTCCCCATCTCCAGCAGCAAGCAGCCAGCTGCCTCCCTCCGTGCTACTGATCTGACCTTCCTCCTCTCCTCTTTCTCTCCTTCCTACACTTCTGGTTAAGAAGTAGGATAGCAGTCCCCAGGGATGGCAAAACCCACCCCCAGCCTCAGGCTCAGCCCAGCAGGATGCAGGGTTGGAGAACCAGTCCCTGCTGCCAGACAGGAGGTTGGGGTGCTGGCTTCCTGTCTTGAGAGGCGTTTGCTCTCACTCACCACAGTCCCTCTCCTAGCTCCTGCACAGCAGCCCGGTAGCCCGAGGCTACCAGGAAATTTATTAGACTTGTAAAACTTCAGGGCTCAAATCTAATTGTCTCCATCTCCCCCAGATCCCTGGAGGGAAGCTCTTTGATTTAAGCCCCAATTCCAAACTGTGCTGGTGAGTCAGCACTTGCCGCTCCAAGTCAATGAGCAATTTGTGTGAGGGCTAAAGGATAATTGCAGCCCCTGCTACTGGGGCACAGGGACCCAGCGAGCATCTCGGCTCCAGCACCCCTCGCTCGAGGACACCGCACCTTCCTGTCCATCCCAACAGCGATGGCCCCATTGGGGCATGGCAAAGAGCAATGCCAGCTCAGAGCAGCAGCGAGGGACAGCACATGGTACCCATCCTGCAGCACACACGTCACCCTGGAGGTGAACAAAAGCCCTCAGATGTGGGCTCTGCTCACATGGCTGCAAGCTCCGGAATTTGCAGAGGATCACAGAAACAACTTTAATGGGAGTGAACTCGCTTTAATCTCACAAGGACTTCCAGCTGAGCAGGGCTTTGCGTGGCGATACAAAGCAGCACCTGCTGGGTGGGAAAGGCAAAAGTGGCCAAGTGCTGGGAGGCCGGATGGGAACAGAGAGCAGCTCAGAAAAAAGAGAGGCTTGCTTGTCACTGTTTGCAGAGGGTTGGAGGCCAGGCACTGCAGGTGAGGTGAGGTCCAGAAAGGTCCTCAACCATTCTTGGCAGAGAGCTCTGCCTGGGACTGACGCCTGCTCACCACAGAGCATCAGTAGTGAGATGGGTGGTCTGAGGTTGTGCCAGGTCCAGGGTGCCACAAAGGAAGGGCTGAAGAAGCAATCACTGCAGAGGAGGTTAAAGGAAAAAGACATACAAGCTTTGGCTGTAATGAAAGTGCTGAGATGGGTAATGCAGCTTCACCTCACCCAGGGCTCAGGAGCTGAAGGGGCTCAGCTGCTCACCATCCATGAAGGTGAAGACTACCATAAAGGGCCCTTGGAGACACTGGGGCTGCTCAGTGTACAACTCCTATTTTTAAAACAAAAGGATGTCTAAGATGCTCTTACCAGAGGAAAGATTTCCAGCCGGACAGTGCTGTAGAGGGGAGGATGCTCTACTGCAGACCTGGGGCTGGCCAAAACACTTTTCTGCTGCAGGTCTTTATAAACTGCATGCAGCCACCCTTGGTGACCTTCCTGGGCCTGTTTTGTCGTGTACATCATGCCAAGGAAGAATAATGCCTTCTCTCCACCTGGGCCTTGCATTCCCTTGGTGCTTTCTCTGAAGTTTATTGTGGTGCTCAGGAGCTGCTTTGCTCAAGAAGGGGCAGAAGGATGGGTGCCAAGAAGAGACATTGGGTGCTGAGGGCTGAGGACTAGGGCTACTGCTCCTGACAGCTCTGGGCTTGCCAGATAGAAGCAGGAAAGGAGCCCACGTGGTGTGAGCATCGAAATCTCAACCCGCAGCCTTCCCCAGCTTCTGGGTGCCTGGTACTTGCAATCTGCTCACAGGCAATCTGCAAGTAAGAAAGGAAGTTTAAATTCAGTCACCAGAAATAGCTCATTTCTGCGTTTGCACGTTGTCTGGGAGCTGCTCAGTTTTGTCATTTGCAGTTGGGTTAAAAAAAAAAAAAAAAAAAGGAAAGAAAGAAAATGTAAAAATTCAAAGAAGACAGAAAACAGAAGTCTGGCTGGAGAACAGAGCTGAGCACTGCTGGGGTTGTTGAGCGAAAGCACCGCAGAGCTGTGGTCCCCAAAGCTCTGGGCAATGGGAGAGGTGAGAACAGTCCCCCCCCAGCAGCCCCTGCTCAGCCATGCACTGCGGTGTGCACCACTGGGCCCCTCATTAACGGAAATAAATGGATACAGTGCAGCGAGTGGATCAGGGTAGATTTATGGGGAGGGATTAAAAGAACTAAATAGACATAGTTTGGTGAAGAGACGTTTAAAGGAGAGGGCATGTGTGTATAGGGAGGGAGTGAAAAGTATAATAACAGTCTATAAATATTTGAAGGTGTAGGCACCGAGAAGCAGACTGATATATTCTTGGTGATGTAAATGGGATGCAGTTAAAGAAGGAAGAATACACCATGGGGAGAAGATGTGGACATTTCCCTGCAGGATGAGCTGGGTCGGTACCCATGGAGGCAATGGGTGCAAGGGAACACAGCCTTGGCCTGACTGCATCCATGGTCTGCTTCAGTGCTACAATGAACCCAGGGCCATGGGTTCAAGGCCACCAACCGACTGTGGCACAGGGACCCTTCAGCTTCAGCTCACCCCCAGTGAGCTCAGATGGTTTCTGTTCTTCCCCTCCTCCTCCCGCTACCCCTTGCCATGCCAAGCTGTTCACATGGGGCAGGACGTGAGTTCCCATCCTGGCCTGGTTCCATGACCCCTCATGATGTACTCCACTCTGTGCCATCTCCCGGCCCCACGGTGCTGGGTGGCACAGCCTGGTTGGCAGTGCCAGCACTGCGCTTGCATGGACGTGACAGATGGGCGTGAGGAAGGCGCGCGCCGCCGTGCCAGGGTGAGAACAGCTCAGCTGCAGATGAATATTTCCAGAACCCCCTTCTTGCTTGGTTTGTAATTATGAGCAGATTTTCTTGTGGATAAAAGAGAGGCTGGTTTCAAAAAAGAAATGACCCCGTGTGGGAAGAACGGATTCTTCTTGGAAAAGATGGTGCCTCGATTTAACTCTTCTGCTGCCTTCAGGCAAGATCCACCACATCCAAATCCTATTAGCAGCTCTCAGCCCTGGGACTCGGCTCAGGCTGACAGTTTTGGTGCTGGAATGGAGATCTGTTTCAGAGCAATGCAATCCTCATCACAGCCTGTGCATCCCCTGCATCCCCAGCACTGCCACGTGGCCATCGGGAATGGCAAGGAAAAGTCCTGAGATGGATGTGAAGGGCAAACAGGGCCTTGGAAGTTTTCCCCAGTGTGAGAGCAGCTCTTGAAGTTTATTCACATAACAGCCATCTTATTAGAGAGCGTCTTGGAGAACTTTGAACAGCTTTCTATATGGAAACAAATCTGCCTCTATAGCAGCAGTTTTCTGTGTTTCTTTTGATAACGATAATGATCTTACATTTCTGTGCTGCCTTTCATCTTGCCGGATCTTAATGAGCTTTACAGACAAATGTGCAAGCTATACGCAAAGATCAATTCGCCCAACAATGACACGCAGCCACTGCCGGGTGGATGCGGCAGGTGTTTACGCAGCCACTGCGAAAGCATTTCAGCAGGGATGGAAAGGATTGGGCTCGGTTTGAATTTTGTTATTTATTGGAAATGCAGGCAGCATTTTAGAGAAGCAGAAGTTGGCAGGCTGAGATTTGGCCAGAACAACAAAGTTGTCTCTCTGTCTTTCCTTTTGGAGCCGTTCCTCCTTTCAATACATATTTCAGCCTTCTCAGTGCCAGGGAAGGGATCACTTCCCAATAGTTAAAACTCCTGCCTGGCATGGAGGCGGACGGCTTCGGCGCTCTGCTCTGTTAAATATTTAATGCATTTCATAGGAAGGGAGATGGTGCCAAGAGGAGAGCACTGTGCCAGAGCAGCCGGCGGCCCACGCCCATGGAGCTCAGCTGGGCAGGGTGTGCATAGAGTCATATCAGCACCTCACCACTAGACACCTGTGGGCTGTGCTCCTGTTGTTCTCTCTGTCTCACCCTGACACTCCATGTAAGGCATCTGATCCTTCCTCAGCAGCTCCTGTCCCACACAGGGTGTTCCTGGCAGCTGTCGCATTGAACATCATCTTGGAAGTGGGATGCTGGAGCCTCAGCTGTTCCCAGCCCACCAGGGCAGATTTCGTGTTGTAGTGAGGAGCAGCAGTCCTAGTTGTTTCTTTCCTGTAGCAACAAGATGAGGAGGCAGCCTTCAGTGGAAAGGATAACATGGGGCACATCCGAACTGCCCCACGTTTCCCGTTTGAAGCCAATATACTGAACAATAGCCATAGGACAATCAGAAATCTGCTGCTGCTGTTACTCAGATGCCAGCAGAGCCTGCAGGTGTGTATGGCTGAGGATGGCCACCTCCTCCTCCGCCTGTTCCAGCACCTCCTGCCCAGAGACCTCTACTCGTTCCTGAACCAGGGCTGGGTCCATGTGGCACAAAGCAGCCTGGGGACAGGGCACCTTGCTTGGGTTGTGGTACTTCAGCTCACAGATTCCTTTGGCTGTTTGGCCTTTTCTCTCCTCTGTTTCCCTTCCTCTCAAGATGTCTCCTCCTGAGAGCCCTTTTATCCTCCTGTACCTCCATTCTCACCTTTTTTTTTTCTTGGTAGTGGTTGGGTTAACCTGTCCTTTGCTGTTTGGAATTTGCAATACTATGCCGGCTCAAGGTGCATTATTTAAAAAGCAATATCCTGTTGCACTGCTAGGCTGCTTGAGTGCCATGCCCTCCGTGTCACTTCTACACCACCAAAGCCTGTAGCAGGAACATCCCACGTGGAGGTTTTGAAGTTACATCTCATCTTGCTCCAGAACAAAATGATGGAGCTGGATTTAAAAACAGCGTGAGTTCCCTGCAGTGCCCAGTGGTAACAGTTTGCAGCAGTGGGAGGATGGGGGAAACCTGAGGGCTCCTTGCCGAGGTGGGTGCCACTCCCTAGCCCCAGTTCTGGCACTGTGGGCTCAGTGCTGCCTGGGGGGGATGCATCACAGTGCTAACAGTCAGCACCCACCTCCCCTCACCTCCTACTGCAGCAGGACGCTGGCACAGAACTGCTCCCTGTATTTATGGCAGCAGAGCTGTAATCTCCCTCCATCCTCAGAAACCTCCAGGAGAGATTGATGGAAGCCCAGGTCAGCCATTAGTGACCGCTGCATAAATCATCCTCATTAGCTGAACTCCCTTGGCAAGGCGTGCTGATATATGGGCCCATGAAGTCTGCAAAGCATTAAAAACTCACGGCTGCATACCTGGGACAGCTGAAGATCCCTGCTGCACAAGCACCTTGTCTACAGGAAGAAGGGACGCATTCTCCTCATTCTGCTTTCTGTTGTCTGCAAGTTCTTATCCCTGCCCTGAACCACTTCGTGGTTTTTATCAATTCCAGACTGTCTGGGACTGACTACCAGGACGCTGAACAGGAGCAAAGGGAAACTCACCTGGGGTTACAGCTCTCAGGGAGAGAAGTGTCCTGAGCCTGAGCAGATGCCCAGCCCTGTGAGGAGATGCTGGAATGAGCTATTGGGAGAGCATTTTCCAGTAGCAGGGTTGGGGGAAGGCTCTGCTTTTTTGTTCTTTCTGCTCAGCTGGGAGAAAATCCTGGCTGTGCTCTGCAGGGAGGGTGAGAGCTGGGCTGGATGCAGGGGGTCTGAGTGTTGCATGGAGCTGCATGGTGTTGGTGGGCAGCCTGGGAGATGTGCTGGTAATGCAGACGCTGACTGGGGGAATTTTGAACAGGGAAACACTGGAAACCTGTGCATATTCATGGTGCTCCTTTAGGAACCTCTGAGCTGCTGCCTAGCACTTGGTGGAGTGGCCATGGCCCAGCTCTGATTCAGAGCACGCATGTGGGAAGAGCATGTGTTGTGGCCATAGGGGAGAGAAAGACATGGGGGGGAGATGAGCTGAACACTGATAAAAATTCATCAGTCAGTGCTGATTGACAGGAAAGGACACAAGCAGCTCCCATGAGTGCCTGGCTATAATGGGAATGCTGGAGCGGTTATCTGCAGAGGGATCAGGGATTCAGGAACCATCCCACTCACAGCTGCATGGCTGTTGTGTACTGTTGGACATAGTTACTGCAGGAAGAGCCATAGCCCTGTGGCTTCCGTGGAGGTCCCATGTCGTCATGGGACACCTTGAAAGCAGTCACCTTTGCTTTCTGCTCACTGGCACAGAGGTGATGAGTTATGAGCTCTGCAGGGAAATCTGAGCCCTTCAAAATCTGTTTTCTCTGATAATAAAAAGTAAAAATAAAAAAATCCGAAGACAAGCTAAAAGCAACAAAAGGCAAACTGAGCCAGCATGAGATGCAGTTCATTCACATCCACTCTGCCTGGGCTCCTCACTCCTCCAGCCACCCCATCCGAGCCTGACCCCAGCTAGGGTCCCCTGGTGAGGGCTGTTCAAGGCAGCAGCCACGCACACGGTGGATCTCGTTACAGTGTGGGCTTATGGGGAGGCTGCAGTGAGGAGTGAGCCCTTCTTTCCTCTTCTCAGCTCCTTGCACAGCCTGTGTGGGGTTAAATGCCCAATTAGTCCCTCGCACTTTGCGGTTGTTGGGTGCTGAGTGAGAGATGCTGGGATCCATTAATTCTTCCGCTTCCCTGGCTGCAGGGGCTGCTGGGCTCTGTCCCTTCTACAGAACAGTGTGATGCATGTAAGGGTGCTGTTGTTGATATGGAAACTGGGTTAATGATCAAGGGAAACGTTGCCTCCTGGCTAATGCCATAATACGAATGGAGGCAGGGAGCATGAGGCTCAGCCTCTGTAGGTGTGAGGATGCAGGGAATGCTCAGCGCTTTGGGGAAAGGTGTACTTTTGAAGTGTGGCATCTATTTAACATCAGTGCCACTTTGGCAATATCCAGCAGCCTCCAACAAGCTGCTCTGTTCCAATCAGAGATGCCCCTCCTCCATCCCATGGCTGCAGCTCCACGGAGCAGTGCCAGAACATCTGTCAGAGCCAAGGAGGTGCTCTGAGTGCACTCGGTTTGAGTTCATGGCATAGTGAAGCACAGTGGGCCATGGCCACACTGCAGGGGGTTGAGTGCCTGCAATAT